>NC_135532.1:108248661-108873661 GCF_045843805.1 Urocitellus parryii
CTGGCAGAGCAGTGCAAATATAATTAATTTTCTTTAAGATGTTCTAGGCTGGACTACAAATATGGAGCTGTTGAAATATTGCACTTCTGGGAAGAAACATTAAGTTGTGTTTTCCGGGCATGGAAGGTTTGCAAGATCACCTCCTTTATGGAATTCAACAATATGGATTCACGATTATTCCTAGCCATAGTGCTGGGGGAGGTTTTACCAGAGAGATATTCTGCCTGATGAATGATGTGTACAAAGACTGTGGTTTTTATTCTTGTAGATGTTTTTTTTTCCACATTAAATAACTTCAATCCTTGCAGTTTCCCTTTTGTTTTTCACAGGTTCTAGGAATCAACATTTTCAAAATTCTTTTCTCAACCTACATGAGCACAGTTTTAGATTCCACACATGAAGGAGATCATGTAGTACTTAACTTTTGGGTGTGTGAGACTAGTGTTGGAAATCATATGGGCAATTGGACCATCCTTGACCACTGTTGATGGGACTTTAAAATAGTATACCCATTATAGGAAATACTACCATGTTTCTTCATAAAATTAATAAGTTAACCATCATAAAAATCTAGTAACCCCATGGTGGGCATATATTCAAAGAAACAAAATCACTATGGTTAAGGAGACATTTGTAGTCATTTTGTTTATTGCAGCATTATTTATAATAGCCAAGAAATCGAAACAACTTAAGTCCACACCTACTGATAAATGGATAAAGAGTTATGGTACACATACACAATGGAATACTACTCAGCCATAGAAAAGAATGTTTTCCTGTATTTTGCAAGAATATGTAATTGAATTCTTTTTTATTCCAATTTGTAAACTTCAGTATGAAATAACTATTATTATAAATATTAAAAGTAAAATCAAGTGTAAAAATAAATTTGACTACCATAGTAAATATTTCTAAGGAAAAAATATGCATTAAAATTAAAATATATATATATATATTTTGAATAACCACTGTCATACATTCTTCTCCAAGGTCATTTTATTTTGATTTTAAAAAATATATCTTTGTGACCTAAATATTCAATTCATCATTAAGATCAAACTCAGACAAAATTGTTATTCTACTGAGCTATTTATTTTAAGCTTAAAACATAAATTAAGGTAAAAATAATAAATTAATCTGAGATATCAAAAATGGACGATATGTACCAAGTTTAAGTGGAACAGTTTGAGTCACCGTTATAAATAAGGACAGAGCTTGGTATGGTAGTGCACACCTTGATTTCTCTGGGAGGCTGAGGCAGGAAAATTACATATTCCAGGCCAGTCTCCACAACTTAGTGAGGCACTAAGCAACTTAAAAGACCCTGTTTAAAAATTAAAAAAATATAATAATAATAAAATGGGCTGAGGATGTGGCTCAGTGGTTAAGTGCCCCTGGGTTCAATCCCCAGTACAAAAATTACATTAAATTAAATTAAAAATAAGGAAAGAAAAAATAATTGAATGAATTTTTGTTGCTCTTGTTCTCACAGCCTTTTTATTCCAAAATAACACATGCATATAAATATATTTAGTAATATAATTTACATATATAAATGCAAATATAAATATATAAATGGGCTACTTTAAATTGCAGAGTAAATTTATGAACAATATAATATATTACTTGCTTCAAATTAATTCCTTTGCCATTGGTCATTATTTTAAATTGGTTCTTATTCTCTATTTCCCACAAAAACTCTAAAATATACTTTTTCACAGAAGGAACTCGTTGCTGCCTGAAGTGTGATTATTTGGAATGATGTTAGCACCAGAGTCAGCACTATTCTGGGTATATTTAAGCCTTCAAATCCATTCTGAACCACTGGTTTTAATTTTTTTTTCTCTATATGGTTTAAAAGGAAATCACAGCATTTGAAAAATTCCGTCCACTTTACAATCTCTTATCTCATCACTTTTTCCCTCCTATTACAACCCTTCTGTAGTCCTGATTATACCTATTATACTTTCCATCTAGGGAAAAATAGCAAGCCGTTGAAAAGAGTACTTCCATTAAAAAATAAAGAAGCGTTCCATTAAAAACAGACAGTTATAAGGGAAGGGAAAGGGAGAAAAGATGGAGAACAGCTGCACTTTCATTATTATTCTAATGTATTCTTATTTTATTCACTCTGAGAATAAGAGGCAAGCTCAGACTGCAGTTTCTATATGTATTTTATAATGTGTTCATCACTCTTGCTAACAGAGTCCTAGACCGAAATTAAAGTAACTAGAAGACACAATCTTCCCGGAAGGATGGGTATGATTTAAATGGCACAATCATCCTCTTCTATGCATTGCTGAGGTTTTTATAATGCTAGGGAGGGTTATCAGCTTGATTTTTAGAATAGGGATTATTAAGCAATTATTGAGATTGAAGGATTAAATAGGGCTGGATTGATGATGATGTAATCATAATAAAAAAAAGAACAAGAAGGTAAGAAGAAAACGTTTATGAAGAAAAAATGTTGAGAATTATTCTTCAGTGTTGAATTCAGTAGGTGGTCCAATTCATATAAATATTAATCAGAAGTTTTGAGATAGCATGATGTTTTGTACAAATAATGAGATATCTAACTAATACATAAAGAATGTTTATGATTTTGAAACTAGGAGGAATCTTTCTCTAAAGACAAGGAAAAATACAATTTATAATAGTAATAATAGACAAATGGTCATATTACTTATTGTGATTAGCCTATTCAATTCTTCCAAAATAGAATATTTATTCTGTCATAAGCAATATTGCTTATATGGCACTATTTACACGTTCATATAATTTCATTTTTTCCAAAAATTATTATACTAAAAAAATCATTTAAGAATATGTCTTCTATTGTCTTCATAATAGTCAATGAGTTGAAGTAAGCAATCAAAATAAAAGTTTCTTTATTTCTCTTTTCCTGGTTGTTGTTCTCTTGTGTTTTTAAATATAAATTTGTTTTTTAACTGATGCATATGAAATAAAACCCGTGCATATTTATGGGGTTCCATGTGATAGATAAGTCAATATCCATAAGAATTATGTAATTTTTAAATCTGGATAGACATGTTTACCTCCTTGAGTGTTTATCATGATTTATGGTGAAAACGTTCAGATCATTATTCTAGACTTCTAAAACGCAAAGTTCCTGTCTATCCTCAACCCCACATGCAATCGCACAGCAGACATTATTCTAACATGTGTTTAACCATAACTTGGTATGCACTTATCAGCTCTCCCATTTGTCCCGTTACCATCCTCCTCCTATACTCTGGTAACCACCATTCTACTTTCAACTTCTATGAGACCACCTTTTGTTTAGATTGCACATGAGTGAGGTCATGCGGTACCCAACTTTCTATGCTGGCTTATTTCACTTAAGGTAATGATCTCTGTTTCCATCCCTTTGCTCACAAATGACAGGTGTTCATTTTTATGGCTCAGTGGTATTCCATTGTGTATATGTAACACATCTTTTAAATCTTTCTACCAGTTAATGGACACTTAATTTGTTTCCATTCCTTGGCTTTCGTGAATAGAGTTGTAATAAAAATTCTCTTGCAGGTGTCTCTTCTTAATAGTGATTTCCTTGGATACTTACTCAGTAGTGGGTTGCTGGAGAATATAGATAGTCCTATGCCACTGGCCTAAATAGACATTTTTCAAAAGAAGACACACAAATAAATGGCCCATAGGTATATGAAAATGTGTCCAATATCACAAATCCTTACGCAAATGCAAATCAAAACCACTACGAGATATTGCCTCACACCTGACAAGATGGTCATTATCACAGAGACAAAAGGTAACAAGTGTGCTGGTGAGTATGTGGACCCAAACAAACACTTGCACCCTGCCAATGGGACTTTAAGTAGAGCTTCTAAGGAAAACACTGTGGAGGTTGCTGAATAATATTCTCCTAATTTAAAACTATATTCATTCAATTGACATCTTCCATCCTCAAAAGTGATTGACTTTTTTACATTTTTCTTGTAAATTCTCATGGACCTTGTAAGTTCACAAGGATTTTTGCAGCAAACACCATTTCTAGCAGGTCTACAATTAAGAAAGCGAGACTTGTAGAAAGAAAGTCAGTTTTCTGCTGCCAAATACTCCCACAGACTTGTCACTCTGTTTACTAGTATGACCTTTGGTTGCCCTTGTGGGCCTTCCCAAAGTATTTGTTTCTTGGCTCTGAAGCCACATTGCATCAAGACTCTGAGATCCCATGTTTGGACAAGTGGATCATGAATGTGCTGACAACTGAGAACCTTGTTTCTTCTCTCCCTGCAACCAGCACATTTAAATGTGATGTCCCTGTCTTAAGCTGGCTCAGAGGGAAGACAAATGTAGCTGAAAATGTACCAAACCAACCATGAATATGTAGAATCAGTGAGACATAGGCATTTATTCTACTCAGGTATTGAGGTTGTTTGCAATTTCAACAAACCAGGGTCATAGTAAATAATACACAGTTATTAAGATCATGTTTTGGATTAACTTTCCAATAATATTCCAGTTAAGGTAGCTTCAAAATCACATCAGAAAAAAATTATCACATGTACTAGTTCTGTTCTAGCAGACAATGAAATCTGAAACTTTCCAGTTTCAGAAGGTATTGCAAAGCATTCTAGTTACATTGCATGTATTAATGCCCTTTAATCATTTCCAGGTAGTATTCAGACCAATTTTAATTTAGTGACAAATTAAAATACATTATTTTCACTATCAACTTGATAAGGAACAGGTAGGTGTGAGCAGTGGTAACATAAGGTTAACAGAATAATTTATAAATGGGGCCCATTGTGCTAAGCCTCGAATGCTTTCTTTGAAAAAGATATTTACTTGTAACCTGCCTGACTTAAATCAATAGAATATTTTACATTTCTCAGCAAACAGCCTTTATCTGCAGGAGAAATGCAGACCTGAAATGCTGATGAGAATAAAACAAGTTACCCTGAAGGTGTAGTGGATGCAGGAGAGGCACGTTCCTGACCTTCATGCAGATCAGATCCCAGAACTCAGGAAAACAAGTGTAAATTCCCCTAACAATAGTATCTATAGGAACATGTTCCAATTGGAACTGGTCAGCATAAGTCAAAGTGACCTAGAATTGCCATGAACAATGTGGACTTGGAAGTATGATACCTTCCTGTTGTCAGTCAGCATTCAAGAGAAGACCTGGGTGGGACTCTGGAAATTTCCCTGGGATCCCCAGGGGTACACTGTCCTTCTCCTCTCTGAGAGGACCCATTCTATCCCTTGAGAGAGTCTCCTTTTCTCTTTTCCTGTTTCTTCTAATAAATTCATGTGTGTCACTCTGAGCAATATGTCTGAAATATGTGAGAAAAGACTACTATGACCTTCTTAGTTCTGTGGCAGACCCCTTCCCTGTAACAAACTCTTCCAGTGTAGACATCTTACATTGGTATATTGCAATTTATTTAATTAATCAAAATCTTCTTTCTAGAAGCTTCTATTCACTGTTTCTGCCCCCCTTTTCATTTGACTATAAGAACAAGTGCAATTACTTGCTTATATAAAACTCTTCAAATTTCAAATATGTGAAGAGAACTTAATAGTTCTAAGGACTTTTTTTGTAGATTGTGCAATCCATTCCATTATACTCTACCTATTATTAAATATTTGCTAATTGAGTGCTGCAGAGAAGTCATATTGCTTTTTAAATTCCTTAAAGTTGTTTCCAATGGCACAGCCTAATTTGTATAAACTGTTTTGGCAATCGATTTAAAATATAAGGCATTTTAAATTCCTGACTTTAAATGTGCTTATTATCTTCTAATAGTCTAACTTTCTGTGTTTTTAAAACTACTTATTAAACCTTACTTCCTTCAGCCCCTGCCCTTAGAGATTTTATTCTGGGCTCTAAATCACATATCCCAATTATTTTTTTAATATGCAATTTTACATACTTATGGAAGTTCTGGATTAGGATTCTATAAGAAAATTCATTAGCTAACTGTATTAGCATTCTGAATCTTATCTCTCCTTCAATTTATTAAATTTATATTCTTAATTTACATTAATGTCCTTGATACAATTGTAGAATAGAACAGAGCAGGACTTCTGGCAACAAATACCTCAAGGTTACACCCATTGCTTGAGATTTACTAATCCTGTATGTTGTTAGAAATCCATGTAAACATTCTGATATCTGCCTTATTTTTATAGCATTCCATTCCCTAAATCTCCAAAGGAAACTTCACAAAAGTTTTCCAAGGAAATACAAATAGATTCAGTAGCTTGCTTCAGCAGGCTGGGAGTTAAAAAGAAAATTTTCTGAATATAAAATCAGATGAGTGAAGTTAACAATACATTGTATTCTTGAAAAATGCTAATAGTAAGGATTCAGGGTTATTACCACAAAAATAATAACTATGTGAGATAGTGCATATGTTCAATAGGTGGATTTCGTAATTCCACAGTGTGTGTGTATGTACCTTAATAAGTAAATATATAGGTACAGGGTAAATAGATATTCTTTAATCTATGAAAATAAATATTTCAACTGTTCAGTTTTTCAAAAAGCATATTCTTCACCTGAGGATTTGTGTAAGGTAATCAGAAACCAGACTGGCGATGTCTAGAAAATAGGAGATGTTAAGAATCATCTCTTGCTTGAGTAAATGAATTAGTGAATAAGAAGTCAAAGAAAGGTGTGATGTACACAAGGAGACAGAAATAGCTAAATAATGCATGGAAGGACTTGAACATGTAACAATGAGTCTATTGTAATTAGTTGACAGGTAAGAGTTGCCATAAATATTGTTGAGGGAATATGTGGGACAATGAAGCAAATGTTCTTCAATTTCCTTATGAAGAAAAGGGATTTTTCAGTGGAAATCAATCACCCAGGTAAGGTGTAGACAGCTCTGGGAGACCCAGGTCTGAGCAACTTCTAAAGAACAAACGTTTGAAGAAACTGAATTAAAATTTCTTGGGGCTGGCATCATCTCACTATTCAAAATGGATAGTATCTTTGTAACACCCTTTATCACTCTGAAAGGGACTATTTTTAAGATGATTTTGTGTAGCCGTCTGCAATAAAATTGTTTATCCTTAACAGTTATTCAAACTACTCTATCTAGAAAATTTCTGAATGAGCATTGTAAACCTGGACCATACCCCCACAATTCCTCCTACCCAGAATAGTTTAAAAAAAAGATAAAAAGATCTCATAATTCTTAGGCATATTGGATGCATTCATTCTCCACATCGCCACTCTCCTACAACAGTATGGATTTTACTTATTTAACCTCATGGTGGCTTTATGAGCTTGTCTTTAAAAAAATCCATATTTCTAAATTGCAAAGTTTTATAACATCAAAGTTGGGCTGTAGCTGTAGCTCAGGCAGAGCTCTTGCCTAGCAAGTATGAGGCACTGGGTTTGATTCTTAGCATCAAATGAAAATAAACAAATAAAATAAAGACACTCTGTCCATCTACATCTATAAAAATATATAAAAATAACAATTATAGTGAAAGTGATAAACTAGATTAAGCTATAAATTTAGTTTGAAATAATGAAAAAAATCATATAACCTATAAGCTTCCTAAGTCAACAAAGCCTCTATGTATCTTTTAGGAAAGCTTAACTATTATAACATAATAGTCTTAATTATCTTCTTGTGACATTGTCATTGATTAGTGTGTTACATAAGGATGGACACAAAAGAGGCAAAAGGCTATTTAAGAGAAAGTTGCCTTTCTTGGAGTGTGCACCCCTCATAAATAATGATATCAAATTATGAGAGTAAAATTCTCCATCATTTCCTTGCAGAGTCTCATGTTCAAACTGATAAAGCAGTAATGTTCACCATAACAATCTTTACATCTGAGATGCTGAGTGGATTATTGAACAAAAAAGCCTGTGGTAAAATCATAGTGGTATCATTTAACATCTAACATTTAACATCTATAATTTCTTTGTGATCCAAGGCTATGCAATTTTATGCATAAAGAGGAGGAAAAACTTCATACATTTTACACACTTAAGAACTGCTCTCCACATGAGCCTGATATATGGCTGAGTGTATTTAAATTTTAAGATTGACCAAGTCAGACTGGTAGCCAAAAGTTCACTCTGTTCTTCTTTACCAATTTTTATTGAATACCTTGCAGCAATGTTTAAATATTTAATTTTATATTCAGCTCAGCTTATTTGAGGGGAGAGGGCATTGAAAGTAAGAAGGACAATGGACTTTTATGGGCAGTAAATTTAATGTAAGCAAGACTTAATATTATGGGAAAAATGAGCTACAAATATTTTATCTTTAAAAGTTTTAAATGTTAAAATTTGAGTGCTAAGTGGAGTGAGAGTTTTAATAGAACAGTAAGAAATAATTTGCTTTTATTTAATTTTTTAAAAATGAAATTGTTCTCTCTTAGTGAACAATGGCTTAAGATTAAAATAATTTCCATGTCTGCACAGGTCAATATAATTCTTTGCTCCAGTAATTCAACAGTTCTAAAGGGATTTTTATCATTGACAGACTATCTTCTCTAATTCTGTACACCACTGGGAAAAACAAAGCATTCAGTAATGAACTTAATGGAAATGAAAATTCATGTGTATTAGCATTGCTATATTTTCCCAAGGCCAGTCATTCCACACTGAGCAAAACATTGGAGGCCTTTGTTCCCAACAAAAAATGTATAAATAGAAACCATTGCTTAAGATTGTTTGTGACCAACATGAGCAGTGAAACTTCTCATACAGAGGATAATGGGATACATTTAAGAATAGTATCAACCCTTAGTTTGTTGATTCTTAAATTGTTACTGTTGTTTTCATAACAAATCATACTCCCCTTTGGGTAATTTTCTCTGTATATAAGACGTGCTATTGGCTTCTCTTTTCCTCTTCCCTCAAGCATGACCCTGAGACTAGGAATGAGGGCGACTAAATAAATTGGGGAGAAATTTCCCAACTGAATCAGTCTGTTTGAAGGCTGGTGTTCACATGTCCAAACAAAGAAGGAGAGCATCAATTAATTCCAGAGACGCTCTGCAGAGGCACCTGTAACAAGAAGCAGTGTTAGTTTCCAAGTTTTTGTTTGTTTGTTTGTTTCTTAGGCATTTTTATTTCTAGCCTCTAAGGACAAATCTCCTTTTGTGGAGGTACTCATTACTACTTTCCACGCTGTAGGTTGGTAAAATGAGCAGTGAATCTATGAAACTGAAAGGTTGTTTTCTATCTTGAAACCAACTGTGTACAGGGTTAAGAGATTTGTGTGAACTTAATTTTCAGTTTGAAGAGTTGAAACTTTTCCTATAAAATGTGGAATGGAAGGGGTGGCAGTTCCTACCTAAAAGAAATCCCAACCTCTGTGGGACCAGCTATTGACAGAGCAGAAGAGAACCTCTTGGCAATTGTAACACTATGGGTCTTTTTCTTTTTACATTTCCAAATTGTTTTGCTTTTTATATTTAATAGTTATCAAAAACTATAGGATATTATTTTTATCATTTGTGTACTCATGATAGTTAAAGTCAGAAGAAAAATCTTAAAAAATGAGGTCCTTATGATTGAAAATTCTTAAGTGTAGAATAAATTCTTGTTATTTGTGGTAGCTCTGTTCCGTACTTATCTCATTTACTAACTCTCCATGACTGAGACATTGCTCCTAGGAGAGATACAGGATTACATTCGCCTAAGACTCTGGTGACAATACTTTGTCAATCAATTAATACATGGCCTTGTTTTATATGTTTTGTTTAAAGATGGCTAATATATGTTACAGACAGCTGTAGAGAGGATTTCTTTATAATACACACAATTTCAGTTATAGTGTATATAATGTGCTCTACCATGTCTGTACTATTTGAACTCTTCCACTGACAGTCACTAGATATGGAACCAAAAAGCATGAATGGCATCTGAAATATTCTGGGATTGGATACACAATTGCTTTGTCCCAGAAGTTAAATGCTATCTCCAGAGCAAAAACCATGCCTTCATGGTTTTATTAATTTTGGATAATGCCACAGTTCACTACCATGAAGAACTAAAAAATGCCCACACCAATATGGAAGATCTTTCTATGCCCCCAAGTGCTACATCTCTCATCCAGCCCTTCAATCAAGGCACAATAAAAGCTTTGAAGGCACAGTACATGAGAGAGCTGTACAGTAAAGCTTTGAGGCTCTTTCTGTCAACTAAGAAGCCAACATGATAGATTACAGGAAATCAGTGACTATCAGCAATGTTATTGATTATGCTGGCACAGCTTGGGTAACATCAAATAGGCTATTATCAATAACTGCTGGGAAAATGTTTGGCCCGACTGCATGAAAACTTTTGGAGGCTTTGAAGGTGTTACAGAAAATTACAAAGAATTCTGTCAAAAACATAATGTATACGGCACAACAAATAAGTGGAGAGGGTTTCAATGACATGAAGGAAGAAGATGTGGAGGAAATTTTGGCAGAGAAGGCAATAGAACCCACCAACTAATGAGTCTTTTAAAACTAACCAAGAGCTGATAAAGTCATATATTTTTGCCATGAAAAGTATAGTTCTAGTTAATCTCCTTCCATGGGTCTTTGGATGACTTTTTATTTTCTGGGGTCCATAATGAAGAGGGACCATCCATATCTGTTTATTTCCTTCTTTCTGTTAATGGGATTATAAATTAGAAAATTTCTGAAGAGCTACAGTGAAGTTTTCAGCATGGCCATGACCTCCTTTACATAATGCCCAAATTAAACAGGTGATTAGAATTTTTATGAAATATGTGAAGTGTATCCTGTGTGCACCAGCATTTGGTTCTATGAAGATAGAAGTTTGGGGGGAAAAGTTGAACTCTGTTCAGGCCATAATTTAGAGGAGGTACTAGACACAAACTCACAGGACAAGTTTATTTGGAAGATGCTTATGCAAACTTGGAACAAAAGTTCAGCTTTATTCTTCTCTGACTGGATGAAGTGTTAAATGCCCAGCATGAAATGTGAAGAGTGAGGCTGATTTTTAAGAAACCATAAAGCTTTGTATTCCTGATGAATATATAGGATTTTTTCTTATTTAAAGTGTGCTGCTTCCAATACTGAGTTTGCACAAGTAGTGAATCTAGCACCACTTGGAAGGTCAATATAACTTGAAAAAATAGGAGCCATAGGTAATTTTGTATGCTTACCTGTGTAATTATTTCAGTGATAAACATCTCAATGAGTTTTACATACAGAAACTGCTACTGCAGTACAATTTCCCATTCTCAATCTTGGTCTAGTTAATTCACATAATGATAGAAAAGAAGTATAGAGAACATTCTGTAATGAGAATAGAAATAGAAAAAGTCTGTAAGTAATCAACATCACAGAAATCTTATAAGATGTATTAATTTAAAATTACAGCTCTCTTCTAGTAATAAATCTAATAAAAGCTGTTTCCATGGCTATGAAAATAATTTATATTTATTATAAAAATAGAGTCAATTATAAAGAACTGAAATACTACTGATAACTCCTGATAATGCTGCCATCTGAAAGCTACTGTGTATACATTAGCCTATGTCCATAGAGTAGTTTTTCAGAGTAGTTTTATAATTTTGAAGAAAAAGATCATGCTATTTTTGTATTAGGTTGTAAAAGGAAAAAATGAGTTATATAATGGCAATCTGGACAAATCTCAGGAAATTTTTTCTTGATATCAAATACTACTTATATGTGGACTATATATCTATAAAATGATGATATTATGATACTTTCATTTGCATTTTAAAACACCCCAAATATACATGTCACTTATGTTTACATATGTATACTAATGTATAAGTAGGCATACACATATTAAATATGCTTAGAAAATAATATAATACAATATTCATTATTATAATCTCCTTTACATAATGATTCAGTTATAGATTTCACACAGCTAGATTACTATCTCTCTAACTCCTAAAAAGCGAATGAACATTGATTTGTGGTGTCTGCTGTTTAGCTAAAGCACCTTCAGGCTCTGAGCTCCACTGTCAAGTCCTTATAGCATATGTGTGGGAAATGGGGTACAGAGTTCCAGAAAGAACCCTTAAGTGAAATTAGAGAGTGAAAAATGAGTGTTCACATTCTCTTTTATCCACACTGCCAAACTCATATTACATACTATTATTAAAATACATGATATTATGTTACAGAATTATTAGTAGATAATTTGAGTAAATTTGAGAAAAATAATAATATACATATCAATGCTTGTTAATTTAAAGTTGAAGATAAAAGTAAAATGGTGATTTAAACAGGGTGTATTCTCAAATGTAAATCAGGAATTAAATGCTTTCCTCTGTTCTCCACATTTCGTGTGTCTCAGAATTAGAGAAAAAATAAACGCAAGACTGATCTGTGTTGATTGGATGCAAAAATAGAAAACTATACCCTTTCACCTTACAGCTTAAACATAGCTCACAATGTTAAGTAAATAATATATAATCATAAGTAAAGTGAAAAGATAAATTTGAGAGCAGTAACTTGGCTATAAATCAAAATCATGATAAATGAGACTCTAAAGATCTAAGGAATTTTCAGAAAATTGATTCTTTTTCCATGTCTATATGATTAGTGGGAACATAGTATAAATTTACTAGTTCTTTCTAAGAGAAATAAAAGTCATTTAAAGGATATAGTACCTCATCTTCCAATGCATAGGACCATTAAGGTCTTTCCATTGTAAAATGATAACCTGTCAATCATTTTTTTCTTACCAGAAAAAAACCATAAATGTAAATTAATAAAAAATTATGTAGGCTTGTCTAGTGTAATTTCATTTAAGCAGGCAGTTATTTACATTTCCATTGAAAAAAAAAAACTTGTTAAATATCAGGAAAACTTCTGAATCCAAAAGAAACATACATGTTTATACAAATTGTCAATATGAGAATGATGTCCCTCAGGAATGTGTAATTATAGTGTGCTTAAAATTTATTGAGAATTGAAACCTATCCAGGAGGCTACTTCCGTATGTGTTCTCTTGCAGAAAATTGTCTTCACATTTAGAAGTGAATCAAAATCTGACAACACTTTCATGTTTTTTTTTCATGTGAATATACTATGACTATTGGGTTATATAATAAAAAATTCTTTGGAAGAGAAACTAAAAGCAAAATATGACTACCTTTCCAAATGTACATTGTGTGTATTTTTTGATGAACCATACCAACAATTTACTAAATTTTAGAACTAGATGCATAGCTAGCGACAAGTCTAATGTATCTGGATTAGTGCTTTGGGAAAAAAATCTTCAATTTATATCAAAACTAACCTAGCACATTATATGTATTGTATTATTGCAATTTTGCCTAAAAAAATACTAAAAGACAAAAACATTTAAATACAGGAAACATAAAGGTATTAATTTTCTGATTATATTCCTGATTCAACTAAAAAAATGATACCAGAAACCAATTAAGAATATATCATTTTATGGATGTATTTCCTTATATATGAATAATAATAATAAGTATGAATATCTGTTTTGACCTTTGAAACTCTTAATATTCAAGATTAATTTAACACATTTTAATGTCATATAATATTATCAATTACATATATTATTTACCTATTTTGTTACTTATTTAATGAAAGAATTAGAAATATGTGGAAAACTTACATAGATATGACATATATGTGTATTTTTATACCTCAGTACTCATTTCAAATAATTATACTCACAAAGTTATTTCTTGGCACAGAGAAAAATTTTAATCTAAATCCATCCTGTTCTAGTTTATTAAATCATTTATGGAAAAGATGTCACAGTTTATTAAAATCTGTTTCTTCACTCCTTGGGGGCAAAAATTGATTCTTCCACTTCTCGAGAAGGGATTAATGGAGTTGACCTGCATACATCTCTCAGAAGAATATAACATAGGTGGTATCTTATAGACAGGAAGGAAGAATGTTTGGGGACTCCTGTTTTGCATCATGAAGTCCCTATTCCTTATTCATTTCCCGACCCAAAGAAATATAAGCATTGATAATAGTAAGATAAAGAAAATTGGTCAGCTCTTTTAAGACTAATAATCTATTGTTGGTTTTTTTTCACACTTTTTGCTTTCTATCTTCATATTTGGCTGGAAATGAACCATGACACCATTACTTGCTTCCAATTTAAAATCCTCTTTTCTCTTTCATCCATAAAATTTTCTATTTTATCTTGTTCTTGTATTTACATGGAAATTCCTTCATAATATGCTACTTGAAACATTTCCTGGAACTTTCCCTTCATAAACAGTGCACTGGGTTTTAAAAACCTATATACTTTCCTCTCATTTCAATCTGGAGTGTATTTAGTTAGGTAAAAATGGACACTATGAACTCAATTACCTAAAGAATTCAGATGATTTCTTATCTTCCTAGCCTAGATTCATCATATGAGCTTCACAACTCTATTTTGAATATGTTGTCAGACATCTCTGCTGTAATTTATGTAGGGATTTCCAATTTTTCTAAAATAAAATTAAACATTAAAAACTACAAAAACATTTATAATAGAAACTGGAGATAACAGCTGAATATAAAAATATCTTGTACTAAAGAATAAAGATAATTAATGTTAAAATGTACACTCTACCCAAAGTAATGCATAGGTTTGATGCAATCATTACAAAATACCAATGTCATCTACTACAGAAACAAACAACAAAAATCCTAAAATTTTTATGTAATTAAAACAAGTCCCCAGATAGCTACAACAATCTTGAGGAAAAAGAACAAAGTTCAGAGCATGATGCTATCCAATTTATAACAATTTTATAAAGCTACAGTGATGGAAAAAATATAATATGGGCATTAAAACAGATATATACTAATGAAACAGAATTTTAGAATCCAGAAATAAACCCACATATTTATGGTCCACTGATTTCCAACCAAGTTGCCAAGAACTCATAGTGGGGAAAGAATAGTGTATCCAATAAGTGCTGGTGAGGAAACTTAATATCCACATGCAGAAGAATGAAACTAGACCCAGGTGCCATACACAAACACCTCCTGAAAAGAGACTACACATTGTTATGTAAAACTGAAGCTCAAAACTAAGGAGAAACAGAAGGGGGGAAAGCACTGTGACTCTAATCTTCTGAGCAATGATTATTTTAGCTGTGACTACAAAGCACAGACAGCAAAGCAAAAAAAAAAAAAAAGGACAATTGGCATTGCATCAAATAACAGAGAGGAGAGCCATCTATGGTACGGTTGAAGGCATTTAAAAAAACATATACCTGGTAAGGATTTGATATCCAATACACAGGAATTCAAACATCAAGTAGGAAGAAAACAAGGAACATGATTTAAAAATGGATTTGAATGGATATTTTTCAAAAGAGACTATATTTTTCTTCATCATGTCAACTTAGGAACCCAAGTCCTCACTCAACAAGATTCCTAAAGTGCAAGAAGTAAAATTAAGAATCAATAAGTGGGATCGTATCAAATTAAAAAGCTTCTCCACAGCAAAGGAAACAATCAAGAATGTGAAGAGAGAACCTACAGAATGGGAGAAAATCTTTGACACCTGCACTTCAGGTAGAGCATTAGTCGCCAGGATATACAAATAATTCAAAAAAGCTATCCCCCCCCCCAAAAAAAATATAAAGAAATAACCCAATCAAGGCAAAGGAACTGAACAGATACTTCACAGAAGAAATATGATTAGTCAACAAACATAAAAAATTATTAAAACTCTCTAATATAATCAGAGACATGCACATTAAAACTACACAAAGATTTCATCACACTCCAATCAGAATGGCAATTATCAAGAATACAAATAACAATGAATGTTGGCAAGTGCCGCAGTCAGGCTGGGCACAAAATAACCAAGCCGCCACACAGCCTTGTAGGTTTAAAACAGGAACTCCTTTATTCTCCTCACTCCCGTGAATGCCACACACAGGGCCTTCTCCTGGGACACACCACACACCAACTGGAAATTCCTCCTCCGGAAATCCCTCATCCAGCACTTCCCCAACTAATGGGAACTCTCCGGGAATCCCTCCAAAGTAGCGGGCGCCTAGGCAGCAAGAGCTGCCCCATTGCCCAACAGTAAAGGTCAAATATACAATACAATCAACCCAGCATCACAGCAATTATATATAGCTTAACTCAAATCATCATCTCATTGGTTCGCTGGCATCACCTTTCAAACATTCCCTCTGGCAAATGCCAGGCATCATTCTGACCATCTGTGGCTCTCAACAGGCAAGGATTGTGGAGAAAAAGGTACACTCATTTATTGTTGGTGGGACTGAAAATTGGTGCAAACACTCTGAAAAGCATTATGGAGATATCTTAGAAAACTTGGAATGGAACCAACATTTGACAAAGTGTATCCTACTCCAAGGTTTATACCCAAAGGACTTAAAAGAGCATACTACAGCAACAGCCACATCAATGTTTACAGTAGCTCAATTCACAATAGCCAAGCAATGGAAACAACCTAAGTGCCCTTCAAAAGATGAATGGATGAAGAAAATGTGGCATGTATGTATATGATCAAATATTACTGAACCATAAAGAAAAATGAAATTATGGCATTTGCTGACAAATGGATGGAACTAGAGACTATCATGCTAAGTGAAATAACCCAATCCCAAACAAACCAAAGGCAGAAGATTCTCTCTGATATGCAGATGCTAACACACAATAAGGGCACGGGGGAGGGAATAATAAAAGTTCCTTGGATTAAACAAAGGGGAATGAAGACAATGAGGGTGGGGTGGGAACAGAAAGACAGTAGAATGAATCAGACATAACTTTCCTATGTTCATATATGAATATACCACCCATGTAACTCCACATCATGCACAACCACAGAATTGGAAATTATATTCCATATATGTGTATGTCAAAGTACATTCTACTGTCATGTATAACTAAAAAGAACAATTTTTTTTCAAAAGAGACCTACATATAAATTTTCAATAGGTATATGCAAAACTGTAGCCAAGATATTAAATCAACCTAATTGTTCATTAGAAATGAATGGATAAAGAAACATGATACAGTGTATGTACAAAATTTAATACTATTTAGTCTTAAAAGAGAAAGCTATCTTTTCATTCCCAACAACATAGGTGAACTCAAAAAACCCTATGTTAATTGAAGAAAAATAGTCCAGGAAAACAAATACCATATGATCTCACTTATACATAAAATCTAAAACTTGAATCTATTGAATCAGAGAATAAAATAGTAGCTATCAGAACTTGCAGGGTTGGGGTTGGAAGTGAGGGGAATGTTGCTCAAAGGTACAAAATTTCAGCTGGAAAGGGGAAATTAGCTTAAAAAGATATCGTAAAATGTGCTGACTACAGTTAATAACTATGTATGTATTATATACTTGAAAATAGTCAAGAAATTAGAGTGTGTTTTCACCATAAAAAATAAGTATGTGAGGTAATGCACAATTAGATTAATTCAGCCATCTCAAAATGTATACATATCTAGGTATCACATCATATACTATAAATACAAAACATTTATTTTTCAATTACAAATAAATAAAATTTTAAAAGGCAGTCTTAACTCATTGTAGACTTAATTTTCATTATTCTCATCCCCCACTAAGTGTATAAACTCCAAGAAAGGCAAATATATAATTATTGCATTCATGTGCAAACAGTGCAGAGTAGCTTGCATACATGTGGTATTGAGTAAATGTTTGTTCAATGAAAAAATGAATCATGGATGCTCACCTGGTATCAGTGCACAACACAGAAGGGCAGATAAATTATAGAGAAAAAAAATCAAGATTGCTATGGTCATGTAAATGAAGGTTTGGTTATCAAGGGAACTCTGAGAACATTTCCCAAGGAAAATTAGAATCCAGCTAGGATTTGAAGGCTATATTTGAGGAAAACAAAACAGAATGTACTAAATAGATTAAGTGGTAAAAAAAAAATGGGAGATAGTTAACTGCAAAGCATGTTTGAGAAATAAAAGTAGCCACCCTAATAAGATGGTAGGATCAGTGAAAAGAAATTGAGTGCAAGGAGTGTTTGTTTTCTTTGTCTCATCATTATTTGAGAGAATTTAAAGTAAATAATTCTAAAAATATGTTTGAATGAATGAATGACAAATGGAATAATCCTCTCCACCTATATGGTGCACGACATTTACTCTCTGACCACGAATTTTTGTCCATTTTCTTAGTGAAAAAGGGGGCAAATTAATTGATATGAATGGAAAATTAACTTGATAGCCTTACTGACGCTGAAGTAGAGGAATGTGGACTTGGAAGCACAGTGCAGTTAGAAGATTTACACAGTAATTCAGGAGTGACCATCTTTTCTCCTGATTGCCATGCAACTCTGATTGCCATGGTAATTTAATTATCATTGCTGACAACAGGTTCAGTTAATAAGAGGAAGATCCCATGGTTTTCTTTTAAAATATTTGAGAAAAAATGAATATAATCTATGCCCATTCTCATCATATAAAACATATTATTTTATGTAAGTAGAATTAGATTCTAGTGTAATGTAAGCAAGCAGAGATGTTAATTTCTGAGTGCATATTTGCATAGTGTTTGTTCAATTATCTTTTTTTGAACTTCAGGATATTAAAGTAAACCATTGTTTAAACACAATTTTGCCCTAGCTTTAGAGAACACATAGATAATGGCAGAGTAATTTGACAAAGAGATTGGAGTTATAAAGCAATCTAAAACCTTTTTTAAGAATTGGATGAGCCAACTGTAATTGATTCTTGTATGTGAGCAGGGTACTGAAGAGAGATCCACCAGCAATCAAACACTCTGTTCTCTTTCTAAATTAATCTTAATGAGAAAAGAAAAATCATAATTTGCCAAGTGGAAAAACACTAGACTAGAAGTAAGTCCACATGACAGTAAAGTGCTTTGTGCCTCTGATTAGTTCTGAGGGAATTTATCTAAGGCATTTAAATGTCTATTTTCTAATTGAGGACATGGATGAATAGGTGTTTAGGAGAAAAATATGTTCATCTTAAAAGACTTATTTAAAAATTATCATGGTGAAAAGTTAATGCATACCAAACTCAGGTTTTTCAGTTATTCAATAAAAAGGCTAATTCTATTTTTTTAAAAAATTACATAACATTAAAATACTTCTTTATTGTGGAAGTATTCCTTGTCTCTTTCTCACATTATATTCTACCATCTTTCCTGATCAAACCTAATTGAGGAACATATGTGACCATACATCAGGTTATAAGAGTTAAGAATGTGAAAATTAAAATAGAATTAGAAACCAGGATTGATTGAACATACACAGAGTACTTATTAAAAATTGCAAGAAAAAATTAAAGGACAAGAAAATTCAGGTCAAAGTTTGGATCTAAATGTTCACATACAATTTCTTACACACACAAAAGTCGAATGATTTCTTGCCAACAGGAAAAAAGTTTTACACACTGTTGTGCTAGAATAGCTTTCCTCAACTTCAATTATCAATGCTAGTAAGCCTTTGCAGTAGTATTTACCTTGTGGAAATCTGAAAAAACTACAAATCAGAAACTTATCCCATCACACTTTGTGCCTAGATCTTTGATATCACATCACTTATCTCCAAGAGGATTGGATATGAATTTAGAGTTGCATATTGTGACCATCAAAAAAGTTTCTTCATTAATACAGTGAGGTATGTCAGTGAATTTTGGACCATTTGAACATTCATTTGTCAGAAAAGTTTGTATACGTCCTAATGTGTGCATTTTAATTTAATTACAATATGGGTATGTATATACATATATATGCATATGCATCCCAAATATACATATATATATATATTCCAAATATATATGTATATATACACATATATAGAGACATATATATATATATAATTATTATGTATTAAAATATAAAATCAAAATGTGTAACACTGAGTCAAAATAAGTAGTCTTCCAAATTAATATTTTATTTTTATGTATTTATAAAGCTTTTGGGTTTTTGCTGAAAATTGTACATAGTTTAACATTTTTTCTAGCATTTCATTTTTATTTTCTGAAAATTCTGGATTAACATCTTGAAATAATAAATTTTTAAATTTGAAAATTTTGTTTTCAATAGTTTGATACTTGGTTTTATTAGAACCTACACAAAGATATGTAGATATAATGAACTTAAAGAATTACTTTGTCAATCTTTATGCTCAAGCACGCAATAACTTCTTAAAATTAAGAGGAGAAAATTCTGTCTTATTTGAAAAACATCTTTGTAAATTAATTTGAATATATGTAAGCTTTCTATTAATAACAAGTGGCTTCAAAGCTGATTATAACTTTTCACTTTTGAATATTTTAAATAAATTAGAATAAATCTGCAAAATTATAAAGAGTAGATATCTTAAAAAATTGCTTTAAGTCATACAAACTATCTTAGGAGATGACATTCTTAAAATATGGAAAATATTCCTATCTCAAAATGTTTTCAATTAACCGAAATTTCTTTCAAAAATGTTATTTTCAAAGTATGACTTTTTTATTAGTGGTATCTATAGATTTTTTTCTTGTTTCCAAAGTATCTTTTAAGTAATATGCTGTTAAAAGATATTTGTGATGAAAAATGATTCAACAAATAGGGAATACTTTTAGCTATGCAGAAAAAAGTTAAAATGGTTTTGTATTTCAGTTCAAACATTCTAACATTGCCATGAGATAATCAGTGCAACTTCTACTTATGGTTCAACAGATTTCCCCAGCTATTATCTGTGTCATCTCCTTATAAAATATTAGCCAATTCCACTATTTGTTCTACTGACACTGTTTTGTGTAATTAGTGACAGGACTTCATCATGTACAGTGTGTGCATTTCTGATTCTGCTTCCGAGATGAAAAATCACTTTTATCAGAAGAATACTACAAATCAATATAAAGCATAGTAGAATCTTTATACCCTTAACAAAGAACATTCAACTTCTTCAATTTCCCTTAAACATTTTAAAGGTATTTGTTTTAAAAGACACAAAGTTTCCAGTGCTTTTTTTTTTTTTTTTTTTGTAGCTCACACAAAATCTGGAAGAAGCATTAAAACTATCTAGACTGTCATGCAAATGTGTAGTACACCCCTAAAGTGTGTAATTCTTCTAAACTTATTCCTTTACATCATCAATAATACAGTCTAGAACTTGTTGATGGTACATACTAACAAAAGAACACATTTTTATTTCTCTCCGTTTTGTTTTCTGTGTAATACTCTAATTTTACTGCTTCAGTAAGAGAAAACATTTCATGGTATGTAGACTTTGTTTTCCATTATTGACAAAGAACCATGAGAAGACATTTCATTTTCTTTCTGAAATACTGCTGTTGGGTTATTATTTTCTGTTTATTGTAGTTGTACAATAAGAAACATTGGCCTTGCTATTTTTTATATGTAGTATAATCTGAAATATTTGTTGTTATATTTTATTGCAGCTTTCTTTGCAGGAATACAAAGTTAAGTCCACACTTTGAAAATATTTGTTCAGTTAAGATTAGAGAACCTAATTTTTAAGCCAACTTAACTTGATGCATGTAAAGTTTCTGATAATTCACCATGCAGAGAGGAAGAGCAGATGTCACTCAGATCTGCCCTGCTGCCCAGTACTTCTTTAAGTATACCTCACAAACTAGGAGATCATGTGATTCTATATGACTATACTTAGAAAATTTATTAAATGATACTAACATCTAAGTTCTATTTATTTTTGGATTAAGATATCAAGCCAAGCAAACAAACAACAACAAAATCCATTAATCTCATAGGAGGGCTACTGTTGAAACCTACCACAACATTTTGTGATTTGAAAACTACTCTCTCTTTTAATAAAGTGAATTGATGAGTGAATTGATGGCTCTCAATATCAATGTACATGATAAACACCCTGGGATTCTTTCAGGTACATCTTCTCAAGCCACATTCTAGATCATCTATTGAATCAACTTTTGGAATATTGGTATGGTGTTAAAACCAGATGAATAAATGTAGATGAATTCCTCAAGTGATTCCTCACAAATGCTCCATAAATAGCAAATTGACAGTTATTGACTGAGTATGAAAGGTTAAGTCAATGGAGTTGAGCATAGGAGAACATGGACTCTTCCACAATGCAGAGGGTCAAATAGAGATAGGTGGTTTTCAGGACAAACATTTGCACCATAGTATTCTGAGGAGTGTGATAGATGCACAATATCAGTAGCTCTAATAATATTTCGTGTAAAATCTGGGCAATGATTTATAGTGCCTACCCTTGCAGGTTACCCTTTAGGAAGAAATCATCAAGAGATGCAAAAATGCTACTGAAACAGAATCATTAAGTGTTTTTTTTTTTTTTTGCTTATTTAGTATTATTGTCTGTGTATCATCTATGCCACATTTTAATTTTATGAAATTTGTTTTATCTCCATTTTCTTGCACTAGTAATCATGACTATTTCACAATATTTATCTCTTTAGTTTGTGGTGCTAAGTGATAGCAAATTTAATTCAATTTAGATAATGGTAAGATAATTAGTTTTGGGAGGCAGGGATTGGAACATTGATCAGTTCTGCAGCACTGATGCAGAAAAATGGTAGAGAAGTGATTACAGCAAAATAATGGTCAACATTAGACCCAAGGTGCAGCTTCAGAAAAGAAAACAAGTTAAATAAAGAGCCACTAAGGTTAAGAGATAAGGGATGCTTCTGAGATGAGATTAGACATACTGCAGGAACACAATGACATTGAAAGTTTAGCCAGATGACAAGATAACAGGACTCCCCAGTGAGCAGGTGAGGGATTTCAAAGCAACATAGACCAGGAGTTTGTAATAAAAGAAATAGCTAGCACCAATATGAAGACTCTTTATTAAGGCAAAATGAATTCAACATTTTTTAAAGACCAAATTATCGGAGGATTAGATATAAAGCACTACATATTCAGAACTTTTAATTCTTTGAACTAATATTGTAACACATGAATGTTTTCAGCTTTCACTTCTTTTCTTTATTTCAATAATAAAGGATCTGTCATACATTTATGAAGAAAATGTTTTGATATGAAATAATTTAAATAGAATAAAATCTTTCAGAAAATAGTAAGTCAAAGACTTTTCATATAGCCAAAGAGATTAGTCTACCTTAATATCTAGAAATTTATAACAATCAAATTTATTTTTTGAAAGAACTTCCTTATATATCTCTTAGAATCTCAGCTAGAAATGATGTAACTGGGCAATATTCTTGTTCTCTGAAAACTGGTAGTGTGTCAAGAAAAATGGAATTCGAGATAAAGTAATTCAACAGTGCTGAGTTCAATTGTTTATTTTGTCAACAAAGATATTCTACAATGAAAACATCTATTCATAAAATTTAAATATGGCTTACCAAACAACTTTCAAATATGCATCTAGTTCTCCCTTCCTATAAAAGAAAATTACAAATGCAAGAAAAACATTAGTGGGATCAGACTGATTTCTTAGCAATTTGATAAACATGAAATTCATCTTTTTTATTTAATTCTAAAAATTACACTTTAGGTATTGTTCACTTTTTAAATCATAAGTAATTTAGCTTATTTTTATCTTCTAAAACTTCACAGATTCCAAATAATGAAAATTTATGGAAGTAATATCATCTGCACTTGTATCCTCTAGCATCTGTCTAAATAAAGATACTAAGAATTAATTTTTAGGCAGAATATGAACTTCCCTTCTTTCAACCTAAACCAATATTGAAAATAAATTAATGATTAGTTTTGGACCAAAGAACACACAAGGGGTTGACCAATTTTTTATACATTTATTAATCAGTTCTAATTCTTCAATAAAATGATCATTCATTCAAAACATATTCTTCTTTCCTGGTCTGTTTTTCGTTACTTATTTTCATTCCTATTTATAGGCACATTGACTTTTTGTAGGTAAAATGTTTTAAATGTAACATATATTGCAAATATTTTCCCTTAGTCTGTCATGCTTATTTATGTTTATGATATTCTTTATAAAACCAATGCCTTAAATTTGTCAGCTGTTTATTTATTTTTCATGCTTCTGTTTCCAAAGGAAATCAGATTGTTACATTCTCAAACACTCAGAATCATTTTAATCTCCTAGTGGAATACACACAGTATCCTAGTTTGATATTAAAATTCTCCTATTTTTTGCTTTTTGCCTTAGATCTTTCTTGATGACAATGCTCTACTGAAGAGTTAATATAACATTAATATTTCTACTGTATAAGTCACCAGTTATCCACAAAAGCCCTTTCTCCTTTCTTGCATGAGCATATAACTACTCACCACTCTATTGATACCCCACCATATAACATTACCCATGTTCTTCTTCTTCCTTGAGCACATATGTAGTAAGTATTTATTTTCCTTCCTATATGTATTAGTTTCCTATTCATTTCTTATTCATTTCCTATTAGTGTGGGCATTGTTTTCTATTAGTACAACATGTAAATTATATTGCTAAAATAATACTGAAATTGTCAAGGACATTGAAACAAAAATCATCAAGAAATCAAGGCTTAACACACCATCACAAAATTGTGAGTTAAAACAATACAGTTTTTTAACTGACAGGTTACATGTTCAGCAGTATGAATAGGTCTCACTATGATAGCACTGTCACCTGAGCTAGATTCCTTCTGGAGGCTCCATGGGAGATTTTGCTTCATTGATTCGCCAGGTTGTAACACAGTCAGCATTCCTGGACTCATGACCCTTTCCCATCTTCTAAACCAACAATCCTATCACTTCAACTGCTTTCACAGTGACACTGATAGAGGTCCCTTTCTGCTTTTCACTTTGTTTTCTCCTCTTTCAATTAGACCTTTGTTACCCTTCTGCACCTACCTGGATAATCCAGCACAACTCTGATGGTCAAGAGCATTAATTTCATCACTTGTGCAAAAGCCCTTTTGTATTTATGGTAAAAAGTCAAGCGTTCCTGGGAATAGTATGTACAAATCTTTGGTAGTCCACTATTTACCTGCCATATTATATAAGTTCGTGGGTTTGAAACTCTCTTTTAAAAAATATTTCTTTTTTTCCTTGCAATTGAACACAATACCTTTATTTCATTCATTTATTTTTATGTGGTGCTAAGGATGGAACTCAGGGTCTCACACATACTAGGTGAGCACTCTACTGCTGAGACACAACCCCAGCCTCTGTCTTCTTATTTTTTGATAAATCCAGAGCAAATGGAAAAGTATATCTAAGAGAAGTACCTCCTTTTGTTCTTTCTTTCTTTCTTTTTTCATGATTGGACCTTTTTAAACAAAAATGAAAAATTCACAAAATCATAAAGAGAAATAATTTTCCAGAAGTAATTGCATAAAAGTAAAGCTAATAAATCAGGATTTACTTTCCTTTGCCCCAGAATGACTTTGTGTGAGATAAAAATGTCCTTCAAAAATTAACACAAATTACAGAGTGGAAAAATGTTCAGGGTCCATACAATGTACAAAGGATATTTTCAGAATACATAAAGGAGTGTTGGAAATAATCAGAGATGCTGATGCTTTGTCTAAGTAATGGACAGGGAGATAGACATTAAAAAAAATGCATTCAAATATCCTATAATGTGTCATTGGAAAGGCTGGGGTATAATTTGCTCATGCATTCTCTGGTGGAAATGAAATATGTATAGCATTTGGAAATTAAATGACATCTGTAGGAGGTTAGAAATATTTATACAACTAAATATTCTAGAGATATAATCACAAATGCATACAAAGAACCATGTATGAACATGTTTTGAATCATGACATAAAATAGCCAATACTTGATAGAGAATGTAACTACACATTAAAGAGATGCTTATGTTACTTGGAGAACAACCATGAGTCTTCAAAAATGAAAAGAATGATGATATGAAACTCTTTGTATATGATACCCCTTACCACTTATCTCTTCATACACAGCTCCACTGCCATAGGTCACCATGGATGCTCTCTTTAGATCTTTGGACTCTGTGGCAGCTCATCTGTCAGGAAAAATGTAGAAAAGTAGGCTCCACTGTGAGAAATCCAGAAGAAGGTGATTGGTAAAGATGTAAGACTTGGGTAAACTCATAACAAAAGCACTGATTAAACCTACCAATGGAAGTGTTTCTTCAAGGAAATATTTCCAATGATCAATTTAGCATATTGCTCAACTAACATATTCTTCCAATAATTAGGGCAGCTATTCTGAAAGTTGTTCACAGGTTTTTTTCTAATAATTTTCGGACTTACAGAATACAGAGAGCAAAGTATTGGAAGAATCTTGAGAAATAAGTTTTGAGGATTCAAGACAACCTTGAGGTGCAACCCACACCAGACCTCACTGAGCAATATAATGTTACATTTCCCATCTAGTAGGAACAGGAAGAGAAGGGGAGCCAGTCAGTGCTCTATCCTGCCTCTCCTTCCATGTGTGGATGACAGTATGTAACTCAATTTGCTAACATTCTGAAGGATGTTTATTAAGTGTGGCTTTAGAGACAGGAGGCTTCATGTGCTGCTCCCTCACTTTCTTTATAAGCCATGAAATGCTTTTTTCCATGGATCAACTTTTTTTCTTCCATTCTTGACAGCTTTATTTCCTCAGCAGGTTTTTTATCCAAGTTCCCTGAAAGTCTGAATTCAGAATATTTTTGAAATAGTATTCAGCTTTTATAAAGGAAAAAGAAAAAAAACTTTCACAGTGAGCCAAGTTTCAAATCTTTTATCTGCTCCATCTGTCTCCTACCCTCGTCCTGAGATACCTTTTCATGTTACTCTCCATCTTTCCAGGCTTGATGGCAACACATTTGATAATATTGTTCTTTTTTTTTTTCTTGAGAACTTACCAGTGGATCTATCTTTATTTTCATAGCACTTGTTGTAGAATTCCAGATACTTCCATCATCTCTGGCCAGGCTTGCATTCTGAGTCTCATTTTTTCCCCATTCTAACACTCCATTTTCCTCTCCCTCCCCGCTCTTTCTTGCTCTAGCTCTCCACCGCCCCCACCTTTAACAGAGATATGACTTGTGCAATAATTATTTGCATGTGAAGAACATTCTTTTGTTTAGTCTGACTTACTTCAACACACTTGGCTGGTCTTCTTATATTTCTGTTGATTTGTTGGCTGTTCATTTCTTTTGTTCTCATCGTTTTTCTAGTTTGTACCTCTTACCAATGAAAACTGAGAGCCATAATAAGATAGATTAATATTTAGGAAAATAATTTGTTTTCTTAATATCATCATGAAAAATCTGTGGGCTTTTAATATTTCATACTTGCAAAAACTTTCACTTTACTCTGTCATTAATAACACTTGTGGTATGAATAAAAGATAATTCCCTGTTTAATTTAGGTAAATATTGGCATAATTAATATCCTTATTCCAATATATTTTATAGTTTTTGAATCTTTGATTGTTTAATAATATTAGTGTGAGGTTTAGAAAATATTAGAGAATACATAATTTTATTATACTTTCTTAGTGAATATAATTCAAATAATTTAATATTTGTTAACACCATATTTATTTTCCTCATTAGTGAAGTGAAAATGTCCTTATATTGTACAATACCTTTAGGGTGGAAGAGCTCAGGCACAATGCTGGAAGATTCATAGATTTAATCAGTAGAGGGCGCTATATGGCATGCTCTTGCAGCCTCAGTTTTTATTTTTTAATTTAATTTGTAAAAACTCAATGAATCAAAGAGAGGCTAGTCCCCTTCTTACAGGACCCACATAGAGCAAGTATTTCAATATGAGGGCCTGGAGAGTTTCTTTTACACTTTGTTTTGCTACAGCTCAATTGTTCAATTTCTTCCTAGGGAAGCAATTGTGTTCCCAAGGAAGGTCAAGACTCTCTGACTTTTGCATATTCCAATTTGTGCATTATTATTTTTGAGCCATTCTTCTATCTCTCTTTGGTCTTGGAAGGAAGCTCTAGTGTATAATCTGTCAAGAAAGAACTGCATTTCCTTCTGTGCTTCATCCTCCTTTTGTGGTCATTAAGTGTGGACTTGACTATCACCTTTGCTCCCAAGACTTACAACATTACCTACTGTCCTTTCAACTACTATAAAGGGTATCAGTTCATTTTAAAAAAAAAATATATATATATATATAGTGTACAAATTTTTAAAACAATGTTATAGAGAACTAATTTTCTTTTCTTTGTAAAATAAAATTCACTCATTTTTAGTATGCAGATTAAAGCACTCTGACAAAAGTATACAATGGGATAGCCCTTACCACAACCATGGTATTGGATAATTTGGCCTTTTCCCTAAATTCCTGTGTGGTTCCATGCAGGATGTTCATCCATAACATGAGCTAACAGATCATATGTTCTCTCTGAATAGTTTTGATTGCTCAGTGTTTTTAGCAATTAATCTATGTTCTCCAAATATAAATCCTTTCCTCTTTTTCATTGTTTAGTATTATTTCACTGTATGCATATGTCAAACTGTGCTTATCCATTCTGCATTTGATGGGTATATAGATTGTTGCCAGTTCTGAATTATAATGAATAAAATTCTTAGGCAAACAAGGCAAATAAGGCTTCACATGGATGTATGGTTTCATGTTTCATTGTAAGTAGAATTGCTGGTTCATGTAGTGGTAATTCTATTAAGAACTAGCCAAATCATTTTCCAAGGTGGTTGTCAAAAATCATGTTCTCCCAAGTAAAATATGAAAGTTCTAGTTGCACATTCCATGAAACTTGTTTTAGCCAATTTTTATAATCTATGGTTTTTCTAGAAGGCACTATCTCATGGTGGTTTTAATTGTCATTTTCTTAATTATTGTGAGAAACTGATGAGACTCCATTTTTGAGAAACCAGCTTCTACCTCAAGGCCTGTCCTAAGGAAGGGGGTGTGACCCTTGTCCTGGGAAAAACCCACAGAGCACTCCTAAGTACCCACCCTGCTGAGTTGTTTGTCTATAAATAACAGGAGAGATCTGCAGCGCCAGGTGTCCCTGACTCAGTTAAAGCTAGGTGAGGACCTATAGCAACCTCCAATCAGCATGAGACAGGGAAAATACCTGGGATGCCAGATGACCCCCAGTAGTTTATGGTGGTTGATAACATGTTGGGAAACCATGTAGTTTAGCACATATACCCCTCGTGGCTTAAACTAATCAGTTCAAAGGAATCTCCCACTTGTACTAGGCAATCACCCCTACCCAACTTGTTCCTGCTAGTGAGTGTGCTAATCTATGTTAAGAGTTGTTGTTTGGGCTGGGGATGTGGCTCAAGCGGTAGCTCGCTCGCCTGGCATGCGTGCGGCCCGGGTTCGATCCTCAGCACCACATACCAACAAAGATGTTTTGTCTGCCGAGAACTAAAAAATAAATATTAAAAATTCTCTCTCTCTCTCTCTCTCTCCTCTCTCACTCTCTCTTAAAAAAAAAAAAAAGAGTTGTTGTTTGACTTTTCTGTGATGTGAAATGATTTGCTGTGTGATGTTGTGACACATAGAGTATCCCCCGACAAACTATAAAATCTCACTGAACAAAGGACGGACTCACCCCCTGGGACCCCTGCATTAGAACCGGTTGTGAGTCCAGGCTGGAGCTTGCAATAAAGAATCTAGTGTGATTGCATTGGATTCGTCTCCTGGAGGTATATTGGGTCCCAGGAATCTGGCATTAAATTGATAGTGTTAAACATATTTCACGTGCTTATTCAGTTTTTATTATATGAGTGTGTGCTCATCTTTTTTTTTTTTTTTTTGGACCTGGGATCTAACCCAGGGGTAGCTTAACCATTGGGCAACATTCTTCAGCCAGTTTTTATTTTATTTTATTTTATTTTTAATTTTGAGACAGGTTCTCCTTATAATGCTTAAGGCCATGCTAAATTGCTGATGATGGCTTTGAACTTGGGATCCTCCAGCCTCAGCCTTCAGAGCCACTGGGATTACAGGGGTGTGCCACCCGCCCAGCACCCCTCAACTGTTCTTGAACTATGTGTTAATTATTTGTTTGTAGGAGTTTTTTTTCATATAATAAAACACCAGTTCTCAACTATGATTTTCATTAATTAATAAAATAAAGAATGTAGAACAAACTTATGAACAGAAGAAGATGTTTCATCTTTCATTTTCTTAACTAATAAATAGAGATTTTATCATTTCAATCTACTACCTCAACTAGATTTCTGAAATGATCTAATATTTTAAATAGAGGATGATCCAAGGTTAACACAAACCTTGTTTAAAACATTGGTGATACACTTACTGACACTGTTTACAATTTGTTCGATTTCTCTGGAAATTATTTGCCTCATTTAAAAAAAAGTTTATCCAAACTTTGAGGCCATTACAAAGAATAAAAGTGATTGGGTCTCTCTGTGTAGGGCATTTAGAGAGAGATTCAGTCTTTTGCAGAATAAACACTTAGGCTTGAACACAGTGGTGCATTCCTGTAATCCCAAATGCTTGGGAGACTGAGGAAGGAGGATCACAATTTCAAAACCAGCCTTAAAAGTTTTGCAATGCACTGTCTCAAAATTTTAAAAAATTAAAAAAATAATAAAATAAAAGGAAGGGATTTGGCTCAGTGGTTAAGTGCTGCTATGGTCAATCCCTGATCCTAAAAATAAATAATTAAATTGATAGATAAAAGTGCTTGGTAATTTCAGTTCCATTTGTAACACTGGCCATTGAATTTCTAAAGTAAATATTATACAATAAGTTACAAAAATCCAGTTTAAACCATAAATAGAATGAAGAAATACATAGAAGTGTGATTAATTAATTAATTTCTTTTTTTTGTAATTTTGGCAAGAAGTAGTTAAATCGTTTAGCCTTTACAGTCAGTGGCACTAGATGATAATTTTGTAAGATAGTAGCAGTATGAAAAAAATCAAATAAGATTTAAATTGCATTTGACAAGCAAACTATATTCTTTTAAGTTTCAACTTTTCTTAGTGCAGGAAGCAAATTAATTCTGTAGAAGCAAATCTATAATTATATTACCATAGAACTTATAAACACAACATGTCATAGTTTTTTCTTTGAAATGCATTTATGTATGTTTACCCACACACTTCAAATTATGTAGTTGGTTATATGAGTAGTCTGTAATCTTAAAAAGTGTTGGCTTAACAATAACTCAAATTCTACATTCACAATTCATGGAGGAAAAAAAATATCAGGTTTGAATTTAAACTTTGGGCAAAGCTAAATGAAACTTGCCTTTACTTCCATCACTAAGAAGTTTATGTTCCTTTATAACATATATTTTTAAAATGTTTAGAAATAATCAAGTTTCTGCAGTTCTAGCAATTCTCAAAACGTGATAGACCTTTGAAATCGATACATGTAGTACTGAAGTGTTTAAAATTAAATTGAAGAAATTATGTTTGTGATTAATGATTTCAAAAAGTGTTCTTAGATATGTCATCATCTATGAAAGAAAAAAAAATGAATATATTGTACTTCACCAAAATAATCTGTTTCTTTATACCTGACCCTAATGAATCAGACAACAAGCCAAAGGCTGGAACACAAATCTTCATACCACATATAGAACCAAGCACTTGTATTCAGAATCCAAAAAGAACTCTAAATTCAATGGCGAGAAACAAATCCAATGAGAAGCTGGGCAAGAGACTTGGGGTTTTCGTTCCCATAAAAAGAGTAAGTTGATGGAAAATATGCACAGGAGTTCTTCAATGTTATCAACCATTAAGAAACACAAATCAAAGGTGCAGTGATGTTAGAGTCTGTAAACAAGTCAAAATAACACCTGGTATTTTGCCAGAGAAATGTTAGAGTTCATAAACAAGTCTGGATGGTGCCTGGCAAAATGCCAGAGGGAGTGGTTTGAGAAGTAACAAAAGCGAGCCATTAAGTGTGGAGATTCCTTATTGGTTGACTGATGTATCTAGTTTATGCTAATTAAGATAAGCTGTGCAAAATGTATAAATACCTCTGTTGTCCTACAATAAACGGCTTCCACTCCTGCTGTATCACCGTACACAAGTTATTCGTCACTCCCCCCCCCCCATTATTCTGCTGCAGCCAGACTGCGGCACAGTGACAAACTGTTAAACATTAAAATGGCTAAAGTAAAACATATTTACCACCCTAAAATCTGTAGAAAGGCTAGAAATTATACTACTGCAGCTTGCAAAAACATTACTTGTCTAATGAAATTAACTCTATGCTTACTGCAAGACTTAGTCAATGTTCTCTTTAGCATTTATTCTGCATAAATATTTTCATACAAAGACCTGTACATAAACATTTATAGCCATTTTATTTGTAATAGATGCTCATTGGAAGAAACTTTGGTCCTTCAATAGATGAAGGAGTAAACAAACTATCCTCTATTTATACCATGGAATACTATCTTACAATAATAAAGAATGATCTATTGACACAAACTTTAATATTTCTTGAGTTTCAACTTGGATGGAACTCAGAGGCATTACACTGAATGAAATATATCAGTCTTCAAGGATCATAAATTACATGGTTTCACTCATATGAAACTCTTGAAGTGACAGCATTGTAATAATGAAGAGGACACCATTGCTTGCTTGCTAGGTTAGGCCTGGAAAGGAATGACTATTAAGGGGTTGTATGAAGGTGCTTGTCAGTAGTGGTCCAAGAAGTCTGCATTCAAATTGTGGTGTTGGCTACTCAAATATACATGTTTGATGAATGTTCATAGAACTAAACATCTGAACAGTGAATGCAAAAACTGGGTGAAATCTGAACAAGATATATTACCAAGTTTGTACTTGGTACAATCAATGTCCTGGTGTGTCAATGTACTATACCTATATAATTAGATTTTATCAATGAGAGAGGAAAATGAAGAGTATATAAAAGTGTGAATCACTTTTTACTTATTTGTGACTTTTAAAATAATATAAAATTTTAGAATACCAATTTTAAAAAGTTGCATCCATAAGAGAACAGTTTTGGTAAATAATAACATTAGGAATTTTTGCATTGGTATTGAGTGAGATTCCCTCATCTTTGCATCACATTTGCTCTCCTAAGGCTGACAATGGTGGCAAGATCCACTGTGCAAAGTCAGGAAATGGAGACAACATTCCAACATGTAACCTGTGTGTGTAGAAAGGAGACACAAGGGTAAGTTGTTGGTCTAACCATCCACAAAAGGGGAAAGGTTTGAGCAGGGAGGGGCATCATTTGAGAAGTAGAGTTCCTACAGAAATCTTGCAGCTTGAAGTAGCAAGTAAAGTCTTACTCCAGACCCTGAAGTGTAAAGTCAGGACTTCATTCCCCATTATTCCAGCAAGACAGAACATGTCTTGGTGGAATATCCAGACAAATGCTCAATATTAAACAAGAATGACAGTGATATCCCATTTTTTCAGCCTGTATCTTATCTGCTACATCTGATAATTCATAGCCTTGAGATTTACTTCTACTTGGCTTCCACTTTCCCCCTAGTTCGAATGTCACAACCTAAAGCTAGAGTCACAAACTCTAAGAAGGGAGAAGTCACTGGCCCAGACACATAGTTTGTGAGCACTGGTTCACATTATGCCATAGTCTGTGGCATGTAAACACATCCTGATCTTTTAAGTTTACCTATTCATAATTCTGCAAAATCATAGCAAAATTTAAATAAGCCAAGCAACACAATATATAATTTTCAGCTTTCTAAACTCAGGTTTTCATATGACTACCCTATTCTGAATTACATTATTATTTTCCATTGTACACATTACTTTTATTCCATTGATCTAGCAATAGAAAAAAAATGAACTATTATTTCTGGAACCACTCACCAACACTAATCAAATAACAGGCATGCTCCTCTGAAATGTAATATTATTTTCTTTTGGTGTTATATAGTAAAAGGCAATGATAATAGAAACAGGACCAGCCTACCATTTTTTAAAATTAAGAGTTATACTCTAAATTGTCTAAGCCTATTAACTGAAATATCACATCAAAACTTAGTTGAATTAATCTATTGTACTGAAACAAAAGCATTTGCTTCAGAATTAGAGGGTGGCAAGATCTCAACTGCATTAATCCTGTGAAAACTTAACTCTGGTAAACATTTTTGAAGGTTATTCAACCTCATACAGACATGAGTAATTTAAGTCCAACTGATGTTACAACGAAAATGTGTCTAAGTGGTTCTGCTTAGCCATTGAAATTACAAGTCCTCAAAAAGATGAATAGAGAACAGAGCTATTAAAGATAAGGAGCATAAATAATTGGAAACAAGAAAGGAACATACATTTCTCCCTAGCTATCTGCATTAAATCAGTAGAGAAATGATAAATAAACTACATTTTAAGAAAGATAATAAGTTTTCAAAAAATAGCTAGATTATCATTTCATAATACTTCTAGAAAAACACCATTTTAAGAACCTGGCTTGGTGTTTCAGAACAATCTGGTCCCATTGTATAAGAACTGTCCCTAAAGTGCCATAAGACCAATGAAAGTATCAGACAGATAGAAAATTACACAAAATGCAATTTTCTGGGTATTTACTAGCAGAAGCATGGTCTTGGTGGCAGAAAGATCAGGTGAATACCCATGATTTAACCAGATTCAGTGGGTTATCTTTTTTTCTTTTTAGTTGTAGGTGGACACAACACCTTTATTTTATTTATTTATATTTTTATGTGCTGCAGAGGATCAAACCCAGTGTTTCAGGAGTGCTAGGTAAGTGCTCTATCACTGAGCCACAAACCCAGCCCCAACCTGGGTTGTCTTGAAAGAATATTGTGGATGTCAGGCACATTCCTGGTGCTGATGGTGCCCAGATCTGTGTAGAATCCATCACATACCATTCTGATGGCTTTGGTTATTCACAGTATGATAGGAAACTATCTGGACAAAACAGACCTTGTTGTTCATGTGCCATCGTCCTGGATTCCTCTCAAGATGGTTATAGGCATTTTCTTACTATATCACATATCCCTGCTTCCATGATATATCCTGAGCGTGCAAGGGGTTTTAGCATTGTGTAAGCAATATGTCATTAGGCCACTTGCCCAGCTTGTAAGCAGAGCCCACAATAATAGAGGGACATGCACAAAAAGATAGAACAATTAAGCAAATAATAATAATCGATTTTCTTTCAGCCATTCCAAGAAGCAAACCTTTAACATATTTTTTCTCAAAAGAACAATATTAAGTCCAAGGGAGGATCAATTTTGGCATTTACATTTGACCTAAGGTGTATGACATTAGGTAGATATATAACAACATTTTTTTCTTAATGAAAGCATAGCCTACAGGGAAAAAAATCACAAAAATAGTAAAAAAAATTTCAGTGATGAGACAGAAAAATACATGTTCGTCAGTGATATGCAAAGATCATCCTGCAAATCACAGTAAAACAATACTGGCAGCTTAGTTTTTGTTAGACAATCTTGTGGCAGCAGTTGAAATCTGGTGTTGACCACACGTGCTGGCCAAGAGGTTGGGTCCATGAGTAAGTGCCTCAAGGGGTTTTCTTTAGTATATTCAATGTACACATTTTCACCATAGGTCAGAGTTCAACAGAATCAGCTGGGACCCAGTTAGAATGACTGGGCACTCCTCACACTGTGACCAAGAATAGCAGATTCATTCAGGGAGAAAAATAGATACTAAGTCACAGTAAGAAGTTATGTGTGCTATTTTACAGTGGAGTGGCTGTAAATAACAATAACACATTACATTTCAAAGAGCTAGAGGAGAGGATTTTGAATATTTTCACCATTAAGTATAGAGGCATAGAGACAAACCTACTTACTTAATCATCTAATACTCAACATAGGTGCCAAACTATCTATCTATCTAAAAGAAAAATGAACTTTATAACAAATGGTGCTCGGAAACCTGGATATCCATATGTAGAAGAACAAAAGTAGATCCCTCTCACCTTGCAGGAATTTTGAATAAAAATATACCAAAGCCTTAAGAATTAGACCAGACACCTGCCTACTGCTAGAAGCACACATAGGATCAGCACTCCATCATATAGGCAGAGGAACTAACATCATCAAAAAAACTCCTAATGTTCAAAAAATAAACAAGAATCATTAAGTGGGAGATTATCAAATTAGAAAGCTTCTTCACAGCAAAGAAAATGATTAAGAGTGTGGAGACAGCTAGGCACAGTGGTGCATGCCTATAATCCCAGCAGCTCAGGAGGCTGTGAAAGGAAGATTGAGAGTTCAAAGCCAGTCTCAGCAATGATGAGATGCTCAGCAACTCTCTGAGATACTGGCTCAAATAAAACACAAAATAGGGCTGAGGATGTGTCTCCTGGTTGTGGGCTCCTGAGTTCAATCCCCAGTACTGAAAAAAAAAGAGCTTGAAGAGAGCCTACAGAATGGGAAAATAAATATTCGCCGGCTAATCCTTTGACAGGGTATTCATATCTAGAATATTCTATTCTGCTGCCCTTCCTATCCTCCCTACTCCTCCCCGCCTCTCCTATCCTTTCTCTCTATCCAATCTAATGTGACACACTTTTTTAATTTAATTTTTTTATTTTTATTATAGAAAATATGATTGATGTATGTACATTCCATGTATGTATTATATGTCAAAACACATTCTACTGTCATGTATGACTAAAAAAATAAATACATAAAAAATTTTAAAAATCTAGAATATATACAGAACTCAAAAAGCTTAACACCAAATATAAAACCCCCCAAAATTAAACAAATCAATGAATGGGCAAAAGAACTAAACAGACATTTCTGAAGAGAAGAAACACAAATGGTAAATACAGTGGGAAAAATGTTTAACATTACTAGCAATCAGTGAAATACCTATCAAAACTGCAGTGAGATTTCATCTCATTCCAGTCAGAATGGGAATTATTAGGAACAATCAATAAAACAATAAAAACAAAACTAGATACAATAAAAAGAAATGTCAGGGAAGGCATGAGAAAGAGGTATACTATTACATTGTTGGTGGAACTGTAATTTAGTACAACCACTCTGAAAAGCAGTATAGATATTCTTCCAAAAACTAGGAATTAAAACTTCTTATTCACCCAGCTTTCACATTCCTTGGTATTTATCCAAAAGAACTAAAATCAGTACCATATAGTGATATAGGCACACCAATGTTTATAACAGCACAACTCACAGTAGCCAAGTTATGGAACCAACCCCAGGTGCCTGTCAGTAGTCAAATGAATTAAGAAAATGCAGTATATCTATACAAGAGAGTTTTACACAGACATTTTTAAAAAAGTGAATTTTAGCTTTTTTGGTAAATGGATGGAACTGGAGAACATCATGACAAGCCAAAGAAGCCAGACTCAGAAAATCAAGGATCGAATGTTTTCTCTCATATGTGGAGGCTAGAGCGAAGTAAGTGGAAAAAAAGGGACCAAATATTCTAAAGACAGATGGAAGACCAGTGAAGTAGAGAAAGAAGATTGAGGGGAGGGAAGATAGATGGGAAAGGGGAGAAAATGTAATACGAATTTTAAAAATTGTGCTATACATATGTACGCACATATATACAGCACTAATTTAAAATAAAGAAATGAGTGAAATGAAGACTAACAGAGTCAAGGAAGTGAAATGGGGCAGTAAGGGAAAAATGGGAAGGAAAGGAGGGGCAAATAGAGTAAATTAAGTTCCACATTGTATGATTATGTTAAAATTGAACCAACTATTATGTATAACTAAAATGCGCTAATAAAAATATGAAACATAGAAATTATAAATATTTGAGGCCATAGATATATTTACCTTAAGTAAGACATTATACAATGTACACCCTGTATAGAAACACTATAAGGAATTCCATTAATATATGATTCTTAATATTTAATGTATCAGTTAAAATTAATTAAAATATAAAAAATTGGACTTCTGATCCTCCACAGGATTGACTCTTCAATAAGTAAAAAAAGCATCAATAAAGAGCCACCAAAATAAGTGTTTTCTGCATTTCCTCTTTGGACTGACACCTTCTTTTTACTTTTTAATTAATTAAAATTAATTAATCAAATAAATTAAATTAAATAATTCAGAATTAGTTAGTTGTGATTACTTATTTAAGATTCAAACTTGTTTGCTTGAAACTGTGATACACACTAGAATATATTTTTTATGAACTTAAGAACCTAGTATATGAACCCATTAGAACTGAAGTGAATATTCGTTGAATGAAAAATAAAGGTACATTTAAAAAACATACCTGTGGTCTCAAAGTACACTCTTTGTATGTTTGTTACATAATTTCATTGAAATAAATACAACAATTAAGAGTCAGTATTTGGGGAGTATCATTACAATTTTACAAAGTGGTTTTAAGTAGGTTAAATCTAATAATTTTAAAACATGGAACTATACACATATTTTTTATAATCTCTTCTATCCATATTGAACTTGATTGTATTTTTAAAAGTGTCAATCCACAAGAGATTAGAAGCACATTTGAAAGAAAGCATATTCTTCATCAATGAGTATTTTATAAAAATGTTTTAGATTATTGGTGTGCACCAGACTTAAAGCTCCGTATGCCACTAGATAAATTAATGCTAATTCAAAATTCAATATCACATTCACAAAATCTCTGGTGGGTGAATTTCGGGTAAAAGCTTTTTTAAAAAAATGACAGATGCTCAAAATCTAACTTCCTTATGAAACAGCAATAAAAAGTTTTTCAAGTTACTACTTGTGCTGCAAATCCATGGCACAGGAAGGACATTTTGTTCCTTTGAGCTGACTGAACACTTCCATTACATCTTTGTCTTCAACAGAGGGTTCCAGGTACTTATTGCTGAGTAAATGGACTTGGCTAAAGAAACGGAAGCTTTTATTTTGATATTGAGAATTGAAGTCCAGGAAAACTTGTGGTCAGGTATCTCAATGTTGGCTCTGCTGATATGTGGGGCCTGAAAATTCTGTGTTGGGGTGCTCTCTTCTGGATTGTGAAATATTTAACCTTCAGTACCTGCAGCATTAAGCCTTCTTCCACATTTAGAGCACTTAAAACAATTTTAAAAAATATCCAAACATTTTCAAATATCCCCCTATGGCTTGAACCTCCTATTGCTGAGAATTATGACTAGGATCATTTGAGGTTGTAGGACCTCCTGGAGACGGCAGCCACAACTAAATATCTATAGTGTATATTGCGGAGGCTTACTCTGAGTTAGTTTACTTGCCACATCATTGTGTTACCAGCACAAATGTTGTACCTACCTGGCACAGTAGAAAATTAACAGAATTTTAAAAAGCAGTGAGTTAGGTTGTAGCCATGTAAAATTCACTATGTGACCAAGATTAAGGGACTTGAATGTTGACATTTCTAGACATCATTTTTAATACTAATGTGTCAAAGTTCTGAAATTCCACATTTTCTGTCTTTGCTTAGAAATGTTAAATTTGAAAATATTTGTAATATTTATCATCTATTTCATTAAGCTGTCTGTAGACCAATAAAATTCTATAAAGTAATATATCCTCCTTAAAAGGTTGAGTTTCCTATTTAATCTCTAATAAAATTTTATTTTGGTAAACTGGAAAAATAACCTAAGTTTTATGGGCTTTATATAATTTTATAATAAATAAGTATGTTTATAGTTTGCAATAAAAAGCTATTTCTTCATAGACATTTAATCCAAATTATAATATTTCATGCTAATATTATAAAATGATAACAGCAATAATACTGGCAGTTTTCATTTTTGGAATAAATACTATAAGTCTTTAGGATTTTATACCTGAAAAATAACAGAAAAACACATCTGGTTTATCAATTAAATTAAATTTGCTCTAGATTGTAGGAAACATCATAAGTTGTGTGGGTTTCTAATCTGTAATGTTGCCTTCTAAATTCTCAAAAAGAAAAAATAAGTGGCATTTGCATGATATTTACACTAGAGACAGAAATACTAAAATTTCAAATTTTTTATGAAAAGAATATTTCTTAAAAAGTGATAAATACTTGAGCTGGGGTTGTGGCTCAGCGGCAGAGCGCTCACCTAGCATGCGCAAGTCCCTAGGTTTGATCCTCAGCACCACATAAAAATAAAATAAAGATATTGTGTCTGTCTACAACTGAAAAAAATAACAAAATATTATTATTTTAAGCTCTTCAATCTTTCAATTCTTAAGGTAAGATTTTCTTTATAATTGTACTCTATATGGGTAATAAGGATCGTAATGCATTCCACTGTTGTGTATTTAAAAAAATAAATAAATAAATAAAAAGAAAAAAGAAAAAAAGATTTTCTTTATGACAACAGGTTATACATTCACATATACAGGGAACATAATCTCAATTTTATTAATGTAGTAGACTGGGTTTTCTTTGCTCCACCAGAACTTTGTGCATTTACACTGTAAATGTAAGAAGGAGAGGTCCAACATTCCTGCCTTTGTTCACATCACACACACACACACACACACACACACACACACACACACTGGGCGGGGGGAGAGAAAGAGAGAGGAGACAGGGAGAGAGAGAGAGAGAGAGAGAGAGAGAGAGAGAGAGAGAGAGAGAGAGACGAGAGAGAGAGAGAGAGAGAGAGAGAGAGAGAGAGAGAGAGATTTTATTTGTAACTAATTGAACAAGGGTTTATGGCTTACCACTACAATACTGACCCACTGATTTATATAGTGGTATGAAGTAGGGAATGGAAGGTGCCCCAGGAAAACCACAAACCATAGATTGAATTGTTTTGACTAGTAAAATATGCTCTGCTTCATGGAGGCAGCATCAGAAAGCAGAGATGATTCTGTATGGCAAGTAGTTCACATCAGAGTTTCTTTGTACTTAGAAGATCTATTACTATCAGTAACTGAGAAAATAAGCTGTTTGTCTTAGGAAGGAAGTAGCCTTACTAAAGACCCTGTTAAGCATGTAGAGATGAGGGGTATGTGTATGCACTGTGTGTTAATAGCCCCTGAAAATACCAGAATTTAGCACCCTGTAACTCGTCACTACTGCCATTCCTAGGAAATTGTGCTTGTTAAGTGAACAAGGGTTTTATTTAGCAACTGAGCAAAGTGGAGTTGTGCAGTGGACAAACAGGGGGACCCAGTGTCATATTACAGTGGAGTAAGGAGAAAAATATAGGAAAACTTTTAAAGAAATGAACATATTATCCATACAAGGGGACAGAAACTGGCGTGGTCTGAAAAGTTGTGAGGAAGAACTCACTCTCCCAGGACAGATCTGCTGGAACTACACTGATTCATTTGAAGAGTTCTGAGTGAGTGGTTTGGGGCAAAGAAAGCCAGAGATAGCTGGAATTCTACTGGTGAGCTGAACAGGGCTTCCGAGTCACTGTAGTTTGTTAGCTTGTTATGACTATGACCACATTTTCATCCACAGATCAAGGGGGCCTGAAAACTTCTGTAATAATGACTTGATCTTTGTCAAATCCAGGTGTGAGGAAAATTTTGTACCTCTTTCCACGTGTAGAGGGGAGCATTATTAATATTGTGCTCCATTAATGCAGCTACAATAGAAGACAACATATTAATGAGTTCTAGTGCCTTTAACTTCCAAATATACAACCTACTAAGCTTTTACTATATATCTGTAACATTCATGATACTAAACAGTTTTTAATCCCCATTGCCTAAATGTTTTTCTCAACCACTTAATTTTGTTGTTCATCAAGCACTGTGATCCTTCAATCATTCAGAAATGCTGCAAATTCTAGTCTTCTTCCAATCTGTCAGATCAACCATGGAGCATTACATCTCTTGTCTCCACATACATCAAATACTCCCAACCAGTAATAATTCTAGAGCACCTTAAATTTACAAGCCCTTCTCTAAATGGTCCACCAGCCCTTTTTGCAAATCACAGTGCATCCTGCAAAGTATTGTATGAAAAATAGGACAATAAGCTCTGTTAGAAAATGGATGGGACTTGGAATCAGATGTCCCCAGGAAACAAATCCTGTTTTCTCAACATATGAGTTGTAAGAGCTTAGATAAATTGCAATGTCTCTCTAAAGATCAGAATCCTCATCCTTATAACAGATCAAGTGACATATCTTCTAGAGTTTAATGAAGATTAAATTAAAAGAATCTGTGAGAAAATATCTTTCACACTCTCTGATGCTGACCCATGGTTCAACAGTGCTATAATTACATGCAAGGAAACTTTGTACCAGGGTGAGTCAATTTGAGAAGGTCGGCTGAAAATAATATCTAGTACCAGCTGACATCCTGAAGAATGATTTTAATTTTGGTGGTGGATACATCTGGATCTAGTGTCACTAAGGGTGAGGATTTATTTTTTTGCTAGATATACTACAAGTGGCTTTTTCATTTGTTTTCTAATTAATATTCTTGGACAGGACTTTAGAATAATCACAATGGTAGGCTCCATTTCAAATTAGACTAAGCCTGGTTTATAGAAATTGAGTAATTTTCCTAGGTTCTGAGGTTATAAGAAGAAAAAAAAAAGGCAAAATTATACCCCTTCTCTACCTTCTCTATTATTTCTCCCCTATAGCTATCTTTCACATCAGACTTTAAAATGAAATATTTTAAAATTTGGTTTTATGGAACAAAAGTGGATCCAGTAGAACATGTATATAATTTGAGCAGCTATTTGTCTGCAGACCATGATCCCTGAAGCTAATGATGTTCAAAGTTCTCACTTCCTGCATTTTCCTGCACAGACCATTCCCCAGACCCCAAATACTAAACTCAAACAGAAAAATAAGTAAACAAGAAAATAATTTGACACTGACTTTTGCTGCTTGACTCTCTGCTCTTGCCATGTTTATGAAGAGCTGCAAAGGGGAGAACAAGACCCTGCCAATTGGAAGTACATAATGAATGACCAGCACAGATCCAGGATCCTGAAGGCATCAGGGTAATACTGGAAATGAAATAAATCAGTAGCTTCAGATTGAGTTATTATAAACTAAAGCAATAAACAGCTACTGGACTCCATGGCTATGTGACCAAATAATTTAATAATACATTATTAAAGCAAGACTGATTTAATAATATGCTACAAAGTAAAACTGATTTAATAACTCACCATAGAAGTAAACATACATTAAGCAGAGCCAGGGCTTCTGTTCATTGTCAGATTAGAGTCTAGCACCATATGTACCATCATTAAAACACTTAACTCCATGGAGATAAAAGCTCATTCCATTCTCTTTTTAAACCAAATTTTACAATTATTTGCTAGATATAGTCACTATATTGATGCAGCTTTTAAAGTATGTATTCTCAGATGCTTCTAATTAATAGAGAATTCAAGTTCAAGAGCACATTTTAAAGAGCTTTATCTTAATGACCTGTTGGATACGACCTTTGAAAATATCTCATTATTTATAAACTCAGATTCTCTCAGGCTATGAAAAATAAACACTGTTACTGGAACTTATTTTTGTTATTTTTTTTCTGCTGATATTTAGGAGACAATTATGTGGGTAGCTTCTGTTCATCCTCTGAACCACAATATAAAATCCATTAAGAAGTCTGTTATGACTAAAGCTAAATCTGCTTTCCAATTGAGTTTTTGCCAATTTAGAATTAACTCCTCATGGTCATAAGAAACAATATTTTATGTCATAGTTATTGCAATGTAGACAGAATAGCCTAGTAAACTTGAACCTGAGGAAATATTTGCCAATTTGGAATTTTGGTCCTAATTTTTACCTTTAAAAATAATATTTCCCAGTCAAAGTGAGTGTTGATACTATAGAATTGTATGTTGTTAACAATACACTTTGTTTCCTCACTTATGTTTTTGATTCAATCCAAGAAGAAAACCCCCATTAACTTACAGTATCTTGTGTAATAGTATTTTCCTCTCCTTCAAAAAATATTAATTGTGTACTAAATTCAGATCACAAAAATATTATTTTAAGTAAGCATTTTATTTAGAATAGTTTTATTTACAAAATATTGCAAAAGTTGTACAAAGAGGTAGTATATGCTCCTTAGCAAATTCACTCTAATAGCAACACATTACAGTAGTATAGTGTATTTCTTAAATTAATGAGCCTATAATAAATACTATTTATTAGCAAAATCCATAGTGTATTCATATTTCCTTAACTTATACCTAAAGAATTTTATTTGTCCTGTGAACCAATCCATGATACCCCGTTATATCTAATAATCATGTTTTTTAGGCACTGTTTAGTTGAGATGTCTTCTCAGAATTTCTTGGTGTGAAATGGGCTCACATCTTGAGAAGTGCTGGTCAGTTATCTGTAAACTGTACCTATAGTGAGATTTTTCATACCTACTAATCATGATCAGTCTGGATTTATGAGTTTATGGGATGAAGCCTAAGAGGTAAAGTGACCTTTCTGTCAGGCTATATCAATACTACTTATTGATGTTAATTGTAACCTTGATCATACACCTGAGAGTTTTGTCAGGTTTCTCCACTGCAAAGCATTTTTTTTATCTGTCTCTTTTCATATTACTATCCTTGAAAGCTAAGTCAATGGGAAGTCAGGAAGGAAGACAAAATAAAGTACTTAAGAGGAATCTTAAACACCAGGTACTTACAACTATATTGATCACATAAATCCATACACTAAAGAATTATTTTTTTCAGTTCTTAGTACCTGATAAATATTGAGCTTTCAACAGGTATTATGAGATGTACCAAAGGCAGACACCAGCAAAATCAAAACAAAAAAGAAAACAATAATCAGAACAAACTAAGCATCAGAACAACACTGGATTTGACAAATATGTGGGAATTTTTTAAATACCCATGAGAGACAAAATCAAAGGCTCCAATGGAAAAGGAATACAAAATAAAACATATTCAGGGAAAAGAAAAGCACAAGAAAACGTAGCAGAATGGTAGCAACTGAGACTGAATCTCTAGAAAATGCTAACAATCAAGAACACTCCAAAGGAAATAAAGACTGCCGCTGGTGGTGCTCATCAGAAGACTGGAAATGGCTGAGGTACAAACTTGAATGCAGATCACCAGAAAATTCACATGAAGAAAGCCGAAAGAAGAGGAGGAGGAGAAGGCCATCTGGGAGCCATGGGTAGTTTCAAGAGCTGTATATGTGCATCTTTGGAATACACAAAGGAGAAGAAATAGTGGAGCAGAAGCAATATCTACAGTCATTGTGGCCAAGATAAAGATCTAAATAAGAGACACATGTCATCATATCCAGAGGCTTTTAGAAGGCCACACAAGACAAACACAAAAAATACCATCTGTAGTCGAAGGATATCAAAATGCAGAAAAACAAAAATCATGAGAAAATCCGGAGATTAAGAAACATCATAATAGAGAGGGAACTTAATAACTCTAGAGGGCTCATCGTCAGAAACCCAGTAAGCAAGAAGAGAATGGAGTGACATATTTAATTGGTTGAAAAGAAAAAAGGACCCACCACTATAGAATTTTGTACCCATCAAAATTCTCCTTCAAAAGTAAAAGGGAAATAAGCACTTCATCAGGCAACTGGAAACTAAAAGGTTTCTTTAGCAACACACCTGCTCAGAAAAATGTTTAAAGAAGATCTTCCTAGAAAAATCAAATGATACAAATCAGAAATTGGCCCTACATAAGAAATGAAAACCACAAGAAAAGTAATAAACAAAGGCAAAATAAAATTTTTTTTTTTTTCAGTTAGACACAGTGGCACATGCCTGTAATCCCAGTGACTTGGGAGGCTGAGGCAGGAGGGTCACAAGTTCAAGGCCAGCCTCAGCAACTTAGTGAGATGCTGTCTCAAAATCAATAATGAAAACAGCTCGATGTGTACTCGGTGGCAAAGCCTCCCTGGGTTCAATCCCCGTACCAAAATGAAATATTTTTCTCTTTCTTAATTGAGCCTAATGGTAGCCATCTAATAATAATAGGAAGCTATTGGGTGAGCATAACATGTGGATAAGGTAAAATGAATGACTGGAATACTATAAGGGAGAGAAGCAAGCCTTTGGGACCACACAGTTAAAAGGCCCCTGCTCTACACTTGAAGAAATATGGGGGTTGAAAGGAAGACTCGGATTGGTTAAAAATGTATATTGATCCCTCTAAGGCAACTGCTCAAAGTGTAATTGATTGGTTAAGAGAGGAGATACAATTGCATCATATAAATGGATGAAAAAATAAAGCAAATCCAACCACATATTATCTATAATAAATTCATTTTTAATATAAAAACTTAAAGCAAAGAAGTGAAGAAATAATGCTATATTCACCATAATAAAAGAAAGCAGAAGAAGCTACATCAATTTCAGACAAAGAAAAATCTGTGAACTTGTATTTGGTGATAAGTTTTTAAATAAAGCACTAGAAACATGATTTATGAATATCAAGAGATAAACTGAACTTTATTAAAATTAAGAAACAACAATTTCACAATAAGTACCATTAAGGAGATGAAAAAAAAAAGATGACACAGATTGGGAAAAATTATTTACAGAACAGTTTTTAATGGGAAAAATTATTTACAGAACAGTTTTTACATGTCACCAAAATATGTAGTGGTATTATACATCTAAACCTAAATAGCACAAAACAACCCAATTTTAAAAATAAATAGGTAAATAATCCATTAAAAAAACTTCTCCAATGAAGATATTTAAATGGCAAGTAATCATATAAAAAAGGTGTTATTTTTCCTTAGTGAATTTAAAATTAAAATAATTGGATCCCCCTTCACCCATAATAGAATGTACAAAATACAAATCTCTGACAGATCAAATGATGTGGATGTGGAGCAATAAGAATATTAATATGTTGTTTGTAGGATTGCAAAGTCATATATCCACTCTCCCCAAAACTAAACACCTTGTTATTGTATAATTCAAAAGTCATGCCATAGTTATCTTTACATTCAATTCAAATATATGTACATACAAAAATCAGCATTTGCATGGTTAGAGCAGTTTTATCCATTATTACCCAAAACTGTAATCCACCAAAGTATCCTCAAACAGTGAATAGAAAAACAACTTGTGGTGTACCCTTGCAACACATTGTTATCCGACAATAAAAGAAAATGAGCTGTCAATCAAGAAACAGACAGACATGGATGGATCTTAAATACATATTGCAAAGTACAGAAGTCAGTCTGAAAAGACTGTTGCATATGATTCAAATCATATTGACACTATGGAAAAGGTCACCTCTTAGGTGAGACCAGAAGGCTGGAACATGAGGAATTCTTTTTCCCTAGTAGGATAGGCTCTGGCAAAATGGTTTTCCACATGAAATAGGCCTTTGTTATGGGAAACTCCCTGGGTTTATTTCACAGTGATTTCTCTTTCCCTTCCTCTGACAGAGGCACCAGGCCATCCTCCTCAGATCTGCACCACGAGAACTTAGTGGGATTTCTGCAGCTAAAATTCATAAAAGTACGGGGGCGCCTTTAACACTATGGTCTCCAGATATCTTTCTTTATCCTGCTTGTCTACATTCAGTCCCCAGAAATTTGTCAAAATTACTATTTAAGTGTACCCTCCAGTGTCTTGTACAACAGGTCTGCAGATATAACTATCTGAACTCTCAAGATTTGCCTATTTCTGAAGATGCTGGAGAAGTGATTTCCCTTACATCCTAAGTTCTCTGGTGGATTTAAGATAACTTGCAATTATTAATTCTAGCTTTTTTTCCTTGTCATCCTAAGAACAGGCATCTCAACATACATGCTTTTAAAGTTCAGAGGTGAAAAAAAATGATTATAATTTTAAGAAGGATGTAAGGAAAAATTCAAAGGGTCTATTAGTTTACACTGGCATCAGAAGAAAAATATTCAAAAGATAAAGTTATGATTTAGACAACTTTTGTAATCTGAAATGATGGGAGACTTAAAAGAGAAAGCAATTTAGGGAAGTTATTCCATTTTTTTTATCCTTCTCTCATTTTATTGTTCACATAATAGATCAGAGGCTCTAGAAATTCTGAAAGAAATTCTGAAAGATAATTAAAAAGCAATTCAGTATGACAATTCCATATGAATATCTAGGTGTTTTAGGGGAAGAGATATTTGATTTAGATTAAATAATTATGAAGCAACACTCTCCTGATCATTTTATTAATGTAAATAATATTTTTTTAAAAAATGACTGATTTTACCAGTATGCATGATTGGGACTTTGGCAGGTGACAAGCTATTTGCCAGTGTTGATCAAAGGAACCCAACAGGAAACAAAGATCAACTCTGCTGCTGTCAACCTGACCCTGGTACAAGACAGGTGTACCATTTATTATGAGGTAGCAATATTGTTTCAGGAATAGCATTCGGTGGTTTTAGATTTTTTAAATAAAGAGCAGGTATTTGTGAAAATTAAATATTCACTCCACGGTTGCCTTGGAAACTGAGGATAGCTCTTTAATGTTTTCAAAAATCTTGCCACATAAAGATTTCAAAGGAAATGTCAAAAATCACAGTTTGCACACTGTGTAGCGGAGTGCCTCAGGATACTGCAAGGAACCCATAGAAATGCCAAGGGTAACTCAAATGTTTGTGGGAAAGAGGAAGATCCTTGACATTCATCATGCACTGTGTGTAACAGCAACTCATGATAAGCCACAGCTTCGGCATCAGATCCTACATGGGCATTGATGACAGACAACATCTTTGCACAGTCGATTTTTTTTTCAGTTTCTGTGATATAAACATGTGCAACCATCAGTGTAGAAAAGTAAATTAGATGGTCTCATTTAATCTTTTTCTAAGGTTTGAGAAAGTGTGTAATGCATACACCTATTAGTAAGAAATTATATTTTAGAATAATATAAATATTTGATTAAATTCTAAGCTGTTTTCATTTGGTCTTGGGATATAGAAAAACAATTCTTGAGACAGTAAAATTCCAGAAACACTCCCCCCCAAAATATTGAGAACCTTTTGCAGAAAATTTAAATCACCATGTCTTAAATGAAGAATGCAGTGGCAGAGATGAAATAACCTTAAACAGAAAAATTTGACTATTGGTGGGTAAGTTAAAACTTTTAACAATGAAAGTTATAATGGAGTCAATATTTACCAAAAGTCATTAGACTCAATATATTGGGAAAATAAACTTGCCAGGACTGAAAAGGTTGTAGAATAAAATGCTTATTTTCCTGTCTAATTCTTTTTCTTTGATTTTAAACATGCAGGTTAATTTTTAGTGACACAATGCAGTTAACACTTGCTGTCCTAGCAGATAACGAAACTAGATCACCTATTTTCTTCCAAATAGAAAATCACTTAGATCAAACCCAAACCCATAGTGCCATTGCATATGGGTTCCACATACTTTCCATATTTTTCTGCACTCTCCTTAGAGTCCTGACTTTTGATTTAAATGTACTCAGAAGTGTTCATGTTATTTAGAATTAGGTTTAATGCTAAAATGTCTTTTACCGAAGAATTACTCTTATAATTACAAACATTAGTAGGCTGACAGGTCTAATTACATATCCAATTATGTGTCTAAAATGTTATTTAGGCTTTAAATGATTACTTTAAATGGTAATTTTAAAATTAATAGTCCTAAGATTGCTTCTAAGGAATCATTACGGGAAAATTTCAACATGGTCTGTAAGCATGCTATATGGTCTTAGTTCTGCCTCAAAATGTGTGATCCATTCAGTTTATTACCATTGTAGGAAAGTAAACATGTCACAAACATGACCATTTTAACAATGTCTAAGTGCTTCATTCAGTGTCATTAGGTGTCTTGTCTTTGCTGTGTAAATATCATCTCCATTAACTTACAGAACAGTTTTAGCACCACCAACTAAAACTCTACATGGTTGACCCCTCATTTCTCATGGTGCCTTCCTCCCACCTTTGGGCAACCACCTTTTTTTGTTCTGTTTCTGTAAATTTGATCACACTAGGTATCTTTAATTAAAATCATAAAGTATTTGTCCTTCTGTGCACAGTTTATTTCACTTGATGTATTGGTTTCAAGATTCAGCTATTTTGCAGAATGATATAGGTTAGATATTGAATGTCCCCTATGGGACCATATGGTAAGGGTTTGGTCCCAAGTGTGATGTTATTGGGAGGTGGTAGAAGCTGTAAGAGGCGGGACCTAATGAGTGACTCTTAGGGCATTGGAGGTGTGCTCTCAAGTGGATTGTGGGATCCTGGTCTCTTCTTCTTTCTGTTCTGTGCTTTCTGGCCATGAGATTGCTTTTGTTCTATCAAATGTTCAAAACGTGATGCCCCACCTTTTCCACAGGCCCCAGATAATAAGTCTATGGACTGAGGCCTCCAAGACAGTGAGCCAAAATAAGCATTTTTTTTCTTTATAATTTAATTATTTCAGATATTCTTTATAGCAACATGGAGCTATCACCTAACATGTATCAGAATGTCTTGTTTCTGAGGCAAAATAATATCTAATTTCCATAAATTAACATAACACTTATTTATTCATCCATCAAAAATATTTATGTTGTATTTATCTTTTTGGCTATTGTGAATAATACTTTTGAGAAAGATAGATATACAAGCATATTCCTATTATTTCATATTTCCATCATCTAATGGAAATGATTGCATGTGACCTTTTGATGTATTTGTGTGTGTGTGTGCATGTGTGTGTGTGTGCGCACACACACAAGCCCTGGCCCACTGGTCTTCTCTTGGAATATTTGTAAATAAAAGATATTTCACAATTACAGTTTTTTATACTATCATTTTTCCTTACATGATAGTACTTATTCTGGATTTTAATCCTTATTTATGCTTGATAAATTTATTATCATTACCTCATTATAGTGTAATCTCAAGGAAGGCAGACAACTTGTCCAACTCTGTTCATTGTGTTTTATATGCCATATATCTGACACATAGTCTATAAATGTGGAAAGGTAATATGAATGTGTGTGTATATATAGTATACATATACACATATGTGTTATATATATGTATATATATATATATATATATACATATATATATATATAACTATATTGTTTTTCCAAATTTCAGTTAGCATTCTCTAAAATATTACTACCATTCCCATCATATTAACTCAGTGTAAACCAGAACCTATCAGAGGATCAAACCTATTAATTTCAATATACTTCAACATTTCTTCATTGATGGCAACTTCTGTGTTCCTTATGATATCCTGGATTTATTAAACATTCCATTGAATGGCACCAATGATATCAGATGGTTTTCACATGAGCTACTCTCAATGTCTTCTGCATCACATATTATTCTTTCAAATAAATTAACATGGATAACTTATAAAACAATAGTATTACAGAAACAAAATTCTGACTAGTGTAACTTTATTTTTTATATACATAATTTATCTTTACTATACTTCAATATAATAACAGGAAACATCAATGGTGTTTTTGCCACATTGTGCAAAAAAGGAAAGTGTAGCTGCTGAAAATAGATACAAGAACATAACAAAGAATTCCCAGGAACATTAATTTTCTCAAAGAATTAATATAAGGACTAGAGATGTAGCTCAGTGGTAGAGTACATGCCTAACAAATGTGAGGCCCTGAGTTTGAATACCAGCACCACACACAAATAATAATAATTATTATTGCATAGTTTCAGTTTTAATTTGTCCTGAAAAATGAAGTGCTTCTAACAGTCTTAGATTTTGAGAACAAATCTATTTAAATTATAACTAAGTTCAGTTTTATTTTATAAAAGTGTGGGAATTGAAACAAACATTCAGACACTATTTCAAAAGTCTATATGTGTGTCCACATTAGGAATTAAATGGTACCTCAGAATCAATTATTTTAAATTCATATTTGTATATGTATAATTATGTAATAGTATATGTGTTTATATATACAATTTTTGGCCACTTTCATTCCTTTATTCATTGATTAAATCTTCCTAAGCAGTTTGGACCAGCTGGCAGAGTGAGGTCACTCATGTGTCCTTGAGCACATCACAGTATAAATGTGCATCAGCTTTCTGGAGCCTGGAAGGACAGTCATTTCTAGGCTAGAATATTGTATATTATTGATGGATTCAGAATGTCCCAAATTCTCAAGTGCTTAAGTCTTCTAAACTGCCTAATTCAGATTAAATGAAAGACTTTAAAAGTCAATCCTTCAGCTGAAATACCCCAGGGCTGAAATCAGAGCCCTACGTGTTAAGGCTTATTAGTATTAAATCAATATTTGTCAACCACCTAATTAGTCAAAGAGGAGCCCAGTGTCTCAATGACAGAGTAGTTGACATTGTTTGACTTCCTTGTCCCTTGAGTACCTAAGAAATCATTCAATGGGACAGAAAGGATTGCATTATACTGTTAACAACTTTACTTCATGATGACTATATAAGAGCCATAGAGCTTTGTGAAATTAAATTATATCGCAATAGTATTCAAAGCAAAGACATTGTTAACATGAGGAATGTCAGATGCTAATGTATTTTTCTAATTTACAGATTAATTATGAAGTATGTACATGGCACAGAATGGGAGACAGATAATATGCCTATATAGGCACACATGTATACAGGTACTTTTTCTCCTTAAACATGCATACATATTTGTTATCTCTCATAGGTATATTTTTGCTAATTGTGCTTTCATATTTATTGTCATTTTGTTGCTATTTAATTCTCATATTTCTTTGACATTCAGTAGAATGCTTGACTATTTCTGGATAACTATATGTGTGTTCTCCAAATAATTGTCTGCTTTGTTTGTTTTGTTTTGTCTTTTCTGTTTAGAGCTGGGGGTCAAATTCAGGGCTTCACACAGGCAAGACAAGCTTGACCACTGAGCTAAATCCCACCCTTCCAAACACTTATTTTTTGCTATTACTTTTGATTTCTGAGATTATCTTTAGGCCTCAGCATGGATGGATTAGACTTCCATATCTCAAAGTGGGATAATCACAATAAAATCCAGTAGGAAAAAAATTTGTCCAAATTTCTGTTTCAAACATACATAATTTTAAAACTACAGTATCATTTACCGTTATGATTTTGATGTGGTATCCCCCAAAAGCTCACATGTGAAACAATGCAAGAAGCTTTGGAGGAGAAATGATTGGACTATATCCTTGACCCAATCAGTTAATTAATCCTTGATAGGGTTAACTGAGTGATAAGTGGAGGCAGTGGGGCATGGCTGAAAGAAGTGGTTCACTGGGTTGTAGCTTGGGGGCATATATTTGTATCTGGCAAGTGGAGTCTCTCTCTGCTTCTTGTCCACCATGTGAGCTATTTTTTTCTGCCACACTATTTCTCCATGATGTTTTTCCTCACATCAAGACCCAAGGAATGGAGTCAACTGTCCATGGACTGAGACCTCTGAAACCATGTCAAATAAGTAAAGTTTCAATAATATTTAAGATACGAAGTTGATATAGTGCAAGTTTCTCTTCCCAGGCAAGAACATGAAAAATGATTCATGTCTTATTTCAGACTTCTCTTGCTAACATGATGTGAAAAAAGCTGGGAAGAAATTTATGAACTTTGCTATACAATCTTGGAAAAATATAACCCTAAAACCTGAAAAATATCAAAAACATGCCATAAAACAGGTAAAAGAAAAGTAGTAAATTTTAAGTACTAGTTAAAATATGAATTTGTATTCTCTAAATTATGTTGCTAGGCTATGTAGAAAAGAAATTAATGACAACAACTTAGTGGGCATTTGTATAAATTAGTGTAAGAGCCCCATACACATTTCTTTGGAAGTTTTAGGGAAAAGGAGGATTTCTTTAATATGTGATACTATAAATTACAGTTCTAATCTATTGAAATATCTTTGTGTCGACTGAATGACTAAAGTTATTACTGTGATGTGTATATATATTCTACATTGCTTCTATCCACTGACATTTTGTCTAAACTGCTATTTTTCCAGCATGCATAGTCTACAATAGTCATGTATGTATTTGCACAGCAGGACACAGAATTAACATCTTTAAGACAACATGGAAAAAATTATCTCTATTTTGGGGACTTAGGGGAAAAATGCATATTTTCCCCATGCTTTGAATATTCTCAACATTAGTCTTTGACTGATATTGGGGATTCTTGTGTATGCATATGACCAAATCCAATGCAGTCATTAAAAAAAAAGCAAAAACAACAACAAAAACCAACAACAACAACAAAAAAAAACATTAACTGATTAGTTTCAATTATTTCTTTCAATGACCTTTGACAATCATCTAGTGTGTCACATAATTAAAATTCTCTCACAACTTTTAAAACTAAACAGCCCTTGAGGGAATTGTGATAAAAAGCTGTTCTCTTTCCTTTCTGGCACAGTCTTGCAATTAATTCTATGATTAACATGGTAAGTCTTATCTGGGTTATGGAATAACTTCTTGGTTAAAATACAGGAATTTTCTCTTAATGATCACTTGTCTTAGTTAATTTACTTCAGCCCTCTAATATGCAGTGTTTGGATTTCTAAAAACAGAGATGAAAACAGAATCTGCTTCATAGATTCATTCAAATTGGCATGAAGCATTTAGTGCAGAGAGTTAAGTGCATCACTTTCTAGATGGTCACTGCTGTTTTTATCCTTACTGTAAATATTTTAATGATATGTAAATCCTCTGTATTATATAACAAAATAATTTATGCCGTGGAAGGCAGTTAGTTCATTGGTTGATTGGCTAAAGATAGTTTTTTGATGTCAGGAACCATGTCTTATTCCTATAGATTATTTATAGATTTCAAGTCCAGTAGAATCTTTAGACAATACAGAGAAGGAAAATGCCTAATGATTAACTGTGCAGATAGATGTAAAAGAGATACCAAATTTTCAAAGTTGATGCCAAACATAATAACAAACTGAACACAATGTCTGTGTTTTGAATTTTAGTGTTTTGAACATGTTCTGTGGGGCAAATACTAAGAGTTCTATTATCATGGAGCTAATGTTATCATCAAAGTTATGAATGGAATTAATTATGATTCATCCCTGAAATAAGACATTTAAAAAGGTACGATTTTTCTTTCTAAAACTATGAATGTGTCTATACTAATTCTTTTGTCATATAATTAATCATAAGTAAAATAATTAGAAAGTCATTATTCTAAATAAAAAAATGTCTGTAAAAGGTGATACAGAAAGAACCCTTATGTCTTCTCTTAATTCATGTTTAAACCTCTTCACTAATCTTTCAGTCAGTCTTGGGCTAGAAATTGTTCTGAGCCTCAGGATGATTGTGGAGGATGGCAGAACAACTAACAAATAATAATAATACAGTAGAATAAAAAAAAATTATACATTATGCACAGAGAGCTCTCCAATGTGCTGAACATTCTTTGCTTAGAAGGGAAAAAAATCTATCTTTGAGACTTGTAAATACTCTCAAGGTGCTTTAGACTTCTTTCTTTTTCTCTTTTTTGTATTTATCATGAGTCAATATTCTTTAAACTTTAGATTTTGCAAAGTCATATACAGTGCCTGAATTTTGTTTTCATCCTAAATTGATTACTTGTTAATCTTACCAACTACTTCAAACCAGACTCATAGAATCTACTACTAAACTGAGTAATTTATTAAAATATTGGGCCTGATATGGCATCAACTGTATTTAAAATCTCAAAAATATACACATAGATAATTTGACAAAATTACTAAAATATGAAATGGTTAGAAACTTATAAAAAGCATTTTGAGATCTATTCTTTTTTCTTTCCATTGCTTTATTTAAAACTTTTTTTCTCTTTTTTTCCCTGTAATCAATTTTATAAACAACATATCTTTCCATGATATTGATATTGCCTATGATAGATAAAAAATGGCTGCAAATTCTTTGTCACCTCATCTGTTGAAAAATAAAGACTCTTGCCCTTCTTCTCAGATCTGAATGGTCCTGTGATTGGTTTCAATAATAAAGTACAACAGAAGAAATTCTACGTAATTTCTGAGGGAGGGTCTTAAGAAATCTATAGGTGGTGCCTTTGTGTCTTGAAATGTATTGTTTTGGAACCACCGTGTTATGAAAAATCCCAAAAGATTTGGGAAAAAATGCCCTATGGAAGGAACAAAAGCATGCTTTCCAGTCCAGCTGAACCTCAGCCCTTAGCCAGCAACTACTGCTAGCCACCTGGGTCAGCTTCTCCAAGGCTTGAGTCCCAATCAAGACTCCAGTTGGACACAGTCCAAAACAACATCACATAAAGCAGACTCATAAGAAATAATAATACAGTTTGTTTTAAGGCAACAAAATATGGGCTGGTTCGTTATGTCACAATTGACAAAAGAGAGGTGCACAATTTTTTTTAAGTTTTTTTTTTTTCCTAGAAAGTGTTTGTAGTGAAGCTCCCTCTTTCATTCTTTAAAATGCTACATTTTAAATTTTTAATATTTATTTTTTAGGTGTAGATGTACACAACACAATACCTTATTTTTATGTGGTACTGAGGATCGAACCTGGGCCCCACCCAGGCTAGGCGAGAACTCTACCACTGAGCCACTATCCCAGCCCAAAAAATGGTACTTTTTTTATGCTGATTGAGGAGCATATTTTTCCATTGTTCCCTATGCCAGTGTGTGTGTGTGTGTGTGTGTGTGTGAACACATGCACATGTGCCCCTGAGTTTGATCCTGAATAATAATGTTTTATTCATGAAAACTACATCTGTTGAGATACATTACCTCATCACTATATTCCAATTCTCTGTTTTCACTTTTATTTAATATCTGGTTTAGCATATATATTTGTAGTATTTTAAATTCGTTTAGGGAATATGGGTTTGGTGAGGAGGGTGAAGATGATCAAATTCATTTTGAAACTGTACCTTCAAAAAGCATCACAAAGGTGTAGTGTCTCCTGAACATGCCTGAATCTACTAAATGATGAAACCAGGACTTTGAAATGTGAAGAACAGGCAAACTGCTTTCTTTCAGCACTTATTTTATTCTTTCCATAGACTTTAATTACATTATTTCTATGCAAAAGACTTCTTTTCTATTATGCCAATACTGATGAACCTGATTTTTTTTTCTTTTCTAAAAGTGGAACAAAATTCCTTCCACAGCAACCTGTTATTTGGTTCCCTCTGGTCCTGCAACAGAGTTCTGTCTTTTCTCATTTGAATACATTCTACTGTTTTCACTCTTGAAAAAAAGAAAAAAAAAAAGATGTCTTCCATACTTATCCACCATAGCAGCAGTAATTGTGTCTTTATAAATAGTTTGCATTTAAATCTGGGGCTGCCATACCAGAAAACATTTTGAAGAAGGTTATGAAATTCATAACAAAATTGTACAAATCTATTCATTAAATGTCAAAGACAATTCCACTCAAATAATTTAAAAAATCATTTCATTTTCCAATAAGCCCATGTCTGCATATCCAGATGAATCATTTATGCTCATTCAGTATTAACACTGATGTCAATACATGTTAAGAACCACTAATAGCAATGCCAATATTTTTCCTCACTGAGTTTATATGTAAATGGAAAAATAAAATAACTTATCAGAACAGCAATAAATAGAGTTTGGGAACATTTTTCAGATACAGAGAATAGAAGCCAATGCTGACAGTTTAGTCAAAATACAAGTTAATGGACAAGTTAACGGACTTTATGATTGGAATATGTGACTTTCAGAATTTGAGTAAGGACTGTATACGCATTAATTAGTTATGTCATTCCTTATATATATTTTGCATATGCATGTATAAATATGTATGTGTATGGTTATGAATATGAATGAAATAAGTATAAAGTAGCACAGATATGCCACAAGAAAAACTTGTCAAGTATCTCATTAAAATACAGTTTGAATCTTTCATTATATCGATATGAAGTATATTCAATATTCAAAATACTCTTACATTTGTAATAAATTGTACAGAAGAAACTGCAGAAGAGTATTTTTAGTCTGTGATGATTTTCCAGCAATGTCATTATCCATAAATGAAAGTGCAACTAGGTCTTTCCTTAGTGATTAGCTTTGAACCTTTTCTTACTTAAACATCTTATAAAAAAATCTTTTGTTAGTCAATTCACTAAAATGGACCATATTAGGAGTACCAGGTGCAGTTTTCCAGTGGATCCTTTATCATCATCTAACACCAGGGCAACCAACTGCTCCAGGAATCACTCTGTGTCTAAACTGGAAGAGCCACGTGCCTGTCTGTGAGTCAGAAACCAGTTGCAGTGTGACGGATGTTTAGTGATGGAGTTGTGTGTCCCATGGGCATAGCAACCTTCAGCTTCACTTCTCTCCACCAACTTCACTTTCTTTACCAGGAAAATAGCTCTCCTTTTTAATCCCACATCAATCACAGGTTTTCAAGGGAGGATATAAGTTTGCAATTTATATCCCCTTCTTCATATTCTCTTACTCTTGTTTTGTATGTAGGACTCTTGAGAGACTTTATTTAGGGAGTCGGGAGAAGGCACCTCAGTAGTTCTGCTCTTAAGGGATGCAGCACTGGACTGTTTTCTGCGATTTGCTGTGTGTTTCAAATATTGATCATTTCTTTACATGCCTAATTCAGAATCTATTCTTTTTCAAGAATTTCTTATTTACAGTTCCTGCATTCACTTTTTTTGGCCTATACTGACAGAATAGTTTATATGTGGATGACAGATTAACATATATTCAATAAAGGAAATATTGTGTACATATAATCTATGAAAATTTCCATTTTCATAGTCTATTGAAAGATATGTACCTGATATCTTTCATAGTCTATTGAGAGATATGTACCTGATACCTAAAATTATAGTACTCACATGAACAATCAGAAAGCATATTTCCCTAGATAAATCATCACGTAGGGAAAGAACGTTTCATGAAATAAAGTCTTGATATCCCTTTCTTGATAAAAATTTATAATAATTTAACCTAAATAACACTGTTTGACATTGGCTTGTCTAGTCAATCGTATGAAAGAGTATTGGAAGTCTAAAGTATATTATTTACTTAATTCATGTATTTTTCATTGTACATAAACTTTGTCTTCAAATACACAATGTTTGCTTTCTAAATAATATGCTCTTTCTTTATATTATTGCTTCCTGGAGATAGTTGAAAGCCCCCTTTCAGAAGCTATGCAAGAAGACTATTTTGCCAGATGGTTCTTTGAGACCAGGCAATTATTTTTAATTGTGGAGTCTGGCACTGCCCTCAAGGGACTCTTTCTAAGATGATAAGGGGATGGGTCATGAAACACCAGCATGTTTTAAGATAAAAGAATATGCTATGTGCATCAAATGAAGATAATCTACTTGAAATTTTATTTTTATTTCACCATGGATGATTAAGAGCTTTTCTAAATATGAAGCAAGGGGGGAAACTTGCACTTAACCTTCAGTGTCAAACAATAAAAAAGCATTATCTACAAGTGGGTTCTTCTGTGTCTGAGACATAATTCAAAATGTATTAATATGAGAAACATTGATAATAACATTCACAAAAGAAATAGTCTTAACTTTCTAAATCAAATTGTGTGTAGAATTTCAATAATTTTATTTTACTAAACTATAATTGAGCTTATGGTGGGTGTTTTTTTTTTTTTTTTTTTTTTTGGAGGAGGTAGTATGACTCCTTTTTTTGTACTATCCCCTCACCCTCACTATCATTATTATTTTTAGATTTGGACAATGTAGCAACTTGAGATACTTTCTGACAGCATAGTCATATCCAGGAAGTCCACATTTGCATTTTATACAAGAGAACAGTAATATGTATGACAAGCAAGTGTTGACTTGTTGCTGAATTCATAGATGCTCTTTCTATGTGTGGTTTGTGAGAAAAGTATTGAGAAAGCATTTACTAACAAAGAAGGGGTGGGTAAAAGGAATTAGAACAAAAATTAAACAATTATAAAAGCCTAATACTGAAGTTTCCTTAGGAATATTGCCTTATATTGACCTCTCTTTAGAAGCATGTTCATGAATGATTTTGCATTCATAGATTGAAATTCCAGTTGTTGGAATCTTAATACTAATAAGATAACACTTTTCATAGTTGAGTCACATTAGGTATTAGAATTTTCCCTTTTATTAGAACAGTATTTTAACACAAATGCAAAATTAATCAAACCCCCATATACATCTTTAATGCAGATCAATTATATTATCCAGTTTATTCTCATTAATGAGTCAATTACTCAAGATTGATATACCTAGACTAAGTCTATTTTCATATCTATTATTACAGTAAAAAATGAAAATTAAAAAGTATTACATTAACAAAAATGATTTTTATACCTGTATATTTTCTTCGTCTCCAAGCACTGAAACAAACAAACAAAAACGTGAAAAGGAAAAAGAAAGAAAAATCTATGAAAAAGGAACATCATGAAATTCAACTACTTTAACTTTTTGAACATACTTGTATTCATTTCACAAAAAGAGTGTATCTCTTTTGCATATTTGTTGCCTTTAAATATTTAAGTAGCAAATGGTATTCCCTAGTTGATTTTCCCATATCTAGTTTCATATCTAGAATCAAATGACAATTTATGATTATTTTTGATATTTTGATAGTATTTTTATTTTGAGACACAGAAATTGATATTAAGCTGTATATATATATATATATATACATGTATATATATATATATATGATAAAAATAGAAATATATGTATATATTTTATAAGCATATATATTTTTTAACATACTTTGGCTATTCAGCTATTAAAGCATCATTCTAAAGGGAATCACAGCACAGTCTAGCTTTGGCCTAGACACATACCTTTGCAACATATGTAACTTGCTCCTAGCAATACGTCTTTTCATTATTGCAGCTTGTGGTGCATTTATTATGTGGTACCCATCTGACTATTCACTCTGTGAAGTGTTTGGAGAAAAAATTTTCTTTCTGCTTGAATTATTGCAAATTTAGTTTTGCACTTCTATTTGGTATAATCATTTTTTAGTGGGCAGACTTGTTTTCAGAGTTGTACATTTATCTCTATTGTTTTCATAGCTTTTATTTTAGTCACCACCTCATTGAACTTCTTGATAATAGTGTTTTGGTTTTCTCATTTTAACTAATTCTAATTCAACTTCTAATTCTGCATCTCTTATAATTTTATTAGCATAATCTTTATGTTTTCATTCAAGTAGTCAATTTTAGGATGATCCATGCAGGGCTGAACACTATAAAAACGTTTGCTAATAGTACCATATAAGGTGAACACAAGTTCCATAAGTGAACAGTGTGTGGATGTCTTTCATTACACATACTCATCAATTGACACCACAGATTGTGCTGTGATTGAGGCCAACTCCAATTAATAGTAACAATAAAAAAACTGAGATTGTTTTGAATGACAATTCTGTTGGCAAAATATATCACCAACATTTACTATTTCGAGAAAACACTACTTTTACTGGGTGCAATGGCACATGCCTATTATCCCAGCAGCTCTAGAGGCTGAGGCAGGAGGATGGCAAGTTCAAAGACAGCTTCAACAATTTAGCAAAGCCATAAAAAACTTATTGAGAACCTGTCTCTAAAGAAAATATCTTTTTTTAAAAAAAGGACTAGAAATATAGCTCAGTGTTAAATGCCCCTGAATTAAAACCCTAGTACAAAAATAAACAAACAAAATTTTTTAATTGTTCATGACTTTCTGTGTTTCAGAATTTTCTATAAATATTGATATAGTGCTTACTAATTAAGAAAAAAGCTAATTCATCACAATTGCAGAGGACTTTATGCTTCCTATTCACCCTCCTTCTTCTCATGACTGAAAACTTGAAGCACTGGGATTCTGCTAATGATTGAGTCCATTTTTCTATTGCCTCTACAGTAATACAGTAAATATGAAATTATTTTACCTGTCAAAAAAACTATAAAGTTGAGAATTAAATTCATACATTGGTGCATGGGTACTGGCTGGTACGATACAGAGAAATCAACTTACATTTGCCCTCCTCCAACAGCATTGGTGTTTTAGGATCTTTCAAAAAATAAAAGCCAACTGCCTTCCTTCTGCTATGCTCCAAGTAGTTATTTCAACAATTTAAAATCAGGGAGACAAAAACTTTCCACAAACAGAACTCAAAATGTCTTTACTACAAACTCTACTGTTTTTTCTCAAATCATGGGTCATTAATATGTCATAGCAGCAGTATTGAGGTTTCTGATTGTTTTCTATGTATCAAAACAGTTGAAGAACATCCTCTATGAGAAGTGGGCTAGGGCTCAACACAATGAATTTGGCCTGGAAAATGCTTTCAGGCGGTTTGGTTTAATTCTGGGTTATTTCTGTTTTCCTTTTTGGAAACGATAAATAACTGTGACAAAATCTAATTAGACCTCTTCTCTTTCTCACAATTTGAAACACTCAAAATCCTTATTTGTGTGTTTCTTTGTTCGGAGTTTCTTAATCTCTAAGAGGAACATTAAAAATATTCATTTTCTGGTTATCAAGAGCTATCAGAGCCAGGCATCATGGTGCACACATGTAATCCCATTGGTTCAGCAGGCTGAGGCAGGAGGATCGGAAGTTAGAGGCCAGCCTATGTAACTTAGCAATATTATGTCTCAAAATAAAATTTAAAAAAAGGACCAGAGATATGTCTCAATGGTAAAAAATGTCTGGGTTCCATTCCCAGTACCAACAGAAAGGAAGGAAGGAAAGAATGAAGGAAGAAAAAAGAGATATCAGATGTATTTAACAAGACATTGAAGTGATCCCCTTCTTCCCTTGCTGAGAAAACACAATATACATATATCTATGCACATTATCTCAATATACATATATCTATGCAATTATCTCAGAGAGTAAAAAAAATCTGTGCCTTGTACTATTAGGCAGTAAAATATTGAACATTTGTGGCCTATCTCTGCAAAATTCTTTTGGCATGCAGGCAGGAGCCTCTAAGTTCTCTGTGAGTTACAGCACTGGACACTTGGAATAAGAGCAGGAAAAGATAAGGGGAAAATATTAAAGACTATGTCATAGAACAAAGTGAATCAGAGAGAATGTCTCCATTTCAAACCAACATTACACTAAAAGGTTTTTTGGTCTTTGTGTATATGAATAAAATACAAAGGCCATATTATTTTGGTTGTACATAAAATCACAAATATATGTTAGATTGCTGTTATCGTCTTAAGTAAAATTTTAAAGTATTGGATAATACTTTCTTGAAATGAGAGCTAAGTTTTTGAAAAAGAAAATGAAAAGGCAGCCTGTGGGTCAGGAGAAAATACATATATCTGATAAGGGATTAATATGAAAAATAACTAAGGAATTCATGAAATTGATTATCAAAATAGCAAATTGTCTGATTAGAAGATGGTCAAACATCCTAAATAGACATTTTTTTTTTCCAAGAAAGACATGCAAATAGCCAATAGGTCTTCAGCATTATCAGGCACATGCCAATCAAAACCACAATGACATATGACCTCATACTTGTTAGGATGACTGGAGAAAAGAATCCCCTGCATAACTGTGTGTGGGAATGCACATTAACATAGCCATTATTATGGAAAACAGAATAGAACTTGTCAAAAAGTTAGGTATAGAACTAGCATACAATGGAGCACTCTCACTTTTGGTTGTATTTCCAAAGAATTTTAAATCAATATCATGAAGGAATATATGCACCCTATTTTCAAAGCAGCACTATTCAGAATAGCCAAAATATTGAATTCCCTTAAATGTCCCCCAATAGATAAGTGGAGAGGGAGAAGGTAGCGGTGATGGTGGTGGTGGTGGTGGTGGTGTGTGCCCGTGCATGCATATGTGTGTGTGTAAGAAGTATGTCTTGAATTATTATATAACATTGGTGAACCTGGAGGTTAACATATTTAGTTCAGAAAAGAAAGTACCATATGATCTTACTTACATGCATAATACATAAAAGTCAACCTTCTACAGGCAGAGAGTTGCCAAGGACAGAGATGTGGGAGAATGGGAGAACCTTAGTCTAAGGGAAGAAAATTTTAGTTATAAGAAGAATAAATTAGGGTATCTTAATGTATAGTATTTCTAACTTTCATTAAAAATACTACATTGTTTACCTGAAATTTGCTGAGAGGGCAGATCTTAAAGTCCCTGATCCCTACACTTAAGCATGAAGTACCTATCCCATAGGAAGATGTCCTTCTAGAGAACACAAGAAATCTCATTTGAGATATTAAAGGGAAGGGCTGGGGTTGTGGCTCAGTGGCAGAGCACAGGCCTTGCACATGTGAGGCACTGGGTTCTATCCTCAGCACCACATAAAAATAAGTAAACAAAACAAAGATATTCTGTCCATGTATAACTAAAAATATTAAAAAAAAAAGATATCAAAGTTAAGACCTACATGAGTTGCCAGACTTTACCTTGGATTACTAATCTTACTCATGACTCAGGGTACTCTCAGTCTTTTAAAGACCCTCTTGATTCTTGAAACAGAGTTGCTGAGAATTTGTTTACAAGCTAAAACTTGTGTTTTACATACATTTAAAGACAGCAAACTTCTTTGTCAATAAAGAATTTTACTGATAGCTGTTATTTAAATATTTGCTAAGTATTGGTGAAGTTCAATGGGATTGTTAATACTTTGAATTAGTAATCATCAACTTAGAATAAATTATGATCCTCCTCTTGCTAATTCATATGACCTTGGTAACATACATTTCTCTGTACCTCAAGATATTTGTTTCAAATAAATACCTTATAAAATTGTTAACAAAATTATTTAGTTAAGGGCTGGGGATGTGGCTCAAGCGGTAGCGCGCTCACCTGGCAGGCGTGCGACCCGGGTTCGATCCTCAGCACCACATACCAACAAAGATGTTGTGTCCGCCGAGAACTAAAAAATAAATATTAAAAAAAAATTCTCTGTCTCTCTCTCTCTCTCTCTCTTCTCTCACTCTCTAAAGAAAAAAAATTATTTAGTTAATATGTGGAGTGTTTTGCATTACATTTGACAAAGGAACCACTCAGTAAATTTTGACATAAAATATAGACTTATCTTAAGATGAAAATTTATAATACAGCAGGTATTTTTAAAGTCACAAACATATTTATTGGATTTTATTTCAAGCTGTTTTAAAGAAAAATATTATTGAAAGCAACTGATTAATTAGGGCTGAAATATCAATGTAGAGTGTTTATAAATATAGCTTTTATGTGTTGTTTGTTTCATAACGAAATTGCTGAAATAATTTCATTTGATTGTATTGCATGCCTCATATACAGTATTTAGTAGAGAGTAGAGCAATTTCTCAAATGTACAAGTCTTCTAATGAAGAAATCGCCTTGAGGAAGAAGATTTAAGTAACAGAAGAAACTTCACCTACCCACCAGGAAAAAAGAAATTTGCTCTTTGCACTCCATTCTGAGAAAATACTAGAAGCAATGTGTGGGCCATGTAAATTAGTTGGCTGATACAGTATATGCTACACAAGGGCTAGGAGAATTTTTTAGAATTATTTTTCTTAAAAAAAAAGCTATTAGTATTTCCAGTTGAATACAATAGAGAACTCATCAAGCAGTGTCACACTGCAGTACAGTAAGCACAAGGTTAGTTTGGTAGGTCAGAGAAAATGAGGACATTAAAATTTTACTAGGCAAATATTATGAAAAAATTAAATAAACAAGAATCAATAAGTACAATAAAATATTTATCACAACATTAAAATCTAGTATCACATTCTGTGGCAGTTCTCCAGGCCTTATTTTTACCAATGCCTCGTGTGGGTGGAAATAGTTTGGAAATAGAAAACTCTCTGGAATTAAAAAAAAAATGCTATTTGGAATATACCTCCTGGCATCTGATGTTCATTATTGTCTTTTAAATATTTTTTTTAATTTATTTGAACTATGATTTATTTAGAAAACTACTTAAAGAAAAGCAGGATTAGTACAATCTCAGGTAATCTTACAGACTCTGAGTTAACTCAGATTCTATTAATTCTAACTTAATTCATCTTCTTACCAACAACATGGAGAGCTACTCTGATAAGAAAGTGATGAAAATACATAACACACATGGAGTTGAGAGTTCAACTACAGAAATGTAGAGCAAACGCTCTTTGAAAATGTATCACTGTGCATTTCTAAGTGTCTCCAAGTTAACTTCTATCAGGGTTGGCAGAGGGGAGACTCACACGCTGACCATATTGAACATGTTTACACATGTAACTTAATATAGTTAATCTGTTTGATTTTTTTGTATCCATATCAGTACTTAAATGTGTTATTTTCTTCATTGCTTTTACATAGGGCTCTCTTATTCTGTAAGTTATGTTTTGTTCCTATCTCTGTTATCAAATGCCAAGTCAAGTTCCAAACAAAATAACATATTTTTCCTAAGCTAATTTAAGTTTTACCTTCAAATGTATGCATAGGAATTGAGAAGAAAAATCCAGGTTTAATACTTTTGTAAAATGCACATATTTGAATTTTTTTTTAAAAATGTGCTCTGACTTCTCCATTGGTGAAATGAGGAACTGCACTCTCTCTCCAGTAAAGAAACCATAATAGCAACATGTAGTTATTGTGATATTTAAAATACTCTTTAAGAGGATATAGCACTCTTTAAGGACATATAGCTAAGGAAGAAATACTGATGATAGTCTGCTAAATCCCAGCAAGAACAAGGTGTCTGGCATATGGACAAAGACAAACTTGCTATCCTCCACCAGCTCTGAATGTTGGAAAATCTATTCTGGGTGGCAAAACCAAGAAAACAGGGCTTCTATTCCCCCCACCCCCAGTGCCTATTGCAGAACTAGGGAATCTCCCTAGAATTTCTCATTCCTCTGTGATCTGTGTAGCAGAGTTTGGATTTCATGTGGATGTCTGAGGTGTTAGGAGATCTCTCCCTCTGCTCATGCTCCATGAATAAGGCTGAAACTCTCAGGAAAATATCTGGGGCCTGGGCTAATCTTGCCCCCACTGACTCATAAGTTCAAAGTTTTATGCCAGAGAGGCTAGCTACTAGTACTTTGCCCATAAAGCCAGGTATCATTGTTAGAGAAGTGTGTAATGATTACTACTCCCCACTTGGGAGCAATAATACAGGGGTTTTCAGAGAGATAGAGATAGAAATAGAGATAGATGATAGATAGATAGATAGATAGATAGATAGATAGATAGATAGATAGATATAGAGTGAGTTAGAGATGCTGGTGATCAAAAGAGAGACCTGTGTATCTCTCCTCCTGGGAGCTGACTTTAGTTTGATCAAAAGTACGCTAAAACCTAGACCAGTGAGTCAACCAGAGAGAGACAGGGAGGAGAGAGTTGGATTGCTGAAAGAATAACCTTGGAGTCAGAATAAACCTCAAAGACCTGCCTCAAGACCACCCCTGCACTGAGGGCAGAATTGAACTACATTAAACTGTGGATTAATTTATGCCCTAGGTCAGTTTTAAAAGTGAACAGTAAATAGCCAACAACCAGTGGAGGCTAACAGCTGGGGCGGGGGGACACCAGCAGACACAGCCTACTAACAGAAAGACTATGGGAAAAGACACTTGGAGGGAACCCTGGCAAAACCACTGTCATCCTAGAGTGCATTCCCCAGGGCAGTGAGCTCTGCTGCAGAGCCCGAAGACTGCAGGAGAAATAGATTTCGTTAAAATAGCCACACAAGTAAACAGGCCCCAAGGGGGAGTTGGTAGCCAGAGGTGCTATGATGTATTACCTAAAATGTCCACTTTTCCAAACACAAAAAAAATTTAAGACATGCAAAGACAGGGAAAAGTAGGGCACACGTACAGGGGCCTAGGGTGAGGGAGGAATCAGCCATAGGAAATATCCTAGAATGAGACCCAAATGGTGGATTTAGCAGCAAGGACTTCAAAGTGTCTACTATAAATGCCTTTAAAGAGCTGAAGAAAAGAGTCCTTAAACAAGTAAGGGAAGTAAGGGGAAACATAATGACAGTCTCTTAGCAAATAAGGAATATAAAAAATTAAATGGGAAATAAAATCTCCAAATCTCAAAATTCCCTAGAGTGGATCAACAGCAGATTTAAGGTGATAGAATAATCAGTGAACTTGAACATATATTGACAGTGTGCATACAGAAGAACAGAAAGATAAATAACTATTTAAAAAAAAAACTAATAGCCTTGAGAAATGGGAGAATGTGGAATACCATCAAGCACATCAACCTGTATGCAGAATATCAGTAGGACAGGAATAGAGATGGGAGCTGAACAAACAGATCGACTGCAGACTTCCTCCAACTTTTTGAAGATGTTACACATCCAAGAACTTCAGCAACTCTAAACATTACAAACATAAAGAGGTATGTGTTAGATGGTTTTCATCTCCCTAACAAACACCTGAGAAAAGCTTTAAGTTGGAAAGATATATTTTGACTCACAGTTTGGTGTCAAGGAAGCAGAGAGGGAGAGAAAGCAAGCAAGGGGCTGAGGATAAGAAATATCCAACAGGGCACAGCCGCAGTGACCTATATTCTCCAATTAAAGTTTCCATCCCTCCCTTAATGCCATTAAATTATTAATACACCAATAGATTGATCCACAGATGAGGTCAGAGAACTCAGGATCTGATCACTTTCCAAAGCCTCACTTCTGCATTTGCCAGTTTGGGGAATGAACACATAGTCTTTGAGGGGCATTCTAGATCCAGGCCATATTAAGATTTGTACCAGACACATATACTAATGACATCAAAGGCCAAGGACAAAAAGAAAAGCTTAAAAACCACCAGAGAAAACTTCTTGTTCTCATAAAAGGGAATCCCAATATAACTATGCTATGGTCTAGATGTGAAGTATACCTAAAAGTTCACGTGAGAGATGGTACAAGAAAGTTTAGAGGTGCAATGATTGGTTATGAGAGTCTTAACCTAATCAGTGCCTTAATCCACTGGGATGGATTAACTGTGTGGAAACTGTAGGCACGTAGAGTGTGGCTAGAGGAAGTGGGTCACTGGTAGGCTTGCCTTGCTGTACATGTTTTGTCCCTGGAGAGAGGGACTGACTCAGTCTGCTTCTTGGTGACCTTGTCCTGAGCTGCCTTCCTCCACCACACCCTTCTACCATGATGCTCTTCCTTACAGCAGACCCTGAGCAATGGAGTTGGTTCTGCCCAGCAACCAGTGCTGGCTTCATTAAAGAAAGCTCAATTCATGAGTAAATGCTAGGGAGTTTTAAATTAAAGAGATTACATTTGAAACCAGATCCAGGACAGCTTCTCCTAGCTCCTGCCTCCAGCCACCTAATGCAGTAACGAGGTTTACTGAAGAGGCTAGCAAGAGAGGGAGAGAGAACACTCCAGGGAGTGGGCTTTTATTGGGGAACAAAAAAGTCCAGGGAAAATCTCATGCAATGAAGGTTAAGGGGGTCAGCATCCCAAGGTCAGGGTCGATGATTGGGTATTCAGGGCAGTGGCCAGACACGCCTCTGCACGGACAAGCCCTCAGACTTGGAAAAGGGTGGGGAAAGCTCTGACACAGCTGTGTCTAAGCTCCTCTCACCCAGCCAGGGAGGTAACTCAAATCATGCATAAGGATGGCCTCCCACAGTTGGTCATCTGTGAACTGACACCTCTGAAACTGTGAACAGCAAATAAACTTTTTCTCCTCTAAAGTTGTTCTTGTCAGATATTTTCATCACAGTGGTGGGGAAAAAAAAAAGATAAAAACCAAACTAAGAGCTGATGCCTGTCAGAAGCAATAGAGCCAGAAGGCAGCAGGATGCTTTGTTCTGGAATAAAGAAGAAAAGAAAAAGAAAAAGAAAAAGAAACCTCAGTGCTTAACCAAGAATCTTATATCCAGCAAAACTTTCTTTCCAAATCAAAGACCAAAGCATTCTCAAAAAACAATGAAAGGAATTGTTGGGAAATTCTCAGTTTTAAAAAAGAGAGAATTTGTTGGGAACAGATTGTCTCAAGAGAAAAACTGAAGCAAGTTATTCAGACTGAAATCTAGAGAAGAAAGACAGTATTTTGAATTCACATTAAAAAAAATTGCTGGTAAATTCAGTTAAGTGAAAGAAATCAGACACAAAAGGTCACATATTTTATGATTGTAATGATGTGAAATGTCTCACAATAGGCAAAACCGCAGAAAGTAAAATAAACTAGTATTTCCCTAGATTCAGAAAAAAAAAGAGTGGCACTGCTACAGGAGTTTCTTATAGAGTAAATGGAATATTATAAAGCTGATTATTGTCAAAATTTTACAATTGAACTCAATTAATTATACATTGAGGATGGTTGAGATGTATGCTTCTGTTTTACAATAAAATATATAATGTGTGCTACTCATCTGTTACTGAGATCCACCTGCTATTTCTCCCTTTCCATACTTCCTATCTGCCTACTTAGCTTTCTCATTTGTTTCTAGAACTGTTTTCCTTCTTTAGCCGGAACACCTCCCTCACTCTCTGCACTTTCAATAAAATAACACATTTAGGAAAACACAACTAACACAAAATCAAAACTCTTAACAACAACAACAACAAAAAACTAGGGTATGATTTTGTGTGCATCTGTCTATTTATCTACTTACATTTGCAGGCTGGAATTTTGTCTACTAGGGTTAAGAATTTTCATTGGTGAAAATTTCTAGAAATAAGAAATTGGCTAAATAATTGGAGTCAATTATTTTAGATAACAGGTGTATTAAAATATAGTGTAAGTATATTATTCTTTTCCCTTGTAAAAAAAATTAAAGTTTGATCCAATAAGTGCTATGTATTCATAAATTATGTCAAACTAATGGCTTGGATGGATAAGCTCTGATGAGGACAACCCCTTCACACTGCATTATTTTGTGTGTGTATACACACACACACACAGGAGATATAAATACAGGAAAAGAAGCATTCATTATACTGTCTGATTGATAAGTATGTTCGTGACATATTTGATTGCAAAAAAAGAAAAAAAATAATTTAGTTATGTTTCTTACGTCTTTCTTCTCCATTACTGGTTTCATCTGTCACCTGGACAGTTGTAATAATGCTGCAGCTTCAACAGAATCTGCTTGGCTATTTCTGAATAATCTTTTCTTTTCTCCACTAATTAACCTATTTCATCCGGCTCAGCTAATCCCTCTCCTACCCCTTCAGAGCCATAAATTTTGTACTTTTGAACTGTGCCATACCCTGTACACCCAGACACAAACCCATGTAAAAAAGAAGTAAAGGGGGTAAGGGGAGCGTGAGATGAAGGCAGAGAGTGAGGGAGGTGTTCAGGCTAAAGAAGGAAGACAGTTCTAGAAACAAATGAAAAAGGTAAGCAGGCAGATAGGAAGGATGAAAAGGGAGAAATAGCAGGTGGATCTCACTAACAGATGAATAGCATACATTATTTTTGCTTGTATATTTTCCTTTTTGAGTAAAAATTTAATAATGAAATTCACTTACAGAATGATCAAATTTATATAATCACATTCTATCACTTCTGTATTTAAAAGCATGCTAGTGGTTTAATCAGGTGTGTTGTAGACCTAGAACAAAACTCAAATACCATTTTAGTAAATGCTTGAGTCAAGGCTAAAGAATCAGTAATTTTGTGGAATTATATTTAACATACATCTTTAAAGCAAGAAAATCACCCTCAAATGGTCAATCAGTGTCCATATATTTTATGACTGTCTAGAAAGATCTCATTCTCTGCCAAGCACTGGTAAGTACTTTAGCAGGAATTACTCATCAAATAATCATGAGGAACTTGCATGTTCACTTCATGGATAATGAAACCAATGCTCAGAATGGCTAGGTAACTTGGCAAGATAAAACAGAGAAGGGATGATGGGGTTCTGTATTAGTTGCTCCTTGTTGCTGAACCACAAACCTATTAGGTTAGACTAATTGCAAGTTTGTTACTCTGCAGTTCTGAATGTCAGAAGTCTGACATGAGGGGTTGATGGTGTTGTGTTCCTCCTCAACCCTCAGGAAGCATTAACTTCCCTGTCTTTTTCTTCTTCTGGAAGCCAACTGTGTTCCTTGACATGTGGACCCTTCCTGGAACCACTCTCATTTCTTCTTCTTCACATATATCCAGTATGAGTTTGATCCTCTTGTATTCCTCTGGCACTGACATTAGTCACTACATTTAGTTCATTAGATAATTCAAAATTATCACATTTCAAGGTTCTTAACATGACAAAATCTACAAAACTCTTTTTATTGTGTGAGGTAAAATTTCACAAATTCCTGGGATCGGGATGTCAGCATATATTGGAAGAACATAATTTATACTTCTGCAAAGTGTACTGCCTGTGCAAAAGTTCTAAAGAAACTTCCTGTGATGCTTTACATATTATAGATTCTTTTCAATATCATTCATAATTATTATAGGAAATACACAACTTTTATATTCTTAGGCTCAGTGACTATTTTTTTGAAAAATAAAGGTGTTTCCTTAAATGCATTTTAGTGTAGTGAGAGACTACCATAAGCTTCTATGATTCTGCATTTCAGCAGCCTGCCATGGTTCTTCTATGTATAAAGCCTTTCATTCTGTGCATATATTTGAATTCCAGTTTCCAAACAAGAGAGAAATCCACACACTTCATTGCTTTAATAAATATACTCAGTACTCAAATTGGTCCCCTTCTGTCTGAGATACAATCGACTGAACAAATGCTTATGAACAATTACATATAAGAAGTACTCCCAGTATCTCTCCCTTGTAAAAGTTCCTCCAGTATTTTGTGAATCACTTTTCAGGGATCACGATTCATCACATCTTCTCTTATAAATTTTCATTTTTTTCCATAATCTTTATTGGTCAAATAACCTAGGCAGGTGGAGTGTTCAGTAAATCTTGTTTGCACTTACTACTTAGATCACATTCCTGAATTGAGACTTGTTTTTTCATTATCCATGTCTTAAGATCCAGTGTTGTCTTTTCATCATCCATGTCTTAAGATCCAGTGCAACGCAGGGAGAGCCCCCTTCTCAGTTGCAGGTACAGAATAGAGGAGCTTAGTGGGCATTCCATGCTTAGGGAATCCTGAAAGAGACAATCACTCTTCACCTCTCAGTTCAAAATTACAAAGGTTATAGTGAGTTATAAAATTGTCATTATAGAAAAAAAATTGCTTTAAAAGAATAACTTGTTTTTGAGAACTATAAAAAAAAATATTACTTTTCTTCTTCTGAAATGGAAAGTATCTTGATAAAGGGAGCCTCACAAAGTAACTTTATCTGTGCACACTGAAATGGAAAAAAAATTCAATTGACCTATTTGTGACAGTATATGATTTTAGACTAATGAAAATTTAGTCAAAATACTTAATATTCATGTTAGAAATCTAAGATAAAATGAAAATAGGACCTTTTACATGGATATAGTTTTGTGGAGATACACATTTACAAGAAAAAAAATGAATGATACTGTATGGTATTTAGGCATAAATTGTAAATAGTATTAGACATTGAAAACCTATTTTTGTAAATGAGATTAGATGCAACAATAGCACAGTTTGGTTGGCATGAGTGATGCACTGTGCACTGTATGTAGTTTATTACAGCTGGGCATTTTGGTGCTAAAGACAACAAAATAAATATGTCATCTACCAGAAATTTTCAGAAATGCCAAATTAAGTGTATCTCCTTGGGCTGAGGTAGTGGCTCAGCAGAAGACCTCCCGCCTGGCACGTGCGAGGCCCTGGGTTCGATCCTCAGTAACACATATAAAATAAATAAAATAAAGGTATTGTGTCCAACTGCAACTAAAAAAATAAATATTAAAAAAAGAGTCTCCATGACATCTAACTTCTGTTAGGAGAAATAGTTTAAAGAAAATTGGATATAAGTATTTAATTTTGATTTTTTGTTTTTCATAATTGGTGAAACTATTAATTTGTATGTTTGGTGTATTATCTGTAGAGGAAAACAAACAAACAAAAAGCATAAAGGTGGTGAAGGCATTCCTGCATCTGCTGTCCCACAGGGTCACAGCATGGGTGATGTTGCAGCAGGGATGCACCATCTGGAAACCTGAACCATTAGGAATGTTAAGTGTTTTGTTTATGATACTCATGATATGGATAACAGGGCATATGTCAATCAATAATAAAAGTACGTATTGCCTGAGATTGCAGGAAAATTCCCAGAATGAGACTAAGGATACAATTGAGGGATGCCATGAGTTGCATTTCAATATCTCAATGGTGTTATTCCTCAAGCCTGAACAACAAGAAGTATTTATCCCATGGTTAACAATTTACACTACCCCCCCCCAACCTGTACAATAGCCTAGCTACAGAAAAACGATTGCTGTGCCAACAGTACAAGGACCACCATAAGTACTTTATGGTATCCCCTTGAGGACAAGAGGCTAATAAAAATACATTCTTTCAGCCAATAGGCCCTCTTTTGCCTTACACAGAAACTTATGATGAAAATGGAAAACACATAGTCAATATAAATGACAAACGGGTTGAGGTGTAAAGCCTGCCCTTTAGTTAAAGATTACAAAGACGTAAGAATTGGTGTGCTTTGACCAAGGATCAGGGAAGTTCTTTAAGATAGCAGTTAAATAGGTCATATGAAAAGGAAATTACCTTGGAAACTAAAAATAGAATAATGTAAAATTAACACAGATATATTTTAGAGGCACTTCAGTGTAGTAGGCTTTTAAACAATAGACTTTTGCTACTTTAAGTGTGTTTTACTGGGAATTTAGTTTAGAAATAAGAAACCTTACCAATAATCATAAGTATGCTTTAAAGTTAAATGTTAATGAAATAATTATAGGTATGCTTTAAACTCAGAAATGAATAATAGGTTTGGAGACATGTAGTCTAGTTACATTGCCTAACACCTAATGATTGAGGTAAAAACGTAAAAGCTTAATCATAAACATGATAATCATGATTACAGAAAATATTTTGAACAATGTACTCATTATCTTAGGTAATCAATATATGTCAGAAAAGATTGTAATTCTTGAAAATTATGTAAATCAAAAAAAGTTTTGGACTCTGAAGATATCCATTAACTATCTGAAAAAACATCTGTAAAAAAGGTATAAAAATAAAGGTCCTTCCAGAGGCAGCAGAGATTTATTCTAGAGGCTGCTGGTAACTTGCAACCTGTCCTCCTGACTCTTCCTCTTTTGCCAATGCCATTCCTCCTTCAGGACCCCTGGAATCCTGCTCCCCCCTGCTGGGGCTGGACCTTGGCATAAAGGTGTTTAAATGAAATAATTCCCAAAACTGTAGGGATATGATGACTTAAGGAGTTTATATTAAGGAAATTCAACTGAAAGATGTGCTTTTTCTGATGAAAATAAGATCAAAGTATGCAAAGCTTTGCTTACTTTCCAAGACAGACATGTTTCCCTAAGCAAACAATAGATTCTACAGACATTTTATTTGGTTTATTTCTACTTGTGGTTTCCAAGCAGTAGCTATTGTACAACAACCAAATTTATTCCCTGTGTCTACCTAAGACACATTCATTAAATAAAAGAACTGCCTTTAAAATGTATGTAAAATTTACATTTCCTCTCAGTTCACTGAAAATATAACTGGCTGTTTACAAATAGATCATTTTCTATCATAATTTTCCTATTGTGTTTAATAAGATTAAAATGTATAGGATTTCAATAATTTGGAACTTGCTGTTCAGTTGGCACATTGGTTAAACACATGTTTTATCCAAATTTAAAATAATTTCATAGGAAGATGCCAATGTTTTTTAAATGTTTTCATTATGTAGAGATAAAAAATGCAAGTGAAGATAGAATTTTTCAGGGATTGTATGGAAAATTGCTTTTCAGGAGCCAAGCATCTAAAAATTCTTCACACTCTCAAAAATACCTAAAAATACTGCAGATGATTTTTTCCCCCAAAATCAGCTATTTCCTTGCCTTCTCTAGAATTCTTATCTTCTTGGAATATATTCGATGTAAAGGAAAGTATCTGAAACAATTCAGTTCCTAAAGACCTGGAGCAAGAAATAAGAGAAACTAAAAAAAATTTCCTTATATAACATAGTATTCATTTATAAAACACAAAGAATGAAGAGACATCAATATGTGATTTATACAGTGAGACAGTTGAGGAAGAAATTTTTATAAACAGAGTAAGTAAAAAATACAGATAGAATCAATAATCTTTCAAAATGTTAAATGATTTCTCTTTTCAGGAGTACTTTGAGATTCAAGAAAATCCTGGTTAAACCTACTATATTAAATAAAATGGAATTATTACAAATGATGTCATTATTGACAGCTAATAATGGATGTCCAGTGGAAGAATAGATATATTTAACCAACAAATGTCCTCACTATCTTTCATAGGGCTAAAGAAAGCATATTTGGGCAGACAACTTAATTAGTTTAAGAGATTATTAAAACATTAAGTATGACTATTAAAGAACAGGGAATTTCTTTCACTGTCATTTCATTTGCTTGGTTGTTTTTGTAAAAATGTATACATAATAGCATCCTAGGCACTTAATCCACTTGATTCATTTTATTTCTAAATGTATGTTTCCATGTCCACTGTCCAATATCAAATTTTCTGTCTTTAGTCACTTCAGTTCCAATAGATGTTTGTGCTTGTTTTTAATAGGAAAAATTATCAGGCTGTAGGAGCCATTAGACATCACCTTCTCAACTATTTGCTATAGGTCATGAACATAGCTTCTCCCCTTATCAAATTGAATCAGACAGTGGCAATAATCTTATTGCATGTGACACAGGGCCTGCAGAAACATCTCTGCTCTCTGTACGATTCTATTGTACTTATCATTTTTTTTCCGTTGCATCCAATTTCATTAAGGAACATTGCTGCAAGGTTTCACTCAGGATTCAGGGAGAAAAATCAAAAGCAAAACACTGAAATTCCCTTGATAGACCTCAATAGCATCCATCTAAATTTGTCATACCTCAAATTACATTTCAAAGGAGGCTAGTTAAGAAAAGAGTTGGCAGGAAGTTGTTTTTCCCATAAGACAACTTTCTTGGCATGTACAAGTCACAGTCTTTCTGAACTATATTTTCACCTACAAAAAGGAATCAAAATTGTATAATAGAAAGATTAATATACACAATAAAGTGTCCCTCGGATTGAATCTAAATATCTACAGGCTCATGCAGCTTGTAATAGCAACCAAGTTATATTTGCTTTAAACCTGGCATTACAGTTGGCTGTCCCTACTTGCTCAAGTGACAATTTTTAGGAACCCTCATCCAATCTCTTTTCCTTCCTCAACTGCTCCTTTCCCATACTTCTCTGGAAAAATCAATCAATCTCTCTCTCTCTCTCTCTCTCTCTCTCTCTCTCTCTCTCTCTCTCTCTCTCTCTCTTTCATCGTCTCCATGTTTAGTCACAAATATTCCATTTGGTAATTTTTCTGTTGCTAAAAAAATGCTTCTTTTTTGCAGAAATTTGTATCCAATATCCGAGACAATTATTCCTGTACTCCAGTCTTCACAAAACCTTTTGAGAAAAAAGACTCTTTGTACTCTCCAGGGACATCAGCCATGTAGTGGTATGCTAGCCTAGATGATGTGCATTATCTGGAACCAATTATTACATTGCCAGGACTTTTATGAACCAATTGCTAAATATGATCACTAATTGAAATAAATTTATATAAAATATAATTAAGTAAATTATATTAAAGCATGGGCAATAAGTGCTTCAATCAGTCACTTTTTAAAGATTTTCCCACAGTATGCAATTATGTATCGTACTGAGGTTATTTTCCATGTCCTGTCTGCATGGTGTTGATACCTTATGATGCCCTCCATCTGCACAAAGCTTTCCAGCTCATCCATGATATCAAGCCCTTAGCCTGAAACCATCCTCAGTGAGAGTATATAAATTGTGGGCTGATAAATGTATAAAAACCTCTCCTAGGGACAAAAAATGACCTGATTTCTAGCATGTGTCCATTATTACAGCATCAACATCCCCAACATAGCTGAATTAACTTGCAAAACTCCTGAAAATTTAACAGTTTCATCTGGTGAGCTGGTTGGAGTTGGCTCCAGAATACCACTGAATTTTTAATGTCAGAGATAATAAAATTGGCAAATATCATAAATTAGGAATTTTATTATTTTGGTGTTTGTGGGTTTTGTTTGTAGTTCTGTGTTAACTATATACCAGCACAGCCTGGGGTCAGGCCATGTTCCTGAGTTCTAGGAGTGAAGTGGGCACCACACTCCCCTTAACTTCTGCCTCTGACTCCCTTTGGTCTTCAAGACCCATGACTGACCTTAAGTGAGGGATAGGTAAACAGTGGTTCCATTTCATCTACAGTCCACTTTGGCATTGTCCTGGAGCAAGGAATGTTTTTTTCACAAATGGGAAAGAATTTTAAGCACAACTAGACAAATACATGACAGAGACCATATGTACCATATAGAACTTAAAATATGATCTGGTTATTTTAAAACAAGTTAGCATCTATTATGGTTTAAAGCCATAGACAAACATTCGACAAGGCCCAAATTTCCAGTTCTTTCTATTTAAATTACTTCCTGGGCCATAATTTTTGTACTTTCCTGGAATGTCAGAGCATGTGAGTGAATAATACTGGTTCACAATTCTGTCTCACATTCACGGCTTTCTGCCAGTTTCTGGATCAACACTGCCTTGTATGGTTCCCATCCCAGTAACCAGCAAATTCCTAAGTATTCTGTCAATTGTACAAAGTCAGAAACAAAATTTTAAAAGGACACTTAAATTTTAAAAGACTTAACCCTGTGCTTTAGGAATGAATTCACAAGAGAATGACAGAAGAATAAATCAGGCAGAGGCAAATAGAAAGAAGCCTCTCATGCAGGGAAGGGCCTGGCTACTGACTGTTTTCTGGTGTGTGCCTTCATTAGGAACAGATGAGTGAAACAGACTAGCCCCAGCTCCGCTTCCAGACCTTTGCATCAAACCTGACTGTAATTATTATTTTCTGATTCTGTGAGAAACTGGAATATTCTTCAAAAACACTTTCTCTGTAACCAGGTCTTTTATCAACTAAACTCTTATTCCATAACGAAAAATGAAGTCAGGTTAAATTAAAATTCCTTGTGATTTTAGCGAGATTTGGTGGCACACTCCCACCCCCCATAATTTTAGCAACTCAAGAGGCTAAAGCAGGAGGATGCCAAGTTCAAGGCAGGCCTCAGGAACTTTGCCACACCCTTAGTGACTCAGCAAGACCCTGCCTCAACAAGAAAAAGTCAAAAGGACTAGAAATGTAGCTCAGTGATAAAGCACCCCTCAGTTAAGCCCCACCCACCCACCCCCCTAAAAAAAAGAGAAGGAAAAAGAAAAATGTTCCTTGTGTTTTTTTGAAATTTTAAACATCAATTTCGATGTGTAAAAAATAATTTCCATATGTACCTATATGCAAATATCAACACATATTTAGACACTTGTGAATTTTGTGTTTTGTTTCAAATTATTAAATGATGAATATACTACTTCTGAGTTTCTCAATCTAAAAATATTTATTCCTTTTATACCTTAAACCACACAACGTGTCTTTGGGTAAAAGAGTCAACATTGTTCTCATGACTGAAATACAGAGTCTAAGACCTTTAAATTTTGAATAAAAAAAAAAGTAGGTACAACAGTTACTAATAGGGCATTTTGTAAAATTGTGGATATGTAACCGACATGATTCTGCAATCTGCATTTGGGGTAAAATTGGGAGTTCATAACCCACTTCAATCTAATGTATGAAATATGATATGTCAAGAGATTTGTAATGTTGTGAACAACCAATAAAAAAAAAAGTAGGTTACATTTATTAAGGAAGTATGGCAAATGATGGTAACAATCCTGAGTATCTTTTATACAAGTATCTAGTGAAAAAAATTTAAAGTACATGTATACATATACAAAGTATAAGGCCCTTGCTTAGCAGGTGGATGGCCATTTTAAGGGACAGTGGCCATTTTAAAGAAAAAGTTTTGTTTTCCTGCCCAAGGGTGTTTCTGCAAAAGGCTCCCCACTCTTCATACCAACCCAATCCCTAATCACCAGCATTAGGACCCACCAGGTTCTAATTCCTGAGTCTGCCCCATAAAAGTCCCAGAATCCAAGCCTGTTTTGCCCTTCTCCACTATACAGCAATGGCCTTTATTTGTCATCTCTGACAAATAAACTCTAGTATATATTTCGGCCTGGTCTCTTTCATTTCTCACTTACGGTTCTCTCGTTCCTCCCTTTCCCTTCACAAAGTACATAAGAAATTAAAGGGATCCTGCCCATTTATTTTCTTTCCAAAAATGAATAGTTTTGAAATTGTGGGGTTTTTTTCCTCTCTAAAATTTCCCAATACAAGTTAAACATATTCTTCTTAAACTCACCCAAATTATTGAGCAAATCACTTTGGAAGAGGGCAAAGGGGAAGAGTGGGAAAGATGGGCCGTGATTGATGGTCAAATAGCACTCCCTACTTCCATTTCATTAACTTTAAACACCTGCCATACCCTTAACTCTTTTCCCATCAAGTCTTCCAGGTGACTGCTTAGTAGCTTTGCTACTGAAAGTCTATACCCGTGACATGTCATTTTGTAATTTGACATACAGTGGAATTTGATTTTCAATCACCTTAACACATAAGGCTTGTCTTAAAAATGCTGACGATTCTGATTTATTTTCAAAGGTTACCAAGGGCTTATTTCTTTGCTTCCTTTATTTCATTACCTTTCTTAAACTTATCCAAGTTAGAAATTCCCTTTTCTGATTCTTTCATTTCTTTCATATTATCCTGATGTTTTTCTCTGAAGCCCTATAATGATACACCCATCTTGAAAAAATAGACCCCTTTGTTCACAAGTTTCCATATCTCAGAGCTCTCAAAAGTGCTTATAATGTTTGTTTCATGATGTTTTAAGATTTTAAAATGTTTCTGTCTGTTGGGATCTTCCCAAATACGTTTTAATTCTTCAAATGTCATGAACCATGATTTAAACCAATTTAGTCTCCATGTATCAGAAAAGCTGTTGCAGACTTTAATGAAATATTTCCTAATGAATGGACTTGACTATGCTTTAAAAAAAGTTTCAAAATAATTCATTTAAGAAATTTTGAAGGCTGGGGATCTGGTTCAGTAGTAGAGAGCTTGTCTAGAAGGTGTGAGGTGTTAGGTTCAATCACCAGTCCAGGAAGAACAAGAATAAGAACAGAGACGTCTCAGTATGCTCAACAGAAAAGTCTAAAAATATCCTTGATCAACCCAAAGAAGAATTCTGGAACTAATTTTACACAAATGACATATTGAAAGGCACAGAGCAAAGAGGACAATCTCTGACTCAGTTGTCAATGTATCAGAGGTAGGACTAGATACACACTTTGTATTCTTAATATTTCCATCCTTATTCATATGTATTTTAGTTCTTATAATTAATAACTTTAAAAGCATTTTGTATATATCATGTACAAAGACCTTTGTAATGATCTATTTGAACATAAATGAATTTCAAATTGTACATAAACACAAAAAAATAAAAAAGAGTTGTCTTATTTCAAAAAAAATGTGACTGGCCATAATCCATATTTGAGAAATATTGAATGAAGTAATAGAAAGGAATCCCTTCTGTTAAGACATAGTAATAATATAATACTCTTATCATAAACAAACTATTAAATACAACCATGTGTTACGTTCCAGATGGTTAGTTTTTAATTATCATTTACCAAATACATGTCTGAGGTGAGATGTCCTCCCTCTTATCAATGAATGTTGTAAGCCTCATAGGAAACGAGGAACAGTGTCTCTCATAATTCTATATGTTCAGCACCGAGATGTACTAAAAAAATTTCGTACATGTTTCCTTGGAACTAATATGCACTATGTAAATTGCTAGGTAAATTCTATATGTAATTTATTAGTATTTAAAATCATACTATTAGTTGTTATAAACAACACATTTTTCCTTCATTACTTTGATGTTTTCTCACTAAATGTGAGATACTTTCATAAGCATATTGATTCTAACCTTATATCATCCATTGGTGTTTTAGAAAGCCCAACATAATTTGCTAAATGTAAATGAATCACCAAATTTATACCCTATTCAGAGTGAGATATTACATTCTACATCCTTAAAACTCTCTCCCTTTAGATATATCTAAGTTCTTATAAAGAACTAAATGGTCAAACATATGCATAACTGAATGAGAAAGAAAAGCTCTGGGAAATATGCAGAAGAAAGGAGATACATTTCTACCTTTCCAGGCATTCATTTGAAATGCTCCAGTTTCAGGCTTCGAGCATCACTGATCCAGAGGGGAGATCAAAGAAATGATGCAGCCACAATCACCTCAGCAAGTGAACCTGCACCAAGAGCCTGAGTGCCATGCCCATCTGGGGCAGGTAGAAGGTATGCTGTGGGTGGGAGGCAATCAGGAAGCAGCTACACATGGGAAGAGAATCCTAGACAGATATGTTCCCTGGTTAAAACATGTGTTTCTGTTTACCAGGTAAAATGCCACATTTGGCCACCATAGAAAATAGTTCGTTACACAGAGTGACGCTGTGGACCAAAGAAAACAATATTCCAAAATTAAAATTTTAAATATTCAGGAAATATTTTTGCCTTTGGCTTATCAATAGTTGAAAGTGAGAAATATATTAAATATAAAATACATATAAAGTATAAGCTTGTATGTTTTCATTTTATGTTAAAAATACATTAATGATAGACAAGGTTGTGAAAGGTTTGCTTTGTTTTCAGAATGAATTAGAAATGCTATCCATAAAAAAAAAGCACAGATACTTCTTGATTTTACACCTTTCTTAATCCAAGACATTTAAATGCAACATTTGTCTGATTGGCTCTATAAGTTTATGTTATTTCACTAGATTAAAGCAAATAAAATGTGAAAAACACTATGGAAGAAATTTTGAAACCCTTTGAAGCAAGACTTTTATTTCCTTCTTTAGAAGTGCTTGTCATGAGGATTCTTGCATTGACAGCCTCAATTTTTATGCAAAATATGCTTCTTCTGCTCTTGCTCATATTGCAAGCTCAATGGAATTAATTATGTGTCTTATTGTATGTTCCCAAAGAATCTACAAAAACAAAACAAAACAAAAGATCAATTTCCAGAACTAATATTTATCTCAAACACATCAAGAATATAAAATATACATTTAAATATCAATCATTTTTACAAGCTAGCAATTAACCCATGAGCTCCCAAATTAAAAATAAAATATAATTTGCAATTGCTCAAGAAGGAGAAAAAACAGAGGTGAATGTCTAACACAATATATATATATATATATATATATATATATATATATATATATATATATAATATATGCTGAAAACACTTATTAAAGAAATCAAATAATATCTAAAGGAGTGGAGAGACATTGTTTGGATGTATAAAAAGACTTAACATACTAAATATATCAGTACTTTCCTATTAATATACAGACTAATGCAATTTCTCTCAGAGCCTCAGAAAGAACTTTTTGGCAAATATTGACAATTTTTTACTAAAATGTGTATGGATGGGCAGAGGAACAAGAATAGCAAAAACAATTTTTGAAAATAAAAATAAAATGGCAGCAATTCCCTTACACTGTCTTAAAACAGGTCATAAAGTAATCGTCACTTTGGTATCAGCAAAGTCATAGACACACAGATTAATAGAACAAAATAGAAGAACACAGAGACCAAGATGATTTTGGACACAAATTGAAAAGCTGTCTAAAAGAAGAAAGAAAGATTTTTTCAAACAACTCTACTGAACTTGTTGGATAACTACAGATGAAAAAGAAGGAAAGGAAAAAGGAAATGTACTCTAATACCTTAATTAAAGATTAAATTAAATGGATAATGGATTTTGCTGAGGCTGGCTTTGAACTAACAATCCTTATTCTTCAGCCTCCCCAGCTACCAGGATTACAGATAATTTTTTAATTTTTTTAATATTTATTTTTAGGTGTAGATGGACACAACACAATGCCTTTATTTTTATGTAGTGCTGAGGATCAAACCCAGGTCCCGCCTGTGCTAGGTGAGCGCTCTACTGAGCCACAATCCCAGCCCTGCAAATAATTTTTAATGTTTCATGTAAGCAGTGTTCCACATTTGCCATGTACTTCATATTTAATTTGTATCTAAATAGTAGAATATGTACGTATAGCCCTCACATCATCTCAAAACCTGGGATGTATTGTCTTGATTTTTTTAATGACAGCAATAATTGCTATGAACACACATAGAATGTAATGAATTGAAATGAACTTGGGGAACTACTTTTTCTCAGGTTGATTGCATCTTTTCCTGAATAATTCCATTCACATTTCTTTCTTTTTTCATTCTTTGTTTTGTTCTAGAATAACTTCAATATGATAATTTTTCATTTTGCCATGCTGTTCATAATTTTTTGTGTATGATAAAATAAGAAGGCTTATTAATTCCAATATCATTGCATCAATACATCTTTGAGGGATGAGTAGCAGGAAGATTTAGGCATTAATTTGTCATATCATAACATAACCTGTTTCTTTCTTAAACTACCAGTTTTATAAGTTATTGCAATAAACATCAGTGAATTTTGAGATTTTGTTTTTGCCTTATATAGTGTTTAGAATATTACATATCTTTCTTATAACACTCTGTATTATATGATCATATGGATGGAAATATAAAAATAGAAATGGCAATAATTTTACAGTGCTAAACAAGAATTGAATAAAGAAATGAAATCTGAGACGTTAGAACCAGTCTAATATGGTGACCAATGAACAGGTTCTGACAGAAGACAAAACTATAGCAAAATCCTAATTCTTCTACTGACCTGCCCTTGAGTGATTTCAACTGTTTGACCTCATTATTCCTCAGTTTTCTCATCTACAACTGGAAAGTAAGCATACTTCATTCTAAAACTGTTATAAATACAAAACATATACTCTTTGTCCTGAAAATTATGTATTTATGAACTCCAGAAATATTATATTTTTAATGAAGGGGTAGTGGGATGCCAGTGGTTAACATGTGACTATAATAGTGTGACTAAGAGTTAGATATTATCTTATTTGGCACTTCCTTTAGAAGCAAACAAAATAGAACCTCAGAAATCTCCCTTCAATTACTCTGAGATTTCCTCAATATTATTGCAAGTCATGTATGACTCTTCAAAACATGAGTAAATCTCTTATTGAAGGGAATGTCCTGACTCATTTTTTATTGATTTGGTCACCACAGAGGAGCCATCATTCTGGTCACAGAGACTGATATCAGTGGTGTCCTTTCTGAAGCATGATCCTGATTAAAAATTCCATCTAGTAAAAAAATAATGAATGTTTTTTTGCAATTCACATTTATTTGATGTGTCATCCAAATGAATACACTGGGTATATTTATTAAACAAACCCTAATAAGGGAAAAATGATGGTAATTTTAGGTGAGCTAATAATTAATCAGTGCCCATCTACTAATGAATGGATAAAGAAAATGCAGTATGAATATACAGTGGAATACAATTCTGTCATGCAACAACATGCATGGTTCTAGAGATTACTGTGCTAATTTGTGCTAAGTTAAATAAGCCAGGGACAGTTAAAACAAGTATCATGTGATCTCACTCATATGTGCACCCAGGAAAATGCATTTAATATGAACAAGGAGTTGAATGTTGGTTACCAGTGGCTGAGGAGAGTCAGGATGGGGGCAGTGATCAATGGGTACTGAGTTATAGTTAGGAGCAAGAATTTTAGTAAATTTATACAATAAAAAGACTACATGTTTAAGTACTTTTTAATTTCATCCGTGATTTCTTATCTATTGGTCATTCAATACCACATTATTTAGTCCCCAGGTTTTAGAATAGTTTCTATTTTTAATTTTATTGTTGGAGATTTCTAATTTCATTTCATTATGATTGGATAGAATGCAAGGTATTATTGCTATTTTTTTTTGTATTTCCTAAGAAGAGGTCTATTTTAGAGAATTTGTGTACTGTTGAGAAAAAGGAGTATTCAGTCTTTGACTGAATTGTGTATTGTATATATATATATATTCTATATATGTCTGTTAAGTCTAAGTTATTAATCGTATTTTTTAGTTCTATAGCTTCTTTATTTAGTTTGCGTTTAGAGAATTTATTTAGTGATTAAGGAGGCATGTTAAAGTCACCCAGTATTATTGTGTTGTAGTCTATTAGATTCTTTTTTTATTAATTAATTTATTTTAATTAGGTCTATATGAGAGCAGAATGCATTTTGATTCATTGTACACAATTGCAATACAACTTTTCATTTCTCTGGTTCTACCTGAGGTAGCATTTAACCATATGTACAGCCATACATGTACCTAGGGTAATGATGTCCATCTCATTCCATCATCTTCCCTGAAAAGATGGTAGACCCTTGAAATTGAGAAGAGCTTGTTTGATGTACATAGATGCTTAATTGTTTATGGCATAAGTATTTATGATTGTTATATCTTGTTGATGTATAATTACCTTAAGCAGTATGAAATAACCTTCTTGGTCCCTTCTGATTAACTTTGACTTGAAGTCCACTTTATCTGGTATGAGGATAGAAATCCCTGTGTATTTATGAGATCCATGTGAATGATATGTTTTTCCCATCCTTTTACATTCAGTTTGTGAATGTCGTTGCTGATGAGTCTCTTGGAGACAGCATTTTTTTGGGTCTTGTCTTTTAATCCAATCTGCCAGTCTGTGTCTTTTGATTGATAATTTAGGCCATTTGCATTCAAAGTTATTATTGAAAAGTGATTTTTATTCCCTGTCATTTTTTATTTCTGGTTTTCAATTTGAATTAATTTCTCCTTTGATTGTCTATCTTTATAGTGTAGTTCCTCCCTTCTCTGGTTTTTTACTTGTCATTTCTTCTTCATAAAATGTTTTATTGAGTATGTTTTGTAGTGTAGGCTTTCTAGTTGTGAATTGTTTTAACTTTTGTCTATCACAGAAAGTTTTTATTTCATTGTCAATTCTGAAGCTTAATTTTGCTGAGTATAGTATTAGATGACATCCATTTTCTTTTAGAACTTGGTATGTATCATTTCAAGACCTCCTAGTTTTGAGGGTCTGGCTAAAGAAGTAGCTGAGATCTGAATTTGTTCCCCTCTAAATGTGACTTGTCTTTTTATATCTTCGAGGCTTTAAAATTTTATCTCCATTCTGTATGTTAGGCATTTTCCTAATAATGTGCTTTGGTGTGGATCTGCTGTATTTTTTTTTTTTATAATTGGGGTTCTGTAAGCCTTCTTCTTTAACATTTCCTCCCTGAAGCCCCATCCCTCTGAGTTCCTGAGAAGATGTCTATGTTATGTTCCTACTGCACCCTTGCAGTCTATCTTCCTTCAGTAAATTCTTTGTCTTGGTGAACTCTTCTCACCACCCACAAACCTGCCATCACCAGGGTTTCATAACATTTGCTACATCATTTTTCCCAGAAGACACTCTACAGATAATATAATATATAAATGAGTGAATTTGACAAAGGGGAGGAAAAGAACAAAGTGGCTTCCCCTTTTGCTGCTAAAAATTTTCAAACATAGGTGGTCAATAATGGCCTGTTGTTTCCTCCATTCATTTGTGTGAAAATTTTTCTCATGTTGTTCTTATACACATATGTAAGACCACACGTGTGTCAAAATACAGTAATTATAGACAGCACTACATTTTTTTTCCATTTTATTTGTCTTTTTATAAGAAAACCATGTTACTAAGTAACAGATAAAAGTAAAAAGTTCTCCTATTCTATTGCACAGTAGTGTTCCTATAGATAACAATATTGTTCTGAACATTGTAAAAAGCTAGAATTCATTGTGAAAGTTTTCATCATAAAAAAATGGTATTTGATGAGACAGATATGCTTAACCTGTTGTAAACATCATGCAATACAATTATATATGCAAACATAATATGGTAACACAGGTTAACAAGAAAACATATCTTTCCATTGTGTATATGTGTGTTTGTGAGCATACAAGATTGTGTGTTTGACTGAGATAGAGTACATTTCCTTATGTGTGGGATAGTATATCTTTATATCAAGTTATAAAATAATTAACATTATCTTTTTTGCTTCAGAAAACACTCATAGAATGAATCAGGTTGTAGGTTCATGACAATATGAATAAAACTTGTGCTGTAGCAGAAAACTCTGCAATATTTAGCATATACTCTTTCAAGTTATTCAGATTCTGTGAAAACTGGATTCTACCTATGTAAATTGTAGATAATTGATAGTAGCACCAAATAATTAATATGTTTATCCTTGAAAATAAATGCAAATGATCTCTATTATAGGTTCAATTGACTTTCTCCTCATCTCCATGGATAAAATAATTTTTAGTCCATTTACATATTCTTTCCAAATATTCTTATACTTCATTTTCATTTCTGCTTCTTTAACAATTATTTGGATACTCCTTTAAACTGGTTCTCTCATTTATAGCATAAACAAAATAGTTGACACATTTTAATTTTATATTGTTCTGTGAGTCCCAAATTAACATTACTTGAAAATTATTTTTAATAACTAATAACCATATACCAGAATTTTATACTCAAAGAGAACTAGAGAATCAAAGCACTTAGATAGTATTAAAAAGTTCAGATATACTATTGCTCAAGTAGAGTGACTATAAATAACAATGATGAAAAAGGTGGAGAAATGATTGAAGAGACAGATATGACTACTCATATTTAAATAATACAATTAAAAGGCTAAGAAAAATTTTAAATATCTTTCTTGTCCATGTGCCTACCATGACTTTCACACACCCTTGATGGATTATGAAAGGAAAGTTGAATGCTCTGTGGTTTGGCTCACTCAGGGAAAGTTGGAGTTATTAATTATCTCAAAATTATCACTTCCTGCCTTCGGATATCTAGCCAGTTTTGGGGGGATGAAGTGTCATTAAGCAGATCACTAGGTCATTCTGGTTGTTAGAAAAAAGATCCCTGTGCTGTGTCTTGTATTTAAAGAGCCCCACCAGTAGTAAGACTTTGGAGTGCTACCTATGGAGAGGATACTCTGTTCAGGACTCTCCAGTTACATGATTTCAGGTATTGGTTTTTTGTCGCGACCCCTTGCCCGCAAGGAAGACGCAACTCAGGAATCTTCTTTCAGCAGTTTATTCAGGTCCTTGATACTTTTTCTTCTTTCAGCTGTTTATTCAGGCCTTTGTATTGACATGTCTTTTAGCTTCTACTGCTACTCCTACTACTACTTCTACTGCTACTCTTATTGCCACTACTCCTACTGCTACTACTACTGCCACTACTCCTACTCCCGTGTGCCCCAGCCTTAATAAAGCAGATAAAGCCCCAATGCACAACTGCCACGTGGACCTTTCTCATAGGGTGCCAAGTCACAGCGTGCCAACTCATTCTGATAAGGAGTTGTTTGTCACAGACTACAGGGGAAACCAGCGCCATCTTGTAATGGCGGCCACAGTTCACAGAAACGGCTCACCACAGTTTTTCCCTGATATGGTGATGTATATATTTTTTCTCTCCCACAGTAACAGGGATTCACTTGAGAATATCTTTGTGGCTTTAAAATGTTCCCCTTCTTTTTTTCTCCTTGCCCCAAACTTCTTCTCCCTGATCTCCTCCCTAATCTTCTTACCCTGATCTTCTCCTTCCTGATGTCTTCTTCCTGATCTCATTTTCTCTGAATCACCTCTATAAAAGCCCCCTGTTCTTCTTGATGGGTAGAATCTCAGCTTTTGGGAAAGGAGCCCCCTGTGTTTCTCCTTTGCTAGCAAAGCAATAAACTGACTTTTTCCTTTTTCTCAAAACTGTACCCTCATTATTGGATGGCATCAAGGGACAAGGACCAAGCTTTTGGCAACATCACCTTTCACTTTTGCTTTCACATTATTACTAAAATAAATGCTATCTCACACAAAGAGAGTGTCTTTATTGTCTATCAGATCCAATGTGCCAAATTTAGCAGCTGCAAACACATGTGACACTTTAACATTACAACTAGGTATTGAAACTACCCCATAAATGTGTACAAATTCAAGTTTTCATAGTGGGTAAAAAATGACACAAAGCAAAGTACAAGTCATCAGCAATTGCAATTTAGCCCCTAGCTTAGTGTACCAAAGTAACAGCACCTTGCAATGTCCCAGTATCCTTTCCTGCTGGTAGGCCTGGTGCCCCTTCTATATCGTCACATCTTTGACTTGAGAGACACCCTTGGAGATACATGGGGTAGCATTCTCTCATTTTTCATGACATATATGAGCTATTCTTTGTCACACTTTTGAAATTGCCTAAATTCTAAGTCTCTTACTTCTACAAATTGTAACCTGCTCTTCACAGACTTAGAATCTGATCAATCCAGTATCTGACAGATATCAGGGGCTGCTCTATTAGAATAAAAGTAATAGTATGTATGTGCTGATGGGCATTTTGTGGCACAATGAAGAAGGGTTTGTGTGACATGAGATTGAAAATCCTACTGTATAGAATATAAGTTTTAAGTACAGCTTGGTGTGTAATTTTGAACACTTTGGAATTAAATTTATCTTAACTTGAAATGGATTTTAAAATAGAAAGCTTATTGTAATTATTTTTCACCTATTTATTTATGTTCCTCAATTCCTGCATTTCCCTTAGGACCACTTAAGGCATGGAGAATATATTACAATTGACATTGGCTCCCTATTGCTAAATAATAGAAATAAAGACAATCACTTCAAATTGCTGGAATCTAACATTGATTGTAAATATCAGAAAGTGCAAAATATCTGCATCCTAGGTCCTTAATATTATCAGAAACACAACAACAAACCCATTATTATTGGCTTTCAATTTGGAGGTAAGAATAATGCAAGTTTAATATTTTTATGATTATTAAAATTTCTAGCAATTGTTTTTCCATCTTCTTCTATTACTTTCTTTTCCACCAAACTCTCTGTTAGCTCTTATTCTTTTCATTTTTTAACACATTCGTGTTTCTTAATTCATTTCAATGCAAAATATATTGAATATTATTGTAGGTCAAATGGTTATATGTGACTGATGATTAGTAATATGTAGAAAAGTATCTCCTTGAAGATTTATCCTAACAGATTTTTCATGACTATTAATCAAATACTGTCAACCACACAAATCTTGGCTTCAAGAATTTGGAAATTTCACAATAAAAAATCAAACCACTTTTCATATAACACTACTTTCCTGAAATATGCTTGCTTCCTAAGGAACAAGTTCCCATGATTTATAGATACATGTGAAGTATGGCTGATGCTTTTAGGAAAGATCACAGATAGCTAGAATACAAATTTTACTTAAGAAATTCACAATCTTATATAAATTTTTGTTAATATTTGAGTTGATTCTTCATAATTTTGAATAAAACATGAATTTAAAAATATTAAGTAAATTATTATTTAATTTCATAAACATTGTCAACATATCTAATTATAATCATAACAACCATACAGATAGTCCATCACAGATAAGTCGTATATCAAAATTATAAGGCTCAAATGATGGAAACTGGTTTGCCACCCAGGCAGTCATTCTCCTGAACCTGCCTCTGGTATCACTTCTACTGACATCTTTGTTAAAAATTAATCAAGTTTTGTAACTTGCTGTTTCTTGTCAATCAATTAATGATATATCAATCTAGTTAATCTGGTTCATTATAAAGAAATCTAGTTCATCAATCAATTATGCATGCAGAATTCAAAAAGAATACTATGCATATACATGCATACCTTTATTAAGAAAAATACTATCTTTATTACATCTTCTGAATGCTGTGTTCTTGTTTTATTGAATATGTATTTTTATTAAGATCTTTTGTAGCAGAATCAATGAACAGAAGCTACAAAGATTTAGTACCTTTCCTTGGCCCCCCTGAACATAGCTCCTATCTTTTCCTCCTTCTTTTTTTATCTCTCTTCTTGTTCCCACTGCCCCTGCATTATTTTAATATGTTGTCATGCTAGTTCTTTTTATTTGACTATTACTTTATAAGAACAGTTTAGCCCACATAGATTATTTGTGTTATAGAGCATGAGAAGCATTCCTTAACACCCTGCCACGTCCAGGTTCTCTTACTGAAAACTCCTGTTTATACTTTGAATTCTGCACCATCCACAAGCACTGAGCCTCAGAGTAAAAGGTGTCTGTACAGGTCAGTGCTCCGAAAATCCTGGATAATGGCTTGGGAAGCACAGGGAACTGCTTGTCTTTTGAGATTACAGATTTTGAAGAACACTTTATGTTATGTTTTACAAATGAGGAAACCCAACCCTAGTGGATTTAAATTTCCTTGATCACCCTCATATTGCTATTACATATTCGAGCTTAGAATTTAAACTAACTTTTCTAATTAAAAGTTCGATTAGCTTTCCAACAGAACATACTTTGTATTTGACAGAGAAGAAAAGGTAAAGGTCCTGGAATAGATAACATTAGAATCATAGATAGGACATTTTTGATGAGAAAAAAAAAAAAAACAACTACTGGAATAAAGCATACACATGTGCACACAAACATACCCCCTTCCACACATAAAATCATTTCAACAATAATGAAGCCCAAGGCCCATCTAGTCCTCCTAACTTTACAAACTGATATTTCAGTGACACATTTTGTGCTACACTTTTGGCAGATTGACAGAAAAAGTGCATTTATTTTTCAGATAGTCACCAATTAAACACCTATGCATTAAATAAAGTTCAAGAAAAATGAAACAAAAATCTAATCTGAACCAATTATGGTTTAGGGTTAGACTGGGAATTGAATTCTTGAGCTCAGAAATTCTGAGTCTCATTCACATTAGTCTCTCTGTTTTTCACTGATTCAGTCCAGCTCAGTTCTCTACAAACACAGGACACAGGGCAGTTTTGACTTAGAAGTACTAGATGTTCTTGCCACTCAGATTCTAATTTAAAAAGGTAGAAAAGCAACATTTTTCAACTTAGTCATCAACTGAGGGCCACATTTCGAGATGTGAAAAGTAGAATTGATATTTGGTCTATTTAATATCAGCTATTTCCATAAAGAAATGCAAACTCTCTTTTCTATTGACCTTAGCATCTGGAGAGTGATATAAGTAACATCTGAGAACTAAAAACAAAAAAGTTAACCAATAAGCAACCTTTCTCTATACACAAAACAAGAATATTTCAAAATATGGTTAAATAGAATGACTTTAAAATGATATTCATTAAATTAGTTTAATATATTTCCAGTGCATGATAGAAACTCATGATCTCTTGTTAATTTAAACAACTGGTTGCCAGTAATTTGCCATCATGTTAGATTAGGCCCCAACTTACTTAACAAGGCTCCTAAAGTGCAAGAAATAAAATCAAAAATAAATAAATGGGATGGATTCAAACTAAAAAGCTTCTTCTCAGCAAAGGAAACAATCAGTGAAGTGAATAGAAAGCCTACAGAATGGGAGCAAATTTTTACCACAGAACATCAGATAGAGCACTAATCTCTAGGATATATAGAGAACTAAAAAATCTTAACACCAAAAAACAAATAACCCAATTAATAAATGGATCAAGGAACTGAGCAGACCCTTCCTAGAAGAAGATATACACTTAATCAACAAATATAAGAAAAATGTACAACATCTCTAGCAATTATAGGAATGCAAATCAAAACTACTCTAAGATTTCATGTCACTCCTGTCAGAACGGCAGCTATTAAGAATACAAACAACCATAAGTGTTGGTGAGAATGTTGGGAGAAAGGCACACTTATACATTGCTGGTGGGACTGCAAACTGGTGCAGCCAATATGGAAAGCAGTATGGAGATTACTTGGAAAACTTGGAATGAAACCTCCATTTGACCCAGCTATCCCACTCCTTGATTTATACCCAAAGGATTTAAAAACAGCATACTATCATGATAACAGCCACATAATGTTTATATAGCAGCACAATTCATAATAGTTAAATTGTGGATGCAATCTAGATGCCCTTCAGTAGATGAATGGATAAAGAAACTGTGTTATATATACACAATGGAATATTAGCAATAAAAGAGAATAAAATCATTGCATTTGCAGGTAAATAGATGGAGTTGGAGAATATAATGCTAAGTGAAGTTAGCCAACCCCCCTACATACACATACACACACACACACACAAAAAAAAAAAAAGCCAAATGTTTTCTCTGAAATGAGAATGGTGGTCCATAATGGGGATGGAAGGGACCATGGGAGGAATGAAGGAACTTTAGATATGTCAAAGCTGAAAGATGGGAAGGGAGAGTATATAGGGGTAGGAAAGACAGTGGAATAAGATGAACATCATTATCCCAAGTACATGTATGGAGACAAGAATGGTGTGACTTTTTGTGTATAACCAGAGACATGAAAAGTTGTGCTCTATATGAGTACTGTGAATTGAAATGCATTTTGCTATCATATATAACAAATTAGAATAGATAAATAAATTTAAATCAATATCTTTCTACCTTTAACTTTCCTGTCTTTCTAAATACATATTTAACTGAAGCCTTTTTCCCTCTTTGTTGAAAATTCTACCATCATCATTTGATATGCCCAGGTCAATTTTTTGGCAATTAAGTAATAAAGTTATATTCATTGAAAAATAATCTTATTTAACTATAAATATAAATCATGACCTAATCCCTAAAGTTAATAATAAAGGAAGCAAGCAAATAAATCACTTATTTACTCAGTTCTCATCAGTCCAATTTTCTACAGTTGAAATAAATTAGCATAATCATTTATTAAATTCATCTTTATAACTGTATTTTCAAATATAATCTTGAGTCATGCAAATTTTTGATTAATTCAGTAAACATTGATTGAAATCCTGGTACTTGTCAGAGACAGGCTAAGAGCTGAGAACACAGAAATATGAAAATACAACACTCTTCTCAAATAACTTTTGATACCATTTTTGAAAATCAGAATCTGGTCCTGTTCCTATGGTATTGAATACTGAACATCCAAGAAACACCCAGAAGAGCAAAAAGTTTAAAGAACAGAACATAGAGAGAGACAAAGATAGATACTCTTCTGTAGAGGAAGGAGTCCAAACTGGTGCCCAAGGGAGTGAGGGTGTCCTGCCCCTTTTATAGATTTCAAATTTTCTTTCTTCTCTTCTGCCCTTCTCCTCTTTATTTTGCCTAGGTGACCAAAAGGTGGAGTAACCAAGGGTATGAAAGCAGTTGTCCAGGGTTACAGAAAGGAAGAGAGTTGTCCAGGGGGCACTCATTAACAACATCTTGCTTGAAGAAACAATTTCTTGGAGACAGGTAGCCTAGGCAACATGTTGGAGGAGGGAGAAGTATTCTGGAGGTATTACTATTTTATTTCCTTCTGAATCAGCCCCCATCTTCCTGACCCAATCATTCATTAGCTACACTGACTGCCCTTTTGCCCCAGCCTCCTTTCAAATACAATTGAGAAAACAGAAGGAACAACTAACTACAGTGGAAAACATAAAATTACAGGAAAGCATGCATACATTCATTAAAGTTAACAGAAAGTGTCTTATGAACAGTCCTTAAAAAGAGTAGATTTTTAGTTTGTTAGCTCATTCACACAAGAGAATTAAGTCTAGTAAGGACTAAATGATGTTGCTAATAGCTCTTTGTCTGGACTACTTGTTAACACTCAGAAAACTTTAGTGGAACTATTTTTTATAGGATTGCATACTTATATAAATACATACTAGACACATACACATATTTAAGAGTAAGATTTAGTCGTATTCATTTTACTAAACAAGATGGAATGAGTCAAAGTAATAAAAGAGACTGTTGTTTAACTTCTGAAGGCAAAGGAACTCCTTAGCATAAGTGTATGTAGATTGATGTAGATAGACATATGTAAATAGAGACGCAGATATAGATTTCTTTTAAAACGTGTAAATCATGCAAAATTTACTATGATAATGAAATCTGTTTTAAACATTTATAATACAAGTGGAAAAAAGCAAGGAATTAATGAGAAAGAATTTTATACAAATTAAACACTGCTGACCTTGAGAACTTTCTGGAGAATAATTGTTCAGAAAGAGCTTAAAAGCAAGTACTGACCTGCATTTTAAATGAAAGGAGGATTTGAATGAGAGAATTTGAAATCAGAATATTAAAAAGTTACTTCCTTAGTTAAATTGTGGTGATCTTGAATGAATTAGGTAAAGAAGAAAATAGAATCAGTCTATTCCTGTTATCAGTCATATATAAAAACATCTATTTTTTTTTTCACTTGCTTCATTATTAGCCCTGTAGGCATTCATTCAAGAAAAAAGAATATCAACTTTGATATAATAGGATAAATACTTGGAAGAGTTTACTATTTTGATTGATTCTTTTTTAAAAGGTAACACAGAAATATAATTTTTAATGCCAAACTAGATGAACAATCAATTTCATAAACTTCACAATTGTAGAGGAGAACCACTTGCAGAAGCCAAATGGACCACAGGGGTCCAGCAAGGACAGGTTCTTGCAATCCAACAGGAAGGATTTCAAATGAGTTGCACCATATTACAGACAGGGGTTTATTAGAAAAACTGAGAGTACAATGAGCAGTACAGCTACTTGCTGTGGCTTAGCTCTTACAGGGTCTGGGGTTTGTTGGGATTTGGGTTCTTTTGTTCTTGTTTTAGTCTCTTATTTGTCTTTAATGGTTTATTGCCCTATATTTATGCCTTGGCAGAGTTTTTTTGTGAGGGTCAGTGATAATGTGGTCACAAGGTTCAAGTGTAGCATGGTCTTGAAATGACAGTTCCCTTAAGAGGGGTGGTTGGCATACTAGTTCCCATTTTCCAGTTCCTTGCCTGCTTTGATAGAAGTTCCTGTGATTCCTAGTCCTGTGACTCGTGGATTCTCGTTGATGCAAATGGTTCGAGTTCTTTCTCTAAGTTACCCCCTTTTTTTGTCCTCTACTCACCAGCTCATGGCTCTCTACCTACCTACCAGTAACAATGATTGCATTGGAGAGAAATAACATGTTCTTGGATATTATATTTAGAAAAATATATAAATGAATCAGGATCTATAAAAGAAACTTATTATGACATATTCTGGGCACTTAGTAAATAAAAATAAAACTTCTAGACTATTCAATGTTTTATGCTTGTCAATAAAAATAAACATATATAGTCTATATATTGAAATTAAAAAGTAAATTTTTCTAATATGAAGATTATAAGATTATCCATTAACTACTAAAGCACTTGGGGGGGTCTATCAGGATTATGTAATACATGGTGACCATATTAAAACTTATTATATTTCTATATGTTAAAATGGGAACTCAAAGTTTAACAAAATGTGACTTAAAATATTATCAAAACAGGGAAAATTTAAGGATAAATTACTAAAACATACAAAAGAATGATATTCTAAATAGTATAAATTATTTCTAAGAGAAACTAAATAGGACTTAAATAAATGGAGACATACCATATTATGGTTTAGAAACCTCAATATATTTAGTGGTCAGTTCTTCCCAATTTGATTTGTAGGCATGCAAACAAAATATAATACCAACATGACTTAAAAAAAATATTAAGGCTGGGATTGTGGCTCAGGGGTAGAGCATTCGCATAGTATGTAAGAGGTATTGGGTTTTATCATCAGTACCATATATAAATAAATAAAATAAAGGTATTGAGTCCACCTATAACTAAAAAAATATATATTAAAAATAGAAATATTCAAATAACTATAAAATTTATATATCAACTGACAAAAGTAAAACAAATTTTAAGATTATTGGCTTTCAAATTTTCACATCTCTGATGTTAAGAATTACTATAACTATCATCAGGAGAGGAAGTTATTGACATATGGCTAGACAAGTAGATCAATGGATCACAATGGAGTTGAAAATTAAACTCAAATGCTTGTGGTTAATTTATATTTGACATAATAGCATAGCAATTTAACAGGAAGCGGAGATGTTCTTTTTTTTCAAATTATGTATTGTAAGAAAAACAAAAAAAACTTGATCTTTTGCTATATTCAAAGGTTAACTAAAAATATATCTTAGACCTAACTACAAGAGTGAAAATCATTATTATCATTGAAAAGTATGTAGCACAAAATATTTGTGATCATTGATTAAACAACAATTTTCTAGGCTAGAAACCTGTAAGTCATATAGAAAAAAAAAAAGACAAAATTGACATGAGAATTAAAGACATCTGCTCTTCAAAGGATGCTATTGAAAAGAGAGACAACAGACAGGGAGAAGATTTTTTCAAAACTTATTTGTATTAAAAAAAATCGAAACTGGTTGTTACACAAGAAGTCTTTAAACACAACAGCCCCCAAATAACCCAAAGGACAGTAAGTTTGAGTGTCATGGAAGAAGATATATCAATAGCCAATGGAACAAAAGAGATGGTCAGAATTTTCACTTTTTTGTGAAAAAAAAAAAAAAACTTACAACAACATTCAAGTACCTAGCCATTAGAAATGCCAAAAAGAGCCCCAAACCAAATAAGGATACCTTGGCCATATCAACTGCTGACAGAAAGGCTGAGAAACAATGTCACATGTTTCTGGTGAGGACACACATGTTGCAACACAGGTAAAAGGGCCACTTGAGTGGGGGGAAGGGGGGTGGTTGCCAGTTTCTTTAAAGCACTGAATTGTGAATGTGATCTACCTCATGCTGTGAGTATTACCCTTGCTGCTCTGCCACTGAGGCTTATTTTTAAGTTAATTGTGTGTTTCTATCCTCTTCTTTCTTTTCCTCTCCCTATCCTCAGGGGAAGCAGGATTACCTTTTGCCCATCCTAAGCTTAGTTATCTGTCTTGGAGCACCCACCCACAAAAGGAACCTAGTGATTCAGACTTCAGGGATGGCACCAGAAGATCTAAGAAATGGCTATCTCCCAGATTGACAAATGAATCATAACTCTCCCACCTGGAATGAATCACTTCTGTAAAAGCCCTCTGTTTTCTTGTTGAGCAGGTTCATAGCCTCTGGGACAGGAGTCCCCTGTGTTTCTCCTGTGCTAACAAAGCAATAAAAATTCTTTTCCCTTTTTACAAAACTGAGTCTTCCTTATCAGATTGGCATGGGTTAGGGGATAAGGACCAAGCTACTTTCAGTAATCCTTCGACTGGAGACTGATGCAGAAGGCTCACAAATTCCCCCAGCCTCAGCAACTTAAGGAGACCCTCAGCAACCTAGGGAGACACTGTCTCCAAGTATGAAATAGAAAATGCAAGGACTGTAGCTCAGCAATAAAGCATCTCTGGGCTCAATCCTCACTAAAAGGAAAAAAATAACAACATAAAACCCATTATATGGCACATAAATCATAAAAGAATGCACCTAAAAGAAATAAAAATTTATGCTGACACAAATTCTGTTCACCAATGCTTATGGGAATCTTTATTCAAAATTGCCTAGAATCGGACACATCTTTTGCACCTACTGGAAAAGGTAAATTTGGGGGATAGAACAGAAGTTGAGGGATAATTGCCAACTACAAAGGTAAACTTTAAAGCGATGTAACTGTTTTGGTGGTGGAGGTAAAAACATCTGCCGCTAGTATCATGTAGGACTCTAGATTTGTCAGAAATCATAGAACTGTAGACCACAAAGAGGGAATCATGAAGGATTTATGGTATCACATCGAAAAGTGTATACTGTGATCAGTGAGTCTAACCAAAATACAAATCTATAATATAACACCAGCAAAAGGTGGGGTTGAAGGAGATAACAAGGAAAGCAGTGTCTTGACTGAAAACTATGAGGGCAGAGGGAAAAAAAAAAACTAAGAGTATGCAAGTATTACATTCTATTTGGTATTCTTTTCTCTCATATAAGTAAGTACTGTTTAGGCATCCAAAAAATATATTATAAATATATTGAGGTTGAACACAGTTCAACAGTAAAAGCAGTTATTGGTGTGAATATTCATTATTTGAGAAATAAATAAGATACTGCTGCTAGGAAGAAGTAATGGAAGTTAGAATATCCCTCTGGTGATGAATCAGAATAGGAGACTTCAGTAAAAACTAATGTTTATCATATATATATATATATATATATATATATATATATACATATATATATATACATATACACACATATGTATATATGTACAAAATACATATAGATGTGCATATACATAGATATGCATACACACATATTGATAGATAACATAATTAAATACAGATGGTTATTATAAAAGACTGAGTATACCCATATTTCCTGTATCTTGACATGATATGGAAACAGTTATATCCTAAGAGCAACAGGTATACTTGTGTCTTGACCTTAGGTTCTAAATACTACCACTCAATAGAGGGAACCAGAAGTGTCTGTATAAGTGTCTATGTAAGGCTGAACAAAATAAAGCACAATACTGTAAAAAGCCTGGGGATTTTTATGGAGCTAGAAGGTAGGAAGGGCTTAAAAACAAATGGGAGCATGTCAACATGACAGGAAACCAACTTAAGAGATCACCCAGCACTCAAAGTTGAAACCATTTGAGCAACGAAATAAATGATAGTAGTAGATTATAAAAGTGAATATATAGTGATTAAAAATAAAATATTGGGGGCTGGGATTGTGGCTCAGCGGTAGAGCACTCGCCTAGCAACCGGCGGGACCCAGGTTTGATCCTCAGCACCACATAAAAATAAAGGCATTGTGTTGTGTCCATCTACACCTAAAACATAAATATTTAAAAAATAAAAGATTGAAAAAATGAGAAAGGATACATTTTTTCCTATAGAATAAATTCAAATATGCAGAAATAATTAGGAAAAAAAAGAAAATAATCATCAGATTTGCACAATGGCAATTCTAAGCAAGATCCAAAGATGAATCTTATAATCCATGTATGAAAATTTTAGAAGAAATAGGATATTTGCCTAGTCTAAATTTATGTCATCAAAACATGTGGTCACTTTCTTAGCTTTAATAAATGTATTATGATTTCATTTGATGTTATCTTTGGGAGTAGCTAGGTGAAAGTTATGTAGGAGCTCTCCATATTTCTTTGCAACTCGTTTGTAAAACTGAAGCTATTTCAAAACAAAAAGATAAAATACATGGAGCTTCCTATGATAAAAACCCTGCATAATTTAAAAATCAGGCAATGAAATGTACAAAATTCATGAGCCTTCTTTTCCAAGATACAACTACAGTAAATAGGCATATGAAGGATGTACAGCATCATCAAGGAAATTTCAATTAAAACCACAATGAGGTGTCATTAAATACTCATTAGAATGGCTAAAATTAAAAACCTTGTCTTTGCCAAGCATTGATAATGATGGGAAGAAACCTGAACTCCAAAATTGGTGTTATACTTAAAATGTTAAACAGGTACCTAATGATGGCATCACTTCTCTCTTAGCTATTGAATCAAGAGAAATGAGACAACATGTTGATACAAAGAGTTTTTTTATGCAGGAAAGTTTATGGCAGCTTTATATATAATAATCCAATAGCTAAAAATATCCAAAAGTCTATCAACAACAAATGATGTGAACCATGTGTGCTACATTCATGTCAGGGGATATTACTCAGCAAAAAAAAAAAAAAAAAGGAAAGAAAGAAAGAAAAGAAAAAGAAATGAGAAAAAATTGTACACCCAAAAGCTTGGATGGATCTCAAAATAATTATTTTGAATGAATAGAGCCAACCATAAAGAGTATGTAGTGTGTACTTTCAGCTCTATAATTTTTCTAGGAATGAAAATTCATGAACAATGCATAAAATGGATTTTGAAACAAAGCCACAAGGAAAGTAAGTCCACATGTAAAATAATTTAAAATGTGGTATCCTTGAAGTCAAGAGTTTAAAGAAAGATGTAAAAATGGTTAGATTTCACGAATTTCATCTTTCGGAAGAATAATTTTAGTGACACACAGTTCTCATTACCAAGTTCTACTGTCTATTATGGCCACATGTTTGTCAGAATGTGATTTTACCAGAACACATTTATCAGATACCATCTGAAGGCAAATCACAGAAAATCCTGTGGTCATTACCTTCTGGATATGTCAGTTCCTAGGCAATGCAAAAACAATTCTGTAACCAAAGGAGTGGGGAAGTGGAGTGAATGGAGTACGATATGGAGGGGGCTTCTTTGAAAGTATGAGATTCTTTCCCTTAAAATCAAAGGGGAATTAAAATCAAGTTAATGGACTAGGAAAAATGATACTTAATGTAAGAAAGGTAAAAAATGGAATCATACAAATGAAAATATGAATAAAATATAGCAAGGGAAGGGGAATACAGAGAAAGTAAAGATATAAGTTGAGCTAATTTCCTTATCCTAAGGAAGACAGTTGTTGCATTAAGAAAATAAATTTATAAATAAAGGTGAAATGTATATTCGTATAAAGACAAAAATGACAAAACATCACTTCATTCTGAAGAACTGTACAATGCATTTTTTTCTCTTTATTTTGTCTTAATTAGTTATACATGACAGTAGAATGCATTTATGTACTTTGATATATCATACATAAATGGAATATAATTTCTCATTTTTCTGAGTGTTCATATTGTACAATCATATTCTACATATATACATAAAGTAACAATGTCTGTTTTGATCTACTATCTTCTCTATCCCCAAATTCCCTCCTTTCCCCTCTCTTCACTTCCCTCTACCTAATCTAAGATAATGCTATTCTTTTTTTAGTATACGCTGCCTTATTGTGTATTAGCATCTGCATATTAGAGAAAACATTTGGCTTTTGGTTTTTTAGAATATGCTTATTTCATTTATATGATATTCTCCAACTCCATCCATTTACCTGCAAATGCCATAATTTCATTCTTCTTTAAAGCTGAATATATCTCATTGAAAATATATGCCACATTTTCTTTATCCATTCATCTCTTGAAGGACACCTAAGTTGGTTCCACAGTTTAGCTATTGTGAATTGAGCTGCTATAAACATTGACATGGCTGCATTACTATAGTATGCTGATTTTGAGTCCTTTGGGTATAAGCTGAGGAGTGGGATATCGGGGTTAAATTGTGGTTCTATTCTAAGTTTTCTAAAGAATCTCCATACTCCTTTCCATAGTGGTTGCACTAATTTGCAAACCCATCAGCAATGTATAAATGTACCTTTTCCCCCACATCCTCACCAACATTTATTGTTGCCTCAATACTCGATGATTGGCATTCTGATAGGAGTGAGATGAATTCTGAGTGTAGTTTTGATTTGCTTTTCTCTAATTGCTAGAGATGTTGAACACTTTTTCATGTATTTGTTAAACAATTGTATTTATTCTTCTGTGAAGTGTCCGTTCAGTTCTTTAGTCCATTTATTGATTGGGTTATTTGGGTTTTGGGGTGTTAAGTTTTTTGAGGTTTTTTATTTATCTTGAAGATTAATGCTTAATAAGAGATGCATGTGGTAAAGAATTTCTCCCAATCTGTAGGCTCTCTACTCACATTATTGATTGTTTCCTTTGCTGATAAGAAGCTTTTTAATTTGAATCCATCCCATTAATTGATTCTTGATTTTATTTCTTGTGCTTTAAGAATCTTGTTAAGGAATTCAGATCTTAGACCAATGTGATGCAAATTTGGGGCTGTTTTTTCTTCTATTAGGCACAGGGTCTCTGTTTTAGTCCTTAAATCTTTGATCTTTGAGTTGATTTTTTGTGCAGGGTGAGAAAGAGAAGTTTAATTTTATTTTGCTAATACGGATTTCCAGTTTCACAGCACCTTTTGTTGAAGAGGCTATTGTTTCTCCATTGAATGTTTTTGACACCTTTTTCTAGTATGACATAAGTGTACTTATGTGGATTTGTCTCTGTGTACTCTATCCTGTACGTTGATCTACAAGAATATATCTCGTAGTATCGTTTAAGGTTTGGTATAGTGATGCCTCCTGCTTCAGTCTTCTTGCTAAGGATTACTTTAGCTATTCTGGTCTCTTATTTTTCCAAATATGTTTTATGATTGTTTTTTTCTATTTATATGAAGAATGTCATTGGGATTTTAATAGGAATTTCATTAAATCTGTATAGTGCTTTTGGTAGTATGGCCATTTTGACAATATTAATTTGGCCTATCTAGGAGCATGGGAGATTATCTTTCCATCTTCTGAGGTTTTCTTCTATGTCTTCTTTAGTGTTAAATACAGCACATCTTCATGTTCAAAACACTAAAAAAAACTAGGGATAGTAGGAACATACTTCCACATTGTAAAAAGTATATATGCTAAACCCGAGGCCAGCATCATTCTAAATGGAGAAAAATTGAAAAAATTCACTCTAAAAACTGGAGAAAGACAAGGATATCCTCTTTCACCACTTCTATTCACCATCATCCATAAACTCTAACCAGAGCAATTAGACAAAAGAAAGAAATTAAGGGGATACAAATAGGTGAAGAAGAACTCAAACTTTCACTATTTGTGGATAAGATGGTTCTATATCTAGGAGATCCAAAAAAATTCCACCAGAAAACTCGTAGAACTAACAAATGAATTCAGCAAAGTAGCAGAATATAAAATTAACACCTATAAATCAAATGCATTCCTATAATCATTGATGAATCCAATGAAAGGGAAATTAGAAAATCTACCCCATTCACAAGAGCCTCAAAATAAAATAAAATAAAATAAAATACATGGGAATCAATCTAACTAAATAGGTAAAGACCTTATCGATGAAAATTACAGAGTAAATTTTTATGTCCAAGTTCATCTTGATCAATTCAGAAAGTCATATTTAAAACAAAATAAAGCTGTCAGTCACTAAATATAATAGTCCTAATCACAAAATGTCAACATCATTCCTTTGCTACCAGAATGTTTTCATTTATAAAGTCATTATAAACAATTCTCTGTTGTCATGGCAACCATACACGTGGTCCATATCCTCTATTTCCCTTTGAAGAGCTTGTCCCTCTTCTCTCTGAATGGACTCCCATGCCTCATTGCTGATCCTGGTGACTGGATACCATCACACATGTCAACATGCATTTGCAAAACCATGCCCAACTGTGTATACGGAAGGCTCTCTGGAGCAATTTATTCACTGGCAGGTTGAAGTACGTCCTTGGTGGTAAAAGAAGAATCAACAGCTTCTCCCCAAACTTTAATAGTCCCACATGTATACAAGGTTGAAAAACTATTGAATACAGCTTCTATTGTGGCATTAGTATTCACTTTAATTCTTGCCTAACTTTCCCTTAACCACATAAGGATGTTGAATCTCTTTTCAATTCACTCTAATTTCAAGGAATTATCTTAGTGACATAAACACCTTATTTATCACCTTTTCTAGCAGAAAATAATAAATAAATATGGTATTAACAGGCATTTACTTTAATGTTTTATGCTTTAACATAAAATAAATGAAAATATATCTATGACAACAAGAACAGTAACATAAGACAGAATGGTTAAAAATAAAGCAAAATCAAGTTGATTTGAAAATAATGAAATCAGCAAGTATCTCAAAATTGAATAGGAAATATATTAAGAAATAATCAATTACTTAAAATAAAAAGTAGTAAAAATTTTAAGAATAGCATGATACATTATGACTATAAGTGAATAATTGCAAATACAGTTTATTGTCTATATTTTAATACTTAATGTAAAGTGATCAATAAATATAGCAAATTTTTATGACTAATTTTGCCTTTATAATTTCACAAAATGCACAAAAGCCAAAAAGACAGTTTTTCTTTTCCCCTCTAAGTAAAATTCAGTACAATTTGTCCACTGTGAACTCTGTACTCTGTACATAGTTGGAACAGCATAATATGAACTAAATTTTAGTCTACGTCAAGGAAACATGTGGTAGAGGAAGGTGATCATAGGGTGGGAGGAAAGGAGGAAAGTGGCAGTACTGGGGATTGAAATGAACCCAATAATATTCCATGCTTGTATGTGAAATAGATATTACTATTATATATAGTAGCTATGATGCACTAATGAAAACACTAAAATAATGTTTATTTCAGATTGAGAAAAATACATTCCTAATATATAATATAAATGTAGAATATAAGTGTAGGTATTTTTACTATGTTATAGTATTTTTCTTTTTCTTCCTATTTTTGACATTTTTATTCAAACATTTGTTGATTTTTCATTTTACATTGAAATTTTCTCTTCTTTTTGCATTTTTGGTGATTTAGAGTAGAATTTTATGATGCCTTAGATTTATCATGGAACAAACTTTCGAGGAAAAGTGATCAATACCATCTTTGTTAGGCAGAAATTCAACTGAAATACATTCAGGTTTTCAGAAATCACTTAAAAATAAATGGTAATCTCTGAAGTCATCATACTGAATTTCAAAAATTAATTCCAAATGGTGATATTTATAATTTCTCACTAACAGAGGGAGGCCTCTATGGTTGAAGAAGTTTCAGAAATACTGAGCTGAACAAATTGTAAGTTTTCAGAATAGATGATTTTCATAGTCTTTAATATGCTATCATTCTTTGAACATTTTCAATAATTAGCAATTTTCTACAAATAATTTGAATACATTTTTATTAATACACTAAGATAATCTCTGAGGGAAAAAAAACTACCTTTAGTGTCTTAAGAATGACAATAGACACAAAAAAATTGTTATTTCTTTTCTTTTATGAAGTCATGTAACTATCTAACATATAAATAATAGTGGCTGGAGCCAGATCTCACCAGCTCTTTACAACCAGCTCTTAAAATTTTAGGCATTTTAAACTGCTAATAAATCCAGCATCATTAAATAATAAAACAATGTGTTTTTTTTATTCTTCAACTTACTTATTTTAAAATCAAAAGTAATAAAACCACAGAACTCCTCATATCCCAATTGCAATACTCTATTCTTTTTATGATCTTAAAGTTTTTTGCTCCACATGTCCGTAAGGAAGAAATACTATGTTATGACATGCCATTGATCATCTCTTCCTGAATCTGCATTTAGTAATATTCTCTTGGTAGTGTGAAATAGACCATGGTGCAAGTATTTCCCCCACAGAAATAAGCCATCACTATAAATCAGAGTTTCCTTTTCTCTAATAGAGAGCTAGTGATTAAACATTTATCAGCACATACCAATATGAGTAACAACACTATGTTTATATGAATACATGTACATTTCAGAACAAGAATACACATATGTTTAAGTAAACTAATGCCTTTCTTCGCGGATAAACACACACACACACACACACACACACACATATATATGTATATATATATATATATATATGTATTTATAATTATATATTGTCATATATAACTTATTTCATTATGTAGTTACTATTATATAATATGCAATACAATACATGTGTATATAATTTTAAACACATTTTTTCTATGAGATTTTAAGATACAAAAAGTTGGGGTTGCACATCCATGTTTTTACATATTGCCATACTAGTGACTGTTGTATTCTGCTATCTTTCCTATCCTCTACTATCCCCCTTCCCCTCCCCTCCCATCTTCTCTCTCTACCCCATCTACTGTATCAAATGTATGAAATATGATATGTCAAGTGGTTTGTAACGTTTTGAACCAATAAAAAAAATGCAAAAAGTTGGGGTTGATTTTCTGGTAAGATAGGAAAAGTTCATATTTTGTGTCACTTATCTCTACTTGAACCATATACTGGAAGAGAGAGAGGAGGAGGATAGGGTGTGATGGATGAAAGGAAGGAAGGAAAAGAACAAAAACAAATTTCACACAAAAACAAGATTTTCATGGGTCAGAAAAGTCCAAGTGTGCCTTGAGTCACAGGCCAGCCGGGCTCAGGGTCTTCAGGCCTGCAGCTCCTGGATAGCAATGGGTACTCCCAGACTTGAAAGCACACTTCTGCCTGGAGCCACAGTTTTTGCACAGACACAGAGGCCCTGTTTCTGGATCAAGTTTTGTCATCAGGAACAGAGACATAGAGACCACCCAGGCACTCACTGAGTGTGTCCCAAATCTCACCTTAACCAGGGTGACTAACCATTACCAGAGATGGTTTTTCATTTATATTAGAAGACTATTTTAAACCAATCTCACTCTGTTTATACCCCTAACTTTCTTGGGTACATACAAAAAGTGAAAATATAGACTCTAACATCAGTTGCATTCAAAGAAAAACAGCTTCACAAAGAGTAACTCCCACACTGTCCTGTCACAGGTTTTAAATTTAAAAATCAGTTATAGTATGTAGTTCAAACAATGTTTGATTTTCTTGTCAATGCAAAATTTGTGGAACAGGAAATATCTGACATTGTTAATACTACAGAACATTCGGTTGAAATATTTTTAAAGAAACATAAACATTATGATTTCAGATTACACAAGCATCTTACTAAATTACATACAACATAGAGAAGTGTACTTTTCATTGTCCACACTGCTCACATAATATATAATTGGATTCAAAAAGCCTTCATTGTTCTGCCAAACAGAATATAATATATGGCTTTTAAATTCTAGAAGAAATTTCTATAAATAAAAGTAAATGACAAGCTCTGTTTAAAAAAAACTTAATATTTAATTTAGAAAGAGTTCAGTTTAGCAGCATGTACTTTCTCCTTTTTCTCTTCATCAATCAGAATTTCAAACATTTTAAACTTTGTAAAGCAACTGTTTAAAGTAACCTGAGGGTCCTACCCCGACTGTAGACCATTTTATAAAGGAGTTTTTCATACTTATGTTGTTTTCTTCTGAAGATCAGTTGCATTCTGTAATGACTATATTCTGCAAGTTGGTTTGGCACCTTTCAGAAAGCCAGTTTCTGAAAATATCACACAAGGAGGAAACCACTCGACACCACCCATTTCAAAGAAACAGAAAAACTTGAAAACACTTCATCATTTCTTGTCATCCTTAATGCTTGATTTCTGAAATTAATATGTCTCGGGTTCCTGTGGTTTATCTCCTTGGCCTCATCCAAGAATGTGCCATTTATCCCAGGATTTCAAGCTCCTTTTGTTGGAGGGTAGAATCAGAAAGCAAGATTGGGAAAGGGTGCACCTGTTGCTATTAAGGTGTCCTTGGTTCTTGGCAATCCCAACTGACAGGAAGTATATATGTGTGCACTAATCCATGAGTGTGTGTCTGTGTGTGTGTGTGTGTGTGTGTGTGTGTTGGTATGGAGCCATCTGTATCTCCATTAGTTTATGCTGATGTCTCCAACTCCAATCCGCTACCACATGGATTTTTCTTTCTCTTTACCTCTTATAACAACGAGAAACTTAAATTCCACTGTGTGTCACCAATATACCATTGCTTTCTTTTGTTTTTATGAGCCAGACATTAAAGAATAAGTCACACACACACACACACACACACACACACACACACCAAAAAAAAAAAAAAAAAAAAAAAAAAAACCTTACCTGAATGTCCTAAGAAATTAGAGAGTGACTCTACATGCCCAGATGAAGGCACAGTCACAGGCACAGGCCTAGGCACAGAAAAGACTTGAGAGAAACTTAAGTTCATATATCAGGCTGGTTTGTGGCATGGAAAGGCAATTAAAAAAAAATTAAAACTTTTGGTAAAGGGGGAGAAATTGGTTTTCACAGTTATCTCAGTTTTAGATGTAAATGTCTCATTCTCAAAAGCAACAACACATTCTAAATCATACAAATAAACAAGAAAGGTTGGCCCATTCAAAATAAGATTATAATTTGGCCAATATCTTTCCCCAGTCCCTCCCTCTTTCCTTCCCTTCCTCATTTCCTCCTGACCTCCATCCTTTTACTCTCCTCTACTGATTTCCCTTTCATTTTTATAAGATCCCCCCACCTTTCTTTTCCTTTTTCCTCTCTAGTTTCCAATTATGAGAGAACACATTTGACCTTTGACTTTCTGAGGACCTTCTTTAAATTCTTCATCCAACTCTTCCTCCCCCTCTTTTTCACTCGGGGTCAAACTCCCACTCTGACAGCTTTACATGACACTCTCCCTCTTTTTTCTCATCACAGCATCCTCTCCGGGAAGTTCCTTCTGCATCCAATTCTGTTGTCATTTCTGCCTCTCTGACGACCAGTCTAATAATGCAACTTTTGGAGGCAGCTCACAATATAAACACTGAGAATCACTAGTCATAAGTTAATATATTACTATTTGACCTATCACAGTCTAAGAAATTTAGATAGGATATCAAGTGGAAATATAAAAAGTACTTGAGTATTGGGAACATTGGGTTCATCCTATGAATGTTCATCTCTCACTCCTCCTGGGTAAAGTGGAAATCTATATGGAATACTCTTGAAGCCAGCAAAAGTATACCTGCCATTCCTCCCACACCTCTCAGGGTACTTAGTTACTAAAATAAAAAGGGCAATAATATGTTTAATTCTAAGTTTCATATGGAAAAACTAAATTAATTGATTATTAACTGACTTACCAACTCAATGAAGAAAATTCACATCATTACAAGAAAAACTTTAACAGTTAATTTTAAAGAGTTATCTAATGTTTAGTTCTACTTTATTGCATCATTCAGACAATTTTGAAACATTTTATGATATATTATTCTTACTAATAATTGAATAGATATTAATATAATGCGATGGATTCATGTTTGGTTTCATTTAAGAAAACATTCTGATCCTGTCCAAGTTCTTCCTTACTTTGGTGCCTTATGAATACAGTACTTATCACATGAAATACTTTACAGTGTTTTCATAAACTTGATTTCATACAATCTTCATTTTTATCACAACAGATGTTGTTTACATTTTAACTATTATAAAATACTAAATATTTGTTTTGAAGACCCTTTGTTCATAAAAGTTTTATTTTATCTGCTCTTTTAGCACAGGGAGGGGTACCCTGGTTTCTTTCGGCTTCTTAAGACTTACTGTCAGTACAAATTAACTCAGGAGGTGAACTGTTTTGTTTTTCCCTGTGACTTCCTCAAGCAATAAATAAAAACCCAGAATAAATAAATTCTGAAGTACTTATGCTGGCAGGTCTATTGTCATGATTTATAGTAGAGGTACATTTTGCCTTTCTAGTAAAATCCTATGTCAGAAATATTTGGTCAATAACAATACTACACAAAATCACAATCATAATGATATGACTGGGGAAATGGACTGGGCTACAGAAGCATATTCAAGTTCATCAAGTAATATTATTATAATATAGTTTTATAAGAAAGTGTTTCAAATTCATATTTATTTAAAGGGATGGGAGACCAATTTTATGTTCAACATATTTTTGTTAACATATATATATATATATATATATTTTATGCTCCTTGATATTCTGACTTTCCATTAAATTTATTTATGCTCTGTGACTCTTAGAAGAAAAATAATGTTCATAGAGAATTTTAGTTCATCTCATTCTTTCAAACAACATTCTCTTTTTTCCAGAAAATATTTTCAATATAACAATTAAATTAGATTTTAACCGACTGTATTACTATTAATAATATTTCAACAGCTTTACTAAAGCTAAATTGACACAAAATGAACAGTAATATTTAAGGTGTACAATCTGATGGGTTTTAGCATATATGTACATCTATCAGACAATCACAATTATCAACATCATGAATACATCCATCACTTCCAAAAGTTTCTTATTATTCTTTGTAATCTTTGACTTTGGTTTCTCTTTTACCCATTGCTTCCTAATCTGTCTGCAAGAAAGCAGGATAGCGATACCCAGTAGTCCTTTTGAATTATTAATCCATCAAATCTAATGATTGGGTTATAGTTATATGATAGTCTAATTATTTTACCTCTCAACATTCCTGAATTAACCCATTAGTCTTTTGGTAGAAGAGTAGTGATCAAAACCATAACAGCTATGTATCTTTGCATATATAGGTAAGTACACATGTATCCTTAGGTAATTGCCAAAAAGAAGCATACTCTATGAAAAATTACATACTAGCTCTTAAACACTTTGCCCTTGAAATACATATGAAAGTTCCGCAGGAAGAACTAATGAATAGTAAATATCTATACCCCAATATTTGCTATTTAACATCAAAATTATTATTTTATCTTATATAGAAATACAATTTATGGACACTTCAGAAATTTCCTTGAATATTTAGGACACATGCCAGTAATTAAAGAAATCATATCAAAATTTGATATAAATCATATCAAATATATGTGAATCCTCCCATATGTAATGGAGAACTTTTTTGAAACTTTTCAAAGGTATATTATGAACACTTCCATTTGACTTACATATCTTTTTTTTTTCTCGGCTAAAGTTCTCAAAGAATAGGGAGTAGGGTTTTCAGCTCCATAAGATGACTTCAATAAGGAAAGATCATGTGTGGTGTTATCTGGTAGCACAAATTTCAAACACAGCAATGGAGAGTGAATGATCAGAAGATATAATGATGTAAAAACAAATTCTTCATCTAAGCCACTGATAGAGAATCTCTGGGAGAACAAAACACCTGCTCTTGAGAAGGCTGTGGGAAGAGCCGAGCTCAATAAAAGTCAGTTTCCACTAAAATCAATTTAAGAACAGACAGCTTAGAGAGAAGGTACTGAATTCATGGCAAGGTCATATTTATTAATGAATGTGAATTCTCACAGACACAGCATATAGTCACTGTGGAGGAAAATTAGACATACAGAATCCCATCAGGCTCAAAGTGAATGGCAGCACAGATGATCCAGCTGTCCTTGGCTATTTTTGTGTGTGTGTGGTGTGTGTGGGGGGGTACATAATTAATGGCAGATGAAGAGTCTAAGGGAAATTCTTCCAGTAAGGCTGGGAAGGTTTTTATTGCTAGAAATGTCATGCTCTCTCCTCAGTTTGGTCAAGGGTTTCATGAAGTGATGACCTTGTCCTTCAGAGGTTGTTCTAGAGGACTGTACACAGAGACATAGGGTGAGAGCATAACACTTCCATAGGGAGAATGGGCACTTATTGAACATGGGGAGTTCCAGGGAGCCAGAGAAGCCAGTGTTGAAAATCAAAGCAAAAGATTTAGCAAGTGAGGTTGAGAAAACTATGAAAGTAATGTCACAGAAAGAAATCAACAGAAAATGTAAAAAAAAGGAGCCCTAAACTGTGCTGAACTGAGGCTGACAGAGTGAGTGTATGTGTCCACATATATGTTCATTCAAATGTTTTTAAGGCTGTCATAGAGTTAGTCTAATGTTCTTGACCAGGAAAAACAATGGGATGGTAAATATCCTTTACTTGCATAATTTATTTATTTCTTTGATTTATTTAATTTTTAAATTTGTTTTAATTAGTTATACATGACAATAGAATACACTTTAATACATCATATATAATGGAGAATAATTTCTCATTCTTCTGGTTATACATGATGTAGAATCCCATCTGTTGTATAGTCATATATGTACATAGGGTAAGGATGTCCAATTCATTCTACTATCTTTCCTACCCCCATATTCCCTCCCCTCTCATGACTCCCCTCTATTTAATCTAAAGTAACTCTATTCTTCTCTAGCCCCACCCTCCACATTGTAAACTAGCATCCATAAGTTAGAGAAAACATTTGGCTTTGGTTTGGGGGCATTGGCTTATTTAACTTAGCATTATATTCTCTGGCTCCATCCATTTATTGTCAAATGCCATAATTTTATTTTTCTTTAAGGCTAATTAATACTCCATATATATCTGCATTTTTTTGTCCATTCATCTGTTGGAGGGTGCCTAGGTTGATTGCATAGTTTAGCTACTGTGAATTGGGCTGCTATAAACACTGATGTGGCTGCATCATTGTAACATGCTGATTTGCTGATTTTCAGTCCATTGAGTATAAACTGAGAAGTGAGATAGCTGGGTCAAATGATGGTTCCATTCCAAGTTTTCAGAGAAACCTCCATACTTCTTCTCATAATGGTTGCACCAATTTGCATTCCTACCAGCAAAAAATGTATGAGTGTAACTTTTTCCTTACATTCTTGTCAGTATTTATTGTTGTTAGTGTTCTTGATAATTGCCAATCTGATGGGGGTGGGTTAAAATCTTAGTTTTGATTTCTATTTCTCTAATTGGTGAAGATGATGAACATTTTTTCATGTATTTGTTAATGAATTGCTTTTCTTTTTCTGCAAAGTGTCTGTTTAGTTCCTTAATCCATTTATTGATTGGGTTATTTGTCTTTTGGTGTTAAATTTGTGAGTTCTTTATATATCCTGGAAATTAATGCTCTATCTGTGGTGTATGTGGTAAAGATTTTCTCCCATTCTGCAGACTCTTTCTTCACATTATTGATTGATTCCTTTGGATTGGGGATGTGGCTCAACAGTAAAGTGCTTGCCCCACATGCATGAGGCTCTTGTTTCAAATTCCAATACTCCCCCAAAAAAAGAAAGAGAGAGAGACTAACAATCTTCATTCTTATAATTAATTTATTTAATGTTACTATAATATTTTTATATACAACTGTATATATACATATGTGTCTGTGTTTTTAAAGCACATAGTATGTGCTAAGCACTATAAAGGCTCATTAGAGTACAAAATTTCTTATGCTCATGGGAAGTAACTTCTAACAGACTTTTGCTCATCATACAAAGCATTAACTAAAGGAGATTCTGTCTTCCTAAAAACCACAACTGACTTAAATATTTGAGATAGAATACTTAAAATCAGCAAATAATTTGATCTGGGGATGCTTGTAATCAGAATACAAAAAAAAATAATTGATCATAAGTGTACAGGTTAAATAGGGTTTTAATAACTTTGCTAGTGAACTTTTTTTCACTGGGAAATGGCCTTATCGGTCTTTGTTCAGAGCATCATTGCAGAAATGTGTTTCTGTTTTCAAAAATAATGTAAATAGACATTATATTTAATGGCATGATCTTTCAAAGCAAAAGATAATACAAAATATGTTTTTTAAAATTTTGTTAACAATAGATTTCACATTTAAATTTTCTAAGATTTACCTACACAGTAACTTTTTAAAAGAAAGGCTTACTGCCCTCTATATCAAAGCATGAACAATGAAAAGGGTAAGTTTATTATTAGGTTTCATAGTATTAGAATCATCTAGGCTAAATCACATCTAACTCTGACAAAAAAGAGCAGCATTTTTAGAAACTGCTAGGAACCAATACTCCTTATTTTAAGATTTTTTAAAATTTATTTATTTATTTATTTATTTATTTATTTATTTATTGAGCTGGGAATCTCTGGGACACACTCAAAAAAATGTTGTTTAAACTTTCTCAATACTTTGCAAATATATTCATTTGTTTAGGCACTCCTTTTTTGCTTACATACAGAATACCTAAACTCAGACTCCTCTAAATTCTAGAAAAAGATAATTTGACTTCAGCTTCATGTAAGATAACTTTTCTTGAGGTTCAGTAGGTTCAACTTCACATGCTGATAGCCATGTTTATGTAATAGGCACATTGCTTTAAGGTGACCTTGTCTTATATCTCAAACCCTTAGGAACAGTGACATTCTTAAGGTGGTATTTGAGTGTATTGTGCAGCCACTGACACCTGCACTGTTTCTTGGTTGAGGTTGAAGCTGTTAATAGTTTTTGAGAAAGGACAGGTATGTTTTTCCACTGGGCATGGCCCACCTGTCTCTAGCTTACTGTGTTAGTCAGTGTTCTCTAAAAGAACAAAATCAATAGGAACTATGGTTATAAAAAGGTGATTTATTAAGTTGGCTTTCATGATCAGAAGCTGGATAGTCCACAATGACCATCTGCAGGCTGGAGAGCTAGAAGAATCAGTAGCTGTGCAGTCCAAGAGGCAGCCCCAGAACAAAAGGAATCAATGGTGCTATCCTAGTCTGGTGCTATCCTATCAAAGGCTTCTGGAGAATCACTGGGGAATCACTGGCAGAGTCGACTTTGGAAGAGTGAAGAAAGAAGTGTTTGATATCACCAGGTGATCCAAGCAGCAATCAAGAACCCCTTTAAGAAGAATCAAGCTTATATCTGCTGCTGCTTCCTTGTTCTTCCAACTTTTATTTCATCCAAGCCATCATCCTGTTGGACAGTGCTGTCCAAGCTTAGGGAGAGTCTCCATTTCAGTTGGCTATCCCACATGCCAATCATCCCTAGACACACCCTCTTTGACACACTCATAAACCTCTCAATCATCCACTTAAGTGTCAAGTTGATAATCCAAATTAACCATCACACTTACTTCTGCTTGGGGCATGGGAATCCCGCAGTCTTGCCATCATTCAAGACATGACTGTGGTCAAAAGTCCCTAATAAACTGCTTTTTATGCCATCATGGATGTAGTCACTTCTTTCTTTAGTTTCAAGTCACATTCTGCATGTGGCCACTGCTTCTTGTACACCAGGACTGGGTTTCCCAAAACAGGTGGACAGTTGCTTGGTCTAAGCTCAGGAGGACCTAAACAGTTCTGCATTTGATGGAAAAGGATACTGCAGCTTGATGTTCATGAGAAACTGTTGTAAAAGAGATTTGATTTTCATGATTTTGAGAGTAAGTTATAAATTTATAAAGTTGTTTAAAGTTGTACTATGTCAGGACATTGCCATTGAACTTTAGGTACTTGATTGATAACAGAAGTAAAAATAATGCTTAATAACTTATTTTCAAGAAAACAATAGAACAATACCATAGAAATGCTTCCTGTAGCCTCGAGTATTACACACATTTTACAAAGGAGAACTGAGGCTCAGAAATTAAATAACTAGCTAAGACAAGATAGTAGATTTAGACAAAATTTCAATTATTTTTCTATTTTTCATTTTTTCAATTATTTTTTAAAATTTTGTTCTATTTCAGTGGTATTTCTTTGGATGTGCTATTGTTAGAAAGACACAGTCTCAAGTTAATACCTACTAGATTTGAACTTGAAAATGTTTTTCTGTATTTCTACAGGATTTCTCATTTCCTGGGTCTACAGCAATATGAAGACTTATAATTTCACTCCAGAGTTTCCTATGGCAATGGTGACAAAAGCAGTTCAGGTGCTGCTCACTTCATTTATGAAAAGATGTCACTCTGGTCAGAGAAAATGGCATGTTGTTCTGAGCCCTGGCACCCCTAATACTGGAATAACTGAAGACATCGATCCAACCTTTCTTTAATCAGATGATCCTGGAATCCAGTATTTCTCTGCCCAGTATAATGCTATGTAAAGAAAGAAATGATAAAGGAAATAATTGAAATCTCAATAAAATGCTTATTCCACTCCAGTTGGGCAAAGGGCCCCTAGCTTTTTGCCCAATGGTATTCTTCTGATTCTTCAAATTAATCTCTAATATGTTGACTTTCACTTCGGTACATAACCTAATTTTTGAAAAACAGAAGATCTTCAATTGCCATAGTACAACCATTATGATTTGTATGATGTTCTTTCTTAAATTCTACTACGTTTTCAGAAAGTCATGTTATGCTCTCATTTTATTTATTTATTATTTCTTTTAGTTGTTGATGGACCTTTATTTCATTTATTTGTTTCTGTATGTGGTGCTGAGAATCAAACCCAGTGCCTCACACATGCTAGGCAAGCACTCTACCACTGAGCCACAACCCTGGCCCATATACTCACATTTTAAACAAACTTTAAGCTTCTTAAGTCAGATTTCATAGTATAAGACTGTTGAATTTTTTAAATGTCCATGTAGAGTATGCCTGAAGACTGGTTTCTGAAAAATGTGTGCTAACTAGTGTGCTGGGAAATTGTACACAATGCATGGTACATTCCAAAGAGAACACAAATATTTAATCTATTTATCTATCATTTATCTTCAATTTTAAGTTCAAAAAAAAGAAAAATGAATGAAATAAACCAGCACAATAAAAACCATGCAATTCAAGCCCTTAAGCAATTTAAGGAATGTGATAGGATAGACATTAATTCACAAATTGTATGTAGAGTGTGCTTAAAATAATAAACTCCTTTCCATGGAAAAAGATTTAGGTGCAACTTTCAGAATGCTTTTATCAGTTAAAACAATATTATTAAAATCAGATTTATTACATTTGTAAGTAGCTTATATAACTTATACTACACTCCAAGCTCTCAAATGAAAGATTGCAGGAGGAAGCAGCATTTCATTTGTTTTGAACTGGCCTTTAAGTTTTTATAAATTCTGGGTGTTTGTTTTATAAAGAATAATTCCTTCATGGAACTATTTTACAAAATAGAAGCAGTTATGGTAATTTTGAGTTTCCTTCCTCCTGTCAGAGGTAGGTGTATTTTCCTATTTTAGTGCTATGGAAAATGCAATCGAACCAGGGCACATGGAACAAGTGGCTAGACCCTTAGGGACTCTGTGACATTGTCATTACCTTTAACCATTCTCAGATGTGGTTCCTTCATCGGTGTACCCTTCCGCACAGTGTACTAGGACAGTTTTCACTTCTGCAGCCAGAATATCTAGAATATGGGCTCTGTTCAGGCAAGTGGCCGCGTGTCCCTACGTCCTGTTTCCTCATCTGCTATCATAATAGATGTGATGCATAACAAAATCTAGGGTGGGTTTAGGATCAAATAATGATTATAATATGTAAATACAAATTATAGTTAAAATGCTTTTCTGCTGCAGGTGATTAAAATTGACCAGTGATTTAGGTTCAGGAAAACACAAAATTATTATATAGAGAAAAAAAGTAAGAAGGAGGTAAAAATTTAATTTACAATTTGACAAAGGGGTTTTAATCTTATGGTTCCATCTTTCATCAAACCATTGTTAATTTTACAGAATAAGATATAGAAATAGGGAATTACAAAACTAATTGTTGCATTGAGCAAATTCAAAGTACAGATTCGTGGCATTTACCTTTACCCACATTTCAATGTATGTGCAGAGGACAAAAACAATTTTTTAACTTGTGTTTTATTTTAATAAAACATACATAACAAAGCACTGATCATTTTACCCACCATGAGATGTGAAATGTAGTGATGTTAAGTACATTTACAGCATTGCACAATAACCTTTGCTATCTAGTTTCAGGAATTTCTATCATCTTAAAAAGAAAACTTTCGATCATTAAACAGCCACTCCTTCTTCTCCCCAAAGCCTCTTGAAATTTAAATCTGTTTTTGCATTTGTGTATTGTTTTTTTGTTGTGCACTCTGGGTATATCAAATGTGTAGGTAGCATATTATGTGATTTTCATACAGAGCATCACCTGTTAGTTGATAGACATTTTTAGAACATTGTACTACTGTGTACAATTAGAAAATTTTCTTCAGGTTAGCATGTATCTAGACTCCAATTCTCCTCCAAAGACCCAAATTTCAGATTCTATCTTGCGGAAGTTTTTATTTTTTCTTTAATTATGTTCCAACAAATAATGACTTTGTTTTTTGTTTTAATGATGTTGCTCAGAATGGATGTAAATTGCATCAGACAATAGTTTACACAATCTTTTTTTCTCATTTTTATCACCTGAATAAGAATGAAGGGATTGATGCGGATCTACTGCCCACTTCCACTGTTCATCAGCTCACTGAGAGATTGAGCTTGTAATGCAGAGAAGCACAAATTACTAGTCTAAACTGATTTTCTCAGACTAGAAACAGAGTCTGTGTACTTAATGAATCTCATTACTTCTGTTATTTTAATAAATATTTCAGCTTCCTATGTGTTCTACTTAACAAAATTAACGGCAACAAAATATAAATATTACTTTAAAAAAATGGTTTATATCACATTTGAGTGTAACATGTATCTTTTTACTTTGGCTTTCTCTTATTTATATTACAACCATAATATTGTCATTTTTAAGTCCCAATACATATGCCATTTTATTCTGTTGTTATGGTATTCCATGAATTTATTTTTAATAACAAGATAAATGAATTTAACTATGCAAAATTGTATTTGTTTTTAATAGAAATATCTAAAAAATCACTAACAGAACATTTCAAATGATGTTCATGGTGCTTCTTTCATACATATAATTTCAAGCCCTGAAAATATAAATGTTTTACATTAGATTAAAAAGAAATTTGGAGACTGAAGTCATTTTAAAATGTTTTACAGTTGTTTGTGTTTTTATTGGTGCATTATAGACATACATAATCACAGACACGTGGATTATAATTTGTTCCACTTCAATTCCCAGCAATTCAATTGTTCTTTTCCTCCCCTCCTCCCTCCCCCCATTCTGCTTCCTCTACTCTTCTTGTCCTCTTTATTTGTATTTATAGTTTTTTTAACTACTATTTTATAGATATGCTGCAAGGTGACATTCATTGTGGTGTATTTATATATGTACATAGCATAACTTGTTCAGTTTCATTCCATCCTTCCTCCCTTTTCCTGACCATCCTCCATTTCTGTCATTCCTCTTCCTCTGTTTACAGTTTCCCGGTATTCATGAGATTCCCCCCCACTCTGATCTTATTTTAGCAAAGTTTGCTTTTTTTTAATTTGTAAATTTGATATTTTGTGGGGACAGAGCAAGATGGCAGCTAAGATCCTTCAGCAATTTCTTCCCACACACACAAGTTCAACAGTTGTACATGCTCCAAACTACCAGCATAAGAATCAAGGAAATCAGATGAGAGATTATATGCCTGCACCTATTATAAGAATTTTTTTAAAAAATGATGCATTGAAGAAGACAGGTAGGAAGGAGTTTCCAGGGTCATTTCCCTCCCACCACTCCAGGCAGCCCAGCAGAAATACAGGTATTTCCAACCTGGGGAGGAGGAGAAAATTAAGTCCAGGCCTCTGACTTGAAACCCAGTCCCAGGACTTTCATGGTGAAAGGCTTGCTGGGCAAAGACCCAGAGCCCCCAATGTCAGACGAATACCTGGAGACAGAACTTTTAGAACTCTTTTAGAGATGGCAGAGACTACACCTTCCACCCTCACCCCCAACAATGGGTGCAAAACAGGCAGCAGGACTCTGCTCCCTGGGAATGAAGATATGGAAGTTAGCACAGTTCTCTGTCTCAGAGCCCAGCCTGCTGTGGTGAGCCCACCTCTCCAATAGAAACTGTCTGCAGACTTCAGCTCATAGACCAACTCTTGACTGGCTCTGAAATTAGGTGGAGCTTAGCAGCCTTTTTGACCACAGGTGTGACATGGGATCCTGAGGCAGTTCCATCCATGGTGAATCAGCTCAGAGATAGGCATAATCCTCAGGTTTTTTCAGGGATCCATGACTCTGGCCTACCCTGTTTCCAGAAAAAAGCTGGGGAGACAGACTACTCTCTCTAGTATTCCTCTGAGAATTCCTACACTCACAGAGTATTTGGGACAAATTGGGGTTTGGAGATTACCCTGTAGCAGGAGTACTAGAGAACACCAACAATAGCAAATCTGGATCTGGATATGCTCCAGTACTAAAATAATGGAAGTTACCACAGGCTTAGAAAAAACATGCAGCCTGCTTAGGATTTCCAGAAAGATAGGCATACAGCCAGGTTAACAGGACTGTAATAAATACCTCATTCTCCAATGCCCAGGTGCTGTCACACAACTAAAAGCACCAAGAACCTTCAGGAAATGATGATCTCACCTAGTACTCAAAATAAAGTGGAAGAAACTGACTAGGCAGTAACTGGTCTTGGGAGAACAGTCAGGGAATTTGAAATAGCTGCGTCAAGGAAACTCAGTGAGCTGGAAGAAAGCACAGAGAAGTGTTTCAATACTCTAACAAAGAAACTGAACAAAGATATGAAGGCAATTAAAAATTTGAACAAATTCCTGAGCTGAAAAATATACTCAACAAAATTAAACACATGATAAAGGTATCAATGGCAGGGTAGATCAAACAGAAAAAAGAACTAGTGAGCTCAAAGACAGGCTTTTTCAAAGTCTACCTTTGGAGGAGAGAAAAAATCGAGGAAAGAAAGAGGCTTATGGGAAACTTGGGACAATATTAAAAGAGCAAATATAAGGGTTGTTGTAGTTCATAAAGGACCTGAGGATGCTAAAGGGGTAGAAAATATATTCAATGGAATAATAATGAAAACTTTGTTCAACCTAGAAAAGTACAGCAAGGTATAGGAGGATCAAAGGTCTCCATCAAATTTAATTCAGCCAAGTCTACCTAAGATGTATTATAGTCAAGGTTTCACAGGTGAAAGATAAAGAGAATATTCTCAAGTTAACCAGAGAAATTAATGAAATAGCATCTAGGGTCATCTCAATTTGCCTGACAGTCACCTTCTCAGCAGAAACCTTATAGGCCATAAGAAAGTGGCATGATATCTTCATTGCACTGAAGGTAAACACTTTGACCAAGAATGTTGCACCCAGAAAAGCTCTCCCGCAGAAATGAGGAGGGATAAAAACTCCAAGATGTGCAAAAGCTGAGGGAACATGTCTCCACCAGACCTGCTTCTCAAGAAAATGCAAAGAGAAGTTGTTCAAACCCCCAAAAAAGAGCACAAAAAAACCACAGGAAGTTATAAAACAGACTAGAACGAGTTACAGAAATTCAGAATCTTCTAAATATTCTAAGTGTGTTACATAAATTGTTCATATTTTTAGCATACAACTAAAAAAGACAAAAAACTAAAAGTGGGATATCAGAAATTTAAAATGTTGGGATAGATAAGAGAATGTCGATGACAAAAGATACACATCACACATTCAAGTGGGATATAAGTTCAACTCTTCAAGTCTTCCATCTGTATTTTGTTGCTAGTTACGTGGAATGTGTGTACATTAGTATAAAGTCCATAGTTTATACCAACCTCCCTTTTTGTGTTGTACACTTTATGTGTTTTTTAATTGTTGAGTACTACTTATACACAATAATGTGCTTCATTGTGACATGTTCATATAAAAATGTAGTATAAATAAATTGATCGATTTAATTCCCCAGTAAGTCCACAGTCTTTCCCTCCTTCCTCCCCAAGTTACCTGTGTTTTTAAAGATGCATAATGGCATAGGAAACATCACTTTGTCTTGTTGATTATTTTTGAAATCCTAAGATCTCCTGCACTTCACCAATGTATCCCTTCTCCATCCCTCAATGTTCTAACAACCACAGTCTTTTATTCTTTATAGAGTTTGCCTTTTTCAAAATATTCTGTGGTTGGAGTCACGGTATGTTATCTTTTCAGTTTCTCCAAGTCTTTTTATGGCTTGAAAACTTCTTTTTATTGTTCTACTGTTTAATAGTATTTTGCTTTGATTTTCCTTTTTGATTAAGCCAAAAAATATGACTCCAAAACCTTGTTTACTCTCACCTTATGTTCAAATTTGCAGATAATTTTTCTTTAAGACGTCATGATGAAATATGACAACAGTATACAACCAGAGATATGAAAAATCGGGCTCTCTACGTGTAATAAGAATTGTAGTGCGTTCTGCTGTCATGTATAAATAATAAAAAAAAGAAGTGTGACAACAGATCTACAAAACTTCCAAAATAAAGCAAATACTTCACAAAAAACTAGATGCATTTCTTTAGTTGATCAGATCACTGGTTAGGGCAATTACCTGTAAAATGTTTTCCCTGAATTTCATTTTATAACTAGACATTGAAACATCAAAATTCTATGGACAAATCTGCATAAGTGGTTCTTTGATTATTTTTAATACTAAGCCAGGTCATGCTACATCAAGAAATCAATTGAAGAAAAATCTGGTTGATTATGGCACTCTTAAATCTCTTACCATTAAAGTTGCTCCTTCCTCTCTTCTTTTTCAATGACTAGCTGTCACCTTAGTATTTTTCTGTGTATTTGTGCACCAATATTGCTCAGCAGGAATGCCTAAACAGAACATTAACAGGAGCAGTGATGTGTGAAGATTAAAGATTAAAACTTTCATTTAATTTTCTAATCATTGGGAGGGCCACTTGCCCATGGGATACTTCCTTTATCAGATTGCAAAACCAAGAACTGCATGCAATAGGAATACTTTGGTGTAACAGGAATACTTTTGCCTTACAATGGAAATTTGTAATGTGCATGGATATGCTGAATTATTATATTGATTTTTATTGGTTTTTCATGTCTCAAAGTATGGGAATATTATAAAAACAAACAAGATAACATTTATGAAAATAGTTTTTAAATATTTGGGAGGAAACATTATTTTCTGCGTTTTGCTTGCTGTGGACTTAATTGTCATTCAGAGTCACTGCCAGTGGCATTATCTTTTCTGTGAAATGTCATTTTGGGTTTTTAAGTGGGATACTTAGTTATTCTATTTTCAGAATTTCTATGGACATTGCTTGTACCTCCTTACAACATATATCTTATAATATTTTAAGGAGCATCTGGATCTTTCTCTTTAAATATATCCCTTATCCCTCTAGCAAAATAACTGCTAAGATAATAATAATAATAGACAAATTTAAATGAAATATTGTGATATAACACTTTTATTTGACTTTTACTATAGATTTATCATTCTAATCCTTATTATAGACATTCAGAAATTTAGGAAAGTTAATTCATATTAAGAACCATTGAAGTAGATGTTCAATAATGACTCAAGATAGGACTTAAATAAAAACATGTCTTATTCAAAGATTGATTCTTTGCCAACATAGCTTGTGGTCATATTCCTCAATGACAATAAAGGAACTTCCAGTTCTTAACCATATAGCAGGAAGTGAAGAGTAGTGCTGGGAGTTGAGTTGGAACTGTGCCATTTGCAGTCCTAATATGAAAAGTGTATGAATATTATTTCGCAACAAACAAAACAATGTGCACATGAGCATTTTGTTGACTATAATGGAAAATAGCCATCAAACTCAATGGCAGCCAATTAGAGGTTTCATTCCTCAGTTATAAAAATGAGATTTCAAGCTGATATTTTGGTGGCGAGCAAAGATTTATGCTCATCAGTTTCCTTCAGAATCTCAGACTTTGGGAGTCTGAGCACCTGTAACATTTCACAATTTGTTGGCTCTTCTTGGGTTCAGACCTCCAGCTTGTAGAAAAGAAAGAAGTTAGAGAATCACACATGAATGCTGTTTTCAGACAAGATGTCTAAGTGGTGCACATCATTTTCACAGGAAAGAATGAGTAAAATTACTATCTGCAGAGGAGAATGGAAAATATAGTTTGTATTCCAGGAATATGGGGCAGAAACTGCTTTTATGAAGATCTAGATGATTTCTACCAATTCCATTTTCTATTTTAAGAAGCAGTCCTGTTTCTTTCTTTTCTTTCTTTTTCTTTCTTTTTTCTTTTCTTTTTTTTTCAGCCTGGATGATTTTTTATTTTAGTATAAAAAAATAATCAGTATGCTTATCAGAAGTTACTACATAGTATATGATCTTAAAAGTTAAGGATTTAGAATATTGAAAATGTACAAATTTTAAGCTCTGCTATGCATAAATATTCATTATCACTAACACGCATGCAAAGAATTAGTCCACATTTAGGCACAATAGCCAACTGGCTAAGTGTTGTTTAAATACAGCAAAGTTCACAGGTAACTGTCATACCTCCCCATTCACTAAGTAAAGTATTATCTTCTCTTCTTGTTGAGTTTCAAATTCTCAACTCTAAGGTCAATACCCTAATTTAGATAACATCAAAGGGATGGAATTATTTTTTCTGTACTGTGAAATGAACCCAGGAATACCCTACCACTGAGCTACACCCCTAGCCTATTTTTATTTATTTATTCAATTTTTTATTGATTTTTTTTAAAAAATAAATGACAATGGAATGCATTACAATTCTTATTACACTTATACAGCACAGTTTTTCATATCTCTGATTGTACATAAAGTATGTTGACACCAATTCCACCAATTCGTGTCTTCATACATGTACTTTGGATAATGATGTCCATCACATTCCACCATCCTTGCTAATCCCATGCCCCCTCCCTTTCCCTCTCGAACCCCTCTGCCCTCTGTAGAGTTCATCTTTTCCTCCCATGCTCCTTCTCCCTATACCACTATGAGTCAGCCTCCTTATATCAGAGGAAATATTCAGCATTTGTTTTTTGGGGATTGGCTAACTTCACTTAGCATTATCTTCTCCAACACCATCTATTTACCTGCAAATCCCATTATTTTATTCTCTTTTATTGCATAGTAAAATTCTGCAGAGGAGAATGGAAAATACAGTTTGTATTCCAGGAATATGGGGAAAAACTGATTTTATGAAGATCTAGATGATTTCTCCAAGTTCCACTTTCTCTTTTAAGAAGCAATCCTGTTTCTTTTCAATCATTACATCTGGTTTAAATAGATCTCCACTTTTTATTCTAAGGAATACTTTTCCTAGTTTTGATCTCAAATCTGTGAAATACAAATGACCAAACTCAATATAGCAAACTGTTGTTAATAGGTCCTCAAATTTGATATATGCAAGTACCCCTCCTCCAGAGTGAGAACTTGTGGTCTTTGTTAACAGTTCCTGTAGAAAAACTGTCAGTAAATTAATTAGAATAGTTTCTGATTCCTCTCCAGTTTAGACTCCACACTGTAGTTAGTTGGTGGAATTTGGAAGAAAAAAAAATACAAGAAAGAAGGAAGAAGCTTTGCAAAAATAAATGAAACTTCACGATGAAAAAATGCAAACATCAGCATTTGAAATTCAGTTGTATACCACTGTTCTTTCCCCAAGGCGCAGATTAAGAAGGAAAACACATTGTCCCAACTTGACACATGAATGTTGTAGAGATCTGAAATATGCAAATACATAATGTGATAGAAACGCACAGTGTTTGTATTAATATTAAAGATACTTTACAAGAATAACATAATTTACCTTTTCTGTTCAGCAAGGCATATAAGGAATGTCATCATCATTCTAGTTTTGAAGCATTAGTTTGCTGAACGTGTCCTTTTGTGTTTTTGAAGGATGCATATCGGGTGCATAAAACTGCAAAGTACCTGAAATTTTATGAACATTATTTGTTATGTCACACCACCTTTAAAGTGTAACATATTTTAACAGCAGCAGAACACTTCATAAACACAAGGAACGATGTATTTGAAAGGCAATTTACAACTGACATGAGGATAATAGAAAGTAGAGAGTTGGCATTCAGATTGTTTGCAGAGATTCTGAGCAACAAAATAAATGTTTGTTATGGAGCATGTTTTGAACAAGGTCTTCTTTGGAGAGGTATTAGTCTCTATCCTTGAGGGATTCTCTATCCTTGAGGGCCCTAAAATTAAGAAAAGTTATTTAAACTTATTTTTTTTCTGAAAAATCTGTTTTTTTATGTATATTTTTAGTTGTATTTTTAAGACAGCTTCAGAAAACTTGTTTACCTGAAGTTTATAGTCGTCCCAATGATTAATGGATGGAACTTTAGAGTTCGGAAAGTCTTAATATTAACTACTTACTGCTCATCCTGCCGTGTGTTAGAGCCCTGTCATATTCCCCATGTAATTCTCAGAGTAAATACAATTATTATACTTAATGATTATATTAAATACCTAAAGTTCCAGGTTTTTGTAAAATTTGTGTGGCTATGAATTTTGCATTTTTGTTTTCTTTTGTATACAGAAGTATGGCCATGCAATGGTCAAATATTGAAGCTTACCCTTTGTGTCAGTCAGCTTTTCATTGCTGTGACCAAAATATCTGACCAGAACAACTTAGTAGAGAAAAGTGGATTTTGGCTCATGGTTTCAAAGGTCTCAGTCTGTGTGCAGCTGATTCCATTGCTATGGGCCCAAAAGTGAGGATGAACATCATGGCAAAGGAAAGCTTTTTAGCTCGTGGTGGCAAAGAAACAGAGAGAGAAAAGGAGCAGCCAGAGGAAACAAGATGTAAACCCCAAGAGCATAAACCCCAGTAACCCACCTGGCCCAGCCACATCTCACCTGCCTGCAGATACTAGCCAGTTAGTCAATTCAAAACTAGAATCGAATGATCAGGTTATCACTCTCAGAAATTAATAATTTTGCCCACAAACATTTCCTGTATTAACACAAGAGAGGGAGACACTCAATGAGAAAACCAAAACAATCCTCTGTACCTCTGGGGTAAATCTGTCTCTACCTGGAAAAAACTGAGTCTCTGAAATGTGACTTTGCTAACGATAATTGGGAAAGCTGACATTCAGACTCTTCTACTTCTGAATTTGTAGATGAGGACTTTTTAATTCAAAGTACAGATTATTAGAAAATTGATCTAAAAAGGTGGGGAATGCGCATCCAACTGGATAGATCAAAGGAGACAGTTCCCTATTTTCATTCCCTTTAATCATGAACCCCAATAGCTTGAGAGGCTTAGAAATTCATAGAAGTGGTCCCTCTTATCTACTCTTAGAGAAGTCAATTTATTTTTCTATGGGAAAATTATAGCATTTTATACTAACTATATCTGTACCTTACTCTTTCTTCCCCTGCACTGAGAGCTCATCAAAGACTCTATCTTTATCTTATTGATCTATCTCCAGGGATTAGATCAGTGCATGAAATACAGCAGGTTCCTGTGAATTATCTGCAATTTTTTTGAGTAAATAATAGAAATTTTATTAAACCCAACATATATTTTTTTTTTCAATAAACTCAGATCTCTTAAGAAGAAACAATCAGGTCCAAAACAATTATTGATTATTACATTTGCCAGTGAATACTACCACCTGTATTGAATCATCTCAACTCAGAGAATGAGACAGCATTCACTAGACCTTCTTTCAGAAATCTCATATGAGCTGTGAGCCTCATGTAATCAAGACCTCAAGATTCCTGGCATTGAGGCTCAGTGGATCCTCACCATGTAACTCACAGTATTGACGGCTTTTAGGAGTCATCTTTTAATTGTTGACCATTTGACTCACCTTCATGGAAAGTGTGGACATCGTACAGTTTCTCATGTTCATAAAACCTAGAGAAATTTATTAGTGCCAGAAAATACTACAAAGGAAAAGGTCAACTAGCCATGTAATAGTACTATTTGGCATAAAAATGAAATGTATGTTTACGACCTTGTCATCACTATTTGCACAAATGTTAGAATTTCACTTCAAAATATTCTAAACCAACAGAGAATTATTGACTCAAATGCAGAGAACAATTAAAACTGAAGCTGGTTTCAGAATAGTAAAACCAAGAGTTTCAACCACTCCAGCCGTTCTCTTTCCCCTCTGTCCATCTCTGACTTGTACTCTTAGGATGTTCATCCTCTGGCACTGCAGATGTGTTCTCTCTTTTTTAAAGGGAACATCTGGGGCAGCAATTGTCAGAAAAAAAATCTGGAATGTGGCCTGGTAAGGAATGGCCCTGTCTCCTGCCTACTGCAGTCAGAATTCTTCAGTTGTGGGAGTATGCTCCAATTCCATCTACTTTACCACGGCTCCAAACCAGTGATCAAGAACTAGAGCTAAAAGAACAACTTAATACAAAAATGGCTTCACATTTAGGCCAAAAAAAGTACCGCATGTCTATTATAATGATAGTTTAATATTAAAGTAAAACTGCATTTATTCAGTGTATACTGAATAACTCAGTTTCAGCAAATGTGTTACATTCTCAACTTTACCAATTCCTTATATGAAATCCCTCTACTACGTACATGTAATTTAAAATTCTCTGAATTCATGTTTCTTCCTATTAAAATTAATTATTACAGTCTTGCAACCATTCAACTTATGTAATAGAGAATTATTATGCACTTAATATCTCTTGATAGCATCGTTTTTCAAAAATGTATTTTATTTCTGAGAACATCTTATGCATCTAACTTTTAAAGTTTATATATATATATATATGTATATATATGCAACAAGTGTTTCAATTGCTCCTAATATATGACAGTTTCATTGTCACTTGATAATGTTGCCTCATATTAAAGAGATCTGAAATGAGGAAATACCATCAAAACATCTGTGTAGGCTTTGCTTTTCCTGAGTATTGTGCAACAAATTTCCCAATGACTTTTAAAGCAGTAAAAAGTAAAAAAAAAAAAAAAAAAAAAAAAAAAAGGTGTGACCAGGGCTGGGGTTATGGCTCAGCAATAGCACGCTCGCCTAGCAAGTGCAAAGCCTTGGGTTCCATCCTCAGGATCACATACAAATAAATAAATAAAATGAAGGTATTGTGTCTAACTACAACTAAAAAATAAATATATATTTTTTAAAAAGTCTGATGAACTTTATTTCTAGAAACTTTGTATAAAAGCTATGATTTTATATTTTATAAATTTGTCCCAAAAGTTTTATCATTTCATCATATTTTGTACATAATAAATTATGTACATGATAAAACTAGTTTTCCATTTGGGGAATTTTTAATGGCTTTTAAAAAATGCATCTCATTGGCATTATTGCCATTTTAAAATTTTTATTAAATCTCTTGTGATCACAGGTCCAGTGTCTGGGATTAGCTTCATTATAAATCAAACACAAGATCAAGCTTTTATTATAACACATATCATCCATGTGGAAATGATAATGGCTTTCAAATCACCCTCCTCACCTGTGTGAAAGTGAATTACTATTTCTCTACAGTTTTATTTCCCTCTCACTCCCACACATCTGTCTTCTTATTTCTGTAACCAATTCTGGATTCTTTCTTCTCTCTACTAACCTTTAAAATCTGTGAGTTAATGTTTATTCCTGCTGCTGCTGTTGTTGTTTTAATTTCTGTGATAAAAATCTTTACCCTACACTACACGGGATATTTTTTAACATATAAGTTAATTTACTCATAAAACTCCAAGCATCTTCTGAAGTACTCTTTACTATAATAGGCAAGAGTTCAGGAAAAGGCAAATCAATGATTATTATTTACCTTCTTGGGAAATAAATCTTACTGAATTTTTTTTTACTTGCCCCTACCATGATCTCTAATCTGGAAGTCCTAGAGTCCTGTAAAGTTATAATTACAATGAACAAACATTAATTAATTCAGAAACCAAGTGTTGATGTATAATATACATCTGCAAATACACAGCACTTTGTTCAGAAAAAATCAGATTAAAATATCAGGGGTTTTGTGATTGATGTGATATTTCAAAATTAATTTTACATAAATACAGCAACACTTTAGTAAGAATTACTAGATGATGAAGTGTTTTAAGATTCCCTGTGATAACTTACTTGCCATGGACCAAAAGCTCTGTCTCTGAAGACTAAGAGTACACAATAAAACAGAAGGTTAAAACTATCACTAAGAACTAAAATGATTTCTGTGGCAACCTGTGAAAAATGCAGTGGCATCAAATTCTGCTGAATGAGGGAAGTATGGGAGTATTTTGAAATTATCACTTTCTGTAAAGATATGACCTAAAAATAATGCATTAATCTATGGCCACTTTGATGAGGGTTTTAAAAATTCTTCCTTTAATTCAGCTGCACTACTAGTTAATGATGATGTTTAAAACAGTATACAAATTGGCCAATTTCGCAAAATATTTGCTACGGCACTTTATCTTATAGATTATTTACTTCATGATATATATTTATTATTGAGTCAAATAATACTTCTGGTTTGATCTTCAAATTAAAATAATTATGTTGAGTTGGAGTAAGAACACCTAAAATGTGTGGAAATCATCATTAAGATTCCCGTGGGGGTTGGAGTGGTGGTCAGTAGTAGAGTACTTGCCTACCATGTGTGAGGCACCAGGTTCAACTCTCAGCACTGCATATAAGTATACAAATAAATAATAAAGGTTATTGACACTAAAAAATATTTTTAAAAGATTCCTAAAAAAAATTAAGTCAAGGAAGAATACTAATTTAACAATGTTGAATCAGATAAAATGGAAACTATATAACTATAATAAGTTCTATTAATTTCACTCTTAAGTCTTCTCAGTTATCTCCAAAATAACATGAATAATATAGTCCCCAAATTATATATATAATTTGGGGACTATATATATATATATATATATATATATATACACACACACATATACATAATTTTGAATATTAGAGTGGGTATGAAAGAATCGGTCTACAATGTTGTTAAGGAGCACTATTTTTTCTATATAATTTTTACTCTTTTCCCTTTATTAAGGTTTAATTGGCCGACACAATTCTATACATTTAAGGTACACAATGTGATATTTGGATAGATATACACACTGTAAAATGATGATTACAATCAAAGTGATTAACATATGCATTACATTATATCAAAATCTTTTTTTGTGTCGGGTAGGAACATTTAAGCTAGACGATCTTAGCAATTTTCAAGTGTAATATACATTATTATTAACTGTAGTTAACATGTTATACAATAGTCCTCCAGAATTTATTTATCCTACCTAAGATTATGTACTCTTTGATCAACATCTCCCCCATTCAACTACCCACCCCTATAGTGACTGGTAATGTTTATTTAACTCTTTTCTGAGTTCAACTTTCTTCAGAGTCCACATATGCGTGAGATCATGCAGTCAATATCTGACTTATTTCACTAAGCATAATGTCTTTGAGGTTCATCCATGTCATCATAAAGAAAAAAAAATATTTTTGTGAGGCTGAACACTATTCCCAACACATTTTCTTTATCCGTTTCCATCAACAAACACTTAACTTTTCCCATGTCTTAGTTATTTTGAATAGTGCTGCAATAAATGGAAATGTTGATCTCTGTGACATACCTTTCCCATTCCTGTTTGGCTATGTACCCAGGAGTGGAGATGCTGGATCATGGGCAGTTATATTACTAACTCTTTTAGAAACTCCATACTGTTTTCTGAATGTACACAAGGTTTTGCTTTCTCCAAACCCTTACCTGCATTTGTCATCTTTTATCTTTTTGATAAAGAACCATTATTACTTGAACAGATGAGCCTATTTCAAAAATAGTCTTAAAAAATGGTCACTGCCTTTCAACTTTGAATGAAAGAAATCTTATGCAAATAAAATATTATTCAAATAAAATCTTCATAAACTTAAGGATCCTTGAGTCTCTTTTTATTTCACTTTAGTATCAATCCAATAGTTAAATTTTTTTTTGAAGGTGGTACCAAGGATTGAACTCAAAGGCACTCAGCCACTGAGCCATACCCTGAGGCCTATTTTGTATTTTATCTAGAGACAGGTTCTCACTGAGTTGCTTAACCCTTTGCTTTTGCTGAGGCTGGCTTTGAACTTGTGATCCCCTTGCCTTAGTCTCCCCAGCCATTGGGATTACAGGTGCGCCACCACACCCAGCGATAGTAAATATTCTTAAGATGTCTTTTCTGCTGACATAATACGAAATGGTACAGCTGGCATTCTCAAACACCTAACCACTTTTAATTTCTTCATGGTACTGATCATACAGCCCATTGTCCTATGCATAATTATTAAAATTTCACACAGTTCACCTACATCTGCCCTTAGAACATAACTTCAGAGCCAGGGAGAATTTCGACTTCATTATTTCAATATTGATGCCATCAATGCCTAAATTATTGAAGCAATCAATAAGTGTTTATTGTAAAAATGCATATATAAGAGCTAAAGATCTAAACACCTTATCATTTAAAGAAAACATTCAAAACAAGAGTGATATTAGGCACACAGAGGACTGACAAGTAGATTAGCCTAGAAGAATGCCACATTATTAATTAATAAAAACCTGCAGTTTCCCAGCTTGAAAAACCCTAAACTGGACTATTTTGACTACCAGGGAGGGTAGGATTTAAATTGTGGTAGATATCAGGGACAGCATCTGAAAGTCTACACACAAGACAGTCAAACTTCTATCTCTAGCACATCTTCAGAGGGTATGATCTACATCCAGATGTTTATCAACAGAATAAAAGAAAGCAAAACTGACAAGTACTGACCCTCCCAAATTCAGCACACTATCTAACTAGGACAGAATATGGGACTTGTTGTCTCAACATAAAATCTGCATTTTGTTATTTTACATACTGTGAGCCAATAGATGGTTTGTTTGAATCTCTTCCAAAGGAAGTACCCCCAAATACACAGAGTTTTTATAGCACATTCTTAAATATAAATGAAAAATCCCTTTATTAACAGATAAATGACAAAGACCAAGATATTTTTTCAAAGCTTTCAAGGTGTCAATAATTGCTCTGAATATGAAAACATCAGAAATAATATTTACAGGAAATGTTAACAGATGGGCTATACAGGAGTCGTATATACATGCTGCTTATTAGAAAAGCACATTCTAAATAAGGAGATGACTGTGATATATGTTGAAAGTAAAAGACAAAAATGGGTACAGCATGCAGAAGAACCCTCATGAAAGGCTGTGCCATCTTAATACATCAGGCAGTAAACAAATTTAAGCAAGTATTATTATGAGAGGAACAAATGTATTTCATTTTGATAGAAGTGAATTCAACCTGAAGACTGAAATGAGAGTTGGAAAGAAAGATGTAAACCTACGGAAAGCATGACATTTATGTAGTTTGGAAATTCAAAAATAAAGTTAAAAATGCTGCAAAAATAATAAATAACTTTAGAATGGTGCTAAACACCACGTCAATATAAACACATTTTAAAAAATACATATTTCTATATAATAGAAACAAAATTTTAGATTTTATTTTTCCACCATGCCAAGAAGAGAACCCAGGGCCTTGCTCAGACCAGGCAAGCTTCGAACTAAAGAGCCACACCTCCATCCTCAAGGTATAAATTTGAAACATTCTTTATAATACCTTTATAAAAAAACTAATCAAGCAAACTAATAAAAAAGTTACAAATCTACCGAAGTACATATAAGATAACCTCAGTTAAAATAAAAAAATACCAATAAAATAACATAAATAATTAATGTAGAATTATAACATGCATCAGCTTTTAAGACTCAATATTGGCAATAAGTTTATTTTTTCTAAAAATGGTATAGAGCTTAAGTGCAATCCTATGAAATTCCTATCAGTTTGGGTTGGGTATGTGGCTCAAGTGGTAGCACACTCGGCCCGAGTTCGATCCTCAGCACCACATACAAAGATGTTGTGTCTGCTGAAAACTAAAAACTAAAAAAGAAAGAAAGAAAGAAAGAAAGAAAGAAAGAAAGAAAGAAAGAAAGAAAGAAAGAAAGAAATTCCTATCAGTTATGTTTTATGGAAATTGTCAATTATATTTTAAGATTTACATAGAAATTGATGGTCTAGATTTTCCAAATAATGTTTAAAAATGAACTTATCATAAACTATATCATATTTATCTAAAAATTACTTTAAAACAGTGTAGTATTCATGTAAAAATAGGAGTACATGTCAACAGTACAGAGTAGATTGTGAAACACTCTTACATATATTCAATAGCCTGATTTATAACACAGGGACTGCTTGTAATATCAAACATATAAACATATGGAAAAATATGAGCTAGGAACAGTAATATATTATGTAAGCAAACAAAATTTAAGATGTATCATGAATCTTATTATGAAAATAAAAATAAAGCTCCCCAAACAAATATAGTATTATATTTATAAAACTGAGGTCAATAAAAATGTTATCTAAAAACCATTAAGCATAAAAGACAAGACTGATTCAGTAGCCTAAAGATATTCATGATACAGTTATTTTACTATATATTATTATTTAGAGTATCTTCTAAATTGATGAGACTAAATAGTCTTTATTTAACAAGGCAAACACTTCAGTAAGACTAGAAGAATAGACAGATGTCTCAGGAGTCTTTGAAAATAAAATGCTTAGCATTTATCAATGAAATACAAATTATATTCATAATGGTACATCAATACATAATGGTGAAAATGAAAAAAATAATATCAGGCATTCATGAGAATGTAAAATAATGGAAATTTAGTGCATTGTTATTTCACATATAAACTGGTGCAAACATCTTGAAAATTATTTGATATTACCCACAAATGGCAAGTATCCATCTACCCTGTATTGTAGTAATTTTCTTCCTAGTTATATTACAAAAATAATTAGTACTTATCTGTATCCATCAAAAGATTGTGTACATTTATTTTCTAAAGATTTAATACCAATAAGGTAAGTTGAATAAAATCCAAATGCACATTCATGGAATGTATGTATAAATTACTGTATATTCAACAGTATTTAAAATGTTTTCTTTTTAAAAAAGATTAATCTCAGATTAAAAGCAACTACTAAAACAATTTAAACACCAAAGACTGATAGAAGTCAGAATGTAGCTATATATATCCATGTACACAGAGTGTGAGCCAAGAAGAGAAAAATATAAGTTTCTTAAGGTGGTAAAAATGATACATGATTTTATTTGGACTTTATACATGTGGTCTTTGCCCTCTGAACTATGTAGGATACAGCTCAATTTTCAAAATATTAAAAATTTGGCAATTGCATTTATGCTGGTATTAACATCTAATGCATAATTTGACAGGAAGGAAAAATTTGCTAAATGGTAAACACAGTAAAATTCAGCCTATGCAAGAAAAGATATTTCCACTGAATGCCATTCCAGAATTGCTCAGGATACAGACAGAAAGGTGTACAGGAACATAAACTAAAAACCTGGTAAGTGCTTGATGGGAGAGGCTAAGGAAGAAGACTCATGGAGGTGGAGCAAAGCCCTGGACCAGAGCTGCTGAACTGCAGAGCAGTGGGGTTGGAGCATGGGCATGAGTGAAAGGCAGAAACCACAGGACCTACCATGCCCATGCGGGCTTGAGGCAGCCTAGGTGGCCTGGTCTGCACAGCACTGTAGCCCCAACCCTGAGCACACCAACCTCTACTGCCTGCTTCCCAATAGTTTTGTTCAGCTCTTTCATTGCTGTGACTTAAAGACCCAGGCAGAACAATGGTAGGGCAGGAAAAGTTGATTTAAGAGTTCATGGTTTTGGAAGTCTTAGTCCATAGAAGGCTGGCTGTCAGTAAAATAATAAAGGAGATACAGAGACAAGGTGCAGAGACAGGAAAGTGGCTGGCCCTCCAAGCAGCCACATTTATTTATACCAATAGTTGGCATTAGGTCATTAGAGCCACAACTACATTATTGCTTATAGTATCAGTAAGGTTGCTTATTCTGCAGTTACATTCTACAGTTATAATATGCAATGTCAGGAGCTTTCTGTAGCTCTCAAGAAAGTCCATTGTCTGAAGTTACTGTTAGGCACTGGAGCTTGGTGAAACATTCTAGTTACCTAGCAAGCAAGTTCCTTTATTCCCAGGAGCTGTGTGCCTACAATCAAGGTTGAGGCTGATGAGGTTCTAGCACAGAGGCTTCTCAAGCAGGGCATTGCTATACCAGCTAGACATTGCACATGTATTTAGTTATTTTACTAGATTCTAGGAGAAATTGCAGGGCGTTTTAAGGGTGGGAAACAGAGCACCTGTTACCTCTCACCCCCAGGAGTTTTCTTACCAGAGGAAAACTTCTGTGTACATTTCCACAATCAGAATTCCTACAGTTGGCCCCATTCCTCAAGGCTTGAGGCTGAACATCATGGCAAAGGGAAGCAACTCACATGGTGATCAGGAAGCAGAGAGAGACTCCACTGGCCAGATGTAAAATATATACCCCCAGGGACCCATCTTCTCCAGCCACATCCTACTTGCCTTCAGTTACCACTCAGTTAATCCCCTGATAGAGATTAATTCACTGATCGGGTTAAGTCTCTCACAACCCAAACATATCTCCTCTGAATCTTCTTGCATTGTCTCTCACATGAGGAGGGCACCTCACAACAAAACCATTACACCAATGAACTATAAGGAAAGGAAAATGAGGAATGGGATTTCAGGGCTGACCAATATCATTGGTACTTTTCCTAACTGTCATTAGCATAAATTTGGACAACTGGAGTTGACCCAAGTGCTATATAAACCACAGGACTAGCACACTAGGCAACAACCCATATTGGAGACCCTCTTCCCCTTGTAAGAGTTCTGTTTCTATTCTCCACATTTGAATAAATCCTAGTCCTTTCATGCTTGCCTTCAATTGTGCTGTGAATTTTATTCTTTGGATTTGTGAGATAAGAAACTGGGGAGAAGTTGGCAGAGAGTTGCTGTAGTCCATTGCAAACCTGAAGGGCACAACCTCCATTTAGAGTTGCAATAGTGAGATCTGCAATGTGACACTCAAAGGTAGTAGGAAAGACTGAGGCTTTGCTAGTGACCTCATAGCTGAAATCCCCAGGCACCCTGTGCTGTGATTAACTTTGAACACTAAAACAGGCTTTCTTGGAACCAAAGCAGCTTGTACAGGCCCCACACTCCAATAGAAGTGGAGAATTGAGTTTCCTCTCAACTCTAGTTCTATGGGGAGCAGGACTCAATCTTCAACCTCATATTTATTCTTTAATTTTTAAGGGATATTATATTCTTATTTTTTAAAAGACTAAACAGTTATAAAAAGAGCTGTCACACATTCGAATATGACCTTGAAATAAAACAATTCCAAGAAATAAAATTACTTGAAGGAAAAGAGGATAATATTTTCCAAAATATTGTACAAAATGAAAAAAAAGGATGAAAAATCTGAGTGAAAATGTTGAAGATAATTATGATCAGACTTTCAGGGGCTGCGGTTATGGCTCAGTGGTAGAGCACTTGCCTCGCATGTGAGAGGCCCTGGGTTCAGTCCTCAACACCACATAAAAATTAATAAATAAAATAAGTGTATTGTGTCCAACTACAACTAAAAAATAAAAAATAAAAAATGAATAATATTAAAAAACATGATATAATTTTTTAAAAAAAGATCAGACTTTCATGCCTGTGACAGTCTATTGTTTTTCTGTTGCTGGCTATCAGTATCTACTCTGCCTCATTTTGAAAGTAGCAATCCATTTGATCTCTGTAATAGTAACAGTTTCTTGATACTAGAAGAAATCTGGTGAGATAGGTGGGGAGATACTCCACAGAAAATTAATTTAAATGCTTCCCAGATGAAATCAGAGAATTATCAGTAAATCTAACAATTGTCAGTGTTTGTTGCATATAATTCTGATTTCATTTCTTTTTAAAGTCATTCCAGTTCGAGCAACTTGACAAGGCCTGAAAGCAGGATAATTCCTATACGTCCTGAGCCTGTTATTCTGTCTTTCTTCAATTGTATGACTCACAAATAATGCATGCATTATTTTCATTAAATTTGCTTACTACTTAAAACAGATTATTCTTTCTTCCTTGAAAATAAAATAATTTTCACTGATAGTATGAAATATTTAATGCAAACTGAATGAAGATAAATAGAAAATAAGAAAACTACAATTAGCTAAAAAATAAAAGCAAATATATCAACCAAAGTGGATGTGAAATCTCTCATAATGCAAAGATGTTAAGTGTACTTGTAATTGTGCTAGCAAACTTGCAAGTGTTTAAAAAATATAGTGTTCAGGAACCCAGCTATTTTACTCTTGAGTATGCATCAGAAGAAAATGAAATCAGCCTAACAGAAAGATTCCTACAGGAACATGTTTATTGTGGCAATATTCACAATAGCTGAGATGGAATCAATCTGGGTTCCTATAATAGATGAATGTATAAAGAAAAACATAGTGTGTATATACAGTGGGATGTTATTCATTCACAAACAGAAAGTATGGGTGGAAATATAGGATGCCATGTTAAGTGAAATAAGCCAGATATGGAAGAACAAATATTGTATGTTTTATCTCTTATGTGGAAGCTTAAAAAAATCAAAGTTGAACTGAATATACAGAGTGATTCCCAGAGATTGGGAAACAGCTGTAAAGAAGGCTGGATTTCACCAGTGCATGATGAATAGACCTACTGAAATATGTCAATGAGCCCCATAATGTATATGTGAATACACATCAATCAAAAATAAAATAAATACAGATGAAAAGATACCTTTTTGAATAACACTATAAATTATCAAAACTCATCCAGAGTCTTGATGTTATGAAACAAGAAAATTACTGAAGAATGGAAAGGCTGTGGTCAAACAACAATGACTAAATACTTAAAAGTGGGCATTTAGGGAAAAAATAATTATATATCATTGTTATAAGTTTGTTCAACAGTTAATATAAAGCAAAGCAACTGGAATTAATTTATTTTATGGAAATTATAAACAGGGCATTAAACTTGATAAATCATAACTAAATAAAACAACAAAACTTTTGGCTATACATTGAGGTTGATCGTAATTTTTATGTGAATCAATCAAGTATTGTGGAAAAAAAAACTAATATTTTAGAATACTGAGTTGTGATTTAACCCTAATTCTAAGCAGAAACATATGCAAGCCACAATCCTCTCCACTGTAAAACAAGCATCAGAATACTGGACAGACTTGTGAAATGGAATCTAAATTAAATTAGATAATATAAGTATTTCCTGTAGTTCCATATGTTTATTTTTGCAGGAATTTTCAATTAATCAACCGATTTTTTTGTGTGGATTCAGCTATGTTAGCAATGTGTGGACTTCATACATAAATGAGTTTGTCAGATTATTTAATGTACAATTATTACCACTTACATCTGTTTTAACTATTATTATCCTTTGTTAGTTCCAGTGTTCATTTACATAATAAATTTCAATAATGATAAAGAACCAAGAACAGACTTGTCGGAGAAGACACTGATAGGTCTGCAAATTTTCTATAGCCTCTGGGCAAGGATAGTACGGAAACCAGCCCCTCAAAAATCACTTTAAGCCGAGTAGTTGGCAGTTGTATAATTTTCTTATATTGACAAAGCAATTATATATAGCTTCCTGTAATGTTTTCTGTCTTGACTAGAATGGAAGTACATGCACTTTTTATCTTAATATTACATGAAATGCAATTCAAGTCAGCAATTTTATTTGACTGCATATTGAGATAGAAATATATTCTAACAGAGCTCAGTGAGTCAAAATGATAATAAAAAACATAGTTCCACAAAATTAACGATCAAAATGCCTTTCATTAGTTTTAGCATTTAGAAAAAGAACTCTGATTAAGAACAATTAAAGTAAATGATTCATTATAAACAATGTTTGTTGTAGAATTATTATAATTAAAAATTTCCGGGAAATTTGCCTTTAAATGAGCTATCCACTCACACTCTCCAATTCTTCTGCAGCCATTTATGTTCTAATTCACATTTTCAAAAGGTCTACTTTAATATGCATTTTACTGCACTCTTAAAAGTTACACTTGGCCTCCAAAACACAAGATGAAAGTATTGCATGAATACGACTCCTCTTACAGTCCAGTTTTGAATAATTTAATCACCCTTGGCCTTTTAATACTCTTTCATTTCTTGTGAAGAATTTTATTAGCTTATTCTCAAACTACTCCTCAGACTGTAGAAAAAAGATGGATCAACTTTGCTTGATACATTCTCTCTCCCCAAATAAGGTCAACCCTCATTACCCCTTCTTAGGTTGGCCAACTCTCTTTCCCTGAAGTGTATTAATTAGTTTAATATTATTTATTTATTTTAGACAAATGTGTTTGGGAGTCCTCTTCTCTCAAATTTTTATGATCTTATTTGCTCTGTAATTCATTAGAATGTTGATGTATTAAAAATATTTATTAAGAATTTTTTCTATGTCATGCACAAAACACAAAACAGTAAAATATTCCTGATTTTATAAAGCAATATCCTAACTTCAGTTATTTCTATGAGTTTAGGAAAATAAAGTGGTGGGAAGAGACATCATGTGCTCAGTGTCTATGTGTAAGGGAGCTTGCTCTTTTGGATAGGATAGCCAGTGAAATTACTGACAAGATACCCCAAATTCCATACTGTCTTTAACCTCAGGAGGTTGGTATATTGTTCCTTATTTCAGGAATGTCCCCAACCTCCCATTTCACTCTTCAGCCTCCATCTCTGTAAACCTGAATATACCCAATACTACTGGTTCCATTCCCTTACCCAAGGCAATTTGCAACTGAGATATATCCACAAATGGTGCCTATACCCCACCAAACCCTCAGAAGCAACCCCTATCTGAATGCCTTAATCCTGGTGAATGGATTGCTTTAAACATATGCATTATGTTAGGCAACCTGCTTGGCCTAGAAGTGAAGAAGATAGATTCACATTTTTCTTCAAAAAACATATCATTATTTTTTATTAATTTATTTTAGTTGGAAATTTTTTTTAAAATGCACATAATTATGGGGCACCATGTGCTATTTGGACTTAGGTTTAAATTATGGAAAGATTCAATCAAGGTATGATACCTATTACTAACATCATTTTTTGTGATAGTGCATTAAAACTCTGTTCTTTCAGCAATTTTGAAATAAACAGCCCATTATTATTAATCTCAGTACAATAGATGGCTAAATCTTACTCCTCCGGCCTAGTTGATACTTTTCCTTCTTGGAGCAAGACTCTTCTAAACCCAATTCTCCCTCTACTCCCTGCTTCTGGTAAATTTCCTGTGCCATATTTCTACAAGAGTGACTCCTTTAAATTCTACAAGCAGGGAGACTTTGAAGTATCTGTCTTTCCATGCTTGACTTATAGTCTCATAACATAGATTTAATTAAGGATGCTAAACTTTTCCCTAAAGCAGAGTAAGAATTTCAATTGCATGGTCAATTCCTCCCTCTAATTAGCTTTTCAAATCATATATTTCATTTCCTCCGAACCTCTAAGCCTTGATGATGCTTTCTTTAAAACATTTTTAAAAATTCCTCTTTTTCGTACACTATCACTGGGATTGCCTCGTGTTTCACCTTATATTCCAAAATACCTCTAACAGCAACAAAGAGATTCCATTATGGCTGTGTTAACAGGCCTGAAGCCCTGCCTCCATTCTCACACGTCCTTTAGGACTTGCATGCTGTCACCACATTCTGCATGGTCTAAATCTATTTGCTCCCATGCTCTCCCATTATTACAGTGAAGTAAATAGCACCACTTTCACAACAATGCCAACATACACAACTAAGAAGCAACAAAATCAAGATTTAACCAACTGCAGGTGTTAGTTTCTGCTGTCTGTGCCCTTAACCATATCCTATGCCCAAGATATTTGCTTTTATTTCCATCTTTTATAAAAAAAAATCTCTAGGCATAAAAGAGATAATGAAAGAGTTGAAGAAGAACACATGTCTCTCCTGCAAAGAGACAAACGATCTTCTATGACTTGTCCTAGGGCTGTCTCAATGGATGTCACTCTGTCATCAGCCATGCCTCCTCCAAAAGTAGCTCCTTCTAACCCTAGTGCCACAACATTCCCTGCAGTGAGTTGTTACAGATAATGATTCATTGTTTCTGCTCCCCTTTCATCTACCCCCCATTCTCAACTCTCTGAGGTGTGGGAAAAGCAGATGTCCCTAGTCTCCCTGACAGGTCACAGATTCTGACTTCATGTTCCACAATCATGTTTTTGGCTTAACACATAAGCAGCTGCAATTCTAAAAGGGCACAAAGGTTAAACATTTTGTTATAAATCTTCTGATTATTACAAATACTAATAAGCAGTCACCAAAGTTCTATGTCCCCTTCCCTTTTCTTTTTCCTTGCAAGTTGACTTTGTGTTTCTCTAAATTTTAGTTCTGAAGGGATATCTATGAAAGAATCCCGTAAATCTTGTTGTACGAAACAAGTGAGTAAATGAGATAAATGTGCCTTGCATCTTTCAGTTTGTTTAATTTTTCTTCTAAAATATCTAAATCGGTGTTATGTTTTTCATTTATAGTGTGTAGTCAAGTTCAGAAGCACTCTGATTCAGCATATGTACTCAAGTACACTGTTTGATGATTCTGTAGGAACTGAACAGCCTAAAAAAATAACAACGCTCCACTATCAACTGATTAATGCTGATGAAAGAGTTGGGACTTCCTGGCAAGTTGATTAGCTGACACGAGGGGTGAGTAATTGGTGTATTTAAGAGTAGGAACCACACAGATCTGGTGAAGGAATACAGCCTCTAGGCACATTGACTGTGTAATACTGTCTGAATATCAGGAAGAAATTAATGAGTATACTTAAGGGGGTAATAAATAAGTACATACTTTCAATACCACTGAAAATTTCATGTGGAGAAAAGTTAAACATTTTCTATTTTAAATATTAGCTAAGATTAACAGAGCATGCCTTTCAATCAGTACAGGAGACAACAACCCAACAAATATTTGTCTTTGTATTTCAAAAATTCAGAGAAAACATCTGTGAAATATGAAAATAAAGTACTGAACAAGCCCTGAGGAAGAAAAATTAGTTATTATAATAAAATCAGATCCATGTACCACCCAACTGAGACAAAAATTAATGATAGGTAGAGTGTATGACCCTGTGTTGTCTCCAGATATCATAGATATCCTTCTAATATCTCTGAAGACTTATAAAAATGGGGAACTTTATCTTGAAAAATAAAAATTAATTTATTATTAGACAAGGCACTTGAAATTCTGTTGTGTTGGGGCAGGCTCAAAATAGCTATAGTTATACTCCCTCATCAAGGTTTCCAGAAGGTTATGTTATATTTTTAGTGTGAAACCAAGGCCATGAATTGACTATGTAATGGTCAGTGTGTAGGTAGGGTCAGAAACACTCTGATTCAGTGTATGTACCCAAGGTCATAAACATTTGCTTGTGAGCACATGCACACTGGTGTAACCTGTTGGCAGTGTGCTTTCTTTGTCTGGCCTGTAAAGAAAGGCCTACAGAAAAGACCTTGGAGGCTAAACAGAAATGACTGGAGCTAAAAACAACTGGCTGGGGCTAAAAATGGGATTGGTTGTGGGCTGATGCTGAGGCAGAACACAGTTGCCATCTCTGAATAAAGAATGTCTACTGTCCTAACTGTATCTTGCATCTTGTTCCACCTACCGACACCTGAACCTTGCAGCCTGGGTATGAGTCCCCTATCTGACATATTGCACCAGACAGGATTCCTTAACACAAAACAAGGTACCACTGCTGTAATTACTTTCATAATTTAGTAAAGTCTGTATTTACATGGTGCATCTATGTTTTCAGACTCATCATCAAAATCCTAGTTTGACATTGTGATGCATCTAGCTGTAGAGTCCAACCTCCGACTTCTGAAGCACATTGTGAGAAGCACTATTCGTCAGTTCTGCAATGCCCATTTGATTCTTCTCTCATAACTTATGACCACTGAATTAGTTTTTTCTCCCATTTATCTATTTCTTCTATATTGTTATTTATTTATCATTGTTAATATTATTCTAGATTTCTATTTTAATTGCAGTTAATAATGATATATTAGTTAATTCTTCTTTGCTAACTCTAATATCTGGGTCATCTCAGTGTTGGCTAATATTATTTTATCTCTTGATTATCAATCAAATTTCCTAAATTGTCTCCAGTAGTTAATTTTTTATTGTATATTATACCACTTACTAGAATGTCTTTCTGAATTATATTACCTTACACTCAAGCAGAAGTTGGCCTTTTTTTTTTTTTTTTAACACACCAGAGAGTATTGGAGGTCTGAAAACCACATGGGGTCATAGCTACTTACTCTGCAGTTGTGAGTGAAAATAGATCCAGAATCATGAAGATTTATGGTCAAAAATGTGTTTCTATAAAATTCCTTACCAAAATGGGCAGCTGGCCAAAAGACTGTAGTTAGCCTCTGAAGTACAAAATGCCAACTGATTTTTTTAAGTAATAAGGCCTTTCAATTTCAAGAGAATAATCTTATTCTGGTCAAGGTTCAGTCTTAGGCTTTATTATAGTAGACCTATTTCAGCTCTCAGATTGGTCTTAAGTTCAGCACTTTTCCAAGGGTTGGCCCATAGGTGTAGGCCACCGGCTTCATGTGGTGCTAAATCAAGATGGCATATTTGCTGTGGTCTTTCCAGTTAAGCCAGGCCAGAGACCCAGTGGTTCAAGCAGTGTATGAGGAAGCTTCTCTGTGCTGACCTTCTGCCGGTACATCCTGGGAACTGGGCACAGACTTAAACTTAACCCTACAATAGAACAGTGCCCTCTGACTAGGAACCCCAGCAATCCTGAACTCCAGTCTCTTTTTCTTAAAACAACAAAATTGCTGCTTTCTATTTTGACTCCACTTCTCTCTGATGCTGCTGGAAATGGATCTTCATATCAGACTGGTAGAATAAGATTCAAATCTTGGGATTTGCTTCTGTCTGCTTTTCACTACTGAAGGCCAGAAGTAGGGTTTATTTTTTAATTTTTTAAAAAATTTATATATTGTTCCTTGTTTTACTATGGGAATGAAACTTTTGAAATGAAATTAAAATAATTTACTTAATAGACAAAACTGAGGAATTAAAAAATAAAATTTCTCTTAGTTACTGAATTAACATTTAAAACATGTTTACACTGTATTTTGGTTGCAACACAGATAAATCTTGAGTTCTTAAAGCTCTAACAATGTTTGAGAATGTTCATAACACAAATACACATTCTTCTAGCAAGAAAGAAAATATTAGCTTAATTGGAATTTTTTAAAGTCATTTTTTGGCTGTACTGAAAGGGCCCAGGGCCAAATTAATCTCTACAGTTATGCTTTGGTGAATTTATCAACTATTGCAAATTAACTGTGATGCCTGAGGTGTACATTCCAGGCTGATAAAAACACAGACAGTCTTTGTTTTGGTTCTTGGGGCCAACTTGCACTTTGGTGAAATAATACTTTATTGAGAATTTGGATTAAAAAAAAATCTTCCTATTTGTTAAGAAAAAATAAATGAAAGATTAAATGGCCTCCATAAAAATAATAAGTATGGTCAATTCATTTTACTTATAGGTCTAAAGAAACTAAGAAGCATTAATTTAAAATAGTTTAACTAGAAAACATCAAGGAAAATAATAAATTGAACTTTTAATGTTTTAGATGCAGTGCTGAATTTTCAAAAAGCTTCATTTTCTTTTAAGTAGCGAACAAAAACACAAACGAAAGAGAAAAAAAGGAGAAACCAGATGTAAAAATCACTGGCTAGTAACATAGTAACACACAAAACCAAAAAGCAATTAAAAAATTACTGAGGAAAAAAAGTAGTGCAATTATAAATTCTAAACTTTTCAACACAATTTATAAAATTTAGGTACTTAGGATTTTAAATTAAAATTGATGAAAAGTTTTAATGTTCCTATTTGACACATGAATATTTTAACAAATTAATTTATTAAATTATTTTAAATATCTAAAATTATTTGAATTTTCTAAACTTAAAGTACTGAATTTATTTGACAGATAAATTAATTTTCTTTCCATTAAATGTGTTAAGTATATGAAATTATAAATATGTGTTTAACTATATTGAGTATTAACAAATGTTGTCTTTGCAAAAGATCTGTCTGGGAAATTCTAAATAATAATGAAAATAATTTCAACTGAGCTTTTTTTCTTATTTAATCAGAAAAAAATCATTTTAAATGCCATCTCTCTGACTCTTAATGTCAAGAACAGCCATATTATGCTATAAATATTTAATACCCTTGAACACTTTAATGAATATTAAGTTAACTAATGGATATTCTTTAGTTGTATCTTTCTTTTTCTGATGAGTTTCTAAACATATATATTTCTTAAGTAATAAATATGCTTTAAAATATGTTCACTTTTTTAAAGCTTCCAGTCAAGATGGTAAATTAGATAAGAAAATAGAGCTTTTGAGACATCAAGAAGAAAAATTAATTCATCTTTAATTTAAACTATTTGATTTAGACAAAAAACAAATGAATAAATTGTTCTCTGTCTTCTTTAGAGAATGTTTCTTATCATACCAAATTTCAGTTTCTCTAAGACATATATTTGTGGCTGTGCACTGATTTTCAATTATTTTTAAAGATTCTTTAACTTTTAAAAGGAGAAAAAAGTTAATTAAAATTATTTTATAACTTGCACTTCAATATGGCTTGTTTTCAAATACCCAGGGACATGTGTGTATATCCTTATGTAAGAAAATGTTTAGCAGCTCTTTTTAACATTGTTTTTCCCAAATCTAGAACCTAAATTTTTAAAAAAGTTAATATGATATTTATATCACAATAGCTGTTGGGTTTTGCATCCAATCCTGAACCATACAAATGGGTTTTCCTCTCTTCAATAAAAGAGGACTATTTTAATTAAAATTTGTGCACATAACTTCTCTTCTTGTTTGTTATCCAAATTCTTGAAAACAAGAAGACATTTATTCGCCCTGGGTTAATTACATAGAGCTAAATGCTGTCACCATAAACGTTTCATAAGCAGAGTATTTGTCAGGTTAGGTAGACCATATTAAGGTTCATGTTCAAAAACTGATATGCACCTATACACAAATTAAATTTCTGCTAGGTATAAATATGCTTGTCATTCTTGGTGATTATGACATTTCTATATGGAGTAAATAAAAAAAAATGTGGGGTTAAGCAGCAGCTCACTTCTCATACTACTTATGCCCTCTGTATAATCATTGACTGAATATTCACAAACTGATAACTTTACTCCATTATGATGATAAGAATTGACATGATTAACTGCCCAGTGCTATTCATATCTTTCACTAACAAAATTATATTCAATTTTTTTGTCTCTTACCTACTAGTAAATAACCCTCTACTGCAAAGTGTTGTTAGAATTGAGTTTTCTAGAAGAAATAAACATAATAGCCATTGCCAAATTCTATACCTCTATACTTTTTGCCTCAGAGCCAAAAAACAGACTCCTTCCAGAGTCCGGATTCAGAGTACAGATAGATCCCAGCTTAGAAGACAACAGCCTCACAGGAAAAGAAACTCAAAATCCACAAAACAAGAAGTGGGTAGGGCTGTAGCTCAGAGAGACTGCTCACCTTGTGTGGATGAGGCCCTGGTTCAATCCCAAGCACTGCAGAAAAGTAATTAGGAAGCAAGAATTGATTCCCTAAGACTAAATTAAATGAGTTAATTAGGGCTTCCTAATATGGCACTGGTCCTTCATTTAGCATACTGTAATGGGGATTCATTTGCAATTCAACACTTAAAAGTTCAGAAAGAAAAAATTCCTATGAAGGATTTAAGCATAATGTATAAAGCTGAACATTTTTCATAAAATCTAATGAAAATAATTCTGTAAACATGTATCAGTTAGACTCATTTGTAAAATTTATTCAAAATGGTAGTTAAATTGCATAATAAATAAGAAAATTCCTAACAGCTTGACCTCGTTGGATAACAATTCTAGTCTTGCTTTCCTGAAATTTTCACAGAAGAAAAGTTTGAGCTTGTTCAGAAAGTAATATTTTAGTCATCATTTAACTCATTTGTATACTAAATTGAGATTTTAGATATCAATGCAAGTGACAATTATATTGTAATGCATATTTATGGAAATATCACAAATAATGATTCTGAGAAGAAAGTACTAAAGATGTTTTTGCAAACATGACTCTTATCAGAAAGTTAACACAGAGAATTCAATCAGAATAGCTGCGAGAACTGTAATACATAGTCCCTGCAGCTACATTTTCTTCTGCTTTAGACAGTTAGATGGTAGTTGCCAATCTTGGGAAGGATTTTTAGAAAGGGGAGACTGACTAGACTCTTGCTAATAAGGATGTTAGGTTTTGAGACCCAGGCCTCCTATTGATTACTGCAATATTTGTTACTTGTTGTTTTTAAATCATTGTAACTGTGTTAGAAGCTTGAATATTCTAGGGACATATTGCAAAACATATGTGGTAAATTATTTTAAGATGTTCTGAGGTGCTCAGGGTATAACTCAGGGATACAGGGTATTTCCAACACAGCAAAAGCAGAATTAAAAGAATGTTCTGTTTAGCTATAAATACAAGAAAATTAATGGAAAAGATGAAAAGTACATGAGATTTTGCAAGTGTATAAAAAGTCTGCCAGTAAATTAAGTGATGGGGGCAGAATCTTTAAAGACAGCACAGACAGAAAGTTAGTAACCTGTGAAACATGATAGGCATGATTAAGTAATTTGGTAAATTTTGAGATATTTTAAGCAAGGATAAATTAAATAGATAATATCTTTGCTGAAAAAATATTTTTAAAAGAGTGAAATGGACAGAAGACCACAAATATTCATGATCATATGACTATAGAAGAGCCACTCAATATTTATGAAGTAATACACTGATTATCTTATGATGATAATCATGCATGCTCTACCTAAGAAATGCAAATAAAATTCATAGGTGCTCATTAACATTATGGTGAACTGCATCTGTTAGGCAGGTGAAATTGTTCCTATTCTGCCTCAATATAACAAACATATGTTGCTTCTAGAAACCTTCTGTTGGCTAAGCACCTTTTATCAACCTCAAGGCTGTTCTTCAATACCACACGATCAGCAGGGCAGGTTGATGCAGTAGAAAGAAGCACAGAAATTAAGAGCAGGTACCCTACTCCAGGTGTAGGGAAACCCTTCATCCTTGCACCCTGTCCTGAATATGGTGATCTATTTTTTCCCCTGTGTTATAAATTAACAAGCTGTGTAGTTCTTTTTCCTGATTTCTTAACTTAGAACAGTGCCTAGAAAAAGCCTAGTGTTAATTTCATAGATTAAAAAAAAATATGTCTTTTCGATTTTATCTTTGCAATTTTTTAAAAAAAATTAGTTCTCAAGAATCATTAGAATATTGTGTGAAATTAATTAACAACTGTATTACTGTTCAGGGTAAAGTATGGTATATACCACTCTAAGAAATAATTTAACAATAGATACCATGTAAATGGTCCATATAATTTTGGATTCTATATTTAATATCTGGTACTCAAATAAAGAGAAAGTATTTTAGATTTAGGGAATAATGTTAAATTATTTTCTGTGAAATGGAAACATATCAGCAATTTTTAATGCTTAATTTTATCAGAAAATATGTTAAGATACAAAGTTATACAATTTGACCTCTTTCAGGGCACCATTTCAAACATTAATAATCCTATCTCTTCAATATAATTTTTGGCCAGTCATTACATTACCTTTGCCAGTGTTTTATGGTAATGATAGTACACTAGTTTCCAAATGTTTACATCAAATTTAAATAATTCTTTCCTGAAATAAAGACAGACTTTGCAGTTTTCCAAAACCATAAGAATTATCGCTACTGCAATTAATAATTGTGTTCAGTAGTTAGTGTAAGCATAAATAAATTGCAAACACATTTAACAACTGAGAGCATGTGTCACCAACTTTTGAGTCTTAGAAGCACACATTTATTATAAAGCTTAGAGATTTAAATATTTTCAGTCTGGACCTATTGCATTGTAGCATGGTTGTATTAATATCCACTACAAATTTGCACATTTTTAAAACTTTATTTTTAATGGATAGGATTATATATTCAAGAAAAGGAAATGCTTCTCTTTTGTTGATAATATTCACTGATCCTTTAGAGGTATCATTCTAATGTATTGCTGTGGAATTCATTGACCATAACACAGAAGCTTACAGCAACCATTTTACTATGCTGACAGATTTTGTGAATGAAAGATTCAGGTACAGTGGGAATATCTTGTCTCTGCTTCAGGACTTCCCATTCCTTACCTGGAATGACTCAGTTGGATTCCTGGAATAACTGAAGACCTGAGGATTGGAGTATCAATATCTAGGAGACCCATTTTCAAAATGGACCCTACACTTATGTGCCTGGGCCTTCATTTGGAATAAAGAATGAGTTAGGATGAAGTCTGAAGTTTGGACTCTTAACAGAAACAATAAAGCTTAGTCACTCCACCACAACAACCTTAAAATAGACTTCTGGCATGGCAACTTGGTGTTTCAAAACTGAGATCCCCAATGTTCAAAAAATCAGCCTTGTAGTCTTAATGACATGACTCCAAAATCACAAAGCTGGGCTTTAATTTTCTAAGCAGTTGTAAATCAATCCAGATCCAAAAAAGGGGCTATAGACTTTATCTTTCAGGGGGAAGAATATTAAATCACCTGATGACATATTTTTAAATCAAAGTTTAGAAAATCATAAAAGAAATAAATGGTTAATCCTAGCTTTGAGATAAGCATTAATGTTGCTTCTTCTTTGCTTTAAAAAACAAGGACCTGAATGATAATCTATTCACCTAATAGAGCAAGTGCTATTACAAAGCTCAGAGGAAGAGTATTCAGGGAGAAGAAAAGTCAGATAGAGTAAACATCAAGCAAGGGGGAAACCAAAAATTATATAGAAGATAATTAGTGATATTCCAAGAAACCTGAAATTAAGGCTTATATAAACTAAAAAATGATATAGAAATGTTGTGGGTGACAGAGAATATACTTTTTAGTCTCTCAGATTAAGTAACACCAATGTTAAAAGCGATCTGACAATTAATATGGTATGTTCCTCCATTTTCTAAAGGAAGCTTGCAAGGGCACAAGAGGCCTACAGAGGGAATGAGGAACATGGAAGAAGTCTAGTGTAAATGAAATGGGGAGAACAAGATTGTAGATTTGAGAATGTTCTAGAGAGAGATCACAGTTGCCCTATTAGTCTACTCTGGCTCCAAAATAAATAAGGTAGATTGGGTGACCTAAACAACATTCATTAATTTTTTTTACTGTTCTGGAGCTCAAAGTCCAAGATCAAGGTTTCAGCCAATTATGACTCTAGTAGGCTCTCTTCCTGGCTCAAAAATCATTTTATCCTCAGAATGAATCATCTACCAATTAACTCACCACTTGAAATACAAGGTTGTGATTTTCCAAAACAGATGTTAATAAGTGAGCTTATATTGTATACATATTAATATCTACATAATATACAGCCTTTCTTCGGAAATGTATACTATTAGGACTGGGAATGTAGCTCAGTGGTAGAGCCTGCATTTTGCAGGCCTATGTTCAATTCCTAGCAGCACACACAAAAAAATTATTGTTTATATATTAATAATTATATATCCAGAATATATCAAAGCATATATTTAATAAATAGAGATTCATACACACTACGGAAATAAATTAAATGAAAGATTTTATGTAATAATAAAATTTGGTTCTTTTATACATGATAGGAGTTTTTGTTTTTGATTCATATTACACACTACTAGCATCCGGAATATTCTGCAATGTAAGTAAATGTAAAACTATCATTGCAGGTAAGCTGAACAGAAATAAATCACTCGGCAAAGCTGTTGTGAGATCCATATAATGCCACTTGTTAGAACAAATGATTCAACCCTCTATCTTGTCTTCTTTCCTTTTTTTCAAGTTATAATAATATTAAAAAGAGTCGTGAGTATACCACCGTGTTTGGAGACTGATTATCTATTTACCACTCTGCTAAAATGTAGTTAGGTTCAGGTAATTATTGAAATTCAGAGTTTGCCAAATGGCTATTGGTATTTATCTGATTTCCATTAACTCTGTGGTAAGGGAGGGATGAAGAACCTAAGTTGTTTAACATTGTGACTAACATAGTTAATTACATTAAAAATATATTTGTGGCATTTGAACTTTGACCTTTTTCTTTGCCTTTGTTCACTTTGAATGAAGATGCCTAACATTGCATTTCTCCAGAGAACTGAATTCTATAAAAGCTTTCTATCTTTTTAAGTAGCTGTTTAAATTTTCTGTATTCTTTCATTTTGTGTGTGTGTGTGTGTGTGTGTGTTTCTCCTCTCTCCAGACATTCAAAATATTATTCCAGGTTTTCTATTGGATAGAAAAATAACCTGTTTAGTCCACCATCTTTGTTATCTCTTTTAACTAACTTCTAATAGGCCAGTTTGGCTTAATATCCCCAAATCTGAGCTATTTTATCTCTTGCTCACTGTCAGGGAAAATATTTTGCATGACTAACATTGGTGTCACAGAAAAAAAAATATGTAAATATATATATGTTAATATTTGTATAATATAAATGATATATTGATTATATAATGTATTATTCATTATATAACAACCAGTCACTATTTGTAAAGTAATTATTTTAATATAATTACACTATATATTATTTAATATGTGGTATGTATTAATATATGTACATTATATAATTGAATTAATTATAAAATTTAATATTAATTAATTTGATATGATACCATTAATTAGTATATATTATATATAATAGTTATTCATTCTTTGGCCAAATAAGTTAATATTAATTTGTAAAACATTGGGCCTTACTACTCATCTGCTTCTCCCATTTTATAACTAACTCCTAACAAATTTAATCTGTTGCAAGAGTATATTAAGGCAAACTAAATTAATTTTGATATTTAAAACTTTTCAATAAATACTGCCAGCATTGGGTCAGGAAATTTGGCCTACATGAATCATTAGTGAAAAAGAAACGGCAGAGTTGAATTAATGTGCGCATGCATTGTGACATGTGATTTAGGAACAATGTATCCAGTGCAGATCAGGAGTTCATAATGGTATGTGATGACAGTAATGGTAAATTAAGAGAAATGTCTGAGTTAATGGCATCTAGCCATTTAAATCATCCCCCAGATCATCCAGATCACCAAACTGAGCAACAAAAACTCACTTGGAACCCACACAATAAATTTAAGGAAGAATATGTTGTATGCTTTGGTTTACACAAAAGTGAGGAAATAAACTATCAATACCAAAGAAAGTAGTGTATCAGTGAGATTTCATTCCCAGAAGAACATGGCCCCCATTCTGATTATTTCCCTAATCAGTACTTTATAGCCAAACTAAATGTACAAAATGTATGTGTATGTATTTAAGATATAGTGAATAAATATATGTTTACCTGCCTTTTAATCTATAAATTATATATGAGTAAATAAATGCATTTACCTTTTATCTATCACTCAAACTTCTGACACGCAACTGTGATGAATGCCCTCCAAATAAAAGAAATAATACATGCACAATTCTGCCTATTCATTATGAAAAACTGAAAACATTGTTCACTTTATGATGATTACAAATCTTTAGTGAATTATCGTTGGAACATTTTAGAAGATCTGCAAGTAAGCATACACACCATTCAGTATATTTAACATTAGTAATCAGCTAAGAGTTTTGTGATTTTAAACTGTTTTGTACATTTTGTATGATAAAATCCAAGACCCATTTAAAATAAACTTTAAAAAGAATGTTTGGTAGTAACCTAATAATCTAACTAGAAAAATGATCATTTGCTGGCTTTTAATGAAAGACTATAAGCATTATGAGGTCCTAAAAGCCATTCACTGAAGCAGGACTAGAGCCAGGTCATATCTCCGTCATCCTTACCCCAAAGCCCACATATATATCTCTACAACATTATTCTCAAAGTGAACACTGGGATTTTAAATGGCTTACTCACATGCTAGCTTTCTCTAGTTTAAGTGAGATTTTTTAAAAAATCACACTTGGAAACCATGTAGCTTATCTTCATTTTTTTATTCAGATGGTAGCTGCTCATAGAATATACATTCAACCCTGAGGCTTCACATAACAGAGTTTATTGACAAGTTCCAGGTACCTGAGGCAAATTGCAATTGATGTAAATTGTACACTAAATAGAGTTTCACTGTAAACAAGAATTTGGAATTAAGCCAGCACATAATACAAAATCGAGCATGGTCAAAATTTTCCTTAAACACAGGTTTCAAAAGCCTAAAAATTTGTGTGCATTTACTAAACAACACAGCTTTTCTCCAGTGCTAGGAAAGAATCTATAGCTTTGTGAGAACACAAAATAAATAGCTGATTTATAATTGGGGGGTGGGACAACATGTATAAAAAATAATAAATTTCAAACACTAGAAATAGAGGGTGCTCACATTATGGAAGTTTAAGAGCAATACTGTTAAGATGGGTTAGCACCTAGTAACACCCAAGCTGCTGGTGTTTCTCCTCTATCTGGAGCCCCAGTGATATAGATTTGGAGTCTTTCTCCTTCACATTTGTACAGAGATCACCTCCACTTCATTTTAAAAATGTGTTCAGTAGGTAGGTGGAGTTTGCTCTTGACCTGTGGTCCATTTCCTCCCCATGTGAGCTCTCAGTCTGCAATTATAGCTCAGTGCTAAAAGTATTAAAAGCAGCTGATTAATTGAGCACTACAGCTGGAAAATAAGGTTCCTGTTTATGTATGCTACTAAAATCCTGGCCTTTCCTTGATTGGACACAGTGGAGGCAGAGTGCACAGCTTGGAGAGAAGATCATCAGCTAAGTAATGGCTCCCATTATTCTGGGAAGTTTTTTGACATGACTGAGCTATATAGCATGAAAGGACATCCACAAATGAATCATACTGCATATGCCCAGTGATTTCAGGCACATTCAATGTGTTTCTGACAGTGTAACTATTTAATATACCTTTCCTACAATCCCGGTCATGTGGCAGGAGGTTGGGATCTTCCTTTGCTTCGTATAATACACACGCGTACCTCATGAGAATGAGAAATGATTCTACAATAATATAGAAAAATTCAGATCCATATGAAAAATATAATTATTTCCAAAATACATATTCAAATCTACAGAACCATCCCTGCCTATAAAGGCAACTGTATTTTCAACTGTATTTTCCTTTATATGACAAGAACTACCCTGTTTACCCTTGGTTTAGTTTTCTGCTTTGATTCAGATTGAGTGGTTCAGTGGGCATGGTTATTGGATAGGGCAGGAGTGAAGTATATTACCTCTTTTTTTAAAAAAAAAATCTTACTTTTAACATTTTTTAAGTGCCAATGGATCTTTATTTAACTTATTTATATGTGGTGCTGATCATTGAACCCAGTGCTTATACATGCTAGGCAAGAACTCTTCCACTGATCTACAACCCCAGCCCAGTTTATTACCTCTTAGTGTAGTGGTCTTCTTGTTCTTGCCTGTGTCACCTAGCATTAGCATCACCTGGGAACTTGGTACAAATACAATTTTTCTAGTATCACTCCAGATCTACAGAATCAAAAATCCTGAGATTGATACATAGCCATATGAATGAACACACCTTCCAGATTTTTCTGATACATATACCAAGTTTTGAGAACTACTTCTTTGCTAGAAAGAACCACATTATGTGCCCAAGACTGACTTGGTTCATAACCTTGAATCCACACAAAAGTAGAATTTCTTTGGGTAAAGGTATTCAGGGCAATTCTTGGTAAGTATGGGGCATGTAAGTGATTTAAACCATTTTCTTCATATTAAAAGTGAACATTCTTTAAATGGTTTAAATCACTTACATGCCCCATACTTACCAAGAAGTAAATCTGCTCCATATTCAGTGATCCATGCAGGAGTAGTCTAAGGCCAAACCTAAGCATGATTCTTTATGTCCTGTCTTTCTTCCTTCTTCATATCCAGTCTAATACCAAGTTCTTTTTAATGATGACTCTGAGAATCTTTTAACTTATTCTTATTTCCTTGGACATTATTCTTACCTATCCCCTAGGGAGAACAGCTCTTTATGTGACTTCAGTATTCTATTCCTGCCTTTTCAGCCTTCAAAGTCTGTTCGAAATGTACTTTATTAAATTATCTGTAAAAATAATTGATGTGACTTGTGCATCCAGTATCAAATGCACTACCTGATCTGAAATGTGTCAAATTCCTGGGAGGCGTTTACAGAGCAATGAGTAATTCCCTGCATAATCAAGTACTCAATTCATAAGAGAAGTTTTCATTTAGAGTATTCATAATATAACTGTTTATTATGCATAGAAAGCAAGAAAATCATGCAAGAAGAGGCTGTTGAAGGGGGAAGTATATATCTACAGGGCCCAGAGAAACTCCAGTACTTAGGGGATTAGCAGTTGTAGGAATATGAACAACTAACAACCGATTTGCTTTTCTTGTCTATCAGTGTTGCTTTCTTTTTCTTTCTTTCTTTCTTTTCTTCTTTTTTTTTTTTTTTTTTGCAATGCTTGGAATTGAACTCAAGATCTTACTCATAGTAGGCAAACAGAACCATGAATTGCATTCCCAACCATTGTTGCATTCTTAGCTTTATAAGTTTGTTCAAAGACACACTTTCCATAAGTGTTATTAGCATAATAAGCTGATTCAATACCCTAAGTGTTATACATAAATCATCTTTCAGTGGTAGGACTTAAAGGTAAATTTTCTGTTAGAGATTAACTCTTCTCCATTTCAGAAAGAGGAAAACTAAAATAAAGAAATGTCAAAGACTCACAACCTCCTGAGTTAATGAAAGAGTCTAAACTAGTCCTTAGCTAACTATTTTTAGTTGAGTCTTCCTTCTCTTGGACTATTTTCTGAGAAGCTAAAGTATCCAATGTTTGGCAGGGGAGTGGAAGCAAATAAAGAATATCTATTCATTTCCTGACAGAAACATTTTGACAAACTACATGATTTTGATATAGCTTGGCTTTGGTTCTTGAAGTGATCTACCTTTATATTGTATATGGATGTATCTTGATCACTGCAAGGGACCACACCTAGACATCCAGGACCCTTGAAGTTATCAAACTCCGTGACTACTCAAAACATAAAACGATGTGGTATTTGCATATAATATGCACACATCTTCCCATTGCCAGATTATTTACTGTCATAGTTTAGACATGAGGTGTTCCTCCAAAGTTCATGTGTGAGACAATGCAAGAATTTTCAGAGGCAAAGTGAATAGACAATAAGATGTAACCTAGTTAGTGAATCAATCCACTATATGGATTCAGTGAGCTGTAGCCTTTAGCAGGTAGGGTGTGACTGGAGGAGGTCACTGGGGGCATGCCTTTGAGGTTTATATTTCGTCCCTGGTAAATGGAGCTCCTTCAGCTTCCTGATTGCTATTTCCTTCACTGTGCCCTTTCACCATGATGGCCATGATGTTCTGCTTCACCTTAGACCCAGAGCAATGAAGTCAGCCATCTATGGACTGAATGCCTGAAACCATCAGTACCAAATAAATTTTCCTCCTCTAAATTGTTCTTGTCAGGTCTTTTGGTCACAGAAACAAAAGATGACTAAGACATATAATGCAAAGTAAATGCTAAATAAGTAATTGTTATACTCTGGTTTTTTTTTTTTCAGAAATAATGACAGGAAAGAAAAGTCAGTATATGTTTAGTACAGATGCAATGGTTTGTTTGTTTTTCAAATATTTTCCATCCACACTTGGCTAAATCTATGGATGCATAACAATGGTCCACTGTAATTCCATTTCTACAGTTGACAATTGTTCATTTTACTACCTTGTTGGAAAACACTGGATTCATTAATTCAGAATCTCCACTCATCTCCCAATATAGCACAGGCATTAAGGGCAAGGGCTCTGTAGTAAGTTTGATTATGTTGAGACAAGCAACTTTATAATTGACTTTCTGCACAGCCTTGGGACAATTTATTAGCATCCTTTCTCTTTAATTTCCTCAACAGTAGGGAGTATGATAATAATAATAATAATACCTCTCAATTCAAATTAAATAAATTATTACCTTGAAAACACTTAAAAATAATAAAGCACAGTGACCACTCAGTGGGTTGTCATTCTTAATGATATTACAATCAATCTTCTACTACTCAGAGAAAGTGTTGAAAGTACAATATGGTAGAAAATGACTTGTACTCAAATATCTAACAGCTAACATGCAATGTTAAAGTTTCAGTTTCTCACAGTTTTCTGAAACTGTTGAGTACATTTGATAGATGTTTGTTCAAACTTCTGAACTCTACTGGAGAATAAAAATTAGATGTTTCATACAGTAATTAATGGTTATTATTGAAGTAGTAACCACCATTCTTTTTTGTACTACTTTGTTAATTAGATAGGTATTATTATTTCCATTTTAGAGATGAAAATCCTAAGACATATATTGATCAAATAGGTGGCTCTTAGTCCCTCAGGTTTTAGGTGGCAAAACCAAGATGATATAAATTATCTAATCCCAATTTTATTCAGATTTCAAGAAATCTGGCAAATGCATCCATTTTTCTATCTATATTACTATCAGATATAACAGTTTAAAATAACTAGAGTTATTGATAATAATACAACTTATTTTTATTTTTCTAATTAATAACTAAGTCTATTCATGATGTATGTCAAATCAATCATAATTATAAAGATGAGACAATTCAGTATGATTTTTTCCCCACATATTTCTTTTTAAAATTTGTGACATTGAATAAATCACTGAGAATGTAAGTAGTTCTAGTGGGACATCTGTCATTTAAAGGAAATGTCAACAAAATAATTGATTACATTTTTTTCTGCTGAAAAGTAGACAAAAGGTCAGTTATAGTGCTATGTAATTTAAATATGAGATATATGACTGTTAAATATGTATTTTTATGGTAAGAAGAACCTGAGGGACTAACTTAAGCATATAAAATATACTAATTTGTTTTTCTATTTTTAGTCAAAATATATTTGTTGAATCATAGGATTTTTTTCTTAGTATTCCAGCTAAAGAAAACTTAATATTTTTATCTTCCATGGTCTTTTACGATGTGATACATTTTCTCATCATTTGATTGTAATTTTTCTCATTTTAGGAAGGCTTCGGCTTTTGTTACTGAACAAGAAAGAAATATGACACCAGTCTCACTTATAAACTAAACTCTAAATTGAATTTAGCAATATATCAAAAGTAATAAATATTGTGGTTTTAGGAACACAAGACTGGTTTATTTCATCTCATTAACAGAAAGCATTGAAAAATAATACCCCTGTCTTGGTAGAGGCAGATAATGTTCTTTCAACCCTCATATTGTTTAGTGATAAAACTGTTAGAGAATTAGAAATGGAAAGCCACTCTTAATTCTGATAAAGAGTAAAGGTGAAGTCCTTCATCACACATGATATTAGAGAATTGCTGCAAGTTTCCACCCTGCAAACATGGAGAATTCAAGTGTGCCCAGTACTGGACAATAACAAACAACACCATCCCTGAAGTGCCAGTCAGAAGATAAAAAACAAAGACAGGGCTAAAATGTCTTTAAAATGGTTAAAAAGAAGAAAAGAAGGAATAGCACTATTGCTCTTCACAGATGATATGATCTTACACACGTGAATATGTGCAAAAAGAGATGTGTACATGAAAGTCCATAACTGTTTTCCTCATGATACCCCAACATACAATGGGTCTGTATCCACATAACTGATTACTATACAGTATAAGAATTTTTAAAACTATTATTATATACACAAAAACATGGGTGAATTTCACATAGGAAATGTTTGGCAGCAGATATAATAATCAACACATGGCCTAATTTCATTTAAATAAGAATGAAAAGCAGAGGGACTACTCTTTGACAATAGAGCGGTGATTCTCTTGTCTTGGGTAGTTCCTGGCTAGGGCAAAGTGGGTTTCTGGAGTACTGGGGATCTTGGTTTTCTTGCCCTGTGTCTAGGGTACCATGAAATCCAGTTTATGAAAATTCATCCTGCTATGCACATTCACTCTGTAAACTGTCCTGTGTGCAGGTTATGGTTTAATAAAAAGATCACATCAATTAAAAAATTGATAAGTAATCCTATTGAACTAGGAACAATAAAAAGGCCTTTTCTCATCCATGTTATATTATCATTTTCTGGAACAAGTAATCTTACAATTACAGGAAAAATTTACAACATTAAATACCCATAAGCAAAAGACAACAATGATTACTATTTGTTTGGGATGTAATCTATTTGCAGAAAATAGAAAGAAAAAATTGAGAGAAACTATTGGGAATAACAGAAGTCCTGCAGTAATAAGGCTTAGGATAAAGTTATATAATAATCAAGAACCTTTCTCAATAAATTTACAACATAAAATATAGTGAAAGAAAAATCTGACTCATAATGAAGCACAAAATCTATAATACTTAAGAATACATTTAAAGAATAATTATATAGAAGAGTTTTGTGGATTAAGCAAGTCTCTGCATGTTTTTTTGCTTCCTGTTATTGGCCACTAGGGATTTGTAATGTCCAGTAATAACACTTAGACAATGTTCTCTTAGGTAGATGGCTCACAACAAAACTTTGAGTTTATATTATTGATTCCTCATCCTTCAGAATATGTCTCAGTCTCCTCTTGACAATATAAATTGAATGTTTGTGGGTTACAAATGAGTTCTTAAGCCATGCATAATAAAAGAGCAGCAATACTAACTTGCTACAAGAAATGCCATTCCAAAGCCAAATCTGAATGATCTGTTATGCATACTACTACTCTGCCCAGACTCATTAGCAGGGGTAATTTAAAGCTGCAAATACAAAATATTCATTAACAACCTTTTCTTATTCTTGCTCCCCACCCCCCAACGTTTTGAGTCTAGCATTAATTCTGGTAGTTTTACATAATTTCAACTCTGTATGAATTAACTTTCTTATAGTCATTTCCCATTCTTCTCAGGATAAAAGGAAAGGGAACCAGATAATAGTAGGGAAGTAGTTCAGGTATCAGAACACTACAATGTCTGATTGTTTAAATATATATACAAATGGAATACAGTTAACCCTCCTTCTTGGAAAAGAAGATCATGTGAGAAGACCTCTGTTATTATCAGTGATTTTAAAATAAATGTGTATTCAATTTTAACTTTTATCCGTGAATGCCTCTCCTTACAGTATATAAATAAAATGGCATTTGCTCACACAGCACACATATAATATGAATAATAGGTGAGCAATTTTACTCACTTATAGATGAAGTACCTAAATGTTGCAGGTTTTGAAAATTTTTGACTTGATGGAAAAAAAGTCTTCTTTATTTACTAAAAAAAAAAAAAATTGACAATGCTATTCTTGTAAACAAACACTTAGTCAACTGTCACAACTATCACAAAGTTGATTTCAAGTGATGGAGCAACTATTGTAACTGCTTTTTGAAACTAAGATATTTGCACTACTTTGCTAAGAAGATGAAGGAAACAGAACAGATAGATCGGTCAGCACATTGCCTGAAACATAAAGTGTTCCTGACTTATTAATTTTGAATGTCATTTTCACTATTAAAATTCTATAACCAAAAATTTATAACTTACCTCGGATAAACTCAAGTGACAGTGTTCAAAAGCAAACCAAGGCAGTCAGAGATATGAAAATAAGGCAATGTAAGGGTAGGAGGGAATATTTAAAGGAAAACAATTCTGTTTTAAAAATATAGTGTGTAGGGAAAGGAACAAGATGGTGGATTAGAGGGAGGCAACATTTCTCTTAGCTTGGCTACCCAGAACTCAAGCAGTAGGAATACATGTCTCCCTGAGGCTTAGAGTGAAAAATCTCAGACTGAAGGGGAGTCTGTCCTCATGGAACAAGAGATTGTTTGATTCATTAATAGAATCTAAAAAGAAAACCCCTCTCAAATGGAGTTCATCAAGTGTCGGTGGAGAGTCCATCCATAGCCACCTTGGGACAACAGCAGGCAGAGCCTATAGCAACTGGGAACCCAGATCTGTGAGTTTCCACCAGGGTCTTCATGGGCCTGTCTAGCCTAGCAAACCTGTTGAAAGTCAGAAACTGGGAGCATTTTGCCCAGGGGGAACACTGGTTAGAGAGGCTCCAGGGAGCCAGGCTTTCCCCAGTTCCCTTGAGGGGACTGGCAGGGCTGGCTATAGTGGACTGAGAGGTTGAAATGGTGGGTATGAGGACATTTTGCTCTTGACTCACCAAACCAGCCAGTCTGGCACTTACTGGGCCCCAGAACTACCATCGTCCTCGGCTCCGTCTTCAGGTTCCCAGGACCCACCATGTCTGGCACCAGTTCAGCACCCTCCAGGCGTCTCTGGCCCTCCATTCCCCAGTCGCCCAAACCCCCAGCGTCTGACCCTGACCACTGCTCCTCCACTAGGCATGGAGCATACCTGCTGTCCCGTACCCCTGCCTGCAAGGCTACTGCTTTGCTGTCAAACCTTCATGATCCAGCATGTAGTTTCATAGCTGGCCCACAGGTCCTAGCATCCAGCACTCACCCACCTGACACAGACCAGCTGGGCCACTGATGTGGCCTGGCCCCACATATTGCTTTACTGTCAGACCCGACTGGTCCAGTATGAAGCCTCACTGCTGTGCCACAGGACCCAGCACCCAGCCCTGATCCACCTGCCAACCAGAAGGACAGCTGCTTTGCCAGTTGCCCACAACCCAACTTCCCCAGCTCACCACTTCACTTCCAGGCCTGCAGCCTGGTCAGCCCAACACTGATTTTCAAAGACTGGAAATTGGGAAGTCTTAAACCCCAAATTTTAAAACAGTAAGCAACACAATAAAAGGAATGACACACAAAAAATGTCCCATACTCCCACAATTACATTCTTCCTCAAGAAGAAATGAAAAGAAAACCAGGTGGGCATAGACAAGGGACATATACACTCACTGATTATTTTGTCCACTGCAGTGGATATGACTTCTTAATTTCATGACATTTCACCAAGATGTGTTGTTGTAACATAGAGGGACATTAAAAAGAACTACTAAGGTATAAACTCTACAGCATCAGATCCATTCAGACAGATGACTAGACACATAAACAACATGAAAAAGCAAGGGAAGAAACCATCCCAAATAACACAGTTTACTTCAACAGTAGAATCCATTGACACCACAGTAGAGGAAATATCGGAGACAGAATTCAGAGAGTTCATGCTTAAACTGAACTATGAGGTAAAAGGTAACATAAGAAATAAAATTGGAGAGAAAATTCAAGAAGTGAAAAATAATTTCAACAAGAAAATAGAGATCCTGAATAAGAATCAGTCAGAAATACTTGAAATGAAGGAAACAATAAGCCAAATTTAAAAATGAGTAGAAAGCATCACCAACAGACAAGACCCTTTGGAAGACAGAATTTCAGGCAATGAAGACAAAATATATAACCTACAAAATAAAGGTGACCACAGGGAAAAGACATTAAGAGACCATGAACAGAACTTCCAAGAAATATGGGATAACATGAAAACATAAAACTTAAAATTTATTTGGATAGATGAAGGCTTAGAGATACAAACCAAACAATGCATAATCTTTTCAATAAAATAATATTAGAAAGTGTCCCAAACCATAAAAAGGAAATAGAAAACCAAATAAGGGAGGCTAATAGAACCACAAATATAAAAAATTACAACAGACTCACACCAAGGCACATTGTTTTAGTCAGATTTTTTGCTGCCATGACTAAAGGATCTAACCAGAACAACTGTACAGGAGGAAAATTTATTTGAGGGTTCATGGTTTCAGAAGTCTTAGCCCATAGAAAGCCAGCTCCATTCCTCTGGGCTTGAGGTGAGGCTGAACATCATGGTTCAAGAGTGTGGCAGAGGGAAGCAGCTCACATGGTTATCAGGAAGCAGAGAGAGAGAGAGAGTCTTCACTTGCCAGATACAAATATATACCCCCAAACCACAACCCATTTTCCACTTCCTTCAGCCACACCCCCAACACTTCAGTTACCATTCAGTTAATTCCCATCAGGGGATTAATTCACTGATTGGGCTAAGACTCTTACAACCCAGTAATTTCTCTTTTGAACCTTGCATTTTCTCACATGTGAGCTTTTGGGTGACACCTCACATCCAAACCATAATACACATTAATATAAAAATGCCTAACATACAGAATAGGGACAGGATTTTAAAAGCTGCCATAAGAAAGTGATATATAACATTTAGAGGGAAACCAATCCAGATCTCAACTTATTTTTAAACTCTGACCCTCAAAGTCAGGAGGTCTTAGAATAATATATACCAAGTTCTGAAAGAAAATGGATGCCAGCCAAGAATACTATACCCAGCAAAATTAAGTTTCGGAATTGACAATGAAACAAAAATCTTCCTTTAGAAACAAAACTTAAAAAAAATCACAAATAGAAAGCCTACACTACAAAATATACTCAATGAAATATTTCATAAAGAATAAATAAAAAATAAAAGTGAAAAACAGCATAGGGAGGAACTACACTAGAATAGCAGTCAATCAAAGAAGAAACTAATTCAAATTAAAAACCAGAAAGAAATAAAAATGACAGGAAATAAAAATCATATCCCCTTAATGACATTATATGTAAGGGAGTCTAATAGATTATAATGTAATATAATAACATTATATGTAAATGGCCTAAATTCATCAGTCAAAAGACATAGACTGGCAGATTAGATTAAAAAACAAGATCCAGCAGTATGTTGTCTACAAAAGACTCATCTCGTAAACAGAGACATTCACAGACTTAAGGTAAAAGAATGGAAAAAAGCATATCATTCACATGGATCTTGTAAATATCTAGGAATTTCAATCCTCATATAAGATAAAGTCCTCATTAAGCCAAAGTTAATCAGAAAGGAACAAGAAGGCTATTTTTATACTTCTTAAAGGAATAATACATCAACAAGACAAAACAATTGTAAATATTTATGTCCCAAACAGCAGAGAATGTATGTATATCAAACAAACCCTTCTCAATTTCAAGAATCAAATACACCACAACACATTAATACTGGGTGACTTTAACATGCCTCTCTCACCACTAGAATAAAAACTAAATAAAGAAGCTATCTCACTAATGAATACAACTTATAATTTAGACTTAACAGATATATATATATATATATATATATATATATATATAATATTTCATCCATCAAGGACTGAATACACTTTATCCTCAGCACTGAATACAATTTCTTCTCTATTTCTCTAAAATAGACCATATCTTAGGCCACAAAGGAACTCTTAACCAATAAAAACATAAAAAAATACCTTGCATTCTATCATATCTTAATGGAATGGAATTAGAAATCAATGATAAAATAAAATAATAGAAGCTTGTCAGCATCTGGGGACTAAATAATATGCTAGTGAATGACCAATGGATAGAAGAAGAAATCAGTGAGGAAACAAATAAATACTTATAGGTATTGCTACACTACTTATCAAAACTTCTAGGAAACTATGAAGGCAGTTCTAAGAGGAAAGTTCATTGCTTTGAAGACATTTTTTAAAAGAATAGTAAGTCACTAAATAAATATGTAATATTACATCTCAAAGACCTAGAAAAAGAATAACAAATCAACTCCAAAAGAAATAAAAGACAGAAAATATTTAAAATCAGAACTGAAATCATTGAAATTGAAATAAAAGAAACAATTAAAAAAATTGAGAAACCAAATGTTGGTTCTTTGAAAAATAAATAAAATCAATAAACCCTTAACCAAGCTAATAAAAAAGAGAGAAAAACTCAATTCACTAAAATTCATAATGAAAAAAATATCACCACAAACATTACTGAAATCCCAGATGATAATCAGAAACTACTTTGAAAATCTATACTCCAATAAAATAGAAAATCATGATGACATCAACAAATTTCTAGGGACACATGACCTACCAAAATTGAATCAGGAGGACATAGAAAATTTAAACAGATCAATTTTAAGCAATGAAATTGAAGAGGCCATCAAAAGCTGACCAACAAAGAAAAACACAAGACAAGATGGATTCTCAGTTGAGATCTACCAGACCTTCAAAGAAGAATTTACACCAATACTCCTCTAATTATTTCATGAAAGAAAAAAGAAGAGAACCCTTCCAAACTCATTCTATGAAGCTAATATAACCCTGATCCCAAAACCAGACAAAGACACATCAAGGAAATAAAACTTCACATCAATATCCCTTATGAACATAGATGCAAACATTCTTAAAATTCTGGCTAATGTCATACAAAAACATATTAAGAAGTTAGTGCACAATAATCAAGTGGGATTCATTCTAGGAATGCAAGGTTAATTCAAAATACAGAATCAATATTTTTAATTCATCACATCAATAGACTTAAACACAAGAATCACAGGATTATTTCAATAGATGCAGAAAAAGCATTTGACAAAATTCAGTATCCATTCATGTTCAAAAAACTAGGGAGACTAGTAACAGACCTTCACATTATAAATGCAATAGATGCTGAATCCAAGGCCAACATCACTGTAAATGGAGAACAACTAAAAGCATTTCCCCTAAATCCTGTAACAAGATAGGGATTCCATCTTTCACCACTTCTATTCAACATAATCCTTGAAACCCTAGCCAAAGCAATCTTACAAAAGAAAGAAATTAAAGACATGCAAATAGGAAAAAAATAGCTCAAACAATCCCTATTTGCCAAGGACATGACTCTATATTGAGAAGACCCAAAAAACTCCACCAAAAAGCTTCTGGAATTCATACACAAATTTAGCAACTTTGCAGGATATAAAATTAATAGCCATGAATCAATTACATTCCTATACACCAGTGACAAATCAGTTGAAAGAGGAATCAGGAAAACTATCCCATTCACAAAAGCCTCAAAAAAAAGGGAGGGGGATCAATCTAGTAAAAGAGATGTAAGGCCTCTACAATAAAAACTGCAGAACATTAAACAAAGAAATTGAAGAAGACCTTATACAATGGAAGGCTCTACCATGTTCTTGGAAAGGCAGAATTAATATTATCAAAATGGCCATACTATAAAAAGTGCTATATATAGATTTAATGTAATTGCCATTAAATTCCAATGATGTTCTTCATAGAAATAAAAAAAAATTATGAAATTCATTTGGAAAAATAAGAGTCCCAGAATAGCCAAAACAGTCCTTATTAAGAAAAGTAATACAGTAGGCATCATGATACCAGATGTTAAATTATATTACAGAAATATAGTAACAAAAACAGCATAGCATTAGCAGAAAAATGTTAGGAGCCACAGCAAAAATATTGATACAGGCACCTTTGGATTTTATGACTGCCAGCCAGCAATTCACATTCATATGGTAATTGGACTCATGCTGTCTAGCTGGGCCCATTTTCAGGACTCAGGTTACTCATGTCACTCTTGTAATGGGAGAGTTCCCATTGGTTGGGAAAGGATGGTAGGAGGGTGTTCCGGGGGAAGGGGAACCCCCCCCCCTGCTCAGGTAGGAGACACACGTGGCGGACCCACCTGTTAGGGGACGCACACGGCCTCTCTCTAAATAAAACTTTGTCTCAGTTTGACTGGCTTGTGTTTTTGTGCCCAACCGGGTTGCAAGATTGCAAGCCCGTGTGCACTGACAGCTCAGCAGGGAATCGCTCAGCAGGGGTGCCGCAGGCAGTGCTCGGCAGCAGGAGCAGGACTCAGCCGGCCCGGGGCCGGGCAGTTTGCGGCATTTTGGTGGCCCTGTACTGGGAACGCCCAAAATTTAAAGGTGAGTAATATCGCTCGCCCCTAAGGAAAGGCGACAGAATGGGTATTTCTGTTTTGATTTATTCTGCTTTTATTTCAGGCTCTCTAGCCTTACAATTTTGTCAGGCAAATTGGGAAAAATGGCTAGCTCAAGGTTTGAAGTTATTCGGCCCTGAGAGAGAGAAAATTGACATAATCATTTTCCTCCTCTCCGTTTCTGTTTCATTCTGTTTCGGCTTTCTTCTATCCTATCTTATTGGGTTACGTTACCTTTATAGTAGATTAGAATCTAGTAAAAAACAAACCGAAAAACTGTTAAGTAAATTGTTAGAGGTCCAAGCCATGGCAGAAAACATATTAGGTCAAGCAAAACAAAAGGTCTCTCAAGCTAGTCAGATAGAAGAAAATTTGAACAAGGCAAGCTCAGGGAAAAAACGGTCGTCAGATAGGGAGGCTGCTACTAACTCCGTTCCACCACCAGAGGGCATAGTTCAACCAACAGCTTTACCTGCCTCCATAGATGATGAACGGAATCCTGAGGCGGGACCCCAAAAACTAGCATGCCCTGTAGTTGAGCAGGGAGAAGAAAGAGAACGAGTTTACCGTGCCTTAGATTTCAAAATAATAAAGCAATTAAAGGAAGCTGTAGCAGCCTACGGCCCGGCCGCTCCCTTCACAGTCAGTATGGTCGAATCTATTACCGGCTGGAACTTAACACCAGCAGATTGGTCTAACGTGTGTAATTCTGTGCTAAATAGAGGACAGTATTTATTATGGAAAATTGCCAATGAGGAATTTTGTAAGGAGACAGCTAGGCGAAATGCAGAAGCAGGTTACCCTGAACGAGACCAAAAAATGTTACTGGGGAAAGAAGAGTTTCAAGGGCAGATGCAACAGCTCAGATATGATCCTGGCGTATACGCTCAGATCGCTATAAATGCAATTAAGGCATGGAAAACTTTGAAGGGACAAGGGGATTTTCAAGGTCAACTATCTAAGATAATACAAGGAGTTAATGAGCCCTACGCTGACTTTGTAGCTAGACTTATTGAAGCAGCCTCTGAGACATTTGAAAATACAGAACAGGCAATGCCATTTATAAAACAGCTGGCTTACGATCAAGCAAATCGTTGCTGCAAAGAGGTCATTAGACCGTGGAAACAGGAAGATTTAAACACATATATTAAATTATGTAGAGACATTAATGAACAAGGACAAGTCATGGCAGCTGAAGTAAAACAGGCTTTAAGTACCAAGCCAAAAACATGCTATAATTGCAATCAAGAAGGGCATTTTAAAAGAAATTGCCCCATAGGAGGAGGGTTTAACAAAGCTAGGTATCAAAAGAGTAGAATCCCGGGTATTTGCCCACGATGCCATAGAGGGAGACATTGGGCTAATGAATGCCATTCTCAAACCACCATAGAGGGTATTCCGTTATCAAAAAATGGACAAAGACCAAGTGTCTACCCACGATATTGTGGAGAAAGGCATCAGGCCCCGTTGTCAAAAAACGAATTGGAGGGCCCAATGCCCCGGGGCCCAAAACCACAAATATACGGGGCAATGGAGGAACCCAGCAGCACCATCAAGGTGGTGCCCAGGACGCATTATCCATCAGATCCCTCATCAGACAGACTAGAGGGAGCGCAGGGTTGGACATCTGTGCCTCTGCCAGAGCAGTATTAACTCCAGAGATGGGAGTTCAAATCATTCCCACAGGAGTAAAAGGACCTCTTCCCCAGGGAACAGTAGGCTTATTATTAGGACGCAGTTCTTCTACACTTAAAGGACTTATGATAAGTCCTGGGGTAATTGATCCCGATTATGAGGGTGAAATAAAAATCATAGCTAGTTCTCCAAGAGGTATATCAGTAATTTCATCAGGAGATAGAATAGCACAGTTATTAATAATACCAAGCCTACATGATAAATTTTCCAGTTGTAATGTAGAAAGAGGTTCCAAGGGATTAGGCTCCACAGGTGTAGATTGGGCTATGCTATCTTTAAATTTAGATTCTCGCCCTATGCTAAAATTAAATATTCAAGGGCATGATTTTAATGGACTGCTGGACACAGGCGCTGACCTCAGCATCATATCTCGCCAGGAGTGGCCTAAGCATTGGCCATTACAGCAAGCGACCCAAACGCTTAGAGGCCTAGGAGTGGCAACTAATCCCCATAGAAGTGCAATGGTATTAGATTGGAGGGATCCTGAAGGATGTGAAGGAACTATACAGCCCTATGTATTGGACCATCTCCCCATAAATTTATGGGGACGAGACGTCCTAGATCAATTAGGATTGACATTAACAAATAACGTCAATCCTAACGCGCCCACTACTAGGGCAAAACAAGGCTTTAGAAAAGAAAAGAGATTAAGAGATCAAGAACAAGATATAACAGCACCAATTCAAGTAGATCAAGAGATAGATAAACATGGATTGGGTTTTCAAAAAGGGCCACTGAGACAATCAAAATTACTTGGAAATCAGAAAGACCAGTGTGGGTTCCTCAGTGGCCCCTAACTAAAGAAAAGATACAAGTAGCCCATGATCTGGTCAAACAGCAATTAGCGGAAGGACATATACAACCTTCCGTATCTCCCCATAATACTCCCATTTTTGTTATTAAAAAGAAATCTGGTAAATGGAGATTATTACAAGATTTAAGAGCCATCAATAATGAGATGGTTATTATGGGACCTGCTCAATCAGGGATTCCCCAATTGTCTGCTCTACCAAAAACCTGGCATGTTCTAGCTATAGATATTAAAGATTGTTTCTTCTCAATTCCAATTCATCCCGAGGATAGTCCGCATTTTGCATTTACTATCCCTGCACTGAATCATGAAGGTCCTGATCAGAGATATGAATGGAAAGTACTCCCTCAAGGGATGGCTAACAGCCCAACTTTGTGCCAAATTTATGTTGATAAAGCAATCCAGCCACTTAGAAATCAAAACCCTGAACTACAGATATTTCACTATATGGATGATGTGTTAATGGCACATAAAGATAAAAACACATTGCTAGAATGTTATGCCACGCTTACAAACTTATTAAAAAATTATAATCTAGAGATAGCAATAGATAAAGTACAATTAAATCTTCCAATTAATTATTTAGGAGTTCTATTATCCTCAACCATGGTCCATCCACCAAAAATTCAAATACGAGTAGATCAACTCAAATCACTTAATGACTTTCAAAAGTTATTGGGAGATATAAATTGGATAAGGCCTTATCTAGGCATACCAACAGGAGAATTAGGACCTTTATTTGATATTCTAAAGGGTCCATCAGATCCAAATTCACCCCGCATGTTAACGCCTGAAGCTAGAAAGGCATTAAAAATCATTGAAACATATATGGAAAATATGCATTTGGATAGAATTGATATAAGTTTGCCTTTATTATTTATTGTACTACCGACAAAAAATATTCCTACAGGGGTATTTTGGCAAGAAGGTCCATTATTATGGATACATTTATCTTATTCTCCTAATACTATTCTTACTAGATATCCTGAGGCTGTAGGGCAATTAATACTCAAAGGAATAAAAGCAGCAAAAGGAGTGTTTGGGATTTCTCCCAATAAAATTATTACTCCATATACTATGGATCAAATTGATGAGTTAGCTAATGAGTTAAATACTTGGGCAATAATCATGTGTAAATCTAGTGTTGCATTTGATAATCACTTGCCATCTAATCCTTTGTTGTCCTTTTGGTCTAAGCATCCTGTAGTTTTTCCAAAAATGACAAGAAAAACCCCTATCATAAATGCTCCAAATATATTCACTGATGGGTCAAATAATGGTACAGCAGCAGTAGTTACTCCTGATCAAACTTTTACATTTTTAGTACCCAAACAATCAGCTCAAAAGGTAGAGCTCAATGCAGTATTGCAAGCTTTTATGATGTTCAAAGATTCTACATTTAATTTATTTTCTGATAGTCAGTATGTAGTTAATGCTATCGTATCTCTTGAAGATGCTGGTAGGATTTCTCCTTCCTCTACTGTTTTCTCTTTGTTTTCTGCTATACAAAGTCTAATCTGGGATAGAAAGGATCCATTCTTTATAGGACATATCAGAGCACATACAGGATTGCCTGGAGCCCTTAGTTTGGGTAATGAACTAGCAGATAAATCTACACATGACATACATATTTTCTCCACAATAGAAGAAGCTATAAATTTTCATAAAAGGTTCCATGTCAATGCTAATACTTTAAAAAAACGTTTTAAAATAACTAAAGAACAAGCCAGACATATAATAAAACAATGTCAAAATTGTGTGACATTTTTGCCACAAGTTAATCTTGGAGTCAATCCTAGAGGACTGATACCTAACCATATTTGGCAGATGGACGTCACACACTTGCAGAATTTGGAAAATTAAAATATTTACATGTTACAGTTGATACTTCTTCTGGATTTTTGATGGGCTCCCTTCATCCCGGAGAAAAAACTAAAGATGTTATAGCTCATTGCTTACAAAATTTTGCCACTGTGGGTGTTCCTAAACAGTTAAAAACCGATAACGGTCCTGGTTACATCTCCAAGTCTTTTAAACAATTTTGCTCATCATTTGGCATTACTCATATAACAGGAATCCCATACAATCCACAGGGACAAGGCATAGTTGAAAGAGCTCATCAAACTATAAAAATGTACTTATTAAAGCAAAGGGAGGGAATTAGTAAGGGATATATATCCCCCAAAGATAAACTTAAAATAACCCTTTTTACTCTAAACTTTCTAAATTTGGATTCATCAGGACTTAGTGCTGCGGAAAGACATATGTATCCGAAAAATGTACATAAGCCTAAGGTACTTTGGAAAGATATTCTAACAGGACAATGGAAAGGTCCGGACCCAGTAATAGTCTGGAGTCGGGGCTCCGTCTGTGTTTTTCCACAGGAGGAACAGCAACCAATTTGGATTCCAGAGAGATTAACTAAAACAATTTCTACAGAAAAAGAAGATGATTTGACTCAAATCCATAACAGCTGATATCCAGAGTTCCAGCCTGGCTATTCTTGCATCTGCGACAGTGATTTACCACGGTGCCTTTTTCAATATCTATTTTATTATTTGCATTTTTCCCACATCATAAAGTTCTATTTTATTTTATTTTACCTTATTTTTTAAGCTCATACAAACCTAGGTTAATGTTTTTCTGATCAGTTTTATTTTTTGACTGTGTTTTATTTTTTTTTTAACTGTAAAGTTTTTAAACATTGCAATGGAGATTTCACCTAGCTATAGCTACAAGGCCTTTATTTACTATTGTCTTATATGTTCTATGTTATGTATGCTGTTTTGTGTTGTATGTCTGTATGTGTGTATGTCCATATTTCATTTATAAGGAGCGCTCATGTATAAATAGATACAAGTATTCAAAAAAAAAAATTTAGTCACGTGACTTATATGGTTTAATTTACTTTAGGTAAACAGCTGTTATTAAATTTTGTTTTTAAAGGTGGTTAACAGATATGTTTGTTTACTTTCACCTTTCCTTTTCATTATATTTCATAATTCTGTTCAGGATAATGTCTCTTTAGCAACATGGCCATAATTCCCATCTCCATCCCATTGCCGGTGAAGACTAAGACCAAACTACAACTTTTATGATAGCTATCACTATAAACTGTATAAATTGATACATCAATCAAAATAACTCAATAAGACTGCTCAATCAAGGACTTAATTTACTTTGGGAGGAAATGGACATATTGATAGACTCCTCCACTTTGAACTGCTCAATCAAGAACTTAATTTACCTTGGGAGGAAATGGACATATTGATAGACTCCTCCACTTTGAACTGCTTACACAACTTGTCTGGACTATGTATCACCTGTATGCATTGTGTTCTATTTGTTGATACAGCGAACTGGTAGTGCTAAATATCTTAGCCGATGTGTCACCAGTGTTTCCAAAGGAGCCGTCAATTGGCTTGGTGTCGTGGCAATTCTGCGTCTTTCTCCCTTCTGCTAGTGATGGTCTAATTTTGGGGGCCAACAGAGGTGAGGCAAGAACCTCACCCCCCCACTGGCACCAAGGTTAAATTTGGGGGCCAACAGAGGTGAGGCAAGAACCTCACCCCCCCACTGGTGCATAGGCCTATTACACAGGTATGGCTATATACTGGACCGGTAGTCAGTGACGGGTATGATTCGGTTACAGTGGTATCAACCTAAGCCAGGAGACTGACACAATAAGGTCAGTTTTCCCATGACGGGTAAGAACCATATGTGAATTGGACATACCTAACAGGCACGGTCCCTAGCCACATTTGCCTGTTGTTTATTTAAACAGAAGGGGGCAGATGTTAGGAGCCACAGCAAAAATATTGATACAGGCACCTTTGGATTTTATGACTGCCAGCCAGCAATTCACATTCATATGGTAATTGGACTCATGCTGTCTAGCTGGGCCCATTTTCAGGACTCAGGTTACTCATGTCACTCTTGTAATGGGAGAGTTCCCATTGGTTGGGAAAGGATGGTAGGAGGGTGTTCCGGGGGAAGGGGAAACCCCCCCCCCCTGCTCAGGTAGGAGACACACGTGGCGGACCCACCTGTTAGGGGACGCACACGGCCTCTCTCTAAATAAAACTTTGTCTCAGTTTGACTGGCTTGTGTTTTTGTGCCCAACCGGGTTGCAAGATTGCAAGCCCGCGTGCACTGACAGCTCAGCAGGGAATCGCTCAGCAGGGGTGCCGCAGGCAGTGCTCGGCAGCAGGAGCGGGACTCAGCCGGCCCGGGGCCGGGCAGTTTGCGGCAGAAAAATATCATTGAAGACCAATGGAATAGAATAGAAGACACAGAAACATGTTCACATAAATGCAGTTTTCTCATACTAGACAAAGGTGCCATAAACATATATCAGAGAAATGATAGCCTCTTCAACAAATAGTGCTGGGAAAACTGGATATCCATATGTAGTAGGTTGAAATTGAGGCCCTAGATCTCACCCTGCATAAAACACAACTCAAAGTGGATCAAGGACCTTGCCATTACATTATTTAGTGTTAATTGCTGATTATTTTTATTTTTCTTAATTTTTAAAATTTATTTTAATTAGGTATACATGACAGTAGAATGCCTTTATGAACTTTGATGTATCATACATAGATGGGATATAATTTCTCACTTTTTTTTCTGAGTGTACACATTACATAATCACCTTGGTCATACAGTCACATATATACATATATTAATAAAGTCTGTTTCATTCTACTATCTTTCCTATTCCCACATCCCCTCCCCTCCCTTCCCATCATTTCCCTCTACCTAATCTAAGGTAACACTATTCTTCCCTAGTGCCCCCTACCTTATTATGAATTAGCATTCACATATTAGAAAAAATATTCAGCATTTGGTTTTACGGGATTGGCTTATTTTGCTTAGCAGGATTGAACAAAAATATGCAAAATAAAACAAACAAAAATAAATAAATCAAAGCTCTAACTTACTGCAAGTATGTGAGTTTGAAGGTTAATTATTTACAGATTTGTTTTTAGTCTTTGCTGTGACCTAAATGCCAAATAACAAAGAAGGGAAGGAAGTATAAATAAGAACTGAAGAGCACACTATACGTCATGAACTCCTCTTGGAATAGAAAAATATGTTAATTTTATGATGTTTTCTTGAAGTCAATATAAATGAGACCATGTATTTTTCATTTGACCTAAGCTTACTTCAGTGACAATGCTTATACTTAATTACACAAATGTAACAGAATTGCTTTCATGGATTTATTAGATGCTGGGAAGAAGCAGGTAGAGTGTCCACTGAGCATGCCCAAAACAAATGTGAACGCTGAACTATGAACTTGGGGTGCTAATGAGGTGTGATCCCCATTCATCAATTGTAACAGATGCCCACTGAAGAGAGGGTGATCATGGGGAAGCCATGCAGGTGGGCAGAGGGGGGAGGGGGACAGGAGGTCAAGAGGACTCTGCCTTCAGCTTCATTGTGCTGTGAATCCAAAACTGCTTGAAAAATAGTGTCTCTTCTTTAAATGGGTACTTTAAAGAGCAAATTCACTACAAAAATTAAATGAAGAATCCTACATAATTAGTTACCCATAGTTAAGTTAAATTACTTCAAACTACTAAAATTTATTTTCTAGCATTCTGAGAAACCATAGATTAATCTCCAGTTACCTATTTAAACATTGTACTGAATGAAAATAGATTTTAGGATTGTTGCAGTATTCACCATTTTCGTGTAAAACCAGGGATGTTTGAATATATCCTTGCATAGTATCAAATTATACAGATCTAGACAAAGCAGATATTTTTCCTCCAACTCTGCTGCCCCTATTCAGTCCTCCTTCTCTTTCACATGGGGAGCTAGGTAGCCATACATAGAGAAAAAATACATATGGATATTTATATCATTAATATATGTGCATATTTAGTTCATTGTGTCTCTTTAATGTGTGTTTTTGTGAATAATCAAAATACATATTAATTTATGCTATTTTTCACTTAACAATAGATATAAATCTGTAGAATCTATTTGCAATTTAAAAACTATGTAATAGTTCATTGGTGGAAAGAAAATAAGAAAGGATCAAGTGTTTCCTTTTCAAATGACTGTTTGAGCACATACACTTAGAGTCTCTAATAATTTAATGGTAAAGATTGTTTTTTGTTGAAATTAATTTTGATGCTATTGAGAGTGTTTCTTACCTTCAGTCCTATACACTCAATAGGGATTAATTTCTCTTCTGTGTTTTTAACAAACACATCTTTATACATGTAGATACATCTATTCAGTTGTTTTTCTATAATTTCTTAATCTTCACTAAGCATTTGTTGCATTCATGCAAAAAAATGTAACTGGAGATAGTAATTCAAAGTTTCTATGTTATATCAAGAATTTAAATATGTATTTTTCATGATTTTACAATACTAAAGATAATTTTTGTTGCATTCAAAGTTTATACTCTAAGTTCAAGAAATGTGATAATCAAGATGAAATCATGGTATTAAAAATAGAAAAATCCATCAAATAAGTAGAGCTAAAGTTAATAGTTTTCTATAATAGCTTTTTAGCTATAAAACCTTACTAATTTTCAAAAAAATTAAAATCTGCAAATTGATTTGTAAGTTAAAGACACAATTTCATTAACTATTGCAAATAATCACAGAAGAGGACAGATGTTATGTTTTGCAACATAATTAATCCACTAGTATGATGATATTATGTTTCGGATCACCCTAGAGTGATGTAAAAGTCCACTAAAAATGAGTAATCAGATACAAATTTGAATAGACAATATACATATCAACACCTGATTAATGCTAAAAATAATTTTCACAGCATAGGACTTAAGCTATTCATATTTTCCTTTAACTAAACATAAAACATTGTAACTGCTTGTGGTTGACTTCTGAGGAAATTCCCTATTTTCCCATTTTACAAGGATAAAAAGAACATGTATGAGTTCATTCCTTGGAACCGTAAATCTAAGCCTATCAATTGGATCATTACTAGTAACCTAATTCAAAAATATGTGTGATATGATTTTGAAAATTTCATGGCCTCTAATACAATACTCTGTTTCTTATTTAATATGATGTTATAAATAATGACCCTTCAGGCATTTGTGGATTTGTTGGACTGATTCAGAATGATTCACACATGCTTTTCGGCACCTTATTCCACCTCATGGAGCACTAGGAAGAAGCACCATGAAATTGTAACATGACTACATCACCAAAGGGCAAACAGGCAAATTCCTCCTCTGAGGACAAGACAAAATTTGGTAAGACAAGGTTTTTAAAAGTATGACCAAAAGCATGATTGTTGGTTATACAAAGCAAATGAATATAGTCATACATTTTTCCAGTAGTAGATGCTTATAACTAAGAACCATATATTTCACTTTAAAAGATATGCTTATGTTTTTTACAGATTAGATAGTGGCCCTATTTTAATTTCTACCATGTCTGTGACTGTTTATTCAAGTCATGTAAATCAAAGAATTACATAAGCAGTTTTTGTAACTGTTTCTGTCAATTGTCTTAAATTTTCAAAGGTGGTTGGCTGAGACTTCTGTAAAAAGATGACTCAAGATTCCAAATAGAAACAGAAAATTGAACAATGTCAAAGGGATACAAGCTGACTTTCCATTTTATTTTACTTAGAACAAGAGAGGCCTGTGCTCAAATAGTATTATTTCCCAGTCTCATTAATTATATGAAAATGCAGAATGACAATTCTCACAGATTTCAGGACTACCAGTGGACTTTAAATCAGCAACTTCCTCCGCAGTATATAGACCAAATAAAACAATCTGAGGAGTTTATTGGGCTGGGAAAAAGGTATTTGTCAAATAAAAGATAGATAAAAACAATGTATATAGTTAGAAAAAGTTAAAAAAACAAATGTGAACTATTATAACCTGGAGAAAGAAATATTATATGACCACTAGACATGGGTTCCAGGAATACCAGTTGTTCTCTTTGTCAGGGAAAGAATTACTAATTATTTGTTCCAAGCAACTTCAGAGCAAGCATCATGAATAACACCTCACCTTTAAATACTCATCATATGCTTAGTTTCTTACTATAAAAATCTTTTTTGAATATGCTAAGCTCCTAAGGGATAGTGGTAACAGCAAATCAAAGAATGGTGTGTGTCTTTGGAGTAACTAAAAATAAAAAACAGAACTTGGAGACAGGAGATAGCAAATTTTGCATTTTAGCAGCTTGATAAATAATTAATAGGTTATTAAAACAACACTCATCACTCACATCTCTTCATCCAACTCCATACTACAAGAGCAAAGGGACACATAATGCCTAGGACTTGGAGAAAATTTAAAACTCCTAAAAGGAAATGGAGTATATAAATGAACACTGAATTATAAATCTGTAGAGCTACAGCCATGTGGGAAATCGCAGAGACAAGTTGTTTACAGAGATTTAAGGGGGACTTGCAAATTCCTGCTGAGCAACTAGAATAGATCAGCAATTTTGAGGGAAAAAAAAAGACATTATAATAAAATTAAAGTTCACTCTTGATGCTTTAAGATATCTCCTGATCCCTAGTTTAAGTAACAGGGTGTTGATATCCCCCACTCAATTGCAAATGAGAAGAATTAAAAATGAGAAGACAACAAATTCTTGAAAGTTTCATATTTAATTCAAAACTGAATTTTATTGATTTTTTCCCCCAGTAAGTTCTTTAAGTCTCTATTTTACTCTTTTTAAGGCCCAGGAGATATATTACTTTGGCTTAAAGGTATTTCCCACGGATTTTAATTCTTTAGTTAAATTCAAAGGACAAAAAGAAAATGCAGTAGATATAAACGTCTAAAATAGTAGAGTAACAATACTTAAACCATAAAGTTATAAAATAAACTCGATTTCTCCAAGTTTCAGCTTTTGCCTTAAAATTTAAACAATAAAAAAAATGAGTACAAAACCATGATGAATTATCAGGAGGGTTTTACAAATTTGTCTCAATTCTAAATGCCTGGGAAAGGGTAGTGTGTGCATAAGATTAAACACATTTTGAATAAAAAGATAAAACAACCTGATTATCTTGAAACATCTGGGGAAATAATATTGAATGTACAAGTAAGACACTTAAACTTTACAGACAAGAAATGAGCACACATACAATAATAAATAATTTTCTGGTTTCTTTCCATAGTATCCTGATTAAATAAGATATTATTAGAATATTTCTGTAATATAGTGTGAATGTGTGAAAATACATTTCTGTCTTTGTAGAATATATAGATGATAAAAGACAATACAATTCATTAAATTTCTTTTTTCAAGATGTTTCACAATTATATGTATTATTCTTCATATCATATGAACACTATGTATAGTGCAGCAGTCTTTTCTACATAAACCCTTGCTAAATAAAATAATAAAACTGAAAGTTACGCTATTAGCCAATCATTAAAAATAGAAATGCTCAGATATTTTGCAACTCTTACATAGAAAACTTATTGAATATGCTAATTTCTGAGCCTTCTTCAAGATAATGAATTAGGTAATAGGTTAACAAAAAGTTGCCTATAATCTTTAGTTATAAATTTGAACACAGAAACATATTCAACTCTGATTAAAAGGTGAGCAATACATATCTCCTATATTTAGATCTTTCAGGTAATTATTTATACAATTTTCAGTTTTATAAATGACAATCATATTTTCTTAGATGTCACAATTTGTAAATTATAGTATTTATGAAATAAGCTTCCAAAAATGTAATCATTACCTTTCTATAAGAAGTTAGTAGGTGTGTATGTGTGGAGATGTAGTTAGAAGATTTATATATTTACACTTCTATTTCAATCCCAGTGGCCTTTTCCCCATACATTATCTCACTGCAGTTTGGTTTCTGCATTAGATCTGTATATGAAGACATTCAGGAAGTAAGAGTAGTGCTCCTCGTGTCCTAGCCCAGGGTGCCCAGCTGGATCCTAGCTGGCTGGATTAATGAATTTTATGCAGTTTGATCCAACTGGCGAGAAGCATGTAGATTACTGTTCTCACTGGCCCCACAGAAGCAGTTACAATTCATTGAAACCAAAGCTAGGTGATAGACATACGCAGATGTGACAGCCTCTGCTAGACCAGATGCTGCAAAAGGCCATCTCCATGCACTTCCCAGGTTGAGGGGCATTGTCAGCTCTTCAGCTTTTACTCCCAGCATGAATAAGTTGCCCTTCATTTCAGACAGGTTCTTCATTTCAATCTGTTTCAGTAGTAAAGACATACATACTAAAAAATAAGACCATGTATATGTAAAAAGATATTAACCATCAGTTCAATGGGACTCCATCACAGATGGTAAATAATCATCTATCACTTTCTCCTTCCTGCTTTAATATTATACAATCTAAATGGGTTAGTCAACTTTCTGTCACTTTCACAAAATACCTGAGAAAAGCTACGTAAAAGGAGGAAAGATTTGGGTCATGGTTTCAGAGACTTTCATCCATGGTCTCTGGGCTCCGTTTTTTCTGGGCCTGCAATGAGGCAGAACATCATGGTGGAGGAGGATGGTGGAACAGACCCCACAGCAGCCAGAATCAGAGAGGAAGAAGGCAAGGAGGGGGCTGGGACAAGATACAGCCTTCCAAGACATGCCCCAGGTGACTTACTTCCTTCAAGGAGGCCCCATCTATCTTTTCCACCACCAGCTGGGAGGCAGGTCTTTAGCTCATGAGCCTTTGGGGGACAGTCTAAATCCAAACTCTACCACTGAACTGGAGTCAAAGGGCTGCCTCTCTCCAACCAATGCCACGTGCCCCCTAGGGCTGAGGCAGTAATGGAGCAAGGATTTCCCCCACAGCACTAAATGGGGAAGCCAAGTAATGAAACAGACTTTATGTTAAGTAGAAATAGATTTACAATAATCTTATTATTTTTATAAAAATCTTTCTGACTATTTGAATGACTGAAGTTCAAAAACAATTTTTTTAAACTTAAGATACTGTTTTAAAAAATCAGTTGTTTCTCCTTTATCATGAAGCTCTCCTCTTTCTCTATTGTTTCGATTTTGAACAATCTTTAAAAACTAATCAGCAAAACTCAGTTCTATCTCTAAGAAAGGTATTGACAAGAGCAAATATATTTCAGGTAATTTCTAATCTTATTTTTATGGGTCAATATCAAGTATTTTATGATTGATTCTTCTATTGATAGGCTTTCCTGTTAATAATAAAACACTGTGCGTAATATGTTTATAAATGTCTCCTGATACATCCAAATAAGATTTTCTCAAAAGTAAACTTTCAGGGGCCAGGGTTGTGGCTCAGTGGTAGAGCGCTTCCTAGCATGCATGAGGCACTGGCTTTCATCTTCGGCACCATATGAAATAACTAAATAAATAAAAACCAGTGAAATGAAGGTATTGTGTCCATCTAGAACTAAAAAGAAAAAATTACAAATAAACTTTCAAAAGGGTTATATCTGGGTCAAATGATGGATCTGTTTTCGTTTTGCAGTTCATAGACATATCGCTCTTTAAAGGCCTTGGGCCAGTTCACCCTTTAACTCACGATTCTCCAGCAGTGCTCAGCTTTATGAGTTATTTTTTGTACCACAACATGTCATGCATTTGGATAATATAAATGAAAGAACTCTGGCAATGAAAATATTTTGGCAGTCATTTACAGGAAAGTTTATTTCTTTTCCCTGATTTATTTATTCGGTCTCTTATTTATATCTGCATGGACTAATGGATATTTATTTCATACTTTGGATTACACGACAGTGCTTCATTATTCTTTTTTGTGGCTAATTCTTTCAGTTTTGGTGACAGGGGGCATTTTTCAGGTTGGCGACTGTGTCCCTTTATATTTCTCCAGCCTTGTCCTCTTTGAACACTACTTTCTGGTACAAAATGTGCTCCGGGCTTAACTGGTACTGTCCCTTTCCTACAGCAAGCATCAGTGATTTCTGCAAAGAATACTACCCCTTTTTCTTGAATAAAAGTACTTAGATTCCAAGATCTGGATACACTTATTCCTTCTGAGGTGTTATTGCTCCCAGGCCTTCGCAGTGGACAGAGCATGACAACACAGGTGTGCATGTCAACTTGAGCACACAAGCCTACCTGTGATTGCTTCTGACTAAACATTGGAATATGCTTTAGGCTAAACACAATTCATACTGATGTTTCTGTGGCATTTCTTGCCATATGTTTTTAAATCTTTTCTCTACTGATTTATATTTAAGGTCTAGGCATGCATTGGAATATAAAGGATATATTTTGAAAGATGATTATATATATTATATATATTTCTGTATTTAATATACAGCCATATTTTAATCCAATCGCTCAGTGAATTCCAAATTATAAGGAAACTGGAGATTAGAAAAATAGATAATTTACCCAATCAAACATCAAAGATGTGTGATGTCTTCATATGATTTGAATGTCCCTTCAAAACTCTTGTTAAAATTTAATGGCCATTTTAAGTATTGAGAGGAGAAAACTTTAAAAGGTAAGTAGATTTGGGGGACACTGCTCTATAAATACATTAAGTCTGCAGTAGCAGGTGCAAGTTAGCAGAGGTAAGATAGATCAGTGGTCAAGTTTGGCACCTCTTCCTGTCCCTGGCATGCTTCTATACAGCAAGCCAGACCGTATTAGAGGCTGCCACCTTGCTCTTGGACTTCCCAGCTCCGACAACCATAAGCCCCATAACTTTATGTTGCCTATAAACTACCCAGTCACCAATATTCTGTTAGAGTGGGGAAAATAAACTAAAACATTATATTTTCTCAGTTTGGGGGAAAACACATCTCACATCAGCTCTATTTCAAGGATGAGTATCTGTGGTGAGAATGAAGATATAAAATGGGAAAAAGGAGTGGAAGAAGAGAACAATATGAAAGATAGTTATGTTGTTTCACACAACAAATATGAATAAGACCTGAATTAAGCAATTCTATGCTACTGACTAAGTGAAATTAACACATTGGCTCTCAATATTTCCAAGCAGCATCAATGCCTTAAGAAAGATTTATGGTAATAAAGTGTTGACAGTTATTTGAAATTGCTTATGTATATGTTAGCCAACATTAGCATAAGTAAATTGCTTCGTTCTGGAATTCACCTTGAAGCCATTTTTTAAAATTAAATAATTCCCTATCCTCTAATATTCAAGTCATATTTAAATGAAAAATGGGACTAAAACTGTGGTCTTTTATTTCCAAGAATTTGTAACTACAGGAGAGAATGATAATTGTTTTTATATCACCAGTGTGTGCACTATTACACAATACAAACTAGAGACCTCAGTGATCCCCTAAGATGTATGATAATTGATTTTTTACTATATTTGGTTTCTTTGTATTGATTATTATTTTGAAATTCACCAGCAAAGCATCTTAAAACATTTTCTGATAGTATCTGAGCTGGCAGTCACCAACACATTTTTGGTTATTTTAGAGAGGATCCTTTGTAAGTGTGGAGAGAAAATAAACTTGATGGTATGATCAAATCCTCCTTCACTTTGGAAAACATCTCCTAGATATGCCTTGATACTTGCCATATGAGTGGCAGTGAGACTCCTAGAGAGGTGTGAACAGTGTTTCACAAAATCTAAAAGTATTTGTATTAGAAAATAATCAGCAATTTGCACTCAAGGAAAAGAGGAAAACAAACCTAACCTTTCTTCCTTCTGATTCATAGTTGATTGAAGTAAACATTAATCATATACAAAATTCTTAAAAGGATATCAGCACAATGATTGAGTTGTATAATTCCTTAATACCAATACAATTTTATTTTACATACTCACATGTATTGAAAATCTGTGCAGACTCCATTTCATTCTCCCTTAATCCCCTGAATTTTTTTTCTTTTCAAATTTCTAAGCTGCTTCTCATATTATGACAGGTTACAGACATGCTTCTTTTTACTTTTTCTATTTTTTTCAGATATTTGAAATCACCGTTTAGTTTCAGAAGCATTCCAGATATTGAGGTTAAGGATTTAAGTCATTTTCCATTATCTCAAAAGAAAATCTGAGTTGAATTACTTGGAAATTCTAGCATGACAGTCTTCCAAATATTAATACATTTTATACTTCACTAAAATAGACATACATCTATTATAAACAGATGTCTATTACTCTCTCCATAAGTCTTTGCAAAAAAGCCTTTAAGCACTTGTCAGTTCTTAAGTTGCTGGCACCAAATAGGAGGAGCTTTCTAAATTTTAATTTCTGCTTGAAATCTCAAGTTATCATTGTAACAAATAAATACCTAGTTTGCCTCTTTCATGTTCAAAAAAATATTTGCCGATAATCTGAGTCTGAATAATCATAGTTTGTCAGTTTTTTCTTCAAGGAAAAAACAACATTTTGTGGATGAGGTTGTCTTTAACTCCCAAGTCAAATGACTCACACATGGGCTTTTGACAACCTTCAATGTCAGGAGATAACAGTGGCATAGATAGTGCTTATTTCATTTTGAAGAATATTTTTAAAACCTGAACTTTACATTGAACTTTCATAAAATTAATACTTTTCCTGAATCTTGATAGACACTCCTCAGTGAAAATTTTCCCCCTAAAAATATGTGATGGGAAACATCACATAACTATTTGCTAGTGTCAGGGTCTTGATTCCAATTAAGACCACAGCAGTAACCATCAGTTCAGGTTACTGAGGTACCCTGAGGTTCCAGTGGGCTATTCAACTATGAATATTTCAGCATGATTTGTGTTCTTTTCCAATCCTCCCCAGAAAATAGTTTCTTTAATTGTTAGATATTACTGATAGCCAAAACCCAAACAGAAAGTTCATCCACCAATTACCCATCATTTCATCTATTTGTAAGGCATTGTTGCAATTCTGCACATAAGACATGGAGTCAGTATCTACACTCACAGTCTACCCTTTAACTTTTCGAGTTTCTCTGCTTTTGGAGACAGCAGTGTTACTTCTCACCATTAGGCACTTCCAAGGTCAACTGCATACAGATCTATTAATCCCTTAGCTAATGTCTGAATTTCTCCAACCAAGACAATATTAACTTGGACTGTTAAGATGTTCACTCTTTTTTAAAAAATTCCAGTTTGAAAAATCATAATATAAATATTCAGTTTAGCTTTCTTTGAACTGTAAGCAATTGGTTAAAAAATTGTTACAATTTATCAAGCAGCATAAGCGTATTTGGAAGTCTTTTATTGCATAAGACACATAAGATAAATTATTAACATTTATAAAGCCCCCAAAATGACAGCATCTGTTCATATCTCTGTTCATTATTTACACTATTTTTTCCATTTTCTTTGGAGTAGATGCCTATCTTTTGTGGTCATAAATATTTATGCCAATTTCATTTTTTCAGTGTGTTTAGATGCAGAAAAGTAGAATTGGTGGGCTGAAAAGGCCAGGCTTCCAGTTTTCCCCCTTTTGAATTGTATAATCTACTTTGACATATTAGCAAAGTATATTAGTAATTCTAAAGTACGTAATGAGTAATATTAAATTCTAAACTATATTGGACAAAAGTGTAAATGTGCAGATCATAAGAGAAACACGTGAGTAAGGCGAGCAGGAGCACAATAGAAGTAGCCAGACAAGTATGATTTAATATTTGAAAATGGAACTATTTATTGCCTCTATCTAATAACTTTGGAATTCCTTGAAAGCCAATACATAATTACACACTTTCAAATTAATCAGAGGGCACTAGTGCGATTGCACGGTGTGAAACTTCTGGAAATCAAAATTGAAAACTTCACTGGGCCCTCATGAGAAAATGAGGGTGAAAATGTGGAGCAGTTATTTAATATTATGAAAGCAATTTAATCCTGCTATCTTCCAGATTCACAGTTTACTCTTTTAGTACACCTAGCCTAAAATACAAACCACCTTATATATTTTCAGATATGCATGTACGTGTGCATATCTACCTTGACATAAGATATATTTCTTACTGCCAGTTGCAAGGAAACGGGAGTTCTGATAGGGGGAGTTGAACACTCCAATGCCAGAGAAGCTAGGACAAGAAAGAGAATGTAGTTGGTTTGTTGCTATGACCATCATAGGGAGAGTAGGCATGGTGGGCTTACTTTGGATTTTTCAGGTGTAAACTTACTATTGGAAATAAATTCCCATTAAATATTTGGCAGCTATTGGTTTTTTAAATAATAAGAAAATTGGAAGTGATTTAAAAAACCAAGATGATTAAAAAACATACAAATTAACTATAATGGTTTACTAATACCTTATTTGATATCATAAAAAAGTTCTAAGTGTTACTCACTCTGGTTTTTGTACTAAGAGACAAGGGTTTATAGTGCAATACTTACAGATTTAAGACCTGAGAAAACTCACATAGTGTTGATATGTACTTATATCTACATGTAAAAGTTCATGTTTACGAAAAATTTCTCCTCCAGCCTACCCTAAAACCGAGGGGACAGCTAGGCTATGGTTTACTTCTTTTAGGACAAAATCTCTGAACTACTAAGTAGCCTCTTCTTACCTTCTTAGAACAACGAAGGTAAATCTGACTTTTCTCTCTCCATTGTAGTTTGGGATTATAGAAACCACATAACTTTCCTTTTACTTTCACAGTTCTATAGATCAAAGAGAGACACACCCAAGGAAATTCCACTGAACTTGGACTTGTTTTCAATCATACGATTCTGAACTTGAAACTCATTGCCATAAATCAGACAAGACTTTTGGGAGAACTCAAGGTTAACATAATTTATATGTGACAGAAATATAAATTATTTTTAACCACAGGTAGAATCTTGAGGTTTGCAAATGACTCCATATTCTTTACATCTTTATTTATACTTCTTTTGTGATCTGACTATGGATTTGCTCTCGTAAAGAAATGGATTCAGTGTCATAAATTTTACCTGTTTGCAAGGGACATAATTTTATGTATGGAACACCTAGAAACTGCACCAAACAAACCTTTTGGAAATGATAAATGAATGCAGAAATTTTGCAGAATATATATATATATATATATATATATATATATATATATATATATATATTTACACTGATAATTTAATTGCTGAGAAAAAAATCAAGGAATTAGTACCATTCACAATAGCAGCAACAATAACTGTAATAAAATAAAATTAATAGATATGAAATTGTCAAAAAAATGACCTTTATAATGAAAATTGTAAAACACTGATGAAAGAAATTAAAGAGGGGACACACACACACACACACCAAATAGAAATGTATCCCATGTTCATGGTTTGGAAGTATTAATTTGTTAAAAAATGTCCATACTAAACAAAGCAGTCTATAGATTCAGTGCAATTCCTATCAACATATCAATAACATTTCTCACAAAAATATGAAAAAATAAAAAACAAATATAAAGAACAAGCACTCCTAAAATATGTACAGAACCACAAAGGACCATACTTGACTAAAGCAATCCTGAGTCAAAAGTACAAAACTGGAGGTATTATAATGCCTGGCTATAAAATATACCACAATGCTATAAGAAATTAAACTATATTGGTTTGTCATAAAAATAAGCACATCCACAAATGGAACAGTGCAAAGAATCCATAAGTAAATCCACATATTTGTAGACAATTCAAATTCTCTGAAGTCAGCAAAAGACTATATTGGAGGAAGAAGAATCTCTTCAACAAATGATATAAATGATGTTGGGAATATGAGATATTCATATGCAAAAAAAATGAATTTAGACCTTTATCCCTCAAAATACATAAAAGTCAACTTGGAATAGATCAAAGACTCAGATATTTTCAAACCTGTGAAAATACTAGAAGAATATATAAGAGAAATGTTTAATTACATTGGGCTTGGAAAAATAAAATTTTGAACATGACCTAAGAAACATAAACAAAGGAAGCACAATTGCAATTAGGATTACTACAAACTTAAAATTTTTAACAGCAAAGGAAGCAATTAACCAAATGGAGACACAATCTACAGAATGGAAAAAAAATTTGCAAACCATTTATTCAAGAAGGGATTGCATTCAGAATATATGAGAAATTTTAAAAATTCAGCTACAGAAAGCCCAAATAAACTGAGTTAAATATGAGCAGTTAATCTAAATAATATTTCTAAAGAGGATATGAAAATGACCTGTAAATGTATGAAAAACAACCTCAGCATCACTAATCATTAGGGAACTTCACTTCAAAACCACTAACAGATAGCATCTCACCCCATGGCTATTATCAAAAAGACAAAAAATAATATGTCAAATGCTGATGAGGATAGGGAGAATGAAAAACTCAAATACACTGTTAGTAGTACTGTTAACTTAGTTTAGTCATTATGGGAGAATATAGAGGTTCTCAAATACCAAGAAATAGACCTAAGTCCTATATGAACCAGGAATTGTGCAATTTGCATAAATTCAAAGTTATTGACATTAGGATATTGAAGAGACATGAGTAGTTACATTTTTTTGCAGCACTATTTACAATGGCCATGATCTGAAAGCCACATAGGTGATGACCAACATATAGAAGAATAAAGAAAATGTGGAATGTATACAGAATGGAATATTATTCAGTCATAAGAAAAAACAAAATCCTGCCATTTGCTACAATATGGATGGAACCAGAGAATGTTAAGTACAATCATTCATCACAGAAAAATGCCATGTTTTTACATATTAAAGACAGAATGCTGACCTGATCAAAAGAACAGAAAAGTGGTATTGGACCCTCAGAAAGGTCTTGATAAGGGGTAGGGAGAGAAGATGGCTAATGGTATAGGGGGACAGTTGGATAGGAGGAATAACATCTAATTTTCCATAGCACAGTAGAACCATACTGTGTTATAGAAAATTAAGCATGCAATGGATATGGTTATAAAAAGAAACTAGCCATACAATTACAATTACAATCATAATTATGATCAACAATAATTAATTGAAGATTTAAAAATAGCTAGAGACTTTTGAAGATTCCAACACAAACAAATGGTAAATGTCTGAGATCAAAGATATTACAATTACCCTGTTTTGTAATGTCACAACATAGTCTATCAACATGTACTGTTGTTACTATATGTCATTTAAAAATGTTGAAAAAAAAAGAAATGAATGGATTTTGTTTCTCCATCCTCAAAATATAAGCTTTGATCTTTTATTTTTTCTTGGCCAATATGATAATATCAGGCATACTATAAGCAGGGACTAAACAAAAGCATTTATCAATTGAGATCTCTTTTCATGCACTTGAAACCAGAGATCACTGTGTCTATAAACTTGGTCGCCCATTGAGGTCATCAAAGGAAAAGTTCCCACATAAGGAGTAGTTGGGTTGTTGTGGACACTATCTGTCAGGATACTACATGTGGCTAAGTCTGTCCTACGTTATGTAGCCGACAATAGACTTCCAAAATAATTTATAATGATGAGTGCTTCAAAACTGAGTTAGGCAAGGTCAACCTAGACTGCAAGAACTGTGAACAGGGAACTAAATAGAATCATTGCTTTTTAAGTTGCTGAGTTTCAGAGTGGTTCGTTATGCAGCAAAAGTTCAGTGTACTACATCTTAGCCTATATACCAATGCTTAAAGAAAATATAGTGGAAGAAAGTAGAAGCTGTCATATAAATGATCTCTTTTCATAGAAGGCATCAGCAGACCCCCAGAATAAAGGTAGACTAGGGGAGAAAGCTAGCAACACATGATACGCTGCAGAAAGAATGAATAAATTTGTTGATTGAATGTATATCTTCTTCTGAGAAGTGTCTGCTCAGCTCCTTAGCCCATTTATTGATTGGGTTGTTTGGTTTTCTGGCATTAAGTTTTTTTGAGTTCTTTATATATCCTGGAGATTAGTGTTCTATCTTTCCTGCACGTGGCAAAAATTTGCTCCCAATATGTAGGCCCTCTCTTCACCTCATTGATGTTTCTTTTGCTGAGAAAATGCTTCTTAGTTTGAGTCCATCACATTTATTAATTTTTTATTTTATTTCTTGCACTTCAGGAGTCTTGTTAAGAAAGTCAGAGCCTACTCTGACGTGATGAAGATTTGGGCCTACTTTTTCCTCTGTTAGCTGCAGGTTCTCTGGTCTAAATTCTAGATCCTTGATTCACTTTGAGTTGAGTTTTGTGCATAGTGAGAAATACGGGTTTAGTTTCATTTTGTTGCATATGGATTTACAGTTCTTGCAGCACCATTTGGTGAAGAGAAATCCTTTCTCCACTGTATATTTTCAGCTCCTTTGTCTAGTATGAGATAACTGTATTTATGTGGATTTGTCTCTGTGTCTTCTATTCCATACCATTGATCTACATGTCTATTTTGGTGCTAATACCATGCTGTTTTTTTATTACTATATCTCTGTAGTATAGTTTAAGGTCTGGTATTGTGATGCCTCCTGCTTCACTTCTTGCTAAAAATTGTTTTGGATATTCTGGGTCTCTTATTTTTCCAAATGTATTTCATGATTGCTTTTTCTGTTTCTATACGGAATGACAATGAGATTTTAATTAGAATCATATTGAATCTGTATAGCCCTTTGAGTAGTATGGCCATTTTGACAATATTAATTTTGCCTATCCAAGAGCATGGGTTCTTTCCATTTTCTAAGGTCTTCTTGAATTTGTTTTTTTTTTTCCTTAGTTTTCTGTAGTTTTTCATTGTAGAGGTCTTTCATCTCTTTTATTAAGTTGAATATATATATATATATATATATATATATATATATATATATATGTATATATATATATAATGTTCAACATCTCTAGTAATTAGAGAAATACAAATCAAAACTACTCTAAGATTTCATCTCATGCCAGTTAGAATGGCAGTTATCAAGAATACAGACAACAATAGTGTTGATGAGGATGTGGGGAAAAGGTACACTCATACACTGCTGGTGGGACTTCAAATTGGTGCAGCCAATATGGAAAGCAGTATGAAGATTCCTTAGAAAACTTGAAATGGAACCACCATTTGACCCAGCTATCCTTCTCCTTGATCTTAAAATCAGCATACTATAGTAATGCAGGCACATAAATGTTTATAGCAGCTCAATTCACAATAGCTAAACTGTGGAAGCCATTTATATGCTCTTCAACAGATGAATGGATAAAGAAACTGGCATATATACACAATAGAATATTACTCATCATTAAAATGGAATAAAAGTATGGCATTAGCAGATAAATGGATGGAGTTGGAGAATATCATGACAAGTGAATTAAACCACTCCCCAAAAAACAAAGACTGAATGTCTGATAAGTAGATGCTGAGCCATAATGAGGGGCATGGGATAAATGGAGGAACATCAATTGGGCAAAAGGGGAGGGAGAGGTGAGGAGGGTGGCAGGAAATATGGTGGAATGACCTTAGGTCCTTACTTTAGGTACATTGTATGAGTGCACAAATGGTATAACACTACATTGTATACAACCAGAGAAATGAAAAGTTGTGCTACAATTGGGTACAATGAATCAAAATGTGTTCTGCTGTCATATATACCTAATTAAAATAAATTAATTACTTTTAAAAAAGCATGAATAAAACTGCCAGCTGAAATACTTTGAAAATTAGGCTGCACAGCAACACAGTCCATAATTTTGGAATAATTGGTTGTAATACTTGTTTTTTGTATGATTTATTTCAGTAATTATTCAATACATGTCCCAGAAAATCAGGAAGATACTCTATCAAACTTTCACTAGGGACAAGGCATTCCAAGTGTCCATTCTCTTTTCTTATTCAAATAACACTCTATATCCAACATTTATTGGTGTTGAAACAATTATTACTAATGTAGTACACATAAATAAAATAAAATTAACTTCCACTGGAGGCTTAAAGGTATATTTTTATGGTATGTTTAGGCATAAAAAAGTTTTCTTTTTTAATATAATATTTGTGGAAGAGAGTCTGCAAAATAGTGCCCAATAATACTGACCTAATTTCTTATGATCTTCTGCACTCTTCTCCCATTGCAGTAGACTTGTGTGATCTATAGGGCATTACTGAGGTAAATAGTATGTAACTTCTGAGCCCATATCACAGAATTTATCTGTGGCTTCTGCTTTTGTTTCTTGAATAACTCAGGTTGGGGGAGGTCAGCTTTCATTTCTGAGAATGCTTCAGCAGTCCTGAGGAAAGAACCTCATGGGATCGGGTAGAGAGGGAGGCTTCCTGTAGAGAGCCTATTGGCCATGTGAGTGAGCCACTTGGGAAGCGGTCCCCAACCTCAGTCAAATCTTCAGATAATTGCAGCCTTTCTATTGGACTGAAATCTCAGGAGAGATCCACTAGAATTTTTCAGCCAAGAGCTTTCCATATATCTGTTGTGCTAAAACTGAGGAGGAAAAGTTCATTATTAATTGGACTGTATTTTAAGGCAATTAGTTTTACAGCAACAATCACGACACACTTTTTATTGATTCATACTTTAAACTTTGCTTAAACACTGAGTCATTTTGTCTTTAAAAACTTGAATGTTGTAAGATTTTTAACTGATTTTGTGAAATTGGGCTGCTGGCTTGTTTTCATATGTGTCACTGCTCAATCTGTGAAATAGAACTGCAGTAGTAATTATGATTGTAAAATTTAAATTAAATAAAATGTGCAAAGAGATTAGAAACATACCTAGAATATAACAAATACTTAACATCTGTCAAAAGTATTTTTTGTGGAAAGGTGATAGTTTAAGGTTGAATATTAAACTAACAACATTTGCCTATGTTCTAATATGTTAAGCTCTTTCAAAATGTAAGATGGGATATAACTTTTATAATTTTTTTCTCATAGAACATTTTTCAAAATTACTTTTACTTCCATTATTATTATTATTATTATTATTAGGTTTTCTTCTACAGAATCAGGTAAAAAATAGGCTTTATAAAAAGACAGGCTGTGGTAGTTTTTAAAATGTAATAGTCATTGTAATGCACAGTATGAATGACATATCTCACCTGGAGTCTAGACACTGTATAGTGGCTTCAATGGACAGTAAGATGCACTTTTTCAGTTTCAGATTCACATCCTTTGTCTGACTTTCACACTCCTCGGGAGACATTCAAATTGCAATTTGCGCCTTACCGTTTTTACTACAGCAAATAACTTATTCCCTTTGTTACTATTCACTTTGCTTTCATGAATAAAACATATTTTACCTATTGTATATTTTATTAAAATGGAGACCAAATTCTAAGACCAAGGTAAGGATTTTATTCCCTTGCTTTAGCCATTTTATTATTCCTTTAAACTACCATGGGTTGAAACTAGGTATACATTGCATGCAATGAATACTCAAAGTCGTTTTTCATTGTGTAACTTTTGTGTACCATCTAGGCCCTCAAGTGTCCTAAATAGATAGTTTTTTCCTTCAGAGCTATTTCTCATACATTTGATGAAAACAATCATGCTCCCTAAGAATAACAAAAATAAAATTCATTAATTTAATTGTATTTTGAATTTTTGAAACTTTTTGCTTTAATCATTTAAGTAAATTATTTACTATTTCAGAAGGCAACAATATAAAAAAATTTGACTTAATGTGACTAATGACATAATTAAATAACTAGAAATGCAGACTTCTAAATTGAAGTAAACTTTATTAGTTTTACATAAATAATCAATAATTATAATTCTTGGAAGAAAATTTAAGGTATGTTTTCAATTATATTTATCATATCAATGAATGTAATAAACCAAGAATACTATTTTTAACTTATAACAGGAGGAAATAAGAAAATCTATCAAGTCATTGGTTTTATGTTTGGCTTTGTTATTATCTGGACAGCATATTTCACTGAGCATTTGCATGCAAAACATTAAACTGGCATACAACATGAGGTCAAGTTGTTAAGATGAAACAAAAGAAAATCACTTAAGTTTCATTTAAAATTATTACCTTCAAAACAAATCAGTTTCCAAAAGCTATTACAAAATGTAACATTTATCTTAAATTATATTCCACCCTCCAATTCTATCTCTGCTTGAAAGATAATTGAACCAGTGACTCTGAAAAAAAAAAGCCAGTTGCACCATACAGACATTTGAAAACTGCTCTTATACAGTTCTGTCATTATATACAACTATAAATATACTTGTGTATAAAGACACACATGTGCACACACATACCCCTACTTAATAGCTTCGCACTCTACAGCTATACACAAATTCTGGAGGGTATGCCAAGGGATTATCTCATCTGGTAACATTTCTTCCTAAATAATTTGAAAAAGTGAAAATAAGATGAATAACTATTTTTTTTTAATTTCCAAATCAGAAAACATTCTCTTAAAAATAATTTGATGCAGAATCTTTTTAAAGTATATGTAAAATGGAACAATATTTACTAGAATGTTTTTTTTTCTAATCATGCTTGAGTACTTTCCTTTTGTGATTATAGTTGCTAGCTAAAATATCAAGAAACAGGTCAGACTACCTATAGCCAAAGAGTATATTGAAAAAAATAATTGTGTGTGCATATTATGTACTTAATTATAAACAATGATAAAGCAGAACCAGAGTGTTTTAAGCCCAATAAATAAATAAAAAGAAAGGAAGTGAGGGAGAGAAGGAGGGACAAAGGAATGGAGAATAGGAGGAAGTTGAACAGAGGAGAGGAGATTTATAGAGAAAAAAGGAGAGCAGAAGTGGGAACAGCCTGATTGTTGGACTCACAGTTTCTTTCCCTATGACTGTTAAAACAGAAGAGAATTGCTCTTAATAATCACTCAGGGAAACTGTGCCCTTTCAGATTGACTACCATCAACCCTATATTTATTTTTGGAAAACGAGCCCATTTTAGGCTCCATTGTGATTATGTGGTAGCTGGCAGAAGTGACTCCACTCTAGTCTGGTCTGTTGTGGCCCGTGTAGGAGCTCAGTCCAAAACAATGTGTCTTCTGTAAAATTCTCTTCAGGAAAAAAAGAGTTGTTGATTTTCTCCCAATGCATCTAATTTACACAACGGCAAGTATTTCAGCATATTTTCTGCTTTCTGTCTCTGTAGGAAGAGGAGTGATAGTGACATCTGAGCCTAGAAACTGTCAATGGCTGAGAAGCAGTGAAGAGAGAGCAAAGAGGGAGCACTCATGGTGGAGCACCCTTGCTTTTGCCTAGGATTCACCACTCGCTGTGTGGTAATAACTGTAACTTAGTCAACATGTTCAGATCCTTGGAGTCTTTAAAATAAGAACAACAAAATTTCTGTTCAGAAATTTTTGTAAGATAATTAAATATAATGGCACATCTAATATTTTTGCTACTAAAGAGCTGTTTTAAGTGATAGACAATGCTGGAGACAGTGAAGTATAATCAGCCTCAGATCAAATGGAAGACTGACTTTCCCCTAAATGTCTTTCAAAACTGTTACAATTTAAAATTAAATTTATAACTTAAATTGAAAATTAATTTTATGTAATATAGGTAAAAAATACATATTTGTGTGTGTATGTATGTGTATGTATATATATATATGAATAATTAATTTTGGGGAGCTATCCATGAACCATGCATGAACCAAATTGGCATTGGAAATCTGGTATCAGGGAAGTCCCTGTGGCACTTCTGCTGGTGAGACTGCCCCAATACATGTGACTTCCTACCCAGCTCTGTTAGGTTCCATATGCACTGGAGATGGAGTGACTTGCTAAAGCCACATAGACACACAGCCTCCCAGAGATGGGTGTGGCTTGCCAAGATGCCAATCAACCTGTTGACTGCAAAACACCTTGAAGCAAGACTCCACCCACTGAAACTTGATCCCTACCTTTGATGTCCTCTCCCTTAAATAAGTGACCAGAGCCATTTTCTAGATGCTCAGCTTCAGCTCCTGTGTGGACTGGACCTGTCAGGTGCTCCATTCTTTTAAAACTATTTTTCTGACTCTGACTCTCAATTCTTCACTAACTGTTTCAGACCTTCATTTTCTCAGGTGGCTCATCCCCTCTGAGCAAAAAATGCTCAATAATTAATAATATATTTTAGTTGTTATTTATTATAAAAAAATTGTTATTTGTATTACTATGAAAACTATTATGAAGCAATAATTTAACAATACGTTAAAATGGCACATGACTTGCGAGGCTAAGTCAAGAGGATCCCAAGTTCATGGCCAGCCTCAGCAACTTGGTAAGACCCTGTCCAAAATAAAATGAAATAGAGATGGGAATGTAGCTTAGTGGTACTGTGACCCTGGGTTCAACACCCAGTACTCACCCATTCCCCCATTATATATATATATATATATATATATATATATATATATATATATATATATAATTTTTATTTTAAAATTATTTGTATTTTTAAAGAACTTCAAATCTTCAAATGTTTATTAAATAGACTGACACTATAAGAATTTTCAAGACAGAAGAATAAACTACTCAACAACAAAAATACTCACCAAGGTAAAAGAATTTACAAATGCGCTGAGTTTCGTGAGATTTTTACAATAAATAGGATTTTTTAAAAGTTTTAAAGTAAATAGCATGGTATCCAAAATTTTGTTCATAGCCACTGAAGAATTAGTCAAAATATTTTTCTAAATTGTTTTCTCAATGGCATAGTTTTATTAATAAGTCTAAGGGAAAGCTGGAAAATTCTAGAAGTGCAAAGAAATATTTGTTATACTTAAAGAAAAGCTCTATAACAATGAAAATATTTTAGATTTTTTAATTAGTTCATAGAATGAATATTTTATATATATATATATGTCAGGTTTCCATAGTATATGAATATGTTTGAAAAGTATTTAGGATTCTTTTTATTTCATAGATTTCAAAGTGGATCTAAAGCAAAATTGGAAGATGTATTGCAATGCTATAATTTAATAATACTTCATCTACTTTGAATGTTGTCATTCTAAAAATGATAATGGAACTAAATTATTTTCAAGAGAGTAATAACCTAGTTTTTAACATCTTCTGATGAACAGAAGCTTAAGATATTGGATGACTGAAAGGGTTTCTTGACTGTGTTCTCTGGGCTTCTAAATGCATATATTTTTTAAATGAAAATGATGTAAAACAGGTATTTCTAGTAAATCTGAGGAATATATATGGAAGCAATGACTAAGGAAATAACTTTTCTATTTCAGAAAATTACAGAAAAATACTGGGACACATCAGAGCTTCTGTTCTGGATATACTTGGCTTGTGCTGCTAGATTTATCAGAAGCTCTAATGCATTATGAAATATTAGTCTTGCTACAGGCATCCTATCCAGTCCCTGCTTTTTATTAAAATGGTTTTAATATTTCAACAAGATATTTCTTGTAATTTCTGATTAGTAATTTATCATACTTAGAATGTTTAATTACTCTGTTTTTAAATTTACTATTAGCAACTGGGTCTTATAGAATACTTTTTTCAAGTGTCACATTTTATAATGTGTTTTTTTGCTTTTTCTTTTTTGATGAAATGGATTTGTTATGAATTACCTTTATGTTCTGGGAGTAAACACAAATAGTTATTGAAATTTAATTTAAAAGTTTTGAGGAATTAGTAATTGAATTCAGGTAATTTTATTCAATACAATTAAACTTCCTACATTACCTTTTTGTTTGTGTTTCTATTTTTATTGCTTTTAAATAAATTTTAAATTTGTCCTTAGGAGGCAGAGCAAGGTGGCAGCTGAGTAAGAACCTACATTGATAACTTCCCCCTGGACACACACACACACATCCATTTAATCAACTATTCATGCACTGAACTACCATCACAAGAGCTAAAATCCACCTAAAAAATAAAAATGCCCTATTTTAGATATAATAAAAAGATGCATTGAAGTCTGGGAAGAAAGAGTAGCATACATCACCCATCTCCCAACATCAAGCAGCATATAGAAAGAAGCCTTCCACTAAAGGAAAGAAGAATGGGTTAAGTATAGTTGGTGGACTTCAAATCCAATAGAAGGTTTGCCATGAATCCTAGTGCCTGGCAGAAGCCCACAACCTCTACCACAAAGCCAATACTAAGACTTTGCCATGGGAACTGCATTAGTCTGATAACTATGGGAAGGTCTCTACTAGGCTTAACCCAACCACATCAACAGATGGGAGAGCAGGCCTCCTGACAAAGCACAGGATTTGCCTTGGAGCTCAGTTCCAGGTTGACCACAGAGAAAACCAACACCAGGCAGAAAATTAGCAATCCTATGAACCAGCCAAAGATTTCAGACAGAGCCTCTAGTCTTTCTCTAGTATCATGTAGAGACTTATACACCAATAGGGTAGACTCAATTTTGGCCTGCATCATTGTCATTCTTAGAGTGGACCAAAATCATCTCCTACCAAGATGGCACACCCTACCATGGCACCCTCTGTGGCTGTGAGACTCTGGTGCAGCTTAATATTAACCTTGGAGATGTAGGAACTCTTCATCACCTGCCCCCCACCTCTGGCAGCTCAGATACTAGCAGGCAGTACTCACAGGTAATGATCTAGATCTGCTCTGGTATCAGGTGGGGACCTGTGCCCCAGAGGGATGGACTCATGATTCTGCCTTCATCATTGCCAGCTGTGGCAAGAGCCAGGGAAGTCCTTGCAATTGTTCAGGTCTTTTGCTTATGACAATCAAATGTGATCCAGCTCAGCATCAGTGTTAAAGCCAAGGGACTGGCTTCATTATCACTACAAGCCCAGGTAACATAGCCTGGAATAAGACTCCATTCACTGGGCATAGGTCCTGGTAGAAAGCAAAGGAACTCAGTGCTGGAATGGTAAAACCTAACTCTGGTCACACTTTAATGGACCTCATCCCCATGCCAGTTCCAATGAACAGATCCTGTGTAATTGCCTCACTGTGAGGTGGAGACATGTGATCCAGTATCTTGGATATCTTTTCCAGTTAGTATCACTTGTGATTAGTTGCAGTGGTCATAAGCCAGAAGTCCACAGCAGTTAGCAGGGCATAGTGTGAGTTTTGGTTCTATTCGAGTAATGTGCTGGGTTTTTCTGGGCAGAGAGCATAGGTATGATACAGCATTGAAGTTTGGGTGGTTATGGACATGACATTAGGGCTTGCAGCTGGTTCTTTCATGGTGGTTCTGCCCAGAGTTGAGCAGAAACTCCAAGGGCCTGATCACAGGTTGATAATTGTGGAAGACAAATCTGGATCTGCCCAGGCCCCAGGGAAAGACTGATATAAATATGCTACTTTTTTTTTTTTTGGCTATTCCCTAGTTCATGCCCAAAAACATAACAATTGACATACCTAGGCTTGGGCTTCCCTTTAGTACTGAAACAATTACACCACATCAATATGCACCACTCAGTGAACTGATCTTATGGTGCCATCTAGTGTTCAAATAGCAAGGTTAATAAAACTTCAAAGAAAATTAACAAACTGCTTAGTTTCTGAAAAGACAGGCATAAACAAAGCCAGATTGTGAAGACTGGAATATTATTAAATGTTCACATGGTTCATAAACAAAAATCATGAATAAATTTCAAGGAACCCTGATCTCCCTTAATGTTCAATATAAGAGACCAAAAACGGACTGATGGTAACCAGTATGGATAAATGTTGGAGAATTTGAACAGTTCTTTTAAGGAAAGTAAATGATTTGCAAAAGAAATGATTTGATGTACTAAGAGAGAAATTTACAGTGACAAAAACAGTTTTAAAATATCAAAAAAAAAAATTCTTGAACTCCAACGTACACTGAGCAAAATTAAAATATGACAGAAGGTAGGTCAAAGAGTGGAAGGAATTAGTGAAGTTGAAGACAAGTTATCTGATACTATAGTTAAAGAAGAAAAAAGAAAAATATTGAAGAGTAACGTAGAAAGATTGCAGAAAATTTGGGACAACATTAAAAGAGGAAATCTTCAGATAATTGGGGGTTCTAAAGAGATTTGAAAAGGCCAGAAGTAGAATTTTTATTGAAAGAGATCACAGCAGAAAGATTTTCAAAATTGCAAGTCAAAGATCACCAGTCAGATATAACTCAACCAAATCTAACCAAACACATACTATAATGAATTATAAAAAGTTATAAATACTGAAAAAATTGCCAATTTATCAAGAAAAAAGAAAGAAATACCATACAGGTATGTCCCAATTGACCTAATAGCAGATTTCTCATCAAAAAGTGAACAGATAAGGAAATAGCAGTATGTGATTTTCACAATTCTTTAGGGGGAAAACAACAATGTAAAAATACTGCAATCAGCAAACCTGTGTTTTAGAAATTAAAGAAAGATTAATATATTTCCAAACAATAGTCAAGAGACCATATCTCAACCAGAAATTTCCTACAAAAATTTCTATAATGAGTACTTCAAAATAAAAGAAAGGGAAATTAAAACTAAAAAGAAAACACCAGAAGATAATCAAACTGACTGTTGAATATAACTGTAAGTACTTCAGAATGCTCTAATAATATAAATGTAGTACATAAACCACCCATGTCTATAGTGTGAAGAGTATAAATAAAACCATTAATATTAACTTCATTATCATGGTAAGAGGTAAGTAAAATAGAAAGTTGGAAAATGGGGCATGAAAAATTTAAATTGGGAGGAGGAGTGTAGTGCAAGTGAAGAGTTTTATTGTCATATTTAATCTTTTTTGTTTCTTTTCTTTCTAATCATGTCATACTGCTGTCAACATGAATGTTACTTTTCAAAATAGTTTATTATAATCAAAAATATTTTTTCTAACTCTTTATAATATCAAGAAGGATGAAACTAAAAGAGAGAAATTCAAAATATAAGATAGGAATCAGAACACATTGCTAGAGTAAACCACAAACACACAGGAAAGCTGTAAGGAAGGGAAGAAATAGGAAAAGGCCTACAGTTAAGCTAGAAATCAATTTTTAAAATAATGGCTATAGTGATATCTTATCTTTCACAATGGTAGAAAGATCCATAGGGGAAATGGAACAGAGAATCGTGGCAGACGGAGGAAAGGTACTGGGGACTGAATTAGAACAAGATATATTCCATGTTTTCATAATTATGTCAAAATGGATTCTACTGTCATATATGACTAAAAAGAGCCAATAAATACAATTTCATAAAAGATCTTACCTATCAATATTACCTTAAATGTAAATGCTTTGGATTCCTCAATTAAAAGACATGGAGTGACTAAAATTGCAACTCTATAGTGATAGTTTCTGACTAACACATTTGAGATTTTAGGTTCAGTCTTCAGTACTACACACATGTAAATGTGTGTATGCAAATACACACACACGCACAAACAACAAAAAGTGAATTAATGGACACACATGCAACAAAAAGTGAATTAACTAAAAATATAATAAAAAAGAAAAAACAGGGAGGAAGAGGAGAAGGGGAAGGATGAAGGAAAGAAGATGAAGAAGAAAATATATATCATATATAAGAAACTCACTTCAACTCTAAGGACATTAACAGACTGAAAGTGAAAGAATGCAATAAGATATTCCATGCTAAAAAAATTGTTTAAAAGAAGGATTAATCATCCTTATAACAGATAAATTAGATTTTAAATCAAAAGCTGTAATGTCATATAGGAATGTTAACTATATAATGATAAAGATAAATTTGGCAAGAGGGAATAATAACTATAAATGTATACCAAATAGTGGAACAAGCAAATACATTAATAAACTTACAGGTAGAAATAGATTCGAATATAATAATAGTAAGGAACATGAGTATCTCATGTTCAGCAATGGACGGATCATCTCAGACAGAAAATCAATAAGAAAATATAATTAAATTGCACTCAGACCAAATGGACCTAATGTGTGTCTACATAAATGTTTCAACCAACTCTTGTGGAATGCAGATTCTTCTCATTAGAACATAATGTTTGGTCCTGAATAGGTCATATGAGAAACCATAAATCAAATGTCCAAAAAAAATGTATCAAGCATCTTTTCCACTACAATATCACAATGTAATAAAGCTAGAAGTCAATAAAAAGAAAAGTTTGGGAAACTATAAAAACACATGAAAATTAAACAACTTACACTGAGCAATGATTGAATCAGGGAAGAAATTCAAATTAGAAGACTTCTTGAAAATCAAATATAAATAGAAACACAACATAGCTAAGACATGGGATTTTGCAAAATCAGTATTAAGAAGGAAGTTCAGAACAATCAATGTCCACATCAGAAAAGCAGAAAGATATTGAATAAATAATCTATCAGTGTCTCTCAAGGGTCAAAAAAAAAAAAAAAAAGACAAACCAAACCCCAATTGGTAGAAGATAAAAAATGACAAGATCAGAAAGAAAGAAATAATAATTCACTTGTTTGTTTGGGAGATAGTCATTTCTGAGATCTTCTGGTATCATCCCCAAAGTCTGGATTACTTTGTTTCTTTGGGTGTATATTAAAGGACAGATGACTCTAGCTAGTATGGGGAAGAAAAGTAATTCTGTTTTCCCTGCAATTATGGAGGGGAAGAGTTTAGAGAGGAGCAGAGAGAGAGGAAGAGAAACATGTCCATTTTAAAAATAAGCGGCAATGGCAGAGCAGCAAGGGCTATATTCACAGCATTAAGTGGACCACTGTCAATTTTTACATTCAGTTTCCATGGGAAAATGGGTGACCATATCTCCAAGCTGCTTCCTGCTGAAAAGGGGTGAAGTGGGTGGGGGAAATAACACAAAGTCCTTGTTCTCTATTATGTGGGATATGGATGGTTAAAGGTATTCAGCATTAGGGCAGTCCAGAAATCCACAGTGGCAAATGGCAGATGACTGGACAAGGCATTCATAGGACAGTGATCATGCTAAGACAACAATAAACAAACAGTAAAGCACTGCTTCTTTGTAAACAGATAGCATAAAAGAAATTATTATTTTCACTAGTCTGTGAAAACCATGAAGACAGTAACCTATAATCATATCAGTGAAAAACATTTAAGTTTATCAATGTAGGAGTTTAGGAAGATTTGTAGGTCCTTGAGATCAGGCTCAAATTAACTCAGGACAAACTTTCAACTCTAGAGTCCTTTGTGATTGTTATTTTTAGGCACTCCCACACAAGAACGCTTTATTTATAGTGTCCAGTTTTACTTATTTTGGCATGGCTAACACAAGTGTACATCAAAAGTTACATTAACAAAAACACTATTTTTCCTTTTAAATGTCCAGATAGGACTGTGCTTAGTCTATACTTTCCTGACAGGTGATTAAGACTAAATTGGTCAAAAGTTACCTTTTTTTCTACCTACTCTTAAGAGTCAACTGAAATTTCTCAGAAATCAGTACTGGGGATGTTTTCAAAGCCTCTTGGCTCCCTTAGCTTTCCTTTACCAGGGGTGCCATCTGCCAGAATGGGACAGAGTCTTGTTGATCATATGTGGCTCCTCTTGGATGAATCACTGACATTTCCCTCTCCAAAGACCTTCCTCTTTGTAGAATTTGCACTTGTTCAATTCTGGGGTCCTCTTGATCTCCCTGACTCGTAGATCACATGACTCACCAGAGTTGAAGGTCCCAGGAGTCCCATTATCCAAGTTTTGGTTTTAAACATCCTGCAGGCTGGTTTCACCAGACTTAAAGTGGCAGTAATGGGTTATAACTTAAATATCTATAACTTTACAGTTACCCTTTTCATTTAGTTAGGGTCAGTGTTAGTATTGTATGTAAATGTTACACTCTGTTTGTCCTATAGATGATGGCTTATTATCTCAAATTAACTCAGGTTGTTTGATGAGAAGCAGTAACTCTGCAAAACACTAACAGGCAACAGTTACAATGCTTACAAGAAAATACAATATGAAATTAACAGAGAAAAAACATATTTAGTTTGTGGAATAACTGTGAACCAATAACTGTATTCATTATAATATGAATTTTATAATCTTAAACCTTTACTTAGTTATGCATTATATCCAACCTTATTCCATGTTCAAATGGCTCCAAAATAGGTTAGACTTGAGTTAATTTAAAGTTGTGTTGAAAAGTTTGATTTTTGTTGTAAAGATTCTATGATTTCACCACTCAGAGCAACACTCATCTGAAGGCATTGATGATGCTGAAAACAACAACTTAGAGGAGGAAAAATGTATTTTGTTCCATGGTTTCAGAGGTTTTAGTGATCATGGCTGGCTGGCTACATTGGTTTGGGCCTGAGGTGAGGAAGAAAGTCATGGAGGAAGGGGGTGACAGTGGAAAGCTGTGGATCTCACATCAGCCAGGAAGAGGAGAGAGAGAGAGATAGATAGAGAGAGAGAGAGCAAGCGCCCATTCATTACTACACATGTATGCATGCATACACACACGTGCACAATCACATACACAAATAAATAAAATACAAATACAAAAAGAGAAAGACTTTTTTTTCATCAACTGAGGAATGAGTAAAATAAAGTTTTGGAGATTTTATATATAGTGATTTCTGATCATATATTCTATCACAAAAAGGAAAAATAACTTATCATTTGAGCAATATGGAGGAAATTGGAGGTCATTATGTTAACTAGGGTATGTCAGATACAGAAAGACAGGTTACAAATGATGTCACTTATATGTGGAAAAGAAAAATTTCAGAGTGCAGGGAGGGCAGAGAGGGCTAGAGAGAGGCTGATCAATGACTAAATTATACTTAGAATAGAATAAGAAGTTCAGCGTGGAACTGCATGAAAGGATTGAATATAGATAGTGATAAAACACTGCATATTTCAAAAAGCTATAATAAAGGAGTCTTGATATATTTATTATAGAGAAATTATAGCTGTTTGAGTAGATAAATTTGTTTATCCTGATTTAAATATTACAAAATATATACATGTATACTAACATCATCACATGGTAACCTAAAATAGCTACAATTTTTATGTTTTTATGTGTCAGTTAATAATGTAAAGGAAATATCACCCTGATATCAAAACCAGACAAAAATATATAAAGGAAAGAAAACTTCAGATCAATACCCTTGATGAACATGGATGTAAAAATTCTTAATACAATATTGGCAAACTTCATACAAAAACACATTAAAAATATGATGCACCATGATCAAGTGGGTTTTATCCCAGGGATGCAAGGTTGGTTCAACATATGGAAATCAATAAATGTAATTCACTGCATAATTCAAAGACAAGAATCACATGGTTATCTTAATAGATGCAGGAAAAAGATTTGACAGTACAAAATCCATTCATGATTCATGTTTAAACCACTAGAAAAACTAGAGATTAAAGGAATTCACCTCAACACTGTAAAGGCTATTTATATAAAACAAACAAAGCCAAAATTATTCGGCATTGAAAAAAAAGTTAAAGCATTTTCTCTAACAGGAACAAGACAGGGATGTACACTTTCACTGCTAGTATTCAGCATGATCCTTGAAACTCTAGCCGGAGCAATTGAGAAAAAAAAAAAAAGAGAGAGAGAGAGAGAGAGAGAGAGAGAGAGAGAGAGAAATTAAAGAAATACAAATAGAAAGAGCTCAAGTTTTCTGTTTTCTGATGATATGATTCTATGTTTAGAAGACCCCCAAAAAGATTACCGGAACTCATAAATGAATTCAGGAAGTGCCTTTTGCAAAATCAACACCCATAAATCAATCAGGTCCTTAAACACCAATGATGACCCTGCTGAAAGAGAAATTAGGAAAACTATCCCTTTCAAAATAGCCTCAAAAACTAAAATAATTGGGAATCAATTTTAGAGAACAAGATATGAAAGACCTCTACAATGAAAAATATAGAACATTAAATAAAGAATTTGAAGAAGACATTAGGAGATAAGAACTTCCATGTTCTTGGATAGGCAGAATTAATATTTTCAAAATGGACATATCACCAAAAACTCTATATAGATTCAATGAAATTAGAAGTAAACATCATAATATTGGATGTCAAATTATACAGAGAGCTATAGTAAAAAAAATCAACATGGTACTGGCACCAATACAGGCATGAAAATTAATAGAACACAATAGAAGACACAGAGAAAACCCCACATAAATACAGTTATCTCATACTAGACAAAGGTACCAAAAATATATGTTGGAGAAAAGATAGCTTTTTTTAAGAAATGGTGCTGGGAAAACTAAAAGTCCATATGTAGCAGAATGAAATTAAGTCCCTATCTCTCACATTGCACCAAACTCAAATTAAAGTGGATCAAAGACCTAAGAATCAAACCAGAAACCCTGTACCCGTTAGAAGAAAATGTAGGCATGTCAACTCAGGAACTGACTTTGTTAAAAAACTCCTAAAGTAGAAAAAGCAAAACAACAACAAAGTCAATAAATGGGATGTCATCAAGTTAAAAAAAAAATACCCCATAGCAAAAGAAACATCAAGAGTTTGAAGAGAGAGCCTACTACATGGGAGAAAATCTTCGTCATTTGCTCCTCAGATAGGGCATTAATATTTAGGCTATAAAAAGAACCCCATAAACTTAACACCAAAAATAACCCCAAATAATCCAATCAATAAATGGCAAAGGAACTAAATAGACACTTCCTCAAAGAAGAAATACAAATGGTCAACAAATATATGAATAACATTCAACATCTCTAGCAACTGGGAAATTCAAATTAAAACTACACTATGATTTCATCTCACTCGGGTCAGAATGTCAATTATCAAAAACACAAGTAACAATCAATGTTGGGGAAAAGGGTACACTCATGCATTATCCGTGGGAGTACAAATTGGTGCAACCACTCTGGAAATCAGTATGGAGATTCTTTAAAAATCTAGGAATGTAACCACCATATGACCAAGCTAGCCCACTCCTTGTTCTAAATAATATATTCAAAGGGTTTTATATCAGCTTACTACAGTGACACAGCCACAATAAGGTTTATAGCAGCACAATTCACAATAGCCAAGTAATGGAGGGAGCCAACCTAGGTGTGATTCAACCAATAAATGCCTAAAGAAAATGTGGTATGTATACAATAGAATATTACTCAGTCATAAAGGGGAACAATTTTATGACATTTTTTTCTGGTAAATTGATGGAACACTAGATGATCATGCTGAGTAAAATAAGCCAATCCCCAAAAGCGAAAGTTTAAATATTTTCTCTGATATACAAGAGCTAACCCAAAATAAGGGGCAAGGGACAAAAAAAAAAAAAAAAAAAAAGAAGGAAGATCAGTGGAGTAGACAAAGGGGAATGAAGGGAAGGCACAAGAGATGGAAGAGGGAAAGATAAATGTTCATATATACTTCCATGAATATATCACAGTAAATCTCATCAACGTGAGAATCCACAAGATACACATTAAATACCTACATGTAAATAGGAAAATGATCAGTAGAGTAGAGGAAAGAGAATGGAGTGAGGAAGGGGAAGGAGAAGTACTGGAGACTAAATTAGAACAAAATATATTCCACTTTGTTAAAATAAATTCTGTTGCCATGTATAACCAAAAAGAACATACATCTCTCTCTCTCTCTCTCTCTCTCTCTCTCTCTCTCTCTCTCTCATATATATATATATATATATATATATATATATATATTTCAAATTTAAAAAAATAAAGAACAGGGGATACAAAAAATTGGTTTTACTCATTTTTATGTACAACATTTTCATTAAAAAAACACATTTTAGCCAGGCACAGTGGCGCATGCCTGTAATCCCAGCAGTTCCGGAAGCTGAGGCAGGAGGATTGCAGGTTAAAAGCCAGACTCAGCAAAAGCAAGACACTTAGCAGCTCAGTGAGACCTGTCTCTAAATAAAATACAAAATAGGGCTTGGGTTGTGGCTCAGTAGTCGAGTGCCTCTTAGTTCAACCCCTGGTACAAAAAATAAATAAACTTTTTTCCTCCATATGAATATTTCACAGTATCCCATAAGTTATTCTGTAGTTTTCAAATTTAATTATCAGTGCTTTTTGGAATATCTGCTTGTTGCCACTTTTACTAATCTTCTAGTCTACCAAATTAGGTCTCAAAGCATATTATTACAGTTCATAAATTAAATCTAATTTATTTTTATTAAAAATAATGAATATTTACCTCCTGAGGACATTTTTTGGTTATTTATTAGAGGGATATAATTTTCAGAAAATAACAAAAGGCAAGAGTCTATTAAATCAGGAAAGCTTACAGAAACAATATGAATACATCCCCATCAGGGATCAGAAAAAAAAGCAAAATTAAGTTACCACTTAAAAGATGCTGTTTAAAACAATTAATAAGGGAACAGATAGGAAACTTCCCAACAGCAAAGAAGCCAGGATTCAGTGGAATATTTTTGTAAATAAAATTGTGTTACTGAATGAAATTACTCTTATATAGAAGGTATTTATATACACAGGCAAATAATTAGATTTAAAATTGAGAGCTTCAATATAGGAAAATTTAAGGAACTTATTTCAGGATGAAATATAACATCACAGAAGAAAATGTCAAAGTGTCATAAATATAATAAGTAAAACTGCTGGGCAGTAGACAAATAACTAATGACAAATTAATTGCTTGAGATATTTGTAATAATTTTATATCATTTAAACACATATGGAACAAAATGATTATTTGAAGAAGTATTATTATCTTAAAATACTTGCATCAGATGCATGATCCTCCTAATCAAATGAAACATGTAAATTTGGAAGTTCTTTCTGATATTTCTCTCTTTATTATTTTGAGTTTTGTCCCTGTTGGTTGAAAAGACTTCTGGATTGGGGAAGCTGTTCATGGAATGATCAGTATTGTTAGCCTTTATGAATTAAAGTATTTGCTTCATGGCTTTTCTAAAACCACAAAAGCAATTTCTAAGTAGCTGGACTTATCTCACTTTATGTAATTTTCTATTACTGATAACTTGGTACAATCTTCAAGACTTAGAGATCAGGCTTACAAAAATATATATATACACACACCCATACAAAAGTCCTTTTTAAAATTCAAACTGACAGAGAAACACAAACTGTGCTTTCAATAGTAGATATTGACATTAATCAAGTTATTTCAAATTAAAAATGGTGACACATTTTTAATTTTTTTCTTGGAGTTATATTCATTTATTAAGGATGATGGTAAGAACAGGATTCTAATAAGGAATTTGTTATTGCTACTTGGCAGACTGGTTAATTTTGTTTGTAATATAATATTTTGATAAAAAGTATTGGTAACTTCCATAAAAGCAACTTTTGTGGATTTTTGAGAACAATATATCAATGCTATTAGAAGTGATGTGGGAGAACTTATTATGATGTATTTGAATGTGATTATTATAATAATCTATGTATTGTAGGGGAGGAAGGAGAACTTTCACTCTTGTTGTTCTTTTCTTGATTTCACTTTTTGTTGTTGCATTATATTCCTACATAATATTGGGATTCATTTTGACATAATCTTACATTCATGGAGTATCACTTGCTCCATTTCAGTCCCCAGTGCTTCCTCACTCCTTTCTTTCCTCCCTCCCCCTAGTGTCTTTCCTCTACTGCACTGGTCTTCCTTCTATACTTTTTTTTTAAAAAATGGTACTTTATAGATAATCAAAAAGGTGGAATTCACTATGCCATATTCATATATGTACATGCCATAATTTTGTTAAGTTGATCCTGCAGGTCCTGCCTTTTCCCATCCCTGCCAACTCCCTTCCTCTACTCACTAATCTCACCTCTAACTTCATTACATCTGTACCCCTACTTTACCTTTATTTTGATGTAGTTTCTTCATATCAGAGGAAATATTCAACCTTTGATTCTTTGAGTCTGGTTTATTTCACTTAAGATGATGTTCTCTAGTTCCATTCATAAACCCCAAACTGCCATAATTTTATTCTTCATTATAGCACATAAAAATTCCATTATCTATGGTGTGTGTGTGTGTGTGTGTGTGTGTGTGTGTGTGTATCACATTTTCTTTGTTCATTTATTTGATGAAAAGCACTTGGGCTGGTTCCAAAATTTGACTCTTGTGAGTCATAATAATGAATGTGCCTGTATCACTATAGTATACTAATTATAGGTCTTTTTCCTTGTACATGAGAAGCAAGTGCTCTAGCAACTGAACTATATCCTCAGCCCAATTATATGTCTTTTGGACAAAGATCCAGGAGTGAAATAGCTAGCTCATTTGGTGGTATTTTGAGGAATCTCCATATTGCTTTCCAGAGTGGTTGTTCTAATGTTCAATCCACCAACAATGGATGAGTGTCCCTTTGCTCCCACCTCCTCTTCAGCATTTATAGTTTTTGTATTATTGTGGATTGATAATCTAACTGGGATCAGATGTAACATTAATGTAGCTTTGGTTTGCATTTCTGTGATTGTCAGGGATGATAAACATTTTTTCATATATCTCTTGGTTATTTGTATTTCTACTTTTAAGGAATTTTTGTTTAGTTCTTTTGCCTATTTATTGATTTTTTTTTTTACACACACATAATGGAGTTTTATTCAGTCATTAAGAAGAACAAAATTGTCAGTTGCAGGGAAAATGGATGAAACTCGAGAGCATCACGTTAAGTGAAATAAGTAAGACTCAGAAAACCACGGGTCATATTTTCTCTTACATGTAGAACCTAGAGAAAAAAAAAGAAAGAAAGAACAAACTGATGGAAATATAAGGGAGACCAGTGGGCAGAGGAAGGCCTTCACCCAGAGAAGGGTGCACAATGGGAGGTCCTGGGGAAAGGAATTGACCAAATGATGTTACACATGTGTGCACATATGCACAAGGTGATCCATCTCTTCTGCATAATAATTATAAATGAGTAACAATATCCAAGTTAAGGCCTAATATTATGCCTTTCCTTTTCAGAGGGCGTGACATGCTTCTGCATTCTGGGCAATGTTTATATGGACGGTCTTATCAAAGCCACAGGTCTGGTACCCTGTGTAGCTCCAGAGCAGACCCGTTTTCTCTCTGAGCTAAGGTGAGAGTGGGCAGGCAGATGACCTACCAGGCCTGGTCCATCCTGTCAGTCTCTGTCATGGGTCCTTTCTAGAGCTTGAGGTTTCATCTTTGCATTTTGTGACCAGGAAGTCCAGATGGTGGGGTTGTAGCTTGGTTTGATGATCTTGAGTCTCAGCCTCCCTTTCTCTCTCTCTCTCTCTCTCTCTCTCTCTCTCTCTCTCTCTCTCTCTCTCCTTCTGCAGCTTCCTTGTAACTTCAGGGCTGTTTATAAACTTTGTATCATGAGGCTTTCTGTTATTACTTTTTTTATTGGTTGTTCAAAACATTACAAAGCTCTTGACATATCATATTTCATACATTAGATTCAGGTGGGTTAAGAACTCCCATTTTTACCCCAAATACAGATTGCAGAATCACATCGGTTACACATCCACATTTTTACATAATGCCATATTAGTAACTGTTGTATTCTGCTACCTTTCCTATCCCCTACTATCCCCCCTCCCCTCCCCTCCCATCTTTTCTCTCTACCCCATCCACTGTAATTAATTTCTCTCCTTGTTTATTTTCCCATTCCCCTCACTACCTCTTATATGTAATTTTGTATAACAATGAGGGTCTCCCTCCATTTCAGCCATTATGAAGTCAAACAACAACAAGTGCTGGCGAGGATGTGGGGAAAAGGGTACTCTTGTACATTGCTGGTGGGACTGCAATTTGGTGCGGCCAATTTGGAAAGCAGTATGGAGATTCCTGGGAAAGCTGGGAATGGAACCACCATTTGACCCAGCTATTGCCCTTCTCAGACTATTCCCTGAAGACCTTAAAAGAGCGTACTACAGGGATACTGCCACATCGATGTTCATAGCAGCACAATTCACAATTGCTAGACTATGGAACCAACCCAGATGCCCTTCAATAGATGAATGGATAAAAAAAATGTGGCATTTATACACCATGGAATATTACACAGCACTAAAAAATGACAAAATCATGAAATTTGCAGGGAAATGGATGGCACTAGAGCAGATTATACTTAGTGAAGCTAGCCAATCCCTAAAAAGCAAATACCAAATGTCTGTTATTACTTTTTTACTCCTCTTTCATTTTGTCTTCCTCCTTTTTATTTTTCAATTTGTGATTTTTTTAAAAAAAGGATGTAGAATTACTATTGTAATATTCAAATAATACAAACAATTCAAAGGAGAATATCTTTCCAGCTCTAAATAAGTACCGTTCCCATTCTGGTGAGCATCCTTCCAGATTTGCTTTATGTATATGTATCACACCATTTTCATTACTATAATGAAAGACCCTGAGGTCATTTATTGATTTTTTTTTCTTTTGATGTATTTTGAGCTCTTTATATGTTCTGGATTTTAGTCCCCTGTCATACAACTACCTGGCAAAGATTTTCTCCCATTCTGTAGGCTCACTCTTCATATCTATAATCATTTCCATTGTTATGCATAAGTTTTTTTTTAATTTGATGTGTTCTACTGATTGATATTTGGTTTTATTTCTTCATTTTTTTAAGGCAAACAGTGCAAATTCCAGTATGTCGAAGTGTTGACCCTATGTTTTCCTCTAGCAGTTGCAAAATTTCTGGTCTAATTTCGAATCTTTGACCCACTTTCATTTGACTTTTGTGTAGAGTGAGAGATAGAGACCTATCTTATTCTTCTACATATGGATATTTAATTTTCCCAGTGCCATTTGTTTAAAAAGTTCTCATTTCTTCAACCTGTAAGTATATGGGTTTTTCTCTGTATCTTGTATTCTATTCCATTGTTTTCATGTGTATTTGGATGTGGATACCATGCTGGTTTGGTCACTATATAATTTGTGACCAGGTTTATGATTTCTCCACTCTTCTTGCTCAATCTTGCATCAGCTATTCTGGGCCGTGTTCTAAATGAATTTTCAGATCCTTTTTTCCAGTCTGTGAAGAATGTCATTGGTATTTTGATAGGGATTGTACTGACTATGTGTAATGCTTTTGGTAATAAGGCCATTTAACTATATTAATTATGCATATCCAAGAAAACGGAGTGTTATTCTATCTTCTGAGGTCATCTTCAATTGTTTTCAGCAATACTCTATAGTTTTCATTGTTGAGGTCTTTTACCTCCTGGGTTAGATTTATTCCTGAGTATTTTTTTAAGTTGTTGTGAATGAGATAATTTTACTGATCTTTTTTTTCTGAATATTCATTATTGTAGTCAAGGAAAGTTACTGATTTATAAATGTTTGTCTTATATCTTCTCTTTTCATTTTTTCCTGGAATTCTTAAGGCATTATATAGATTTTTAGTCAGAACACTCAAAAATATTTTACAGTTAATATTGTAATCTCAGTGGCCTTCATTGGCAATATTTAGGGTCCAAATATATCACACTGCTTAAGAATATATTGTTGAGAGGAATTGGATAAATCAGTTCTAGGAACATAAGTTATTTTTAATATATGTAGAATAAATTGATATAAAAATAACAACAGAGTCCATAATTATTTGGTGAAAGATTAAACTTAATTTCCTGGACAATCACATTACTGAGCAAAATATTTCCCTGTTTCTTCAGTCTGTAATATTAACTTCTTTGGATATCCTACAAAAGTCTATCATTCTAGTGGTACTGGATTTAGTCTGTTAATAAAATTTTCTTGTGCTTTATACTGTTCTGCTTTAAGATTCTTAAAGTCATATAACTAACATATTGGTAATGCAGAAACAGGAACTCTAGAATTAAAAGAAAACAATTTCACCTCTAAATACACAGAATAGATTTTCATCATAGAACTACCTGGCAAAGATTTTCTCCCATTCTGTAGGCTCGCTCTTCATATCTACAATCATTTCCATTGTTATGCATAAGTTTTTTTAATTTGATGTGTTCTACTGATTGATATTTTAATTTATTTTTACTAACTCAATCCACATTTGTTAACCAGTTTTTTTGCATTTAGACATTTGTAGTAGGTATAAAAATAAGGATTTCCTTATTTAAAATCATGTGATCATGTATTTTAATTAGTAGATAGTTGTCCACTAATAGTTTTTTTTTTTTTTTGAAAAGAAAGCCTTATGACTGAAGAATTTCAACCAATGTTTTAATTCTTCTGCAGTCTTTGGTCATTAATTCACAAGGAAAATGAGAATATTTCACTCAATGAAAAAGTCCCTCTTCCACATGAGTGGTTAAGAAAACAGAATTTGGGGATACCTGAATGGAAATTTAGACTCAAGGATTAACCCATAGCATTAGTACTTTTCAAAATTCCTATTAGCATAAAGTTGGACCAATGGCATTGGTCATTTTCCAAACCCTGAATAGTAAAGCTGGAACCAATAACAGACCCAAGTGCTATACAAACCCCTAGACTAGCACTCTCAGGCAGCAACTCTTGTCTGTGTCCCCTCTTGCCCTGCAAGATTTCCATTTCTATTCTTCACACTTAAATAAACTCTACGTTTTTCACTTCCATGTCCCATGATTTTCATTCTTCAGATTTGCAAGATAAGAACCTAGAAATAAGTTGACAAAGAGCTTCTGGGGATCTGTTTCAACACAGGAGGGCACAGCCTGCTCTCCTACACAGAGAGCTACAGCGTACCACTCAGTGGTAGTGGAAAAGAATCAGGCTTTGCTGGCAGTAGACACCTGCAGGCTTCCACTGCTGTGATTAGCTACTAAACACTAAAACAAGCTTTCCTGGCTGCACAGGCCTGCAGCTTGTACAGGCCCCACTCACCAATAGAAGTGGAGCATCATCAAGTAATGTCTCCAACTCTGGTTTCTATATGATAAATGTTTAAAGAGATAAATATTTTACTATACATGTATCTAACATTAGAGGATAACCCCATTAATATGTACAACTCTTGTGATTGTGTCAGTCAGTTAATAATTTTAAAATATAAAATAAATTTATTTAAAAACACTGGTGTTAACTCTTTTTACTAATATGCTTGAAAATTTACAAATTATCTTAAAGTATAATTCTTCCACAGCAAATGACCATGTATCAAAAGTTTTGTTTCAGATCAGTATATTTAATATCTCTATTTAACCTGTTTCTTTATTAAAATGAAAACAATAATTTATATATTGGCAGATGGAAAATCACTTCGTGATCAAAATGTTAATCCAGTAACAGTTCTTAAAATTAGTTAAATGAAAACCTGCCCACATGAAGACTTGGGTAAAATATTCATTATAATTTTCTTTGTAATAGCAAAAATTGATTAGCAATCCAAATATCTATGCACAAGCAACAAAATGGATCTAACTACTAAATAACTAAGCAACTACTAAATACAAAAAAAAAAAAAAAAAACAGAAGGAATCCCAGAGTCATCATGCTAAGTGAAAGAAGGCAGCCATGAATGACACCATATTGTATTATTACATTTTTCAGATCTTAAATTTGGCAAAATCAATTAATAGCAGGTTTTGGGCTGCCAGGGTTTCTGGGTGAGAAAAGGAGAATGACTACAAAGGAATACAGAAGGCAGGTGGGTAAACTACTGGAGCCTAGGAGAAGTGAAAAGTCAAATCCCAAAAAAGAAGGTTGTTGCAGAATGAATTGTATTCTCCTAAGAGAATTTATACTCAGAGTCAACAAACACTAGAAGTAGGATTGAGTATCAAAATCTTTCAACTTTTAAGTCATGGATAAGCAGAGCAGGATGGAGAGAAACAAGTCTACAGACACCACTGTGTGGCATATTGAAAAGTTTTCGACTAAATTCTATCACAGGTAGAGAAGAGAGAAAATGTTCAAGAAATAGATTGTATTACCTCAGACTTTCTTTGCTTCAATGAATCCACTCAATAACAGAATTCAGTGTTTCTCAAACTGTCATCCAGAGAACCCCATGAAACCTATGAGAATTTCAATGAGTTCAAAAGCACTTTTATAATGACACAAACTCTTAATATTATCATTGTCTATTTTACTTTTATTTTCCTACAATGGAAAATGGAAAATTTCCCAGTGATTATACATGATGATGATATCACTCCAATGATTATTAAAACCTGTGTATGGATTTTGGGGGTTTTGAAGTTTGTCTTTAAAATTTTTTTAGCTATTAATTTTGGACTCATCAGGAAAACAGTTCAGTTAGATAAAAGTGTGGAAATGAATACTAAGGCCCAAAAGTTTGAGAATTGCTAACATAGCTAAATGAATAATGGACGCCTGCCAAGATCTGAGTCTACAGTGTCCTCATTCCAGCAGCATGAAGTATTGCATTTGGTTCTAGGTTCAAACTGTGAGAATCACTTTATAAACACAGTGGAATATTTGCATGGGGAGCTCATGTGGTTGAAAAGTACAGTATAGGCAAGTGTCTCTTCAGAACTCTGTAAGGGGCACAAATGAAAGAGAAAAACCCAAATTTTCCTATCCTTCCATTCAACAAGGTGGGATTCAGCTTACACTTTGTTCTTATTTTAGTCTGCTTGTGGTAGAACACACCTGCCCAAAGGATATCCCTGGGCTTCTCTCTAATGTAGAGGAATAAATATACTCACACAAATGAAAGGGAAATACACAATTCTCATAGTAGTGCCTTTACATATAACATCTCAGTAAAACTTAATTTTATAATTGTAGATAATAAAAAAGAAAATATTTACTATGAATGATGACAATCATTGGTCCAGTCAAAACTAGACCTATGGATCCAAGGACAAAAATTAACTGCTATGTAAATCAGTATTACAGCAAGAATCAATAGCATCTTACATTTACCAAAAAATAATGAACTCTAAAAGAGGGGAAATTGGCCAGGCATGGTAGCACATGCTTGTAATCCCAGCAGCTCAGGAGGCTGAGGCAGGAGGATTACAATTTCAAAGCCAGCCTCAGCACCTTAGTGAGGCCCTGAGAAATTTAGCAAGACCCTGTCACAAAAAAAGAAATAAAAATAAAAGGGCTGGAGGATATGGCTCAGTTACTCAGTATCTTTAGATTCAATCCCCTCATATAAATAAATAAATAAATGGGAAAGAGAAGTCATTATAAATTAAAATGTAATTCCTATAAGTAAAATTTTAATAGAATGTCACTAAGAGAGAATGCATGTGTAGGTGACCTGCAACTTAAAACTGTGAGAAATCTCCTAGAAATTTCAGCAATAACTAAAGGCAATAGAAAATACAACAGAAGAGTTTACAGGGACAGGGAACAAAGTTGCAATTCTAAAAAAACCTATGAAAGGAATAACAGCAGGAGAAAGCAGACAGAATTCAGAGCAAAAAATATGACCGGGAAGTATTCCTGACTTGAAGAAATCATCACATTTAGAAAGTCCACTCTATGCCAGACTAGAAAATTATTTTAGTGGAACATATATGTGTTCATATTTCACAAAAAATAAGAAAAATGTTGAATTTTTCCAGATTTAAAATAAATAAATTAGGCAAAACACACACTTCAAAATAAGTAAGAATAAAACAGACATAAGATGTCTCATTATTCACATTTGATGCCATTGACTGACAGTGGTAAGGCCTTTGTTTCATCCAATTGTTGATGATCGTTGATTCTAGAATTATGCAACTGAGAAAACAGTCAAATATGGGAACAAAATAAAAGTCTGTTTACATATGCAAGGACCCAAGAGTTTTCCTTACCCAGAGCCATTCAATAAGTTCAATTCCCTCATCTATAAAGTAAAACTTCAGGATCTTTGATTTCCCACTCAATATAGTCCCAGATGGTTACAACGGGCCTTCTCTGTTTGATATTTGCTTGAAAAACTAAAATCTTAGTAATAAAAATGAAAAAAATATGATGAAGTGAACTAGAAAAGGTCAAAGAGAAAGCATGAACTAAATTCAGCCCAGGAATGTGGACTTGTGTGTCATTGGACAGGCACTGCATGTCCAGACAATGTCAGAAATTGGAGCATTCCTAGATTCTGTTGAGTGGCACAAGACTTTATACAATTTTCTGTATTTTCTAAGGCCAATGTCTAAAATCTTACTTTCAATCACTTATTTTCCAACACAAGATATGTAAAGCAAGCAAATCTGAGTTCATGATTCGGGAGAGACTGTGATATGCTAAAATTGCTCCACATTCTCAGTGGCTTTGGAAACTAATGCTACTATACTACCTCACTTGGAGTGAATGTCCTTCATGGGTGTGCCTGGGCTTCAGCTTTGCCCTTCATTCAGGGTGCCAGCTCTGTCTCTGAGCTTCTGCATTTACTAAGGTAAGAAGGAGTACTCAGGGAAGCTCCTCAGGCTCAACTCCAGAAGCTGAAAGTATAGATCTCAACCATGCCCTACTTACTGAAGCACTGCTAACTTCAGGGGCAGTGAATGTAATCCTATGTACTGAAGACATGATTACAGGTATTTCCTGAGTAGCATTTGCAATCATCAAAGTGTAGGGTTCTGTGTTTGAGATTGGAGTCTCTGATAAACTTTGAGATTGTGGCATGCTTGGTGGCTAGGAAGTTTCCGTGCGAAGGCACAGAATGCCTGGATGCTAGGAAGTTTCTGTTCAAAGATGCAGAATGTCTGACTGCTAGGAAACTTTCATGTAAAGACATGGGATGCCTGGCCACTGTAGCAATGTCCTTCATGAGGAAGCCCTGTGTTTAGAGTTTTATCAGCCTTGACCTTGACCTTAGGCACATAACTCCTGGGAATAAAGGAACTGGCTTGCTAGATAATTACAATGTTTCATCAAGCTCTGGTGCTCCTGGATCTGCCAGCTTAACAGTAACTTTAGAGGATGAACTTTCTTAAGAGCTGGACAAAGCTCTTGGCATATTGTAACTGTGGACTGCAACTGCAGAATAAGCAACCTTACTGATACTCTAAACAATAAGGCAGTTACAGTACTAATGACCTAATGTAACCTACTAGTATAAATAAATGTGGCCACTTGGACAAGCAGTCATTTTTCTTCCTGCCTCTGTATTTTGTCTCTGTGTCTCCCATTATTATTTTTCTTTACATCATGGTATATGAGAATCAGTACTTTTTGTTTTATTATCACACGATCTTTGAGAAAAAGAGTTAAATTTATTTCTGCAAAAGAATGGTATTAACAATTATCACACAGGTTTGGAAACAGATTCTCCTTCATAGTACTTGGTCTCCTAAAAAATAATCTAGACCTGTGGATCCAAGGACAAAAATAAATTATTATGCAAATCAATAATATAGCAAGAATCAATAGCATCTTATATTCGAAAAATTTAATGAACTCTAAAAGATGAGAAATCCGCCGAGTGCCATGGAGAACTCACTTTATCTCTAAGAACTTCCATTTCCTGAGGTATAGAGTGAATTGCAAAGATCTTCAATTTCCTTACCCATAAAATGCTGGAGCATCTTAAAGAAACTTTTCCCTTCCCTTCTTGCTTGACATTTGCCTCTATTTTACAGATAAGAAAGTAAGAGTTTTAATGTACGGAAAAGTTAGGTGATGTGAAAAATATCACAGCTCATGTTATTGATGAACTTGTAATCTATTACATTATTTATAAGTCTAACATTACATATATTTTATTACACACACACACACACACACACACACACACACACACACAATTTCCAAAATAAAATAGAAAAGAATAGCAAAATAGCAATAATTCTTACAACAACAAAGAGAGAATCTGTCTTAACAAGGCAAGGTTATCTGTTTTCTTAAATCTCTGTTTGCATATCACATGTTGGGTTTCTAAAAGTTAATGATGGTAGCAGGGTAAAAAAATGTGAAGTTGATGTAGAAGAGCTTTGAAAAATATGTCATAGTCAAGACAGTTCCTAAGAAATGCTGCACAAATCATTTGTCAACAAAATGCACTTCAGTCTCTTCAGGATTCTCTACTCTTGAAAGAACAGATAGTCATTGTGTTTCATGAGCTGCAGAACCTCATCTATATTCAAAATAACCAGGAATGAAGTGACATCAGTAAGTTTGCAAAAGCAGTCACTTTGCAGCAAATTTATGATCAACCGTTTCTATCTTTCTTGCATATTCAGTGCAATATTATAAATAGTTCTATTAACAACGTATGAAGAAAATACTGATTGGCCTTGCTTTGTTTTAAATTATTAATTTTCTTAATTTATTTTCCCCACAAGATGGGAGACAACATGTTATAATGTAGGCACAATAGATTCCTACTTTCACTGACAAAAGTAATGCAAAAATGATAGCATTCTTCTTTTAAAAATACAAGACTTGTAATAGATTAGTTAAAAATTAAAATCATCTTCCCTATTCTCTTTTGCCACCCCACATCATTTACTGTTATCAACCAGTTTTATATGTACCTTCAGAGGCAATTATGTATATTTATATGCCTGTGTATAAAGTTAGTGTGGATAGATAGAGAGATGATAGATAGATATATTTATAAGGTGAGAGTCAATGCATGTATGAAATAGTTTCAAAAGGTAAATGGACTTATGTTTTACTTTTGTGCATTATCTGTTATATGTTTTCTTAAATCTCTTTTCATAACAACTTTTACCTTTATTTGTTTAATTAGTACACTGCGAATAGAATAGACATAAATACTCTATATACACATTTTACCTTTGCATTATTTATCAGATATAAAAATCTTTGGTCTTTTTAAAAGCTCAGTATAAGCTAATACTCTACCAGCTATTAGAGTCAGTGTACTCTGACACAATCAGACCATTTATTAAAATAAGGAAATAATTCCATACTTACAGTTAAGTAGCAAATCCAAATCTTCCTACTTCCCCATCCAAAACAGTACTTCTTCCAGAAGCCATGACCCAGGAATTAGAATAATATGTGGCCTGGCAGAAGCCTTCAGAGCTTGCTGCAATTTCTGGCTTGCTATCAACTGTTCTGAATGTCCATGTCAGTTAAATATGGACCACATTGCACGGATAGATCAAAATTCAATTTTCATTTGACTGTAGTATTCCCTCTCCCACTTCCTTATATTATTTCTTTTCATAACAACTTTCACCTTTATTTGTTTAATTTGAGCACTGGGGATAGACAAAAATACTCTATATACACATTTTACCTTTGAACAGATTATGAAAGAAAATTGCAATGACATTAATATACTGAGGGTGGAGCTTTTTTCTGTGTTCTTTACTGCTATGACCCAAGTGTCAGGATATACAGGATATGGTAAGTACAGTGATATTTTATTGAGTTAATATTCTTATGCTCTTACCACCATTGAAAAATCTTTATAATTTTGACTCATAAGACAAATAAAAATATTACATTTTTTCAACCAACATTTCCCAGATTACAACTGATATTCAACATCACATTTCCAAAGTGTGTTATGTACATATACGTGTATCTTTTTATTGCCAAATTTCATTTTTTTTTGGTAATGTTTGGTTAACTGAACTTATTTTCTCTCTTATTGTCTGAGGGAGTCATTGAAATCATCTTTCTTTTTCTGATGGCTATTTTGCATCTGAAACATTTCAATAAATATTTACACTCACTCCATCCATGCAAGTTTAGTTTGAAGAGTTACTTTGATTTCCTCTATAATTGTAGGGTAGACTTTTAAAAATTTCTGCTGTTTAAATTCTTTTCTTTTTGTTTCTGTGAATTACTTGTTTCACTGCAGTAAGTAAGGAGCTTGCATGGTTTCTTATTTTGAAACTTTTTTAGTTTTGGGAAAAAGTAGTTATATTAGGCCTGGTTGGTATGTACAATGGTATTACACAACTACAGCCCCACAGTGAGTTTTGATAGAAAAACTCTTTCTCATTCTTATTCCACGCAGGTTGATATGGCAGGGCAGTTCTATACAATCACTCAGAGTCATGTAGTTGCACCATAGACAACACAAACCTTCTTAAAATAGGAGAGTACAGCCAGGCAGGTAGTGACATGCATCTCTGCCCCACTAGATAATTGTCCAGAACTGGTCACACACATGCTTCCTTGCAAGGGGATTCAGGAAATGTGAACCAACAGATGTCCTTTTTGGTGGCTTTATCCATTTCCTGGTATTTCCTTCTAGTGCTTAATTATTCCTTTGCTCCTTTCTTTCCTTAAATGCAACATAATCAATCATTCCTGAAAGGAACCAGACACAAACTCCACTCATTCGGTGTGTCAGTCTCTGGGTGACATCATTATCACTCCCCCATTCTGGAAATGTCTCGTGTGAGTCCAGAGAAGTAGATAGGACAAACTTATGATCCATCTCCAAGCCCTTCACACACATACACACACACAAACCCCCTACCACATTTTATACAGTGGTGGAATTAAGATAGTTTATTGTGATAAATTTCTCCTTACTAGAAAGACAAAGCCCTTGATATGGCTGTAAGTGTAGATATTGTGAGATCCCCTTTCCTGGAAATAAAGAATTTTTTTTTTTGTATGTGGGTATTTGTTCTTCTCCTAGTAAGGACTCCTTGGGCTCTGGCTCTGACTGATATCTTGATAGGCTATTGTGGACTGAGTGGTGTGTCCCCTCAAATTCCCATGTTATATCCATAACTCTCAGAGTGGCTCTTTGGAGTCTGGTTTCAGTTGTTAATAATGAAAGACTGCAGACTAAGATCTAAAGAAAGACCTATTTTGGCTCAGGGGTCTATAGGCCCAACATACAAAGGTAGCATCTGGCGAAGGTCTCCACACTGACAGGCTCCTGTGGAATTTCAGGGCATCACTTGGAGGGGGGACATGGAGCACTGTGTGTGTCTTCTGGTATCTTTGTCTTCTTATAAAGCTACCCATTTTCATCATGGGGGTTCCCACCTGTTAACCTTATCTAATCCTAATCCCCTCTCAAAGGGCTTACCTCTACATTCCAAAGTCAGATTAAGTTTTGACCTTATTAAAACCTCACAATGGGGATTACAACCAATATGGTTTCAGAAGGGACAAAATGTATTCAAAGTATAGCAGATTTGAGTAAGTAACAAACTAATGAGGTTATAAGGGTGAGCCCTGCTCTATTAGGATTATCTTCCTTAATGAGAAGAAACACCAGATGTGGAAATCTCTCTCTTCTTCTTCTTGTTCATGCATGGAGGAAAGGAAACACAGCAAAAACTAGCTTTCTGCAAGCAACAAAGAGATCTCTCCAGAAAATGAGTCGTCTGGCACCTTGATGTGGGGCTTCTAAACTTGGAGGAGGTAGATTCTGGTATTGAAGCCACTCTGTCTCTGGTGGTGTGTTCTGGCAGCCAAACTGGCTAACCCAGAGGTGTCTCCTGTTGTTCAGGAACATGTGCAGCGTTCTCGGGCTCCTTTCTATTCCATCTCGAAGCCCTTCACACATTCACACAAACCCCCTACCACATTCCCAACAAGGAGGCCAAGCGCTGTTTACTTTCTAACATTTTAAAAATCTAGTATCACAATTTGCTTAGCTGCACCACAGTGTCCAGAATAATTTAATCTTAATCAAGTCTATATGCCGGTTAGTTTTGAAACACACTTTCTAGATCAGCTACTTTTCTTTGTGTTTGCCTTAAATGTTTCTACTTAGCGCTGGATTTGATTTGTGTTGAGAGATTTTTTTATGCACTACCAGGAATTACAAGCTGCCATCCCATTATGCTGATATAGTTTCTTGAATCATCTTAATCAGGTGAGAAGTTTTAGTATTATAAAAGGAAGCCACATCTGTAATCTAATTTTTGCCCTGAGGCTGTGTTAAAGCCATTTGTTGCTCCTATTTTTATGAATTCATCTTCTATATAAAGATTAAAAAGCAATCAACTACTTCAACATTGGAAAACTCCAAATATATCAGATTTCTTCATAACACTTTTTTGATATATTTATTTTTGTCTTGGAAGAGTCTAATTAATTTCCGAGCTCATCACTTTCATGCAATACCTGGTCAAACCCAATCAAAAATGACCACTGCACAGTAGTACAATTTAATTCTTCTGTGGCTTTCCCAGGATTTGAAGTTCATTGCTCACATGATCTGTCTTTCAACTTATTGCTATTCCATGACAGGGAATATTACCTTTCTACTATTGTTTAGATGCTGTATAATCCGTGAAGAGAAGAAGGACAGGAAAATACCATACCACTCTCTATTTCCAAGGACTTAATCAAGTTAGGAGAACAATGCGAATGAGTCTGGGCTGCTTTGTTCCAGTAAATATTATCTAGAAGGATTGTGGCTTTCTGTCTGATGGAAATCAAGGCAAGTGGGTGAGGGAATCTGTGGACAGATACTCTCTTGCATGCACACCAGGTTCCTTGGAATGCTGATCATACAATGGGATGAAGCAAGCTAAGCTGAGGCTGCTTTTACCACCTAACCTCCCTGTGGTAACTGGCACAGATAAGAGCACCCTAAGGAAGAAAATGCTCATCTAGCTGGCCACCATAGGAAAGAGCATTGAAGGGACACAGTGGCTATTTTCAGAAGAAGCATCTGAGGCACCAATGAAATAGGGTGTGCCCATCCAATCCCTCACACTGGACTTTCTGGGAAAGCATTGTGCAACCCATTGTCTCTGGAATTTCTGGCAAAGTACCTGTTCAGCCTCTTATGACTAGATTTTCTAGTGAAGCATACGTCCAGCACATTGCCCTGAAGCTCCCCCATAAACATTTTTTAGTAAACATCTCTAAAATCCCTTCTGCAGGTGTCTGTCTTATTTGGTCTCTTGGCAACCTATCCCACTGCCCTGGCACAGCTGGGCGGTAGATGTTACAGAAGGGTGCTCTCCCAAGGTCCCTATGGAAAGGGTTGTTGTTTCTCAGGGTGGTAGTATTGGTTATTAAGTCACTGGGGACATGTCTTTAAAGGAGATTGTGGCCCATACTGAGGATGTGAGCACTTGATCTGAAACAAGCTCCTGTCATAATGTGGTACTTTCATCAGAGGTCCAAATCCAGGAAGCCTCCCAATCTTGAACTTGAACTTCTGGAAACATGAAAAACAAAATAAACCTCTCTACTTCATATGTAACCTGTGTCTGGCATTTTGTTATAGTCATGAAAACTTTACTAATATGTTTTCCATTCTCGTTTTCTATCAGTTTCCTAATGGCCACCACCTCTTCCTCAGAATAATACCATCTATTTTATTACTTCTGTAAGGTCTCATTTAGTCAAGATACAATGGGATATGATAGAAAAGAATAGGGTATATTATGCTCTAGGAAAACACCAATATTTCATTGGCTTAAAACAGCATGTATAATTCCAGTTCTAATGGCTTGTAAAATATAAGTGAGAAGGGGTTTCCACTTCCTCCATCCAGAAGTGGAAACTTCTTCTCTAACCTTTTAATTTGGACTTGGCTCTGTGATCTGTTTTTGCCAATGGGACATCCTCTGGAGCCGCTGGGATTTCAGGTGTGCGCCACTACAGTAGACTGTGCTGGTCTTTTCAAATTTCTGCTTTGATCATGTTTCCTTCTGCCCCATTGGGCATGGAAATGGGTACAACTGCTGCCTGTGGTAACACAGAATAGAGAAATGTGCCCAAAGAACTTGTAAATGTAGCTAAATAGAACATTAGAATTTGTATTAAATTCACAAATATTTATAACTTTGAATGAACGATATTATCAAATTTCTTAGGTGGTCTCTCCTTGCTTCTACTCTTCTCCCTGGGAGGCAGAACTGTGTGGATCCTGAGTATCTGCAACTCTCTGGCTTGTATTAGGCTCAACAATTCAGAAGTATTGGCACAGAAGAACAGGACGGGAGGGCAGTAATGCTAGCGTGCTTCACACCCTGGCTCCTTTCCTGTTAAGACACAGGTTCACAGAAACCAAACTTCCTGTCCTACTTACTACTATGCTTGTCTCTGATTTCTCTCTCCCTGGACGATGCTTTAGGCACCAAGCATGATAGCAGCTTCCCACAGTTGCCCACCCATGAGTGCTTCACATCTCCTGATGGCTGTCTTTTAAGGTTTTCTGTACTCCTTAGTGGTACCCTGAATGACATGTCATTAGAAAGATCATTATTAGCATTAATAATATTATTATAGACAATGAGCATTTCAAGGTAATGGATTACTCTAACCAGTCTAAGTATGTAAGAATTCTTTGTAAATACTTAGTATTATGAAGATAGAGTTATGAATGACCAATATCACCTAGTTTTCTTAAGACTAAAGAGAAAAAGAAAATGTTTTCTATTCACATTGCAATGACTTTTTTAATGAACAGCTGACAGAAAATGGAGTTTGTTTTTTCATGCTGAATGCTTGGATTTTGCTTATTAACACAAACAGAAAAAAAGGCTGCACTGAAAAACCTCAAATAAATTCTGTGAAAAGTGAAGGACAGAATAGAATTATTAACAGCTAGAACATGGGGCACGGCCTATTTTGCATTTATGAACCATTGGTACAAATTTCAACATGAAACTAAATGTGCAGTTGAAGAAAACATTTATTGGTATAAAAATCAGTAGAGAAAGAATGGCACTGAAACAAATAAACAAAAACATTGGCTCAATTCCCTCTTTAGGAGGGAGAGAATGTGCATAGGAAAGGTTTCACAGTTATGCAATGAATAAATATATACTAAATAAAATAAATAAGAAATATAAAAAATGAACATAATCCCATGCCATGGAAATATACTGGGAAAAAATTAATTAAATGTTGTCTTCTATCATCTACACAATTCTTGTTGAATACATTGAACTGCAGTGTGAGTTTGAGTTTAACATAGAATAAGACATTTTTTAAAAGAAACCTAGGTGAGATTCCACTGCTTAGATGTGAAGTTCTAATTACACACAGTCATGCTACTTCATTGTAAAGAAAGATTAAAACCACAATGGGGAGGGTGGGAGTCATGGAAAAAATGGAGGAACTTTGGGTAAAGGGGAGGGAGGGTGGGAAGAGGATATGGGGCCAGGAATGAGATGGACATCATTACCCTAGGTACATGTAGGACTGCACTTATGGTGAGAGGCTACATCCTATACAAACATAGAAATGTAAAGTTGTGCTACAATTGTGTACAATGAATCAAAATGCATTCTGCTGTCATTAAAATAAATAAATATATTTCTAAAAACCCCACAAGTTTCCAATTAGGCTTTTTAAATCATGTACATAATGGAAAATAGCAAAAATACACTCTAGGAAAAAATAGTAACCGGCTGCTTGTGTATCTGATGATATCAACAAATCCTTTTCCGTTTTAATATTTAAGCCAACTGAAGATTTTGAAACTGACAATTACGAGAATTTTATTAAAGATAATTAAAACAAATAGTAAATTCCCCGCTCAAAACAGAACTTTCTAACTAAGATGCATTTATACCACTTTATCACTAAACATAACAATGCATTTTTAATTTAAAAAGTTTATTTTTTCATTCATAACAAGATACACAATTTGGACTTTTTGCAAGTAGCATTTAATAGGCTTATATTGTTCTGAAAAACTAGTAAAAATTGTCAAAGAAATGTGTTTTTGAGAAATAAGAAATATTATTGCATATCATCTGATTAATTTGTTTTACTTTTTCTTTATATTTTATTTTTTATGTTTTCACTGGTGTGCTATATAATTCTTATGTCTGCTGAAATTCATCACTACATTTGATCTAGACATCAAGAAGACACATGATGAAGATATACCTATAATTTTAAAATGTTGATTGCTGAATTATATATCTTGAACTTAATGAAGAATTTAAAATAAGTGGGTCTTGGAGAATGAACTTGCAGACATATAATATGAATAATATTTCGTTCTCAAAGTTGCTGTTCCCCAGGTCGTAGTGTCCAATCATCTTAACTCTTGAGACTTATTCACTTGGTGATCTCACTCAGACTTCTGAATATAAATATTATTTGTAGCTTGAATGATCCAAAGTTCATGTTTCTGTCAGAGAAGTTTCTCTCAAATTTCAGACTTGAGTATCCAATTGTGTACTTGAAAAACCTCTGCTCAGAACTCAAGAAGGAATCAAATCTCACCTTGTGTCTAGCTGACTTCTTAGTCTTCCAAACCTGCTGCATGCACAGCCTGACATTACAACATTTGATATGCAACTCATTCTATCATTTGTTCTGATCAAAATTTTCAGAAGTACCTTTTATTGTGCCTATCTCAGTTTCCCATCCGGTCAGTTCATCAGCAAACCCAACCAGCTGGACTTTCAGAATATAACCAGGATCTGACTCCTTCCCTCTCCCTCCAATGCCATGGTTCTGTTCCAAGTCACCACAACTGTGGCCTGGACCCCTGACATATCCTCCTAAATGGACTTGGTTTTCATCCTTGTTTGGCTATTCTTATATATCAAATCATGTTTTTTTTTTCTGTTAAAAATAGTTCAGTAGTTCCTCATTTTACTAAGAGTAAAAGCCACAATTTTCCTTCTCATTCTATTCAATCCACAAGGGCCTCCTAGCTGCTTCTTGATTAGGCTAGAAGCATTTCCAACTAAGGACGTTAGTATTGTCTGAAAAACTCTTTCAAAATATTTGCTTTCTTAATTTTCTCATATTTTAACATCTTCTCAAATGTCTCCACCACACGGAGGCAGACACAGGCCAAACTGCAAAATGGTTGTAACCTCCTTCATCCACTTCTACCCTGTCGGACAATGCTGCTCAGGTGTGTTTGTGTGTGTGTGTGTGTCACTTTCTCAAAAGCATTTATATATGTACTGTCTTCAGAATATGTGACCAAAATGTTTCTTAAGTAAATAAATAAACAAATAAAGGAACTTTTATAATTAATAGATCCTAAAATTAGTAGGGATATTAACATTAGAGAACATGTAATTAGCAAGCCCTTTAATTTTTATTAAAATGCTTAGATTCATGCAGGATAGTTAAACATATTAGTGGGGGTTCATTTTCACATAATCATACATGCATTCCATTTCAGTCCCCATTGCTTCCTCTCCCTTCTCCCTCCTCCTTCCCCTATCATACACCCTCTCCTCTGCTGGTCTTCTTTATTTATTTAGCACATTATTGATATACAGCAAATTGGAATCCACTGTGGTATATTCATATATGTACATAGTGTGACTTTTATCAAATTCATTCTGCATTCCTTCCCCTTTTTCCCATCCTTCCTTCCTCCCTTTCAGTCTACTTCCTCTACTGCACTGGTCTTCCCCTATTTTTATGGGATCTTTTGCCATCTTTTTTATGCTTTCTTTGCTCTAGCTTCTTCATCTGACAAATAACATGCAACCCTTGATTTTCTGAATCTGATCTATTTCACCTAGCATGATATTCGCTAGCTCAGTACATTTAGCCACAAATGTCATAATTTCATTCTTCTTTATGGCAGAGTAAAACCCCATCATATGAATAAACTACATTTTCTTAATCAATTCTCCTGTTGGCAGACAACTGGGCTAATTCCATAACTTGACTACTGGGAATTTTGTTGCTGTAAACATTGATGTTACTGTATCACTAAGGTTCATGATTTTAGTTCCATGGGATAAAAGTGAGAAGTGAGATGGCTCATATTTTTGGTGGTCCTAGTCTTAGTCTTTGGAGGAATCTCCATTTTGCTTTCCAAAGTGGTTGTACTAATTTGCATTCCACCAACAATGTATAAGTATCTTTCTCTCTATATCTTCGTCAGCGTTTATTATTATTTGTGATTGTCATACTAACTGAAATGAGATGAAATCTCAATGTAATTTTCATTTGCATTTCCTTGATTGCTAGAGATGTTGAATATATTTGTTGGTTATTTTTATTTCCTCTTTTGAGAAGATTCTCTTTAGTTATTTTTTTCCATTTATCTGTATTATTGGGGGTTTGGGGGAATGTTAATTTTTTTTTTTTGGAGGTGGAGGGCTTACCAGGGATTGAACTCAGGGGCATTTGGCCACCCAGCCCTTTTTCAGTATTTTATTTAGAAAAGGATCTCACCTCACTTTTGCTGAGGCTGGCTTTGAACTCATGATCCTCCTGCCTCAGTCCCCCAAGCTGCTGGGATAACAGACATGCACCACCACGCCCTGCTAGGTGTTAATATTTTTTTAGTTCTTTATACATTCTGTATATTAATCCCCTGTCAAAGGAGTAGCAAGCAAAGATTTTCTCCCATCCTGTACGCTATCTCTTCACATTCTTAATAGTTTGCTTTGTTGTGCAGAAATCTCTAATTTAATGCCATTTTACTTATTGATTCTTGGTTTTACTTCTAGAGCTTTAGGAATATTGTTAAGGAAGTTATTGCCTGTATCAACATATTGGAGTACTGATCCTCTGTTTTCTTCTAGCAGTTGCAAAATTTCTGATCTAATTCCTATATCATTACTTTATTTTTGTTTGACATTTGTGTAGGATGAAAGATAGGGATCTAGTTTCATTTTTCTATATGTGGACATACAGTTTTCCCAACACCATTTGTTAAGAAGGTTATATTTTCCCCAACACATATTTTTGGCACCTTTGTCCAGGATCAGGTGACTATAATTATGAAACACTTTAATTCCTAATTTCAGATGAACAAGTCATTTTAAAATTCTCTTCAGTAATTTAAATTATGATAATTACACATTAGCTTCCATTTTTTCTCAGGCAAATCTCATTTCATTTACATTTTTATGCCAGATTAATTTTCCTAATTCTTACTAGTATATTCACAAATAAAGTTGACTTAAATTTTAAAATGCATTACCAAAAATAAATTTTAATGTGATCATTTAATCATTTACATTTAATGTAATCATAGAAAAGTTTCTGTGTAAACTAATATCTTGCTTTTTTAAAAATATTTATGCCACTTAGATAGTTCATATTTTTTAAAATTTTCAATAGGTGTATTTATATATTTATAGAAAGATAAAAATTTGATGCTTAAACATATATAATAATATTTTACTACAACCTATAAAACTAACACAATGGAACCAAAACACAGAATCCTGTATAGATTTGCATAATTTTATTCTCATTGAACAGAATTGCAACAGTACTACTTTTAGCCAACATTCAAACCATTTTTATTGTCTCAGAACACGAATATTCATCTTTTTCCCTAACTTTGAATGAAAGATGTTAGTAAAGAGATAATCTTAAAGGGTAATAATTAAAATGTTAATTTTAAGGGAATGTCATATGCTTTCATTTTTGCATTAAGTTTACTAAAATTTCATCACCTATGGTTGCAGAAAATATTAATTACTATATAATACATTTTAATGAGAGAAATATAGTACTTTAGTCATCACTTGGCTATAATACCCACGTTATGATTAATATTGTTTTGTAGTAAGAAATGAGCACTGTTGGGGCTTTAAGGTGGAAAAGTATGGAATCTCTTCTCAGCCATCATAAGGGTGAAGGTTGACGTTCATACAACAAGAGAAAACCAGAACAAAAGTATTGAATCAAAGATGAAGACTCAAAGGCCCAGGGTTGACTCTTTGTTTGGACGTGTGTGTTTGATGAAACATGGACAGTTGTGTATACATGCAGCTGGACAAAGGGGTTTGACCCAGGGTAGCAGAGCACAGAGGAAAACTCAATGAGCCTGTCTGTTTGGATTCTTCTTGACTCATCTGAGTAGCCTCCCTTCCCCAATTAGGGGCCAGGATACCTCTGGAAGGAATGCCTTCAAGGGGGAAGGAGGAAAATAAGGTTTCTAGGTTTTATGACTTACTTTGGGAAAGAGGGTTTCCAGTTTCTCTAATCTACACTGAGAAAATATATATCTGGCATCTATGACTCATTTGGGGAAAGAAAAATGGGGTAGGAGATAAGAAGACAGGAACAGGTGACCTTGCTTCTGAGATCTTCCAAATGCCTTCATTTCAAATTACTCAGTGTATCAAAGTACCACACATTTGGGGTATCATGTTCTCAGCACTGAAGGCTCAGGGTTTGAGACCAGAATACACTAACTCAAAGTAAACTTTCTTGGTGTACTCAGAGTGGATTATTTTAAGCAGATAGGAATAGCCCTGAAAATCTACAAGTTTGTAAAGCAAACTTACATATGTCAGGCAAACTTTCTTAATTAAAAGGTATTTGTATCAGGAAGTGAGCTGCTCTCAAATATCTTTATCATTGGAGAAACTTACCTGAGCGACAAGACAATCATTATTCACTATCCATTCCTTACCCTTCCCCACCCATAATTTATCTCCACCACTCTGGGGCCTTAATGCCCTATTTTTTCTGTATGACAAAATAACATTTAAGCTTCAACCATCTGGCCCTCCTTTGACTTTGTTATTTTTGTGGGAGTCCCATGCATGAGAACATAATTACAATTGTCTTTCTCCTGAGTATCTCTTTTATGTCATTTTAAGCTGTGCCCCAGGCATAGAATTTAGAAGGGTAAAGTACAGACATTTTTTTCCTTCCCAACAGTGTGAAGAAGGATGAATAAGTGGGTAGATGAAGATGGGTGGAAGCACAGATAGATAAATAGATCTTTGCAATTCAATCATGGAAACAAATTATATAAAAAGAAATATGTGTATATAAAGGAAAATGTAGCTGAATATTGAGGAGGTATTCTCATCTTTATGTGAGGATGGGGAGGAGACACTGACTTATTCAATACCTGTAGGGCATAATTCCTCTTTGACTCTTGAAGAGTCACTATACCTATTGCAAATTACTATCCAGCATAGACAATGTTAATGGTAAACAAGTGTAAGAGGGCTTGGGAAAGCATGACTTTCTTATAAATCAGAGCAAAATGTCTTCAGATATTTTCTTTTTCGTTTTTTTCTCCACCAATACTACAAATGATCTCTGCTTTCCTGAGAGAACACCCTTCTGATCAGCCCATGATCAATGTAAACTACGACACTGTTTACAGTATTCTAGAAGCAGTATCATGCTGGTCACTGAATTGGATAATTTCTATTGAGAAGTGAGAAGTAATTCAATAAAAAGGAAAGCACAATATTTACATGCTATTTGAAAAAGGTGATCTTTTAAATATCAAAAATGATCCTTTAGAGCATGGCTCCTAGTCTTTAATTTCATGTGTCATCTTCTCTTCAAGACACCATTCACATGTTTCTAAATGACAAATAAATACATTTGTGTCTGTGTACACAAAGGCATTCAGATTAATGGAGAGAGAAGGTGGTAATTTTTCTGCATGGAATCACTTTGTACATTTATTTATACACTTTATTTACATATTTCATTGCTAAATCATGAGAGTAAAAAACAGATGGTATAAGAAAATTATAAAAGCCTTGGGTTTCCAAGGACATTAGTTCCCAGAATGTCTATTAGGGTGAAATAATTATAGATAATTACTCATTTTATTGATTTTCTTGTTTGTATGAGTTCAATCTCAAGTGTATAATTTATTTTATTATTTACACTGGGCATGTCACTAGTTGATTGACAAATGGAACTAAAAGAGTTATTGTATAAGAAAAGTTCCTCATGAAATTGTACCATTGAGTTTATCCTCATTGTACCATTCTAGAATCTTAATAATCATTCTAAATACTTGAGATAATCTTCACATCACATAATAAATTTAAAAATTACTTCATTTGGCTTAGCTCATATACTTATTGCCAATTACTAAAACAACAATTCAAAGAAAAAAAAACTAATGATGAAGTTGGTTTATGTAAGGAAAAAGTAATTTGTTTTTCCTTTCTGTCCTTCATAGTTGTAAACTGGAATTCCCCATAACAAAAGACCAGCTAACAAGAAGGGAAAAAGTCAGAAATTTATTAAGTACTATACTTTATGTAATTGTTATGGAAAACCCAGAGATATTAATAATTCTTTAAAGTAGATCTCAAAGAAAGCCTTTCATTTTCAGATTTACATGACATCATTCTCTAAAACAAAGGGGGAAAAAGGTCATATTAGGAAAGCTTAGCTGGTATGACATGTTAGGAAAAGCACCTTAAACAAAGTACAGTAAAATAGGCTGAATTAAGTGTGAGTAAGGGTGTACTCAGTCATCCTTCTGTTCCTGGTGCAGAGAGGGTAACACATACAAAGAGAAGACACCTGTGTCACATAAAATTTGATTAAGATAATTTGTTATTGTTTTCTCTTGTTAATCTGCCTTTTGTTATGGCAGGTTGGTGGTGACCCTTATGGTGTGCAAGGCAAGGTATCATATCTTCCTCCCAATCTAAGTCTATTTGGAGGTAGAACACTCCAGAGTCCTACAGTCCTATTTGGGCATGGTGTGTGTGCTGAGCTCAAGCACTTTCCATATATTTTTTATTTTGGTTATAAAGCAGAAAAAGAAAAACACTGGGATTCTTGATAAAATAATAAGACCTAAAGATACTTTATCATTAAATGTCACATTATGTAAAATTCCCTATGCTTCAGCCATTAAAATTGAGTTTTCCTTTTATTTGTGACTGAAAGCAGCATACACTTGTATGTGCACAAATTTGGAAAATTTAAAAACAAATTAAGATTAAAAATGGATTCAGAAAAGTAAACACATGAAATATCTTACTTTCACTTATGAACAAAGACAAGTCTAAAGAGTTAACATAAGAAGACATTACTGTGTTTTTTTAAAGTCATCACTAAATGGCAGTTGTTAGTCAGCTGTTGAGTTGGTATTTCTTTCTTTTATGTTCACATCTATTTTTAGTTTGTGTTACCTAAGGGAAATGTTTACATTTCAAAGAATATTTAGAAAAAAAAAAATGATGTGGAAATAATCTTGCCTCCGGCGGTGTGAAATACTCAGGCAACACCACGCAGAGCAGTCACACAGGCTCTGGGGAGTGCACATGCACATCTGCAAAGCAACATTTCAGGAAACTAAGTAAAGTTTAAGGCACATGGCATATGTGAAGGGCCTTTCAGTGTCTTCAAAAATGTTTTATTTATGATAAATTAGGCCCTGCTTTCAGTTTTAGTTTAATCTGGACTTTTCAAAAGCAGTTACAACAATCAGTGCTTTTACATCACTGCAGAGGCCTGGGTCACAGGCTTCCCAAGTCTCAGGCTGGTGGGTTTAACCAGGAATCATGAACCTTCCTAGTGAGGAACCAACAGACTCCCAGTGGGCCTCTGCGGAAATATTAGTCTCAGCAGGAGCAAAGCTCAGAGTGGGGTTACTCTGAGGGACACCCATGTCTTCCTATTTCAAAGCCAATAATCCTAATTCTTGGAATTTTATTTAACATCATGGAATAATTTGAAAAGGATAATCAAAATGAATTCACATCAACAGATGAATCTTAACTAAGATCATCTTGTAACAGGCCCAAATTCAGTCATTCACCACAATGACCAACAGTCCCAGTGATTACTTTCTGGGTGGTATCTGTGTCTGGTTGTTTAACCCTCACACAGGATTTAGATTTGCTTATATTTTATAAATAAGGGGCATCAAACATCTACATGTCCTACTAAAATTATTCACGTTTGAAAATTTATTTCCTTTGAACGTTCAAGGGCTAATATCTGCAGTATATATTCACTTAAAGATAATATTGGTTCTCTGACAAAGAAATAATTTAAGCTAGTACTTCAGGGTACCAATAGGACTCGGTACCCTTGCTGTGTGGGAAATGGTCTTGATGTAACAGTAAACCCCAAGTAGACTACAAAAGCAGCCTTCCCGGGTCCTCATGAGCCACACAGATGCTCAGATCAAATTTAAATGTTCAAATCACATGGCTTTTGAAGTGCATTTAACACACACAGCATGAAGCAAGGGAAAAGAAACTGAATAAGTTAACACACTTGCCAGGGAATGAAAGTGCATCCGAGGGGCCATGCTATCTGCATTCATGGCATGGCATGATGTTCACTTGACCCATGTCTCCGCTTCCCCTATGATGATATGGATACCAGAGTGAGAAGGACAGGGACCCCACCAGCAGGAGTGCCCTGGGCAAGGGACATGTTCTTGCTTTACTAGAGAGACACAGAGACAAGTTCCCCTGGCTAACAGCTGTAGTTTGCAAGCTGTCTTACTGCACAGCCATGGGTTTTATGTGAGTTTCTTGGGCATAGAACTGTCAGGGCCAAAATGGGTGTCAACACTGGGTGACTGAATGAGACCTCATGAATAATGAGTGCTTTGCATGCCTCATGTATATTTAAAGTGTTCTGCTATTCAGTGCCTCTGGTGCTTCATGCATATTTGATGCCTTATGAATAATCTGTGCCTGTGGTTCTTCCCTTCCTCTCTGTTTTACTCATGTGTGCTCTCATTCCCAGAGTTATCTACCTTTAACACAGCTTGTGAGGTCCATCCAGTTTTTTTTTTTTTCTGGATGGAATAAATGGTCTCAAATAAGCAAATTCACATTATAATACTCTGAACTACTTGAAATCAACTAGAGGAATAAAAAAATTTTCAAAACTTGGGGAAAATATTTGTATGGATATGATATCATGGATGTGGGTTTGTGAATAGGTAGGTTGGGAGACAGATAAACAGCTAAGTTAGATACAAGAAGAGGATTGTATTCACATGTAATTATGAGAAATTGAATAAAATGTATAAGAACTATTTTAATTTAGAAATATGGGTTTAAAGAAGGTATATAGCTATGAGAGAAATTTAATTATTATTATTATTTTTTTTGTACTGGGGATTGAACTCAGGGGCACTCAACCACTGAGCCACACCCCCAGCACTATTTTGTATTTGATTTTAAAGACAAGGTCTCACTGAATTGCTTAGTGCCTCGCTGTTGCTGAGGCTGACTTTGAACTCATGATCCTCCTGCCTCAGTCTCTTGAGCTGCTGGGATTATAGGGGTGTGGTGGCACACCTGGCGAGAATTTTTTTTAAAAAAATTTAAATTAATTGATAAGAAATTCAACAATGAATTTCCCCAAGCTATTGTTTTAAAAGAGTCATATTTGTAGAAACACCAAATTATTTGATAGAATTAAAAATATCAACATCATGACAAATCTTTTATGTTTTTTTTTTTTCTTGGAAACCTATGTTTCATTATATGCCATTAATTTAACAGTATGTTCCATTATTGCTGAAAATAATACTTAAATAATTGCAGGGAGTTCTGTTTTCACCTCAAATCATTTTCTGCAAAGATAAATCTGGAAGTAATATATAATTGTTTCCAGTTTGTATTTCTGTAAACATCATCTCATTCTTTCTGGACAGAATCTCCTCATTCAGGCATGTTTGTCTGCTTGATGCAATCAATTTGCACTGTACACTGCTTGTACAGTTGCATTTGTACAAATTTTAGACCATAGCCAAGTGTGTGTGTGTGTATGTTGGAGATGAGGGTAGTGGTGATGCTCCATGTTCATGTCCCGACCCAGACACCATCAACAAGGAAGATGATGATGGATGGAGCTTTACCTCTGGAGAAAAAGGAAAGAGAGAGAAGGCATGGTGATATAAAATGTCAAGTTTAAATGATTAGAATTCTATGAAATGACACTCTATTTTAAACAGTAGATCTTTATTTATTTGTTTGTTTGTTTTGTTTTTATTTTTTATGTGGTGCTGAGGGTGGAACCCAAGTGCCTCACACATGCTAGGCAAGTGCTCTACTACAACCCCAGCCTTAATTATTTTTAAATGTGGAATCTGTGCAGTTTTCTTGCTTCTGCTATCAGCCAGATCCCTTTCATTGTTGTAAGCTGCCAGTCACTTCTGTTGGTGGACATCAGGTGGTACCCAAGATTTTAGTCTTATGAGCAAAGTTGATGAGATACTTGTACAAGTACTTTTACGATAAAACATTTGTGCCAATTTATCATCATTATTACTGACATATTAATTGTACAAATTATTTTAATTAACTCTGGGATTTTCATACATGCATACATTAGGCATTTCTCCTGACCATCCACACTACTATCCTCACTCCTTCCCATCCTGGGCATCCTTCCCTTTCTCCAGTAACCCTCCTCTATTCTCAGACCCACTTTTCCTTGTTAGTTTCCATTCATGAGAAGGAACATGTAATACTTATCTTTACCATCTGGTTTATTTCACTTAACATGATGTGCTCCAGTTCTCTCAGATTTGCTGCAAATTAGAGGGTTTTTCTTCTTTACAGCTGCAAAATAATCCTTTGGGTTTCTACATCATGTTTTCTTCATCCATTCATCCGTTGATGGACACCTAGATTGATTCCATGTCAGCAACTGTAAATAGTTCTCCAATAACACCAGCATGAAGATATCCCTTTTGATGCCAGCTTCATTTCCTTTTGAAGTCGAGAGCCATCTGTGAGCTGTATGTGGACTACATCTTGCATCACAGACTAATGAATAGGAGAATTTGGTGTCTGGGAACCTCTGTTATGGTCTGAGTTAATCAATACAAGTTATAGGTCATAGGTTATAGATTAGAAAATATAGATTAATAAAATAGTAAGTATAGCCATAGTGACTCCATCTTTATGGTTCCATGTGAAGCTGTTATATAAGCTATTTTAAGATATATTTTTCTGTGCTTCATACACCTGCAATTGTACTTGAACCAGGGATGTACAACCACATCTGTGCTGGAACCCAAGGTGTGGTTGTCTGAGTCTGCTCTGCTGCTTTTCTCAGCCCTTGTATCCTGCTTGCTTGCAATTCACAGATTCCACAGAATGTGGTTTTCTTCCTTAAATATCAGAAGGCCACTTAGGCTCTGGTAAAAGCATCCCTGGCCAGAAAAAAAATAGATAAAATAAAATTCTTTGATTTGTTTCAAATTCACACTTAGTGTGTTTTCTGAGTGGTCACCCCATAACACTTCCAGTGGATATTTCCTCTGGCTGACTGTCCAGACACGTTGTGAGTCCTTTTCAAGCTCTGGCAGGTCCTACACTGCATCTGGAGTCAGGGTGACTTTCTATAGCCACACATCCCCTTTGAAATGGGTATGACCTGCCAAGATGCCAATCAATCTGCTGACTGCAGGGCATCATGAAGCAAAACTCCACCCCTAAAAAATTACCCTTGCCTTTGATGTACCCACCCCCTTAAATAAACCACGGGAGCCATTTTCTAATTGTCCAGCTCCTGTGTGGACTGGACCTATCAGAGCTTCATCCTTTTGAAAGTATCTTTTCGACTTTGTCTTTTGTTCTTCACTAATTATTGTAGATTTTAATTTCTTAGGTGGCTTACACCCTCCTTGGCAGGAAGAAACCCCTAACGAGGTGGTATCTCCCCTATTTTCATATATGCCCAGGGATAGTATAGCTGGATCAAATGACATTTCTATTTTTAAATTTTTGAAGACCCTCATACAATTTTCCATAGTGGCTGCACAAAGTTACACACCACACCACAGTGTACTTGTGTTCTTTTTCTTCACACCATTGAAGGCATTTCTTTTTTTTTCTTTTGTGTGTGTGTTTGATAACTGACATTACTAGGGTAGTTTTAATTTTGTACTTTCTAGTGATTAATGAAATTGAACATTTTTCATGTATTTCATTGGATATTTCCATTTCTTCATTTAGAAGCATCTATTCAGATCATTCCCCACTTTTTAATAGAATTACTGGTTTGATTGTTGTTCTCCCATTCTCTCCTGTGAATCCTTAATCTTACATAAATAACCCTTTTAAAGCACTTTGTAATAATTCCTCAATCTGTGTTATTTACAGAATCGTTTTCTGTTAATTCTACCATTTATTGTGGATCATATTTCCTTGCTCCTTCAAATTTCTTGATCTTTTAATAGGATATTGGGTATAAAATAATAGGGCTGTCTTAACAACAGTATTTGTTTCCAGAATGGAAGCTTCTTTATAAGGCTGGTGGTTTAAGTGGAATGGGTCCTTCATATATTTGCCAATAATCATTTTTTTTCTGTGCCTGAGCATGAGTTTATGAACACTTATCTCAACTTTATAACAGTTTGGCACATTAGTAGTGTTGTTTCATATATTTTTTAAGAAGTGTACAGTTTTGCTACAATTCTATTATTTAAACATAAGAAAATGTAAAATATTTATAAGCTAAATATTATAGCACTAGCAGTTACCTAGTAAAATGTATACAATATATTTGCTATACCTATCCTTAAACGCATGATCTTAATTATACCACATGAAAACAATTCCCAGCACATGTAGAATAAGAACCATTTAAGAACAAACATTTAGACAAACATCGTAGCAGAATACAGGGTTATTTAGAATGGAGGGTGCTTTAAAAATTAAAACCTGTATTGTTTATTTGAATATTTGAATACTTGGCAGAAGGTGTGTGTGTGTGTGTGTGTGTGTGTTTGTAAATGTCAAAATCTAAGGATAATTCATAGAACAGCAAAGAAAATAGTGTTGAAAATGGTTTAAAAATGTCAATGAGCTGGAAAATTAAGAATGTACAAGGTATAAATCATGCTTTTTTTCAATGTCTTGAATTTATAAGCTTTGGCAAGATTATAAAAATGAGAGAATGAAGAGTCATTTTAAACACTATTGGAATCAGTACAGGAGAGTTGCACTGCCTTAGAATTTGCTTTACAGGTGGTGATAAATGACAAACTATGTTTATTAGAAATTACAAAAGAGGAGATGAATATTAGGTAACCATAAAGTAATACTTAAGGTTCTGCATAAACATGTTTAGGTTGTTTGTGTTAACTGATAATTTATCTGTAGTTTCAGTAAATACCAGAATATTATGAATATCTACAACCTGATATATAAAATTGACTGTTCTCTTTAAAATTCAGAAGTACTGGAGAAAACATCACCAAGAAATATAGAAAGAAATAACTAGAGAGAAATAAAGAGGTATAGAAATAAAGCATAAGAGATGTCATTATTTCTTCCATCGAATTCCCCCATGAAACAATCTAGAGTTTTCCTCGTGATAAATATTTTAATTATGAATTTAATTTCTTTAATAGAAGATTATTGTAGTTACATATATTTTCTTGAATAATCTTCTGGAGTTTTTGATATTCAAATAATGTATCAATTTCACCAAAATTGCCACATTTGATAACTTAAATTTATTAGTAACTTTCACTTATTTTCATTTTAGTTTCTGTAAAATCTGTAGTGATATTTCTTCTCTCATTTCTGACATGATATGTTGTATTTTCTTTTTTTAACTTTTCTTATTTTGTTGTGGTTTTGCTGATTTATTGGATTGTTCCAGGGAAAAGGATTCAAGATCTATCAATTTTCTTTTTTAGTTTGTTGTTTTGTTTCATTGCTTTCTGCTCTAATATGCTATATCTGCTTACATTGAGATATTTTTCTATTTTCTAAATGTGTGAGCTGATACCATTGATTTGATACATTCTTCTTTTCTGGTGTGGGCATTTGGATTGACAAATTCTAGCAATGCTTTGGGATCCTTACCCACATTTCAATATTTTACTTTTTTATTTTTATTCTCTTCAAAAACCTTTATACTTTGTTTTTCCTGTTTTCTTTTTTTTTACTTCAAAGCATTTCAAAGTTTGCTATTCAGTGTAACAGTATTTATAGAACCTCCAGAGACCTTTTTATTATGATCATAATAAATGTTCACTTGAAATTCTACAGAGACAGAAGACATTAAAAAAGACATAAAATGATCTTTTGATTCATTTCAAAGTATTCAACTTAGAGTCTCCATTTTTATTGGTATGATACAGTTAGTGACATATAATCTATATAGTATTTATTAAGAAATTATTAACCATAGTTCCTAGAGTTTTATAAAAACTCAACATAGATTTTTCTTAATTAAATTGTTTTCTAGGTTGAAAGACAAAAATAAGATGAATAGCATTACAGTCATGAAGAAAAACTGGTAGAAAAGGTAAAAAGCTAAAAATTGAGAAAACATGGCCTAATATCATGACATCATGGCAAGAAATCTCATGTACCTCTCATTATTAATAGATAAATTGATGTACACAAAGGATCAGGGGTGAACCACGGAGGGGAAGTTCCTGTAAGATAGAATCATGTTCCATTTGGGAAAAAAAATTATGTTCCATTTGGAAGTACATACATACCAAGGGAAATAATTTCAAAGGACATTAGAAACAGTGATCTCATTCTTCGTACAAGTAGGTCACAGCTGGACACTCAGAAATACTTGGTAGTGGGTCTGAGAGTGGGCACTCCATTCACACCAATACTCTCAATGTGTACCTTAAAAATGCTAACTGCAATTTTGGATGAATTTTACCACCAAGTAAGACCCAGAATCATCAAACATCTAATGTTCATACATAAGATATGTACTTTTATTCTCATTTTATAAGTTCTGGTTTTATATTCTAGGCTTTATGTTCATGAAAGGATTGGATAATTAGAGAAACAAAATAAATATTGTTAGTTCTTATAAAAATTCAGTTATATGGATTGATAAGAGAACTCAGAAATATTCCCAGGAATCACTCACTAAAGAGGCATTATTGAGGCACATGATGATTTTAACAAAATGTTACATTGTACACATCCTGGGTTTCCAGTAATGCATATTTATTTCATCTGTTGGACTAGAAGCATCACTTCTCCTTATAAACATTATTTTACATATATTACTATACTTGAAGATGCAGTTAAGATATTTCCAATACATATAATTAGTTAAATACTATGGTATGCTTTGGGTGAAAGAAATGAACTACAATATATTTTGTAGTTCAATATATTCTAAAATCTTGCTTGAGAGCAATGATCCATGCCTGTAATTTCAGCAACTCAGGAGGCTAAGGCAGGAGAATTCTAAGTTCCAGGCCAGCCTCAGCAACTTAACAAGATCCTGTCTCAAAACAAAAACTAAAAGGAAATAGGGATGAAACGCAGTAGGAAAACAACACTAGATTCAAAACCAAGTACCAAAAAAGTAAAATAACATTAAATAAAATAAATCTATGTTTTATATTCCACATATTAAATATTTATCATATTCTAATACCACATTTCTGGTGATAATTATTAAATAAATTATTGGCACAAGAAAATTTGCAGAGCATGATGATGCATACCTATAATTCCAGTGACTTGGGAGGCTGAGGCAGGTGTATCACAAGTTCAAGACCAGTCTCAGCAACTTGTAGAGCATTTTAGGATTTGGTCCTTAGTATCACCAAAAAAAAAAAAAAAAAGAAAGAAAGAAAGAAAGAGAAAAAGGAAAAAGAAAATTTGCTTTAGATGTTTTTGAAATATTTTATAGAATTAAACATTTAGAAAGTAAATATATATGTATATATATAATCAATTTTAATTAGATTTGCTTAATATATAATAATCTTTTTTTCAAATTAAGCAGAGAAGTCATTTATTGTGATAATGCCTGAAATATACTATAGTGCCAGAAATTAATAAAAATCTTTAAGATTATGAGGAAACCCAAGAAACAAAGAAACCAAAGTGAAGAAGTGCAAAGTTGAAAATTGAAAGGATTTGTGCAAAAAATAATGATTATCTTACTGCATTTGTCAGCTTACCAATGCTATGAAAAAATACTGGAGAAAAAGAACTTGAGAAAGAAAGCTTTATTTTGGCTCACAGTTTCAGAGGTTTCAGTCCATGTTCACTTGGCCCTATCTTGTGGATTTATGGTGAGGTATAACATCATGGTGAGGAGATCATGGCAGAGCACAACTGTTCACCTCACTGTGGCCAGAAAATAGAGAGAAAGGCGAGCATGGACAAAAAATTGTCCCCATGTACATGTCCCAAGCTTACTCCTTTTAACTAGGTTAAACCTCCTATAGTTCCTAGCACCACCCACTAGTTCTTGCAGCTATGATTCTAACAATAAATGAATCCTATCATTAGGTCAAAGCTCTCATGGTCCAGTCACTTCCCCAAACTCCTAATACCTGTAAACATTGTACTTTGGGTGAACAAATAGTCAACACAAGAGCCTTTGGGGAACATTCCAGATAAAAACCATGCCAATTATAATATTTGATTATGATAAAAAAATTAAAATTAGTATTCATGAATCTGTACTAAAAATTAATAACTCATTGAATAAGTAAATAAATGGATGAGGGATAGGTTTTACTCATAAACATAAGAGGAAAATATAAAATGCCATTTGATAAACAACAGGAATTTTAGTAGCTTGCTGAAGATCAGCAGGTGAAGATTTGGGGATAAATAGAGTATGAGTAGTCTCAAAGTATCCCTTGGAAGTTATTTTTCAATTGCAAAGGAAAATTAGTAAAATTTCAGTGGTGAATTTCAGAGATACCACTTAAACTAGTGAAATATGGATAGAGAATGTTTATTGCAGCTTTATTCTTAATAGACAAAAAATTGAACTAATCTAAATGCCAGCAAAATGAATGGATATACAAATTGTACTACATTAGTGAAGTTGAATGCCTTTTAGTTTTAAAAAGGATTAAAAATTGAATTAGGCAGATTCATGGATGGACTTTAAATACATTTTTTAAATTTTTTAGTTGAGGATGGACACAATACCTTTATTATATTTATTTATTTTTATGTGGTCTGAGGATCAGACCCAGTGCCTCACACGTGCTAGGCAAGCACTTCACCACTGAGCCACACTCCCATTCCTAAATGCATTTTTAAATGCATTATTCAAGTGAAGGAAACTAGACAGAAAAATACTGTGATTCTATTTTATGTAGTTCTTCAAAAAGCAAAGTAGCAGTGACATAGAGCAGATTTGTAAGGGACTGATTACACATTCCATAGGGAATTTTGTGGTGATACAAATATTCTATACTGATCATAATAAAGCTGGATGAGTCTCTCAAAATTCATCAATTGTACTTTTAACTGGATGATTTTATTGTAAACAAAACTGATTCCAAATGCCAGAATTTTAAAATGCTATCAACTGACACAGTTATTAAATGAAGTTAAATAAAACTGTCTTCTAAAAATATAGAAGGGAATCAATCTAAGAAAATAGTTGAATGATTTCTACAATAAAAATAATAGAACACCAAAGAAAGCAGTTGAGGACAATTGTAGAAGACAGAAAAACCTCTTATGTTCTCAGACAGGCAGAATTAATATGGTGAAAATGACCACACTACCAAAAGTGGTATAGAGATTCAATGCAATTATCATCAAAATTCTAATTATGTTTTTCATAGACATAGAAAAAAACAGTCATAAAATCTATCTGGAAAAAGAAGAGGCACATAATAACCAAAGCAATCCTTAGCAAGAAAATCAAAGCAAGAGGCATCACAATTCCAGACCTAAAATTATAGTTTAGAACAGCATGGTATTGGCACCAAAACAAGCAAGAAGACCAACAGAACGGAAAAATGACACAGAGAAAAACTCACAAAAATACAGTTACTTCATACTAGATGAAGACACCAATAACATCTATTGCAGAAAGATAGCATCTTCAACAAATGGGGCTGGGAATACTGGAAATCCATATGTAGAAGAATCAAATTTAACCCTTATCTCTCAGTCTGAACAAAACTCAGTTCGAAGTGGGTCACCTAGGTATTGGACCAGAAACCCTTCACTTACTGAAAGAAAACATTGGCCCAACACAATAACACATTGGTTCAGGAACTGACTTCCTTAATACGCTCAAAAAGTAAAATAATTATCAATAATTATTATCAATAAATGGGATGGTATCAAACTAAAAAGCTTCTTCACAGCAAAAGAAACAAGAATGTGAAAAGAAAACCTAAAAAATGAGAGAAAATATTTGCCACCTGAACATTAGATAGAGCATTATTCTCCAGAATATATAAAGAACTCAAAAAAACTCAACACTAAAAAAAAAAAAAATCTAATCGATTAATGGACAAAGAAATGAAACAGTCACTTCACCGAAGAAGAAATATTAACAAATACATGAAAAATGTCTAACATCCCTAGAAATTACAGAAATGCAAATTAAAATTACACTGGGATTACATCTCACTTCAGTCAAAATGGCAATTATCAAGAATACAACTAACAATAAATGTTGGCAAGGATGCGGGGGAAATAGTACACTCATACATTGCTGGTGGGACTGCAAACTGATGCAGCCACTCAGGAAAGCAGTATGGTGATTCCTCAGAAAACTTGGAATGGAACCACCACCGTTTGACCCATTTATCACACTCCTTGGTCTGTATTCAAAGGAGTTAAAATCAGCATACTACAGTGATGCAGCCCCATCAATATTTATAGGAACTCAATTCACAATAGCTAAGCTATGGAGCCAAACAAGATACCTTTCAGTGGATGAATGGATAAAGAAAATGTGGTATATATACACAACGGAGTATTACTCATACATAAAGAAGAATGACTTTATGGCATTTGCCAGCAAATGATCTGGATACTATCATGCTAAGTGAAGTAAGCCAGTCCCCCCAAACCAAAAGTTGAATAAGCAGGGGCAGGGGTAAGGGGAAGAATAGAAGTGCAGTAGATTAGACATTGGGGAATCAAAGCAAGGGAGGGGGAATAAGCAAAGGAAAGTCATGGGAATGAATCTGACATAACTTTCCCATGTACATATATGAAAACAACACAGTGAATCGCACCACCATGTACATCCATAAAAATGGGCTCTAACTGGAATAAAATATATTCCATGCATTATTTCAAAATGGGCTCTGCTGTCATGTATCAGTAAAAAGACTCAATGAACAAAAACGAAATTGGCAAGAAGTCCATGAAATGGTTTCTACAAATCTGAAGGTTTCCTGGGGTTTCAATTATTGATTTAAGACAACTGAGGTAGTGAAGTTATCCCCAGCTCATTAGGACAATAATTATATGAATTTTATAGTTGTAACTTGAACCTATTAGTACTTTGAAGTTTTTTTTCTTGCTCAGAATGAATTTCTTAAGACTTGGTAATATGAATTTTCATAATGCAGAAGAAGGAGTAAACATGCAAAGAATTGAGCACAGGAGACAGTCAAAAGATTAAAATTATGGAACTTGGATGTTGGTGAGATGATAAATTCTAAAAATGTTTAGTTTTATATATCAGGACATATCTGGGTAGTCCATTTTGGAGGTAAGGTAGAAATAGTGGGTTGATCTTTGGGATGACAGGAGGCTTGGACGTCACATTTGAGATCCCACAGTTAAAGTAGAGTTATAATGCAGCTGGAGGAATTCAGAGAGGAAAGAGAAGCATAGAAGAGTTTGGGGCATCCTTAAACACAGGACATGAGAAGAAGAGGCTAAATCATTCAGTAATGCAGAAAGGGCACAGAAAGGGGCCCAAGAAAGTGGCTATAGCCAAATGCAAGTGCTCAGCAACCCACAACTGTGAGGTGGATCCCCAGGGTATCACTGATTTTCATCTTTAGATGCTCTTTCTTTTCATCTATTTGTATGTTCCACCTTTAATCCGTTTGACACATCCACATTTTTCTTGACAAAATCTAGGATTGTTTTTATTACCAGGGGATTCGGATTATAAGAGTATGTCTTTTTATATTATACTTCACAATAAAATGCACTTCATAAAACACTATATATTAGTTAGTAACTTTGTAGTGATAAAATTTCTAGGACAAAAACAGAAAAACCCTTCCTATAATTACTGAATCATTTATTTACACATGAGATAGTTACCATGTATATTAGTAAGAAATGAAATGGTCTGAATTATCATAAATAACTTACAGTTTTATTGTGTTATTATTTTTAACAAATTGCAGATGATATAAACTACAATATAAATATCAGATTTAATTACTATGAATACCAGGAAGATTTTTTTTTCAGATTTATATACTAGACCAAATGTATATCTCTTCAGAAAGTGCAGTTCATGGGGTAATAGAAAGACATACAGTACTGTCTATGTAAGAGGTATTTCTAAATATTTGAGCATTTTACATATATTAATTCAAGCATAAATATTCTAGATATTAAGTCAATAAAATCTTTGGATTATGAAATGTTTATTATAATAAATAACAGATTATTTAATCTGTTGGAAAACTGCCATGCAATATTGATCTCCTTCAACTAAAACACATTATTGTCATTTAAGAGATTATAAAGGCGTTTATATTCAGAATAAACAAATTGAGTTATATATTATACATATGCAATTATACAGCTTTTCTACTGCTGTGACTAAAAGATCTGACCAGTACAACGATTTGATAGGGGAGAAAAAGTTTATTTGAGGGCTCCCACTTTCAGAGGTCTTAGTCCACAGAAGGCCAGCTCCATTCCTCAGGGCTCAGGGTGAGGTTGAACATCATGGCGGAAAAGGGTGGTGAAGGATCATCATGGTGATCAAGAAGGAGAGAGAGAAAGTTCAGCTCTAGATTCAAAATATATACTATGGGGAGGCAGCCAGTGCCTCACAAGGGAGTCCTTTTTCCTGCCCAGGTGGGTACAAACACCTGAGAAAATAAGTCAGAAATAATTAGTGAGGAACAGAAGACAGAGCTAGAAAAATAGTTTTAAAGGAGAGCGCCTGATAGACCCAGCCCACACAGGAGCTGAAACTGGACAATTAAAAAATGACCCTTGTGGTTTATTTAAGGGAGTACATCAAATGCAGGGATAAGGTTTCAGATTGGAGTCTTGCTTGGTGATGTCTTACAGTCAGCAGGTTGATTGGTATGTTGGCAGGTCACACCCATCTCTGAAAGGCTATGTGGCAACAGCAGGTCACCCCATCTCTGGTGCTGGGCAGAGATTTAATAGGGTCACATGTGTCTGGGTAGACTTGGCCAGAGGAATTTTCCACAGGAAATACCCAAACACCAGATTATCCTATTCACTAGGCTGTGATACTGATGAAATCCACACACAGCTAATGGATGGTTTTCAAAAATATACTCCCATAGCCATGCCCCCAATTAACCACTTCCTCCAGCCATACCCCACCTGCCTCTAATCACCACCCAGTTAATCCCATCAGGGATTAATTCTCTGATGGGCTTGAGACTCCCACAATCCAATAATTTCTCCCCTGAAACTTCCTGTATTGTTTCACATGTGAGATTTTGGGGGCCACCTCATATCCAAACCATAATATTACTCTCCCGGCCCCCAAACACTCAACTCATCTGACAATGAAAAATACATTTAGTCTATTTTCAAAAGTCCTCATAATCTCAACAGTTCCAAGCTTGCTCAAAGTTCAAGTTCAAAGTTGTCTCCGAGACTCAGGGGAATCTTGCATTGGGAGCTCATGTAAAATTAAAAGCAATTTACAAATATTCAATACATAATGGTATAGTGTAAACATTTCTATTTACAAAATTAGAGGCATTGAAAGAAAGAATAGGACCAAAGCAGGACCAAAATCCAGATGGGCCAACAAGTCCTGTGGCTCCATGTCCAGCATTTGGGGCACATGACATCATGAAGTTCTCTCCAAATATCTCGTATAGATCTGCACCTGTGGCCTTGTTGGTTGCAGTCCAAGTGGTCTTTCTGTTGGCTTGTCTGTGCTCAATTCCTGCAACTTTTCTAGGATGAAGTTCCATGTTTTGTCTACACTGAACCTTTGGCTTCCTACTTAAATCTCTACACCTTGCCTTCATAGGTAGTGCCTGCAGGGACTTTGACCCTGAAGCACTTTTCCTGGCTTCCAAGGCCTTCCTTTGAATTCTTGGTGGAAGCTTCCATGACTCCCTAACTCCAGCATCCTGCATTCCTGCAAAACCAGCACCAAATGGTTGACACCAAGGTCTGCTACCATCTTGAGCAGTAGCCCAGTATCCAGGGACCCCGGCTGCAGCAGTCTTTGAGTGTCTGGGTAGCTGAACATGTTAAAAAACTCTGTAGGCCCCATGCAAGAATGATTCCCCATTGGTCTCTTCTCAAGAGAATTTTCACTTTTACTCCCTTGACCCTCAGATAGGTGCAGTCTTGCCATTAAAATGCACTGACAACATCCAAAGCATTTTCAGCTTGCATTGCTACACATGTTAAAATTCCTCCCACCTTTCCAAAAAAACTCCAAAAGCTTCTGAACCACACGATCAGGTTAGTAACAGCAACAACCCCACTTCTTGGTACCAATTTCTACTTTCATCTCTTTTTCGCTGTGTGACTAAAGGATCTGACCAGCACAACTGTAGGGGAGAAAAAGTTTATTTGAGGGTTCATAGTTTCAGACCAGAAAGGGCTGACTTCATTCCTCTGGGTTCAACATCATGTTGGGAGAGGGTGACAGAGGAAAGCAGCTCACATCGTGATGATCAAGAAGCAGAGAGACTCCAGCTCCAGATACAAAATATATACCCCATAGCCACGCCCCCAATTAACCACTTCCTCCAGCCACAGCCCACCTGCCTCTAGTTACCACCCAGTTAATTCCATCAGGGATTATTTCACTGATTAGTTTAAGACTCTCCCATCCCAATCATTTGTCCTCTGAAACTTCCTGCATTTTCTTACATGTGAGCTTTTGGGGGACATCTTATATCCAAACCATAACAGCATATATATAATTATTGAAAATAAAAAAATATTGTGATTTGATATCAGAGGTGTTCTCATACGATGCCAAGGATAGCAAAATCTTTCAATCATATCTTGTAAAATTATCTATATATTATTTCAATAAAGGGATTGTTTGAATTAATTTACAGTCAATTTCCCACTGGGGAAGTGTCATACCTCACATTAATTGGTAAAGTTTACCTTTGCCCTTCACCTGTAGAAATTTCACCCACAGTTATCATTGCTGTTTTAAATGTGCATCCACTCAAATCATCTATACAGCCAAAGCTGAATGATTGCATAATTGTAAGTATGATGGTCAATATGGTCAAGTCTTAATAGTTATCTCTCTGTAAATTTCCTGGCTTTTATATTCCTACCCATTATTCTTCTCTCCAGAAATCATCAAGCATTAAATAACAATAATTTTATTTTCTGGGGAAAAATGTTCTGTCTTCTCAGCAGACCCACTGTGTAGAGGTTCTCTGACAAATTCTGAGAACCTCTCATGCTCGCACATGAGAGTATGAGTTTAGTCATGTTAGAATTAGCCATGTTTTCTGAAACAAATATAATGAAAAGATACATCTTTTTGTCTAAAGAAAGATGAATAATAGAACTGAAAATAATACTGGGAGTTCATGTGGTATAGTGGCTCAGTTTTTCAAATGAAAATATGAGACTTGGAGATCAAGGAGATAGGTATGACAGGAAATGTGCATCTCTATTAATAAAAAAAAAACTGTTGTTTTGGTGTTAGCTTATGTTTTAAAGGGTTTTCTATTCAGCATCAGGCAGGATGGCTTAATGGCCCATAATTATACTCTTCAGAAGAGATTGTGGCAAATCAATCTTAGCACACTAAAGGTTGTACAGAGTATTTCTTTCCTAAGAAATTATATCTTTGAAGTTTTGACACTTAGCACTGATTTTCCATCAAAATGATAATGACGGAATGATGGATACAGAAGTTGATATCTCATGGAAAACTTTGTCATATTTATAATTCTGGCACAATCATCTCTTTGGGTGGGCACTGATATGCAGAGTTGACTATATTATTACTAAGTGAAAGACATTTTAAAAATAGCAGTAAGTAGGCTTGTTCACTTTGTGAACTCTCAAATGAACTTGAATTCCAAACGGAGGTCACAGAAACCAATAGCTGTAAGTTGTCTCTTCTGTGTGGATTCTTTTATGTCTATAGAGCTGTGATGGGTTGCCTAAGTTGGGAGAAATTGTACATAGGTTTTTCTCTTTGTGTTTGCTATACTGAATAACTCCCTGTAACTGAATCCTTCATGACTCTTTTTTTTTTAATTATTATTCTTTAAGATGTGGATGGATCTTTATTTTATTCATTTATTTATATGTGGTGCTGAGAATTGAACCCAATGTCTCACACATGCTAGGCAAGCTTGCTACCACTTAGCCACAACCCCAGACCCTTCATGACTCTTGATGATGGGTTTTCTCCATATTTCAGCTATTCTCAGACTCATAAAGGAAGGTTATCAAAACAAGCATTTCCTACTCTGGTCAGTTGTAGAATATTCTCTGATCATTTTGATCAGTGACCAATTTGTATTTTCATTAAGAAAAATCTTTAGGATATACAGACTCATGAGTTTTTCATTTTGCAATTTTCTTTTTTTTTTTTTTGCCTTGGCAAGTGATGAGCCTTGATAATATAGATTACAAATTCAGATTTTTCTCTTTTTGACTATTTGTGGGAGGTTTCTTCTTAAAATTGCTCCTCTGTCAGTATCATTCCTAATTATAAAACATTGTATGTTTGCTTCCAAGAAAATTCAAATTAATTCAGAGTCCTCAAACTCTAGCTCTAAGGAGACACCAATTCAAGAAGTCACCAGGCCTAAACCTTTGTTGTTGTGTTTAACAATTTTATATTATTTACATTTACAACTTCCTCCCTTTGTTCTTGAATCCTGAATGAGTCTCATTGAAATGTCACTGTGCCTTGATTCTCTCACATATACAACCCACTTTTATGAAGTTTATAGGAAAAAAAAAACAATATAGTGGTAAGGATTTCCTCTAAAATATGTTTTATCTTGTGTAACACTTCTTTAAAATTCAAACAGATTTTTTTTTCCAGAAATCATAGTGAACATTATTTATATGCTTTCAGGTATATAGGACAGTGGCAGAATTTTTTCTTTAATCCAGAGGAAGTTTTTTGTATTTTCCTGGTACTATGACATTAAATTTTTGAGTCAGAAAAAGGGGTGCTACATGGATTGGATTACAGTCCAAGGCTGTATTCTAACATATTCCATATATAGACATTATTATAATTATTCAAATAACGTAAAATGTGGAGATTTTCAGAATATGAAGAAATGATCAAAGGATCCCAAAATAAGAAAAAAATCATCTGTTTTACCTGTAAGAATAGTCAAAGCCAGTCTTTTTAAAGAGTATATCTCAGAAAGTGAAATGCTGGTTTCTGAGAAGGAGCATTATATATCTGATCCTAACCAAGGGAAATACTAAATCTGTGGTGTGAAGAAGCACCTTACTATGATTACATATTTGATTGCAGGGATGCTCTTCAGCACATTCCTGTCAGTGTCCTCTGATTATCCAACAGAGCACTGATTTCAAACAGACTGATGGAGAACTCAGAATAAAACAAACTTACAAAGAAAAAATGGTATCTGGGATTTCCTTGAGAAAAGAGGAAAGTGTAACTAACCTTTTGTTATTCATGTTTTCTACTCTGTAAGTTGTTTTTATTCATTTAGCCCATGTTACCTTTATTTGCAAATCAGTTTTTATAACTTGTAACCTCTGATTTGTGATAGAATGTTGGAACTCATCTCCGAAAATCATGAATCACTAGAAGCCATTATGATATACTGTTTCTCGTATAAAATGAAAAATCAAAAATAATTGCTGTTAGGCTACATGTATGGAGATGTAATGAATGTCAATCACATCTTTCAAGAATAAGAGTAGAAAAGGGAAGAAATGTCTACACCATTCCTACCCACTGGCTTGAAAAAATGATCCTAGAATCATGTCTATTAGATAGCACTGCAATACTTGGAAAAACTCCAAGGAATCCAAAGAACATTCATGTAAATTTTTATAAGCACAGTAGGAATTGAAGATGGGCAGATATGTACCATCAGAGATTTCAGCTCTGGGAAATGGTGGGAACTATGAGGAAAGCAGAACACTAACAAAAATTACTATCTGTCTTACTGAAATCCAGTGATTCTATGTGTGAGTATCTGGGTCAGCAACATTGTCACATGAAAATTTATTAGAAATGTAAAGTCTCAGGCCACATTCCAATTGTCCAAACAAGCTGACTCAGAAAAACTGAATCAGAAACTCTGAGGATCCATTGGAACAACCTGGATTTTAACAATTCTACCAGATGACTCAGTTACCAAGCAATAGAGTGAAAATCACTGGTCTACTACTTCTTCTTTCATTGTGAAAATTAAGAAATACTTGTGACTATTTTCTCCAACACCCATGTTTGAAATACAAGCTAAAATCATGCATCCAGACCCACTCCAGGGAAAGCTAATTCTTCTGCTCTGGAACAGAAATCATTTAAAAAATCACCCAGTAACTGATACAAGGATCTCGTTTTCCTTATGGTTTAATTTAAGAAAAATAAAAACAGTTTATCTTCTCAAATAAAATGTGGTGATGCATTTTTCCAGTTTGCTGAAACATAAATATCTAAGAAAATATTTATCAAGAAGCCAGTGCAAGAATTATTATGTAATGCACAGAGGAAAAGTCAAAAGAAAAAAACTAAGAACTTCCATTAGAATAATTTCTTAAAATATTACTTCTATTCAATGAAAAGTAGTTCTAACCCCATATCTACACTCCTTTTATGTTTGCTTCTCAGATTTATTTTTTACATTCTATGTATCCTATCATATTTTCCTCGGCACAGAAGGAATTCTGATGCTGTCAGAGAGGCATAACCTTATCTGGAAACTTCCTTAATGAGATGAAGGGGTCATGCAATTCATGTTCACTGTGACTGACATTAACAAGGTCAAGTAGATTTGTCTGCTGGGAACTTGTCAAGCAAGTTCTGGTTTTCTTGCAGTCGATTTTGCCTTTCTTCCGTAGCACACATGAGAAGCCAATAGACTTTAATGGTACTGAAAAATAACTAGTTTAACTTCTCAATCTGCTCTAGATGAATTAAAATTTTATTGAGAATGGATGTTGATAGGAATTTTAATCCATCTTCCCCAAAGGAATACATATTTCAAAGTGAATCTTCTTGTTTTACATAATCTGTTGTAAACATTTGCAATTTTTCATGTCACAAAAAAGTCTAACTCTGTCATCCCAGAGTCTCAGGAGGCTGAGACAGGAGGATTGCAAGTTCAAAGGCAGTCTCAGCAACTTAGTGAGGCTCTGTCTCTCAATAAAATTGAGTTCAATCTCTGGTACCAAAATAAATTTATTTAAAAATATATATAGAAAGAGAAGCCTAAAACTGTTCCTATTCTGATTTGCAGCTTTAAAAATTTGAGTAACTAAGGAATTTTCAGTCCCAAAGTAAGCATACACCCTACAAACAAGAGATGCAAATTCTGGCTCACTAGTAATAATGGAATAGGTTAAAACTACAAGTCTTGGAGAATGTTTGGTAGATGAGCTGGCAGAAAACTTCATTTTTTGTAATTAAAAAAAAATTTACAAGGATTTAGGGTCTGAGGGAAATTGGTAGCAATTCAATTCTTAATATTCTCCTTACTGTCCCCGAAAAAAAATGTTGAATCCAGAAGAACAAGGATCATCATAGGCAGCAATTCTGCATGACCAGACAAAGAGAACATTATAATCTTCAGATCACGTGCAAATATAGAATAAAATAGTCTTATCCTGTACCCCTTTGCCTGCCCTCCATTATAACCCTGGGATTTGAGAGCATGAAGTAGAAGGGACTGAAACACGATGAAATAGGCAGACAGGGAATCCATACAGAAAGCACAGAAAAAAACACAACCCAAAATGACAAATGCGAATGCAGAGAGAGACACTGGTTCACAGGCTGCATTACAGCAAGAATGTGACACTGGGGGCATGGAACAGTAGCCTTGGAGAAAAAAAATATGCCTCTGGGAGAGAATTAGGCATAGAGAGATGGATAGAATACAATGGTGCTTCTTGAACAGGAAGCAAGGAAAGCAAAGAATCAAATAAGGCAGTAAGGTGCAATTGCAGATTCTGCAGTAATTTTGATGGAGGTACAAGAATCACCAATCCCTTCTGCCTTCTGCTGTCAACACTGCTTTCCACAGTCTGAGAAGAGGAGCCAGGAGCAGATGCAAAGAAGCAGTCTCAGCGGGAAATCATGACCTCACAATGAACAGGAGCTGAAAAGATAAAACCCGCCCACTTCCAAACAATAGTGCAAAAAAGGTCAAACCTTTAGCAATGTTTTCTGTTGTGGAAAGTCTTGCCAAAATGTCTCCAGTAAACTGAAGATAACTATAAACTGACATTACAGGATGAACTTGCTATCTCAAATAATGATTTGGGAATGTGGGAGATGGGGACTTAGAACTGAAAAATAAAAAATTAAGACATGAAGTGGGCAGAAACAAAAAAAATGAAAACAACAGTTGAATGAATTTAGGAAAGTAATTTAAGAAATGGCAAAATCATATCAGTAATGAAGACTAAATTATCAGGTTTCCAGGAAGAGTAGATTCAAGTGAAAACTTAATAAAGCATTTTGAAGTAGAACAGGAAACAAGCCAAGGGGGAAAAAAATGAGATTAAAAAAAAAAAAAGAAATTAAAAGGTCCAGAGAAGAAGTTTTGGGTGAGAAAGGCTTTATACATGCAAGAGGCTGTCTCTCTGCAGGAGAATGCCAACACAAAGGAACAAAAGTAAGTTTTAAAGTAGTAATTCCAGAAAACTTCCCAGAAATAAAAGGCAACACAGTTCTCTACTTTGGACAAGGTTCCTGGTTAACAGAAGAAAGGGATCAAGAACAAACAGCTCTGAGATCTATTCTAGTGAAATTATAAAACTCTATAGGCAAAGAAAATAAATTCCTCACGTTTTCCAGCAAAGAGACTAAAGTAAATTAAAAATACAAGAGAAAACTATAACATTAATTCTTCTAAAAATCATTTAGAGAGAGCAAAATGGTGCAGAATTTTCAAGAATGAAAAATCAAGGAAATAAAGTGCAAACCAAGAAACTGAAAAAAAATACAAACCAAGTTGTTCAAGTTTTAAAGGTCAAACATAATAGTTTGGAATTTTCTGGGACTCGCAAAGTTCTTGAGAAGTGCTTCCAAGGAATCCACTAAAGGATCAGCTTCAACTAGCCAAAAGATGACTAAGAAAACACTGGAAACGCACAGATGGGTTTTCAGTTGATATATTTAAACAGAGCTAGAATTTAAAAAAGATGGGTTCATGGATTGGGAAGCAATCATCCAACATCATTTTGATAAAGAAAAAATTTTTAGAAATCAGGAACTAGGAGGACAAAAAATAATGTCTAAAAAGTCAGATAATGAAAGTTGACTATTGTTCAGGGCAGTGGATAGAATTCAGGACACAGTGGTGCACATGTGTAATCCCAGCAGCTCTGGAGGCTGAGGCAGAAGGATTCCAAGTTCAAAGCCAGCCTCAGCAAAAGCTAGATGCTAAGTAGCTCAGTGAGACCCTGTCTTTAAGTAAAATTCACAAAAGGGCTGAGGATGTGATTTAATGGTGAGTGCCTCTGAGTTTTTAACTCCCAGGATTACCCCAACCTCCTCTACACCCATGCCCCCCAAAGTGAAAGGAAGTAAAAAATGACAAAGAAAATGGGGGCTTAGGATTTGTAAAACACATTAATATAAACAATAGAAATTAACCTTCCTTTAAAAAAAAAAAAAGGAAATTGCTTTACAGAAGCTGGGGATGTGGTTCAAGCAGTAGCGTGCTCGCCTGGCATGCATTCAGCCCGAGTTCGATCCTCAGCATCACATACAAAGATGTTGTGTCCGCCGAAAAATAAAAAAATAAATATTAAAAATTCTCTCTCTCTCTCTCTCTCTCTCTCTCTCTCTCTCTCTCAAAAAAAAAAAAAAAGGAAATTGGAGGGTGAAAGGAAACAGAATGAAATAAACACAATAAATATAAAATATTACAAATAGCAATTAAAACATAATGTGATGAAATTCTGATTAAACATGAGGACTGAGTCAACCAATAAAATGTCTTGACTGTGAATGGAAAATATTATAAAACTGTGGCATAAAATAAAACGTAACTGAGATACATTTAAAATACAGTATTCAAAAGGGTTGAAAATAGCAATGTGCACAAAGATTTAACAGACAACTGAAACAAAAAGAATACAGTGCTTGCAATCCAGAAATCAAACAACATCAAGCCAAAAGCATGAAATGAGGGGACCAGGAGGATGCTTTATAATGTTAAAAGTCACATTCTAAAATGCAGATGGTAGTTAAGCCTATCTGTTCAGGAAATAATATTGACATGTCTTTATTAGGCAAAAAATAAAGAAAATGCAAGAAGAAATAAACAGAAACATGAATAATAGAAATGAATAATAAATGTGTTCATGACACAGGTCAAGTGAATAAAATAGAGATATAAGAGATCTAAAAAGCATAATCTGGGAAGTATACCTTTTGAATATTTATGGAACACTGTAATCTGATAATATAGAATATTCCTTCTTCCCAAGTTCTCATGAAATGTTCTCAAGAATGGTTCATATTCTAAAGACTGAGGAAAACATCAAATAGTTTTCATGGATTAGAAAGATTATGAAAAATTATTTTATTTCTATCCAATCATGTACAAAACAACAACATAAGACTAATCATTAAACTGACACAGAAAGAACCCCCCACACACACACACACTTCTTATGTGAATGTAGATCCTAATTACCAGATCCCATGGATGCTGAGGGGAAGCTGTGGTGCCAGGGCAGATAGGCAGGAGGTGAGTCTGGTCCATAGGCACCTCACAGCAACCTAGGAGGAGCAAATGCTGGTGTTCCATGCAGAGCAAGGGCAATATAAATGCATTTTATATCTCAAAATTGTTAGAAGAGAGAATTTCAAATGAATTTATCATGAAGAAATGATGAAAGTGGTGGATATGTTAATTTCCTTGATCACATCATTGCCTAATATATACAAGAATTAAAGAATCACATTGTCCCTCATAAATACATAGATTTTTATCTGTCAATCAAAAAAATAAAAGTAAATGAGATATCTTTGATAAGCAAAAATAAAAATATGTATCAGCAATAGGACAGACATATCATGATATGAATTGATGCATTGGGTTGAAATATGTTAAAATTCATTTCATGAAGAGAATATAAAGTTGTAAGATGTGTGCACATTATTCTAATCTAGTATAGTTTAAGATAAAGACTTTGTAAGTAAAAAAATAAATAACTAGGTTTAAATCTCAATTGTCTCATCACAATGAGGTTTTGAAATAACAGGCTCATTTTCTACTTGTATGTGTAAGAAAAGCAAGTACCAAGGTCCTTGATATGTGTGCATGGTGTATATGGCAGCAAATATTGTTTTGATAGTTTTCTAAATAGAATGCACTAACATATGCAGCAACACTAGGATGCCAAAGGGGTGTAGTCAGCAATAGCACATTTTATGAAGGTGACTGACTATGGTGTGCAGGGTTCTTCATTGTAGAAAAAAAAATTATTTCAATTAAATTGTGTATGAACAATTTATTCCCAGGTATTAGTAACTTGTAACTTTATAAAAAGGGTGAAAATAGCAACATCCATAAAGATTTAACAGACAAATGAAACAAAAAGAAAACAGTGCTTGCAATTCGGATATCAAAGCAAATGTCAAGGCTAAAAATTCTTAAATAAGGGGACCAGAAGGATGCTTTATAATGTTAAATGCAACATTCTAAAACGCAGATGGCAGTTAAGCATATCTATTTAACTGCAGCTTTATATTGAGAGCATCAGGATGAGAACTGAACCAACCTGGAGGAGTATGGGTTAGCATGAGTGACATCAGAGCCACCCTACAACTGCCACACTTGCCTGCAAAACACAGCTCTTCATTTTCAGCTGCAAATGGATACATCTTCTTGGAAAAACCTTCCTGCATCCTACAGCAAAGAAGTTTGGGAAACATGTGTTTGCAGATGTTCTCCTTGAAATGTTGGCACCTTCACACTGAGGAGAGATCACAATGTGAAGGAGGTAGTCAAACATTTCAGCACAGTTTCAAATAGTAATAGTCAACTGCAGAGTCAAAAATTGTCATTGCTTGTTTAAATTTTGCCTTGGAAGAATGATAGATACCTCATATTCAAAGAAAAATCTCTCTTCAGTGTTAAAGAATCATATTGGAAAGCTGAATGCCATAATGCTTTTAAATTATGTAACTGATTCCTTTCAATAGCTGTGTGCCATGAAATCATCATTTGATTTCTTAAATACTTTTCCTGGAACAAGGGATGTTCACTTCAATTTAAAACTCTACTGTAATGTACAATATTAATAAATATTCACAGGTTGGCATTTTAAATTGGTTTATGCACTTTAGTCTCTTCCGTTTGCACTCAGTTCATATAGCATTGGGAGCTTGATCAACCTGTGATCCTGATGGTGTGTATGGATTAGAAAGTACAATGCCACTCTTATTTACTTTAATTACACACTACTGTTCTTCCTTGGTGAGGATCAGTATCATAGTCCTTCTTCCTCAAGCTTCCAAAGTCCTATCACCCTAACAAGTAGACTTGATTTTGCCAGTTCAGGGCTTTGAAATCCACATTTTGTCTTGGTATGTATTTTGCATAGCTTTAATTGTATGCAAGGTGCTTTAGAGAAAATGACCACACGCTGGACAGAGTGTTATTTAAAATGAGATCAGTTTTTTTATGTATTTATGAATGCTTGAAGAAATTGTAAGATGGCCTTTTTGTGACCACAGTTCACTTCCCACCTTGATACTAAAATTGCCTATCATCTTCATGATTATCATCATAATCTCAATCAGCCAATTTTTCAGTACATATATTAAATTTAACTATGGCAGCCAGATGATGCAAATGCAAATTCTAACTTTATGTACTTTGCATACTGCTGTGTGGGGGTGGGGAGAGAGTTCATTGGAGTTGTTTTAAATAAATCCAACATTGCATCAAGAAATAATTCTGGCATTAATCTGTCGATCTCCCTTATGAGCACAGTATTAAACGATTCCACTCAGTTCTGACTTAGTCACATCATCTTCCTGCAATCTTCCACACTCCCCAAATTGCTGCTATTTATGTTTCCCATTCCTTCTAGAATCACTGCAGTCAACCAAATATATCGAATCAAAAATGACAAATGAGAAGAAAATCAATGCATTGACCCAAGATATCAGATACATTTGGAAGGGTGTATGCTGGCACAGACAGTCAGACAGATAGAAGCACACACTCACATTCTCACACTAAGCTCTGAGGATAGAGGAGCCATTTCACTGAAAACATTTCAGCTTTCCCAGATGATATGCTAATGAGTGAAGTGAGCAGTTCTAAGTCATTGATATCACATCATTCAGGACACAATTTCCAAAAACAAGTTAACGAACCAATTTTTGAAAATCATTTAGAAGCACAGTTTGACACATACCAATGAAGCCAGTTCATTTGCTTGCTGAAATAGACCACATCTTGGGTCTTTTCTAAGCTAAAGCAAGCTTGACTTTCGCTGTCATCAAAACTGTTACAAAAATAAAAAATGAGTAAGTGTACCCTCAGTCTCTCAAGGGAACTGTTTTATATATATATTTTCTATTAGGTTAGATAAACTATAATCAAATGACACTTATAACATCATAGGAATTAAATGTTTGATGAGAAAATTGAGACTAAATATGTTTCTTTTCCTTTAGTGTCCTTGTAGTAATAATTCAAAGACCCTGAAGGAGGAGAAAACTGTTTTCCTCATTTGGAGGTTCTTGTGTATCATTTCGTTCTGTGTGTGCTCTGTATCTCTGGTGGATTATATGGACCTACAGCAATATTTTAATTGTTTAGTCTATTGATTCAGATACACATTCTCCATGATAAATAACCATATAAATTCTGTTGCTCATGCAAGTGCTTCAATTCAAAGATTCAACCTGAAATATTTTCAGATTAATCCAGGAAGAAATATTCCTTGGAGATGTGAATGGTTTGTCTAGCATTATATTACCTTTTCTTTAAGCACACATGTTTCTTCACTGTTAGGATACATAACCGTTTGCATAAATCAAGAAGAACTTATCCCCCAAATTCCACTCTGAAATCGAAAACAGAACGAAGCTCTGACCATAGGGTCCTTGATTTTAACCTAACCCACTTTCCTTACTCTGTACTCATTTTAAAATCTCATTCAGACTCACCCATCCTCTGACACCTGCTTCCACAGAGACCTATGATGCTACACCATGCCATTGTAGTATGATTGAGAGCCAAAATAGGACATCACTTTCTCAGCTCCTGTGGGTTCTCTTTGCTTAGTATCTCCCCAATCCACTCATTTCTTTTCTATCTTTACTCCATTTTTAAGAAATATCACAATCATGGCTTCCCTGGATGATTGAGAGAGTTCTTTAGCAAAACTTGACACCTAAATTATTTGTGTTCAATCCAGCCTAAGTTATTATTTCAATACAAGCATCTCATATTCTTTCACCTTTCAAATATTTCCTGTGGCCATTCTATTGATACTGGAATAAAGAACAATTTTTTTTAAAGTGCCTTATGAGGCCCCGGGACATTTCCTCTGTTGTTTTCACTCTCCCTGCTCTCACCTCATTCCCTGCCCTTCCACACTCACACACACTGGACTGACTAGCCATGCTTCACTGCTTTGGAAAAAACATGCTTGTTTATATTCAGCAAAAACACACATGATATTTCTATGACTAAAACACAATCCCAGAAGTTTTATTTATTGGTGGGGAGAATAATTCTTCCCTGTTCTTATTGCGTCATTCAGCCAGGTTGGATGTCTGAACTGTTCAGAAGCAAAATTCTGCAAAGATTTATACCTTAAAAATTCTGTGAATAAATAACTAATGAGCATGTCTTTAGAAATTTGCCCTGATTAGCAAGGGGTATTAGGTTTATTGGGTGCTTTAATAAGTAAGTCATTCTGATTTTACTACATTCACAGTCAAAAGTGTGGACTAACAGTGTAGACCAAACTGTGAGATTCAGTAGCAATCCCATGCCCAAATATGACATGGAGCTCAGGGGAGCCGGAAGATATTAATCACATGAGCTGTACACCTAGAGGTAGATTTCAGAGACTTAGAGTATGCCTACCATCCATAGTTGAATGAAGAAAACATGAGAAAGAACAGGAGTCCTAATTATAAAAAGAGCTGGCCTTCTTTTTAGATTCAGTAATGAAAAAGAAGAAGAATGTATCTTATGAAATTATTGCAAACTAAAGGTCAAGAAGATATTTTGAAACATGTGTGCCTAGTAAAATCTCTACCTGTAAATCAGATTTTCTTAGGAAATCAAAGGTTGATTGGATTTGCTTTAAAATGCTTCTTTTAGTTTTCCTTTCAAAATAGGAAAAATGTGAGAATAAAACAATTATGAAGGAAAATATCCAAGTTAAAGCATAAGAAGAGTAATAATTCCTTAAGAGAACATTTAAGATGTGGGAGAAAACAGTAGATAGATTTGAAAGAGAAAAGGAAATGAACCTGGGTATAGTTGCTTTTGAAGAGATTTCAAAAGAAAGACATCTTAGGTGTTAATAGAGCCAAGAGAATAATTACTACTCAAACAAAATTGAAGAATGTTGGTCTGGCTACTCTTTCAGTGAGATCACACATACAATAAAGTGTTTGGAGTTAAATCATTAATGTATAGTCCATAATGAGAGCAGTTGCTAAACTAGCCATTAAAGAATGAGGCAGCTTTGCAATAAAAGATGGTTAGATTTAAGAGGTAAAAGTGGAGATGATCAGAAAAAGTACCATTTTTTTCTTTGGAGAGTTTCACCTGACACAATTACCATAGTCGGAATTACTGCAGTTGCATAAGTCCTGAATATATCTACAATATTAATTTGAAAAATAAACTTTAAGGAAAGTGATAGATACTGAATATTGAATCAGAGACATAAGAGATGAATCTGGGAAGGACCAGGAGAGATTGAATGGTGACTTAAATTAGTAGTTAACCTGAATAGAAAATGCTTCCTGGTGTTCCCACTGTCCAACTCAGGGAAGTAAAGATAGATTAGATGGTGTTTGAACAGCTAATATGTTCTGTTATTTGTAAGGAACTGAATTTATGTTTCTTACTCAGAATGTTGTTCTCACTCTCTCTGCTCTCACCTTATTCCCTGCCCTTCCACGCTCACACACACTGGATAGACTAGGCATGCTGCACTGCTTTGGACAAAACATGCTTGTTTATACTCAGCAAAAACACACATGCTATTTCTAAGACTAAAACACAATCCCAGAAGTTATACAAGAAGAAAATATAGCAGATACGCTGGAAAATAAATGTTTGAGCCTGAAAGCAAAAGCTATATGAAAGGCAGGCACAGTGACGTAAGCCTGTAATCTTATTTAGGGAGACTGAGGCTAGAAGATTGCCAATTTGAGGCCAGCCTCAGCAATTTAATGAAGGCTTATCTCAAGATAAAAAAAAAAAAATTAAAGGGCTATGACCCAGTGATACCGGGCCTCTGAGTTCAATCCCCAGCAACAGACATACACACACACACACACACACACACACACACACACACCTAAGTTAAAGCAGGGCCTGAAATAATTACTGTTAAGCAATATCACATACACAGAAGTCTAACTCAACCAGATTACATTTTTTTAAAAATGCAATTCACGCCCTGTTGAAAGGAGTAGAACTAGAGAAAAATGCCATGTACTGATATATCTCACAACTACTTAGGATAAAGCAGAAGAATGATCAGCACATTTTCATGTAAGTTGGACAAATGTCTTGTTCCAAGTTCATTTCTCTCCAAATGTGGCCATATCTGAACTACAAAGGAGAAATAAAAATTTATCCAGCCCGGAAATCATATGAGTCCTTATATCAGTTTCCACTTGCATTGTAATTAATCACCATCAACTTAATTACTTAAAACAATACAAATTTATCATCTCCTTTGCTGTACATTAAAATCCAACAAAAGACTCACAGGGATCAAGATCAAGGTGTCAGGAGGGCTGTGCTCCTGTCTGGATTTTCTAGAGGACAGTCTATTTCCATGTCCTTTCCCACTTCTGGATGCTGCATGCATTCCTTGGCTTGTGGCCCCTTCTTTCATCCTCAAACTCAGCAGCCGTAGGTGGAGTTCATCTCACGTCTCATCACTCTGCCCTTCCCTTCTGCTTCCCTTTTGCACTTTCAGGTATGATTCTGATTACATTGGGTCTACCCAAGTTCAAGACAGTTTCCCTACTACAAAGTCAAAACTGGTGGCCAAATCTGACATTCACAAATTTAACTCCCCTTTGCTGTGTAACAGGTTAATTGGTTCTGGGGGTTAAGAGGGCATCCTTGGGAATTGCTCTTTTGCTACCCTGTGATAGGAAGTGGGACAAAAATGGTCAAGGCTAATATGGGCCTGAAGTCAGAGCTCACCTGGGAGTTTGATTTTTGAGAGATATGAAGTGCAACATCATCTATTAGCTATAAAATATGTGTAATTAAAACATATAATGAGTGGTCTTGGGAGGTTTAGATATTTATATGGACACAGGATAAAATTCTTCATATATGCCAAGATAAATTTCCAAAATTTAAACTCAAAATATAAATCATAAAGTATTCAAGAAAAGCAGGTGTCAGGGCAATCTTCCCATCTATGACTTAAAATACACACAGGCTGAAAAAAAAGATTCATAAACTTAATTTAGGAAGAAAAAATAAAACTACTGTGAACTAGCCTCATAAAATTGGGAGCAGTACTTTACTGAGATATTATTAATCTCCTCCCGCTAAGAGGCAGTGTTTTTGCTGGGTAACTGGAGACTTAAAGACCAAACAAAATTAGGGAATGTTACAAAATGTCTTCTATCACCTGGTCTCATTTACACAGGAGTAATCAGCTGTAGTCACAGTCCCCAGCCTCCTCCTCCTGTTCTCTTTCCTAAGGAAATTCAACATCCCTCGAATATTAACATTTTTAAATTGATTGGAACTAACACATTAAATATTAAAAGAGAAAATTCTTAATTTATTTTTGGTTATTTCCCAATTGTTTAATCTTTGAACATCCTCAAAGTGCTGTTAGGTAAAATTTCCAACTCAGATTTATTGAATCAAATTTTACATTACATGGAATATTTTGAAAGGTAAAGAACACTATTTCTCTAGCTTTAAATTATAAGCATATGCTTCTACATTTTTCTTCTGAAATTTTAATAGTGTTGCTTTTCCTATTTAATTGGCAACTCCATGTTTGGTTGCACGTGGTTGCACGTGGTTGCACCCATTTTGGGACACCAGCCAGGGCACGGGGACTGGGCGCCAGCAGGTTTACCACCATAAAAGCCTCTGTCTTGGGACTTAGTTTAACTGAAACCTGCAGGTCCAGTGTCGGGGTGCCTGCGGATTTGGAGGAGCCTAGGGTCTTCCTGCTGAGAGTGCTGGTGGTCCTTGTCTTGCTGCTGCATCTCAGGGTTGCTCCTTTGCATGAGTGTATGTCTGGTGGTCTCTCTGCAAGTAGGAGCAGCATGGAGATCTTGGGACGGCAGCAAGGCCAAGCCTGAGGTATATGAAGCTGAGATTGGTGGAAGAGAGACTGGGTTTCTGAGGGTTTATATGGGTTTGGTGATCCTGAGAGATTTCAGAGACAGTGCTGAGAGAATGTTGATCACTGACAGACAGTTTGACTTTCCAGGAAGATTTATTTTATTTTATTCTATTTTATTTTTTGATTCATTAGTCTCTCTATCATATTTGGAACAGGATTTTTTATGCTTCAGTGTGTGGAGGACAATGATATATGAATGGTGTTTTGCATTTTTGTTATATTCTTATGTCTTTATTTTTTCTCTTTGTATTCTTCCTCTTTCTTTTCTATTTTCTTTCCAACTTTTCTTCATCCAACAGCCAATCTCTGTTGGCTCCTCTTCCACTCTTCCTGTGAATTTTTATTTCTAGCTTCTCTCTTCCTCCCTTGCAGATATCACATACTACATTACCTCTGTTGTCTCATCCACCATTTGAAATTGGAAATCATTTTAACAAATATTATGTTTGTACTATAGATAGTTATTGAATTCATCATTTTGGTTTCATGAAAGTAGTAGATGCCTTAGTGGGAGGTATTAGGTTGAAGGCGTACAATGGGTGCTGTTGATATTGATCTCACCAGTAAAGGTGAAGTTTTGAAAACCTTCAGGAACACTATAGGTCTACAGGGTAGAATTTTTTTTCTACTTAGATCCATACTTTTAGATAGGAAAACACACTAACAACATGAAAAAACAAAGGAATAAAGCACCCCAAACAAACCAAGATGCTTCAACAACAGAAGCTACTGATAACAAAGTAGAAGACATGTCCAAAAAGGTGTTCAGAGTGTACATAAATTGATATGTGAGGTAAAGAATAGTATAAGGAGTGAAATCAAAGAAAAAATACAGGAAGTGAAAGACCACTTCAATAAAGAGTTAGAGAGTATGAAACCCAAGCAGAAATCCTCAAAATGAAGGAAACAGTAAACCAAATTATAAATTCAATAGAAAGCATCACCAACATACTAGAAAACTTGGAAGACAGAACCTCAGACAATGAAGACAAAATATATAATCTTGAAAGTAGAGTTGACCATGCAGAGAAGATTGTAATAAGACATGAAGGGAACATCCAAGAATTATGGGATAACATGAAAAGACCAAATTTAAGAGCTATTGAAACAGATAAAGGAGCAGAGATACAAACCAAAGAAATGAGCAATCTTCTCAATGATAAAATAGCAGAAAATTTTCTAAACCTAAAGAATGGAGTGGAAAACCAAATAAAGGAGGCTTACAGGGCACCAAATGTACAAAATTACAGCAGACCCACACCATGATGAGAATGACTAACACACATAGACCCATAATGAGAATGACTAACACAGAGATTAAAGATAAAATATTAAATGCTGTGAGAGGGAAAAAATATCAAATTAGCTATAGAGGGAAACCAATTTTGATCTCAAATGTTTTCTCAATCCAGACCCTCAAAGCTAGGAAGTCCTGGAATAATATATTTCAATATCTGAAAGAAAATGGATGCCAAACAAGAATTTTATATCCAGCAAAATTGTTTCAGATTTGAAAATGAAATTAAAACATTCCACGATAAACAAAAATTAAAAAGAACTCACAACTAGAAAGCATACAGTACAGAGCATTCTCAACAAAATATTCCATGAGGTTGAATTGGAAAAAGAAAAAAAATGTAAAAACCAGCAAAGGGAGGTTCTACACTCAAGGGATATTCAACTATATGAGAAACTAAGACAAATCAAAAACCAGAAATAAATCAAAAGGGAATACATATCATATCTCAATAATAACCTTGAATGTTAGTAGCCTAAACTTATCAATCAAAAGACATACAGACTCAGATTGGATTAAAAGGCAAGATCAAATAATATGCTGTTTTAAAGATACTCACCTAATGGGCAAAGACATCTACAGACTGAAGGTGCAAGGATGGGGAAAAACTTATCACTCATATAAATTGCATAAATAAGCAGATGTTTCCATTCTCATCTCAGATAAAGTAGACTTCAAACCAAAGTTAATCAGAAGAAACAAAGAAGGACACTTCATACTTCTTAAGGGAAGTATATAGTAGCAGGACATAACAATTATAGATATTTATGCACGAAACAATGGTACATCTATGTACATCAAACAAGCCCTTCTCAATTTCAGGAGTCAAATAGACAACAATACAATAATACTGGGTGACTTTAACACACCACTCTCACTACCGGACAGATCTTCCAAACAAAAACTAAATAAGGAAACTATAGAACTAAATAATACATCAGAATTTGACTTTATATATATATATATATATATATATATATATATATATATATATGAATGATATTTTATCCATTAATGAGCAAATATACTTTGTTCTCAACAGCACTTGGCTCCTTCTCTATAGACTATATCTTATGCCACAAAGCAACTCTTAGTAATTATTAAAAAAAAAAACAGAGAAAAGACCCTGCATTTAATCAGATCAAAATATAATGAAATTAGAACTCAATGATAAAATAAAAAATAGAAGCTACTATAACAAATGGAGACTACATAATACAAAATTGAATGATGAATAGATAGTTGAATAAATCAAGGATGATATAAAATAATTCTTAGAGGTAAATTAGAACACTGATACAACAGATAAAAATCTCCGGATCACTATGAAGAAAGTACTAAGAGGAAAGTTTATTGCATGGAGTGCATTTATTAAAAGAATAAAAAGTCAACAAATAAATGACCTAACCCTACATCTCAAAGCCCTAGGGAAAAAAATGAAAAAATCAACACCAAAACCAATAAAAGACAGGATATAATTAAAATCAGAGCTGAAATTAATGAAATCAAAACAAAATAAACAACTGAAAATATTGACAAAACAAAAAGTTGGTTCTTTGAAAAAATTTAAAAAATAGATAAATATATGGCCATGCTAACAAAGAGAAAAAGAGAAAAAACTCAAATTACTAAAATACAGGATGAAGAAGGAAATATCACAATGGACACGTCTGAAATACAGAAGATAATTAGAAAGTATTTTAAAAATTTATACTCTAATAAAATAGAAAATATCAAAGACATTGACAAATTTCTAGAGACACATGACCTACCCAAACTGGATGAGGACATCATACATACCAAAATTCATACCCAATGGTAGCTCCTTTTAAAAACTTTCTTCTGCTTTCTCCTTATAACTACTGAAAACCTTCTCATGTGCCTCCTACAATCAACTCTCAAATAATGAAACCACTTTATGACATTTGGTTCACTTATATATGACAGGTTTTCTCTATTGCACATTGAACATCGAGACCGCAGAGACAGATATATTTTGAATTCCACAAAGAGTAGAACTTCTCATCCACAGAATTAATAATTTTGTTTATTAATCAGAGATTGAAATTGAATTGTACATCAAAAGCAAAGAATTGAAATTTTTTGCAAAGAATTAGAACAATCTTACGGCTAAGGTCAGATCATGGAGGAAGTGGTAGTCCTGATGCTTTGTTTCATTCATTAATTAGGAGAGCAGAAGTTGAAGAGCAATGTTGGTAGTAGAGTGTGTAAGTTGGACAGAAGAAAATATGCTATTGTTAACCAAAAAGCAATGCATCTTGCTTTTTAGGAAATGTCAGTAAGGCTGTGTGTGTGGAGGTTTGGAGTAATGGCTGTAGCAGTGTGTGAACTGCAAAGTGTTTTACAGGAAGTTGTCCTCTCTGGATAGCAAATTACAAAAAGGCACCCTTTCTTCTGTATTGACACAGATACACCTCAGGCATGTGGATTAAGAGCTAGGATACAAGTAGAACTTTAGCTTCACCTTCACTTCTCTGTGGAGTGCACTTGATCAGCGTATCCCTACATAGAGGTTTCTTCGGTGGACTGGGTCATGGGAAGCAAAATGATGTGGTCCATGTGCATTCCTTTGATCCTTAGATTGATTCCTATCTACTTAGGTTGGAAACTGAGACCTTGCTAACATCTTACAGGTGCAGCAAGCCTTAGATAATTGTATTCCAGCTCCCTTGTGTTTTCATATCTATTCTTATTTCCCACTGATAACCCTCTGCTTGGGAAAAACTCAACCCCTTCTTCCATCCAACAATTCCAGTTCATCCTTGAAACTTTCCTAAGATTCCCTGTCCCAACAGGGAAGATCTGTCTGTCCAGCCTATACATGTTATGTGCTCCTGATATCACTTTAATGGGACCTCATTTATCGGGTTGTTTTTTTTTTTTTAAAAGAGAGAGAGAGAGAGAGAGAGAGAGAGAGAGAGAGAGAGAGAGAGAGAGAGAGAATTTTTTAATATTTATTTTTTAGTTTTTGGCGGACACAACATCTTTGTTTGTATGTGGTGCTGAGGATTGAACCTGGTCCGCACGCATGCCAGGCTCGCCTGCTACTGCTTGAGCCACATCCCCAGCCCCCAAGACCTCATTTATCGTTATCACATCATTAAACAAACTGTATTGCAACTATTTTCTTTGAATGGGCTTTATTGGGTGACATTTCTGGAGGCTACAATTTCAAAACCAAAGTTATGTGCAGAGTCCTGCTCTTTGCAAACTTTAGATGAGAATCCTTCTTTGTCTCTTCCAGTTTCAGGGTTGCAGCAATCTTTGCAGCATTTCAGCCACTCTAGTCACAGGGCATCTTCTCCCTGTCTTTCACATTGGCTTACTTCCATGCATATCTGCTTCTCTATCCAAATTTCTCCTTTCTAAGAGGATGCAGTTCATATTGGATTATATAGTCCATGCAAATGACTCCAGTTCAACCCTTTGTCTTGTAAAGACCCAATTTCAAAATACAGTCACACAAGACTGCAAATATTCACTGGCATGGGTACAGTTCAATCCCTAAGATCAAATTTTGATGTGATTCCCTTATAATATTTAGAATTCATTGAGTGTTAGGCAAACAGGTTATTTGTGAATTACAATTTTTCAAACTTGTTTTCAAAGCAAGAATCTTGTCCATAATTATATAATAAGCAATTCCTCTTGATATTAATGTTAGAGTTTAGAATGATAAGAAACAGCTAAAATACATGGATTTAACACCTAGAAAAATTCCAATACTAAATAAATGCGTAAACTAACATTATGTCTTAGCAAAGAGTGAATCCTGAATGTACTGCTACCCCTCATTCAACCCTGCCTTATGTTTTGTTCCTTTGGAAGATTGGATTTGATTCCTGAGCAGCAAATCTGATACAGTAAAAATTTCTTTTAAAAAGTACAAAGAAAGAGGGAAATAACTTTTTAAGATATTGTCTTTTCAGAGTCACATTTGTGATTAAATTGAGCAATTTCAACCTAATGTTTAAAAAAAGACTATATAATGCAAAAATTATGCACAGAGAGAATAATAAAAGATGTGACTGGAGAGATTAAAAGTTAAAGAAACCTGCAGAAATCACAGCATGGCAGCAAATTCCAGATGGCTGCAAAACCCCCAGGGTCCTTGAAGAGCTTTGAAAGGGCAAGTTGTGTGTCATCCAACAGATTTTCATCTTTGAAAGCCTGTAAAGGAAGAAAGAAATGCTCCTGAATATACACAACTTGAAAAAGTCGTTGTTTTGAACTCAGTGTGGGATCTTGGTAAGTTCATGACCTATTCATCCAAGAAAGCCCAGGCCCAAGGGATCAGAGTTGTGCTATCAAGACCCTCCCCGCTGTGGCCTCAATGCTATTAATTTGTTTTGCAGGTCAGCTCATAGAAAATTCTTAAATCAGATCTCACATTTTCTTTTGTACCCTCAGCTTTGCTGAAGTATAAATGACAAACAAAAATCATATGTTTAAGGTATATAATGTAATAATTTAATACACACGTAGGTTTCAAACTGATTGTAACAATCAAGGACAAAGCCATCACTTGATATAGTTAACTGTGTGTGCGTAGTGTGTGTGTGTGTGTGTGTGTGTGTGTGTGTGTGTGTTGAGAATACTTAATATCTACTCTCCCAGCACATTTGAAGCCCAAAAGAATATTATTAACTGTAGTCACTATGTGATACATTAGATCCTCACAACTTATCCATATTCTGATAATCTGAGCCCTCTGGCCAAATTCTCTCCATCTACCTCCTGCTCCACAGCCCCTGGCAACCTCTGTTCTACTCTCCCCTCTGAGTTCAATTTTGTTAGACTCCATAAAACATTGAGATCACACAGTACTTGTCTTTCTTTATTTGGCTAAGTATACTTAGCAACATTTTCCTTGGACATCCGTGTTGTCACAAAGGATAGAGTTTCTTTCTTTTCAATTTCTTTTTCTTTTTTTCTTTTATATTTTTGGTATTAGAATTGAAGCCAGGGGCACTTAACCACTGAGCAACATCTTCAGCCCTTTTTAATTTTACCTGAGACAGAGTCTCAGTAAATTTCTTAGGGACTCTCTAAGTTGCTATGGCCAGCTTTGAACTCATGATCCTCCTGCTCAGGAGCTGTGTACCATTGTGCTTACCACTTTCTTCTTTTTTTCCTTTTTTTTTGTTTTATTTTGTTTTTGTGACGCTAGAGATCGAACCCAAGACCTCACAACAACAGGCAAGGACTTCAACAATGAGTTACAACTCCAGACCCTTTTCTTTCTCCCTTTTAACGGTTAAATAATATTATATTTTATATATTTCCTAACTTTAAATAAATTCTTTCCTCAGTAAACCCCTGTGTTTCTTCCATATCTAGGTCATGGAGAACAGTATTGCAATCACATACAGTAGTGCAAATCTCTCTTCATAGCATTGCTTTCACTCCTTTGGATATATAGCCAGAAATGGGATTGCTGGTTCATGGGGTGGTTGTATTATAAATCTTTCAAGAAATTCTCATGTTTTTTTTTTTCCATGATAAGTGTGCTCATTGCATTACTACCAGTATTAAACAAGTTTCCCTTTTTTTTCATACCCTCAGAAACATTTATTATCTCACAACATCTTTATACTAAATATCCTAATAGGTATGGGATAAAACTGTTATGATTTGAATATGGAATGGCGCCCAAAATTCATGTCCCAAAATTCATGGTTCCCAGTGCTACAAGGTTCAGAGGTGGGGCTCTTAGGTAAGGATTGAACAATAAGGAATTAATCCATCAAGTAGATTAGCTGAATGGACTACTGGGAAATGGGGCCTAGTTGGAGGAAGTAGGGCACTGAGGGCACTGATGGTGTGCCCAGGGAGTATTCATCTTTTCCCTGCCCACCATTCCCACTCCCATCCCCTGCACCTTGGCTGCCTTTACCTGAGCATCTTATTCCCCAAGAGTCTCCTACCATGTTTCTGCCTTGACACCTGCTGAGCATGGAAAATATCTCCAAAACAGTGCACCCAAACAAGCCTTTCCTCCTCTAAGTTGTTCTTGTCAATTATTTGGGTCACAGCAACAAAAAGCTGATTAACAGGAAAATTAGTTTCATGATGTGGGGTCATTTCGGTGGAAATACTTGACCATGTGATTCCAAAGACTTTGGAACTGGTTTTTGGAAAAAGTTTGGAAAGATTTGGAGATGCTGGCTGGAGAATCCTTTAATATGTTGTGGGCATCCATTAAAGTGTAATTCTGGTGGGAGCTCAGAAGACCAGAATGCCTATGGAAATGCAGATAGCTGAGTGCTCATGAGATTCCAGATGAGAACAAGAACTCCATAGGGAATTGGGATAGAGACCATTTATATTACATTCTGGCAAAGAAAAAAAAATTGTCTGCATTTTGTCTATATCCATGAGATTTTCTCTGAGGCTAGATTTAAGAGTAATGGACTAATTTATATGTTAGAAAATTCAAAGCAACACAGCATTGAGACAGTAGCATGGATTTTGCTTGCAGTTTATAGCCAGAGTAAATGGGATGATCTAGAGCAGAAGGCAAAGGTGAAATATTTTAAAAACTTGCATTTCAGCCAGAAAACACATGTAAGATTACACCCAAGGAAGATGCACTTGCTGGAAGTAGGTCCCTTAAAGAAAAACCAATTACTATTCACAGAGACTATGGGAAAAAGGCCTGAGGGCTTCTCAGGAATCTGCAAGACCCCATCCACAGCAGTTTTAAAACGTGTGAGAAGATTGAAGTCATATCATATATATTTTCTAACCAAATTGAATGAAACTAGAAATCAATAACATGAAACAAACTAGAACATTCACAAATGTGTGCAACTCATACAAAATCCTCCTTAATGATCCATGTCTCAAATGGAAATTAGTTGGGAAATTTTGAAATATCTTAAAACAAGCATGGAGAGTTAACATACCAAAACTTATGGGATGCATCAAAAGCAGTTCTAAGAGAGAAGTTTATAGCAATAAATGCCTACATTCAGAATAAAGACATGCTTTGTGGACTAACACACAATTTATCCCCAAGAAACCTCTAGGCGCACTTGAAGAGACTATGTATCTTGCTACTTTGGGATGAAAATTGTGAAGAAATGGATGAAATCTATTGGATGGAATCTGTGAGTTTCATTTGGTCTAAAGGGCAGTTCAAATCTGATATTTCTCATTGATTTTTCCTCAGGGTAATCATTTGCAATCTCAATAAATCTCATATACATGGGATACATACATATGTACAAATATTATATATATGTGTGTGTGTGTGTGTGTGTGTGTGTGATATCTAATCACATAAATAACCTGCAGATAACATGATGATATATAAAATACCATGCATGTTAAATGCATATGGGTATTTGTGTGTCTGTGTGTCTATGTATGCGTATGGAGAAGAGAAGCATCTTCTTTTCAAAAGACTGGAATAGACTCCACAACAGGACAGACACTGTTATGTACAAAGTTATCTTTCTATTGCAGAACTACACTTAGGAGACAGAATGAGAGTTTGTGAATATTTAAGTTCTGAGCTTTGTTGGATTTGACAACTATCTGCCTAAGGAGGTTCTCGGTTTCCTTCCCTCTTTACATGTCTTCAACTTGCTTTTCTTTCAATCTCCTGTTTTAGGTACATTTAAAAAATTTTTTTTTTAGTTGTTGACAGACTTTTATCTATTTATTTCTATTCAGTGCTCAGAATCAAATCCAGTGCCTCATGCATGCCAGGCAGGTGCACTACCACTAAGCCACAAGCCCTAACCCATCAGGCACTTTTTGAAGGCAGCTTCCTCTAACTAGAATGCTTTTCCTGGCTCCTTTTGCCCTATCCTCAGCATAGCTTTTGTTTCTTTAGTCTTAAATAGCTTTTTTTTTTTGTCTTTTTTTTTAATTTAAAATATACTGTTAATAATCCTCCATACCCTTTATAAAAATGCTAATTTTTTTTTGTTTTCATGATTATTTGTGTATTGTATCCCTCTTTCACAAATTGAAATATTCATGAAGGCAATAATCATGCCCCCCACTTTTTAAAAATCATTTTCTTTTTTTAGCATCTTGCTTGGCATTTAATAAATACTTAATATTACCTTAATAAAATCTGTGCCTACTTATGGACAGTCACAGTATGCTGTCATATGCAAAGTCACGTTGAATGTAATTAATGCTATAAAGTAATTTAAATTGTTACTGAAGTCTGTGGATGATTCTCCATATGGGCAATTATATCACATGAACCCATCTCCTGAGTCTCCAAATCAGTCACTCCAAATGTTTCCTACTCTCTCTCTCTCTCTCTCTCTCTCTCTCTCTCTCTCTCTCTCTCTCTCTCATCTCTATCACCTACCTATATTTCTCCATGTTATGACTCAATTTTTTAATGAATGGATAGATTTATTCTCTTTAGGAGAGAATAAATTCTCTTTAGTCCACATAAAGAATCTCCCAACAATTTAAAGATAAATACAGAAACAGGCTATCAATCTCCTGGAAAGTTGTGCATTTAAACACTTTAAAGTATTTGTCCTTTTCAAAAATGATTAAGTAGTTGATTAATAGACCCATATTCTACATGTGATTCAATGCATTGCAATGGACCGGCAGGTATTTTAAATCACTCTGTCTTGACCTCAAACACCTTCTGTGGCTCTTATAGAAGGCTAAACATTGAAATGCTAATTTAACTCCTTAGAATGATTTTTCCTGCTCTACAAAAATGGAACTAAAATACATATCACATGAGCAGGATGGTGAAAGCCGCATAAAATGACTGTAAATAACTAGCAGATGATTTTCACTTTATAGCATATTAGGAGCTTGACAAATATACGATGCTTTCCTCTTTAAAAGGCAAATAACCCCGTGAACATTTGTGCTACTATCTTTTAGCACTAGAACTATTTCAAATATTGCAATTGTTCATATAAAATACCTCACTTTAAGAAAGCAGTGCCAGGGAAACTGCATTTTTCCTTTCTTGAAGGGGAGAATACAATCACTGGGTATTCTCCATCACTGGTCAGAAATCACTTAGAATCTCTTTACCAAAATGACCATATACATTTTATAAAATTCCAAAAGAAAAGACTCTTTCTCTTAACTGTGTGAATTCTTACATATCACCTAAGAATGAGATACTTGCTGTGATTTGAAGAGAGAAGCAGTATTATTCTTTTCCTCATTCTTCCATTTATTCTTTTAGACTCTAAAGGAAAAAAAAATCTAACAATAATACCCAACTTGCTCATGTCCATCCTGCAGTTGAGAATGACTAGGCTCTGAAAGATAATTAGTACCTCTAGGAGGCTCAACATCATGTAATTCAGAGACTCTTTGAGCCTGAATTAAGTACTGATGTTCCTGTTTATTCTCCACATGAGATGACAATTGACATATAATATTTTCTCTGGGGGAAAACCACATCCTTAAGAAACAAGCTTTGCATACTTAATGGTGAATTATGCTCTAGCAGCAATGAAGGCCTATCTTCTTTTGAAAATTTCAGCAACAAAAGCAAATGCAAGATATGATGTCATAAAGAATATATTATAATATTTGTTATGATGGTAAAAGGGGAACTACGTGTTATTGTAAAATAAAATCCAATTTACTGCCTGCTGCCTTCAATTTTGATTTGACAAGTGCTCAATCTTTTGCTGTTTCGATTGCTTTCATTTATCTTTTGGAGCATGTACTGTAATGTCTCCTTGAGGCAAACAAAACAATCTTCCCATTTAATTTACTAAACATGCTCAAGTATATTTGAGTTTACTAGATACAAGTACATTAAAAGCTATTTATGTTGTTAAAGATCTCTTTGGCAGTGTGAAATCGATCCTAACTTTATTGTTTCAGTTCAGAATTACTGATTGCATCCCTGTTTATGTGACAAGAAACATACACAACAAAACCATTTCCATTGTCCCCAGATTTGCATCATATAATTCAGTGAACCATAGCCAATGTATGGGAAGAACTTTCTAAGGTCAAGGTATTTAATAATCTTCAAACGATTGAATGTGCTTCTAAAGTGAAAGCAAAAGTTTTGCATGAGTTTTGATTATTTTCAAATTTGCACTTAAAACAAAGAAAAATATCTGTGGGAGCATAGGAAAATGTTACTTCTGTTTATGGATTTACTTATAGACAATAATTTCAGAAAATGCAACACAATATATGAATGAACATCTTAGAAACTTATATCAAAAATTTAAATAATTATAAAGATTACCAGGCAATTTTTAAAAATGTATTTATTAGTATAGTATAGTCATACATAATAGTGGCTTCATTGTGAAATAATCAAGCATGCAGGGATTAGAATTTGCTTCATTTTCATGGGTTCCTCCCCTCTTTTTTTTTTCTTATTTTGTTCTAACTTCCATCTATGAAAAAAAAAAAAAAACTTTTGACCCTTGACTTTCAATTTCAGTCTGACTTATTTCTTTTTTAAATTTTTTTTAAAGAGAGAGACAGAATTTTTTAATATTTATTTTTCAGTTCTTGCCTGACACAACATCTTTGTTGGTATGTGGTGCTGAGGATCGAACTCGGGCCACAGGTGAGCCAGGTGAGCGCGCTACTGCTTGAGCCACATCCCTAGCCCTGACTTATTTCACTTATCATGATGTTCTCCTATTCCATCCATTTACCAACAAATGACATAATTTCATTCTTGTTTTTGACTGAGTAAATCTCCACTGTATACATATGCCACATTTTCTTTATGCTGTCAGCTGTGCAGGGGCACCTGGTCTTCTTCCACAATTTGTACATAAACCCTGATGTACAATTGTCCCTGTAGTATGCTGATTTTATTTGGATCATATGGTTGTTCCATTCGTAGCTTTTTGAGGAATCTTTATACAGCTTTCCAAAGTGGTTGAACTAATTTGAAGTCCCACCAGCAATATATGAATGTACCTTTTTCCCCCACATCCTCATCAGCATTTATTATTATTTGTGTATTTTTGATGATTGTCATTCAAACTGAAGTGTGATAAAATCTCAGTGTAGTTTTGATTTGCTTTTCCCTGATTTCCAGGTATGTTCATCATTTTCATGTATTTTTTTGGCCATTTATTTTTCTTCTTTTGAGAAATATCTGTTTAATTCTTTGCCAATTTACTGATTAGGTTATTTAGAGTGTTTTTTTTTGTTATTGTTGTTGTTTGTTTTAACTTTTTGGAATGGTTTATTTATTCTGGATTTCTGGATATTAATTTCCTGTTAGAAGAGAAGCTGGCAAAGAGTTTCTCCCATTCTATAGGTTCTACCTTCATGTTGTTCTTAATTGATTTCTTTGCTGTGCAGAAGTTTTGTCATTTCACTTATTTATTTTTTACTTTGTTATTATTTCTGAAGTTGTTTTAAAATTTTCAGAATCTTAAAACTTATCACCTAATGCATATCTTCCCAATAAGAAATTTAATGGATTTTAGCTCTTCTATAATGTTTGTAGGGAAAAAAGAAAGATTGCTTATGTATTGTTTGATAACACCTATTGTTTCCTCTGGAGTTTGGAATGTGGGTATATTACTTATCACAAGAAATTATGTTATTGGTGTTTACTTCTTTGGACCTTAGAGTACTCTTCATTCCTGAACTAAATGCAAGTAATAACCAAGTTAAAATGAAAATTAAGCAACAAACAAACAAACAAACAAAACATATAGTGATTCAAAAACCTCTCTTAATTGAATAAAGATCTCAGGTAAGCATTGTATAACTTGGAGCCATAAAATTCCAATCATCTTTTGGAATCAAGTTCTACAGTTTAGATAAAGCATCTATCTGTGACTTTAATTACTTGATTAAAATAATGCTAACAAAAGAAAGAATGAAAAGCACAAAGATACATACAATTTCTAAAGCCAAAAAAAACAATAAAAATGTGTCCCCTGAAGCTATACACATATTATTTCTCATATCCACTTCATTTAGTAACATGAGCACTACGAACTGACACATGTTATTTAATACCCTTCACAGATCTAAGCTCTTTGGTTCCAAACATTACACTCCTTGGTGATAAAATTGTGTCAGTTAATCGCAGGTTTAATGAATAAAACAGAGGTGACCTCTAGTGCAATGACAAAAAGGTAATTAATAACAGGTCCTACCAAGGAAGTCAAGCAGGAAATTGCTGGGTCTATTTTAAAAAGAAGATAAAAGGAATAGCAAAAGACTAAGACAGTTGTGTGCTGCTCTAGTTACCCATCAATTAGTAATTATTTGGAAATACACATAAATCTAAAGTGGACTACCATATGAGTGGTAGTTGGCTTCTCTTCGAAAATAATCACTTGAGTGAGATGATACTTCAGTGTAGTTTTTATTGATATTTCCCTGATTGCTAAGGATGTAGAATTTTTTTTCATATATTTGTTGGACATCTGTATCTCTTATTTTCAGAAATGTCTCTTGAGTTCATTTGCCCATTTATTGACTTGGTTGTTTGTTGGGTTTTTAGTATTTTTAGTTTTTTATATATTCTGGATATTAATCCCTGTGTTAGAAAAAGAGCTGGCAAAGATTTTCTCCTACTTCGTAGCACTCTCTTCTCATTCTTAATTGTCTGTTTTCTATGCAGAAGCTTAGTAATTTGATGCCATTCTGTTTATTGATTCTGGTTTTATTTTTTGAGTTTTAGGAGTCTTATTAAAGAAGTTTTTGACTTTATGTTTTCTTCCAGCAATTGCAGCATTTCTGATCTAATTACTGAGTTCTCCATTCACTTTGAGTCAACTTTTTTTTTGCAGTATGAGACATAGAGATCTAGTCTCATTTTTTAACATGTGGATAACCAGTTTAACTAGCACTGTTTGTTTTTAGCACCTGTGTCAAGGACCAGATGTCTTTTTCTATTAAGGAAAAGGTACAGTTATATACTATTGATGAGACTACAAATTAGTTCAACTCCTTTGGAAAGTAGTATAGAGATTCCTCAGAAGACTAAGAATGGAATCACCATATTACACAAAAAAACTAAAATCATAATATAGTGATGCATACATACCAATGTTTACAGGAGCATAATTCGCAATAGCTAATTTATGGAGTTAGCCTAGGTGTTTTTAAACAGATGAATGGATAAAGGAAATATGATATATATAAATACACACACAAGAATGAAACTATGTCATTTGGTAATAAATGAATTGGACAGGAGGACATTATCCTAAGTGAAATAAGACTCAGCAAATCAAGAGTTGAATGTTTCCTATCCTATAGTTTCCTCTGGAGATTGGGATGTGAGTATATTACTTACTGCAAGAAATAATCACAGATACTAGGGAGAGAGGGAGAGAGAGAGAGAAAGAAAAAAGGAATGAAAAAAGGGACTTCACAAAAAGGAAAGAAGATCAATAGAGTACAGAAAAGGGATTGAGAGAGAGGGATGGAGGAAGGGAGAACATGAAGAAATACTGGGGAATGAAAGTATAAATTATGCTATGTACAAATGTATCACAGTGTATCCACTTATTGTATGTAATAATAATGCATTAGTTAATAATAGGAAAGAGATCAGTAGAGTAGAGCAAATGGATTGAAGGAGGAGGAAGAGACAGAAAGGGAAGGTACTTGAGAAAAATATTGAGGGAATTACATTATGCATATGAATATGGCATAATGAATCTTACTATTATGCTTACTTACAATGTGCCCATAAAAATAAATAATATATTTTTAAATCATTTGAATTATTTGTAGAATGATAGGGTATCTGTGGAATAAGCACCTTTATTTATACCAAGATTTCCTTTCTATTTTTTAGTAAATATTTGAAACAATGAACTGGTTCTTGTCTAGGTTTTTCAATGAAGCTTGTCGCTTCTCTATTTGGCCCCCACTTATTTAGTTTGTCTTGTGGACTGTAAGTAACAGTGTGTGTTCCACACTGGGACATTGGAGAAGTTGTCAAAAGGTGGTAGTCCTATAGTATGTTTTAGTACACAGAACAGCGAGGGTGGAAATGTGTAGTGGAAACTGACATTTCACTGCAGGGGCTTCTCAGAAGCAAGAAGTGTAAGAACATAGGATTTTCTGATATTAACCAGGACGTAACCAGAGGAATGCTCAGGAGATTGGTAGTGGCAGCTGTAGACAACAGATACAAAAATCAGGATGAGGCTACTCTTCAGAACAAAGCATTAATTGTTTTATCATATTTTTAAATAATATTTTTGTTCATGTTATAGAATCATTTAATATCTCTATAAGAAAATTTTTCTTACCATGAAAATTATTTGTAGATTATTTTACTCAGTCATTCAAAAAACTCATTCAGAAATATTCATTCAAAAATTCAACTGAGCTCTCACTTTATACTGGGCTAGGAATAAAGCCATATTAAGAGATGCTATTCCCACTTGATTCAAGCTTAACATTCTAATGAAAAATGGGAAAGGTTGGTAATAACCAAAATAAATATCTGAAATATATATTATTCAAGAGGAAGAGAAGGATGGAAGCCAGGTTGGGAAAATGGAGGGATATTTCAATATATAATATTGAATTAATAATAGTCAGTATATAGTGTTAGGTTGGTTCAGGGATCAGGAGATGCATAAAGAGTTATTATAAAACATTTAAAAATACAATTTTGTAAGTTAGACCATTGATTCAAAGAAAGAAATTTGGATGAGTTGATGTTTACCTGAAATAGATTTTTAAAAGTAATAGTTAATGTTAAAATTTAAGTCTGTGGGTACAATTTTCTAAATATTGTAAGTTGTTGCCCATGAATCTATAATTGAAGAATTAACCTAAGTCCTTCAAAAATGGATTAATTAGCTTATCTGAACTCCATTAAAAAATTAGTTTTAGAACTTTTAGCCTTTTGGTAAAAAAAAACAAAACAAACAAACAAACAACAACAAAAAAAACCTTAGTTCTTTGTGACAATCACCTGACTCACTTATTAATACTGAAGATTCATGAGTTTCACTATGGACTCACTAAACCAAAACTTCTATATATGGGACAAAAATCAGCAGTTTTAAATGAACATCCCAAGTTATTTATACATATGGAAGTCAGGCAACCACTCACTAATGTGACAAGATATGATGAAGTCATGCAGTTTATACTCTCATATATTTTGACTCTCAGTTCAAGGTCAATAAGAAACTGTCTTTCCAGTACTATAACATGCTAACATGTATTTTATTGTTTTATTTTTTAGGGCATTTTAGTTATACATAATAGCACTTAATATGATTTTGCACTCACCACTAATAGCACTAATACGATTTTGATATATTCTTAAGTGCATAACACAGTTTTCTCCATTTCAGTCCCCAGTATTTCCTCTTTCCCTCACTTCTTTTCCCTGCCTCCTAGATCTCTTCTCTATTGGTCTTCCTTCTATTAATTTTTAAACTTTTAAATGCTACATTATAGTTTATATAAAACTTAAAAGCATCTTTATATATTCATACATGTATATAGTATAAATTGATCAACTGCGTAAACATTTATTTGTAATCAGGAGATTACCATAAGGATGAATTTTCAAAACTACAGGACCCCTAATTTTCATGAGCTTTTTCAAGACCTTCTGCTTCACTTTGTGATGATTCCAAACTGTATAAACGTATGATCTCACCAAACATAAGGAATCCCTTTTTACATATTATTCTGTAGAATAGTCTTTTGAAAACTATAAGCAAGAGTGAAGGTGCAAAATCACAGAGCCAATATCAAAATCATGATCTAGCATTCAATTTAAACAAGTTATCAATTTATGATTTGAAATTGCTTATTAGCATTTCATATTAGGTAATATTAACATCTTTAGATGAGAAGGAAATGTTGGTATTTGAATAATAATCTATGTATTTAAATGTAAATTTTTTTCACTTTTGGCTATTGACTATTACCACTACTATTGCTACTGTTACATAAAAAGAAATAACAAAAATTACATTTCACATTAGAGGAGGTCATTTAGTATAGTATGATTAGTTGTAATTAATTTATTATTGTATAATTATAAATGTGTAAAAGAATAAGTGAATACTCAGAAATAGATGCCTTGATGAGGTTAACATCCTTAATTGGAATAATTTAAAATCTGTTTTCATATTTATAAAGAATCTGGGAGTTTATCTTGCCCAATAAAATACTGAAAAATTCATTTTTAAAAGACATGAAATTCTACATTGATTTACCTAAATTTACCAGAGCCTTAACATCAAATATTAATTCAATTTTTGTTGTTATCTTGAGACACATACACATAAGCACTCTTCAGGAAGCATATACACAATTACTCGTAGATTATCGACAATGTAATTACCAAGCCTAAAAGACATATTTATAGCAAACTAAGAAGACTTCAAGGTGAAAAAAAATGGGTGTTTTTAGAAGCTTGACATAAAGGATAGCAATGGCAGTGAGTACTAACGTGAAATTTAATGAATGTTAGATGACAAATGAATAAATGAGTAAATTCTGACCTATGTTCTTGACTGTAAACTAAGGTGACTTCTTCATCACATGCTTGAATAAAGATTTTTGTGTATAAACTAGATCATGAAAGTTGCTTCAATAGAGTTTAGGTGCTAAAATACAATAACCAGATCAATTTATCTCCAAACCTCTATTCATGATCCAGCATGATTTGCTCATGATTGAGAACTAATGGGTTCTTCTGGTATAAACCTCCAGATTCAAAAATAATCTATTTACAGGGACCAGGCTGACATCCAATTTCAGTACCTATAGAAACACATTAGAGAAAAAGGACATTTTTTAAAGAATTGTTTTCCCTGACATGTGTTGCTGTGTGATATTTACGCTGCTGTCTGTGCCCATTATGGACTGCATTGATTATACAGCAGGAGTGTCAGTGCAACAGTACTTTATCCATCCATTGGACTATTGCACAATAAGTAGTCAGGCTTATTTCAGTGTGTGCTGAATGCCTAAGAGAAATTTTCAAAGATAAAATTGAACCAACTATACCTCTTTCCAAAAAAAAAAAAAAATAAGTGTCATTGCAGGGATTTTTATTGTCCATAAACATTTAAAATTAAGAGAATAGTACATTCATTGCTTTTTAAAAATGAACTAACAAAAGTAGTCTTATTTATATAAATCAGGCAATACAAAATTGTATCAATGCATGCTAATTGAAGTCTCCTGTGTAATTCTGAAAAAAAAACTATAATAAAACTTCACAATTTTATGTAAAATGACCTTTATGAGCTTAGGTAAATTTTTTTTTGTATTTTAAAGAGAAGATCCTAATAGAGAACCCTGATACTTTTTACCATATCATAACATCAAAGGATATTATTCAGAAGGAAAATAACAGCCAGGGAATGGGTGAAGATGGTCACATCACATAAAATACACAACGGTTCTGTGTTTAGCATATAACAAAGCTCTCACCAGTCATATAGAAAATGACACAGTGATATTTCATAAAAGGGGATAAAAAACATAGCTGAGAGGTCAATAAGTGTAAGGCTATTTAATGTCATTGAGGGCAATGATGTAATCTCATTGATATACAAAGAATAACTAAAAGCAAAAAGTTTAATAAGGTTGTAAGACAAGGTATTTCATATTGCAAGAGGTAGAGATAATTGAAATAATCAATTTATAAAAATAATTGGCATTATCTACTAAATAGGAAGATATGAACTCTTTTTATTCAGCAATCCCTCAGCTAGATATATAATCAACAATTTTGTGGATACATGTGTGTCAAGAGGCATTCAGTATCATACTAAGAGGCGTTCACTACCATGACTATAGCTTTGCTATTTTCAGTAGTTAAAAATTGGAAATACTTTTATGTTCATCAACAATAGAATAAAAAGAGTGTATTCATATAGTGAAATAAAGAAGTAAAAGTAAACTATATAATTACCCAATACAGACTAATTACTCAAACATAGTTATTATTAAAGATGCTCAACAATAAAAAAATGTTATATACTATACAGACCATTTCTTTGAGATCTATCCAAAACATAATAAACACTAGGTTTTGTAATTTGTATTAAAAGACTGAAGGAAGATCCCACAGAAGGGGCAATATGACTCCAGCTAGCTCCCCTTTCTGTGAAGCACCTTGATCTGTAGCAGTCTCCAGAGGGCAAGGGATTCAAGTCCTTCAACATGAGTAGAGCAACCAGGATCAGAATCCCTATCAATTTATGAGCTACTATCAACAGCCATTGGGGAAACCCTCAACTATGACAAGGGCTGTCTCCCATAGTTAACGTATAAATAGCTAAATGACTTGTGGAGGAAATGTAGGATATGAATTGAAAAAAAATCAATAAAGAGAATTTAAAAAAGAATCCAACAAAAATCTTGGAAATGAAAGCTCAATAAGTCAAAGAAAAAATTCAGTTGAAAGCCTCAACAACAAATTAGCTCAAGCAGAAGAAATAGTATTGAACATTGAAGACAGCTCTATTGGAATACTACATTCAGACCGTAATGTAATAAATAAGAAAGAATAAAGAGAATATATAGATCTCTGATTCATCATAATTGGCATACTGGAGGATTAAGAGCTACATGTGTTGGACACTAAGAGCAAAAATTTCCTCAATTCTCAGGTAATGTGGATATCCAAGTACAAGAGGCATTTAGAATCCCAAATAGATATGCTCAGGGGGAAAAAAACTCTCCTCAACATATTGTTTCACTAAAAATATAGAAAAAATATAAATATTCAGAGCTACAAGAAAGAAGTGCTAAGTCATATCCAAAGGCAAATCTGTCAGAAGAGCAAATTTCCCAGCAGAATCTTTAAAGACAAGGAGGGGAAATGAATGATGTATTTCAGGTCCTCAAAGAAAATAAATGTCAATGGGATTATTATTCTACGCAGAGGGTTCTCCTTTAGAATTGAAGAATAAAGATATTCAAAAATATACATAAACTAAGGGAATCCATAACCACTATACTAACATTATAGAGGATGGTTTAAGGGAAGCATACTCTCAGAAGAGGAAGAAAGATGAACACCATCATGAGAGCTTGTGAAAGAACAGCCCCACTTGAATGTAGATATACAAATGAGAAATATGAAAGAATCAAATTTCATCAACACAAAAATCTATCAGATTTCTAAGATGAATAAGAGAGAAAGACACATATCTAGAATATTCTGAAATACGTGTCTGGGCACTGTCTGGAACCCAAGTGCATTGCTTAATCTACAAATTCTTTATTACCTCTAATTATCAAATGCCATTTGTCTTTCAATTTAATCCCTAGCAAGCTGTAGGAAAACCAGAAATGCACACTCTTTTATTCACTTTTAAGGTGTGTAAATTTGGAAATACTCAGTTATACTTTTTCTTGTATTACAGAATCTTCATTCCTCATTTAATTCTTTTGACTAAGATAATTGCAGAGGACCAAAATCTAAAGGTCATAGAAAACCCAAACTTCAGAGTATGGAATTAACATCAGAGCACATCCTTCTGAAAAGGTCTTGTCTCTCCATTCATGCTTTAAAATTTTGCTTTTTGTTTGCATTTATTTTCTTGTCAAAAGATTAAATTGAAATATATTATGATTTAGGAGTATAAGGATGCTAGTTACATCCAATTATAAACTACATTTTCATACAATTCATTTTTCAATATGGAGTGTTAATATAGCCTAAATAGTGAGAACATGGAATGGAATGAAATAATTATACCCAATTTGTTTGCTGTGTTTTCAGCAGAGCCTGTGACCTACACTAAGCCTTCCTCTTAGGGAGGGAGAAAGTCTTTTTGTCTAAGAAGACATAACCAAAATGTAGGGCAGCAACAACATTCTTTTCATTGTTACGGGAAGATTGAGGGAAAAACTATCACTGTCTGTGTCTTATGTTTCTTACTGTATTTACCAAATTTGTACAATTAGCTAATGGAGATTGGGCTCATAAAATCCTCCATACATTTACGTAGACTTCATTTGTCCTCAGAGTGGTCGTATATTTCAATTTAACACACTATCCTGCAACTATTTTCCTAAATCTTTCTATTTGTTTTCAATATGAGGTGATGATCTTTTCAAAATTTATTTTAAGAAATACATATTTTAAAGTTTATTGATCACACAGGTATCATTCATATAATTTGAATAACATCGCTCTTTTATATTATTAATATAGGTATCCTCCTAAGGCATATCAAGAATCTGTTGACTTTATTTATTAAATTTTTGGTGTGATGAATTGGAAACCAGAGTAAGGATATAGATTATTTTTCCTCCATTTTCCAAATTTCATAGATCACAGATTTAATTATATCTTACTATGCTTGTTTTTCATACTAAAATTAGTTTTAGCAATCATTCAATCTTTCCTTGAATCTAGCTGTAAAATTTTGATACTGTATTAAAACAGTAAATCCTGAAATTTTATCACATAATATTTTGGGGAAAATAATAATTTTTTCTTAATTTACTTTTGGTTTTATCGCGATTACTTAGTTTTTTCAAATAAAATTATCCCATTTTATGTTTGCCTAATTTTATGGATTTTCCTCCATTAGAGAGAGAGAGAACAAAATAAATGCCAAAGAGACATTAAGTTCTTTGATACTAAGAAAATCTTTTTCCTCTGGATGGAGATTATAAATGCAAAATTTGAATTAGTCTTAAGTACTCCATTTTTTTCCCAACCCCATCCTGCTAGTCTAAGAAAAAAATCTCATCAAATATATTGTGTTTGCTTATTAAAATAATTTTATGGTAAGTTTCACTTATAAGGTGAAAGAAAATTTTATTTCAAAGTAAATTATATATATTTTTTTTAGTGAATTTGAACAGAATGTCTTGAACAGATTGGAGGAGACTCCAAACTAGAAACTGATATTTTTGAAAAATAAAAACATCATTTTGTTTTCATCATGCTTGAAGAAACCCAAATGAAAAGTAAACATTGAATGCTACTTAACATTATTGAATGTAAAATCATTTCTCATTCCGTTGTGCAACAACATATTATGTTCCGCATCATCATTGATAACATTTAACATTTTTGAACTAACACTGTATATAAATTAAAATCTACCAATGCCAGATACTTCATATGAACATAAGGACATTCCATAAGCCAGGCACAGAAAGATAAGTACTATGTAATCTCACTCATTTGTGGGATTTAGAAAAGCTGATCTCATAGAATTTGCTAGTAGAATAGTGGTTACCAGAGGGTAAATTGAAGTAAGCAAAGACTGATTGGTGGATACTAAGCTACAGTTAGATAGAAGCAAGAGGTTCTGGTGTGCTACTGCATACTTTGGATAACAATCACGAACTCCACAATTTGAAAAACTAGAGTAAAGAGCTTTGAATGTTTACAACACAAAGGCTAAAATTACAAATAGTTGAGGAGATAGTAGTGTTTAACCTAATTCAAAAATTACACAATACACTGAAATCCTACAAGGTATCTCATTATTATGTACACTTTTTATATTTTTATATTTCATTTAAACTTACTTAAAAATGACATTTCATAGGAACATGTATACAGAGCTGAAAAGGCACAGTTTTAATCTCTTTGCATGTATTATTTTAATCAATCCTCTCATAAGCTTGTTTTAGTTTGCCAATTTACTATTAAAACAACTGAGTGATGTAAAAACTCAGATAAATGCCTCATCATTATAAGACCTAAACAATTTTACTTTAACATTTTTAATCACTACTCAGGCAGCCTGGTTCCAGAACCCACACTATTAACTTATGAAATTTCCTTTGCCTTCCAGTAGGATAAATCTTCCAGTTTGATAATCCATGGATTTTATGTCTGCTCCTTTCACTGGTATTTCTGCCTTATTTCACCTGTACATGTTTTCACAAGTCAGAAAACAGTCTACTGAAAAATTGTATGATCTTGAAATTTCAAAACTTGAAAAAGTTAAGTGGTTTCTCAGTTGATAATTATTTCAAACTAATGATATAATTTTTGAATTTCAGAATTTTTGCTTGTCTCAAGGTGGAAATAATTTCTAGTGTCATTTCATTTCTTGCCACTGAATAAGAATAATCATCTGTTACTTTTCATTCTTTTATGAGAAATATAAATGTTTATAATGAAAATAGGTTAATTTAGACTATATAAGTTCTAATACTTAAAACCCAGGCCAATCAATGTATTAATATGACTAACAAATTTGTATAATTCAAAGGAAAGGTTGGAGTGGCTACAAGTGGCTTGGCCCCTATAATCAGTTTTTAAGAAAAATGTGAGTTCAAGTGGTATGTTTCTGACTATGGCCAATAGATCTCAAGTTAGTGTTCACAAATTTAGAACTAAATTAATTAAAATATAATATTATTTTTGTTCATGGCATATTACTGATAGTGGTCTTGGAAATCAGAATTGGGTCCTAGTCCCCAGATGTTGAAGAGTAAACACCCAAGAAATAGTGCAGCAAGCATAGAAGACAAGTTTTTTTTTTTTTTTTTTTTTTTTTTTTTTTTTTTTTTTTTTAAGAGAGAGAGACAGAGACAGTAGACTCCTTAAGAGAAAAGCCTGGGAACCAGAGTTGGTATCCCTGCAAGTGGGGGTATCTTGCTTTTTTTATAGACCCCCCACTCTCTCTTTCTTTGGAAGGTAGGAAAGAGTAGTCCTAGGGAGAAATCACTTCTGTTGGAAAGTGTGATCCTTCCCCTGCCCTGGAGGTGTTAACAACCCCTTGAGCAGGAAACAGGGAAGTGCTATTTATCTAGAGGTTAGTTGTTAGCAACATATTTCTTTCTTTGTTTCTTTTTTTTTTTTTTGATAATCAGCAACCAGTCCTTTGTCCCATCACATTATAATGTGATATAAATAAAAAAATGATATATAAATGTTGGCTTATGGAATCTCCTTTGCCTTCTAGTAGGGTAAATCTTACAGTTTGATAATCTATGGAATTTATTGACAACATTTATAATATTGTCAGCTTCCAATTATTAGAGGTAGATTCTGGACCCTCTGTGCTGGCCTCTACATATTGTATAAACAACAGCTTCTCCCAGTACTTCCAGACTGGCCATATATAGGAAATGATTCTCAACAAACAATCCAGTCAGAGATGCTGGGGGCCTCTCCAACTGTTTTGCCCTTCAAACTATTCTCTCTTTTCTTAGTGGCCTCAAGAGACTAGAGTATGCTCAGGCTCATCAGTGACCCAAGACTAGTGAGGTAGGAATGAGTCCCTTGAGACGTAGCCCAAACAGTGGTGCCACATACGTGGTCCAAGTCCTTTTCTCCTTAGGGAGAAGCTGGGAACTGCATTTATTATCTGTTCCTTCTTCTTTGGATCAGGGAGGGAGCTGTGACAAATTACTGCAGGCTTGTTTGCACTGTACATTTCCAAATAATTTCTTTGTTTTCTGTTGCCCCAGGGACCTATAGTCAGCCCTCAACTATATGGGGTTAAAGGCCAATCTCTCTGGGATCAGCCAGAAATATTAGAGGATTCCATGAGTAGTCCAACTTCTAGAGAGAAACTGGAGTGGTGTCATTGCTGGAATGAGCCTGTAGGAGTCCTTGGATGTTTTCAAACTCTTGAGGGAATATAAATGACCTGCTTTCTCATAACCCAAAGACAGGTTAGTTGGAGGCCAGATTCCCAGGCAGTACATAGAAAAGAGGTATTAGGTTTACATTCTCATTCCTTCCAGGCAGAAGCTGGAATTTGGCCTTCATAGCTTGGTTGCTCAGCACTAAGCAAGGGATGAATGGCATTGGACATATCCCAGAACCTATTTAAAACTACCTCTTTGTTCTCTAAAGTTCTGGGAACCTACTGAATGCTGGTTCCCTTGGATTCCAGAAATAGTGAAGCTAGGAGTCAAACCTCTTATCCAGCAACCTGAAAGTCAGGATACCGCAAGATTGGTTTAGCTTCTTCCAGGAAGGAAGCTGGAGACTTGGTTCATTTATTCCAGTTCTGGAGAAAAGATCAGGACAAATGTCCTCCTTCTATTCATGCTCATAGAAGACCCTATCTATTTCAAGATGTGGGCAAATTAGAAGCCAGACTCTCTGCCAATAGTCAGAACCCCCAAGATGTAAGATATGCACTCGAAAGTCCTCTATGCAGAAGGTGAGGCTGGGCTATATTTCCTTCTCACTCTGTTCTGAGCCAGAGAGATGAAGCATGAGAAGTGCTGATGGATTTATTTCAAACATTTTCATTGTTCTCCATGGTCCTGGGATCTATGCATGATGGCCAGCTTCCACATAAAGGCAATTTAGGAACAAGTCTCCTGATTAGGACCTAAAAAACTGCAGTGATAGATGTGTGGTTTAAATTCTTCACCCCTTGAAAAGAAGCAAGAACATGAGACTCCAGTCCACATTGTACTGTGATATGTCAGGGTTGGGTTCATGGTGAGAGGCTCATTTTATTTATTTATTTATTTATTTATTTATTTATTTATTTACTTACTTACTTATTTATATATGACAGTGGAATGTATTACATTCTTAATACACAAATAGAGCACATTTTTTTCATATCTCTGGTTGTATACACAGTATATTCACACCAATTCATGTCTTCATACCTGTACTTTGGATAATAATGATCATCACCTTCCACTATCATTAATAACCCCATGCCCCCTCCCTTTCCTTCCAACCCCTCTCCCCTAACTAGAGTTCTTCTAATCTTCCCAAGCTCCCACTCCCTATCCCACTATGAATCAGCCTCCTTCTATCAAAGAAAACATTTGGCATTTGGTTTGGGGGATTGGCTAACTTCATTTAGCATTATCTTCTCTAATCCATCCATTTACCTGCAAATGCCATGATTTTATTCTCTTTTATTGCTGAGTAACATTCCATTGTATATATATACCACATTTTTTTATCCATTCATCTACTGAAGGGCATCTAGGTTGGTTACACAGTTTAGCTATTGTGAATTGTTCTGCTATAAACATTGATGTGGCTGTGTCCCTGTAGTATGCTGTTTTTATGTCCTTTGGATATAGACTGAGGAGTGAGATAGCTGGGTCAAATGGTGGTTCCATTTCCAATTATCTGTTGCTGTCAGTTTGAAAGCAGAGATTTTTTCAGTTACTTAATATATTAGTCAATATATAGTCTGTCAATTTCTGAATTTCTCTCACATGGAATTAATCCATTTGCAACTGTTTATTTAGTGTTTCTGTATTAGGAGAGACTTGAACCTCCTGTTCTGTCATCTTTCTGATGTCACCTCTCAGATATAAACATATTCTTAAAAGATGATGCAGCAGTCACATTTCTTGATGTTTGTATATAAGCAAACTTAGGTCAGCACAAAAACTTGTAAATATATGTGTATAACAGATTTATTCATAATTGCTACACTTGGAATAAGGATGTCTTTCTGTAGGTGAATAGATAAATGAACTGTGTACCTCCAGATGATAGCATATTTTTTAAGTGCTAAAACAAGTGAACTATTAGGCCATTTTAAAACACTGAAGAAATATAAATGCATATTATTAAGTGAAATAAGCTATAAATGTAGAAAGACTTTTGGTTTCAACTATATGATATTTTGAAAAAGATAATACTATGGACATAGGAAAAATATCAATTTTCTCTAGAGGCTTTGGGGAAGGAGGGAAGAATAGGTAGAACACAGAGGATTTTTGAAGCAATAAAATTACTCTTTATGATATTATAATGGTAGATAAAGGTCATAATACATTTGCCAAAACCCAAAAAATATATAAAGCCAAGAGGAAACTCTGTAAGCTATAGATTTTCAGTGATAATGATGTTTCTATATAAGTTCAACAATTATAACAAATGTGCCACTTCCAGTGGGCAGAATTGACATTGGGAAGACATACATGCACCATGGGAAGCATCCCATCTGTACCTTCTGCCTGATGTTGAAACTGCTCTAAAAAAATAAAGTCTATTAAAAAAAATAACTATATTCATTTGCTAAGGATCCCATCATAAAATATTGTGGACTGGGGGACTTAAACAGCAAGAATTTATTTTTGTAAGTTTCTGAAGGTCAGATATCCAAGATAAGATGTCAGTACATCTTTTTTTTTTTTTTCCTGAGATCTCCTTTGCTTCCCTAATGACCATCTTCTATCCGCATCTTCACACTATCTTTTCTCAGTCTAATGTGCATCCTGGGTATCTTTCTTTGTATCCAAATTTCTTCTCCTAATCATGACAGCAGTAATATTGAATTAAGGCCCACACTAATGGCCTTATTTAGCATAATCACCTCTGTATGTGGTACTATGAGAGCTTCAATATATAAAATTAGTTGTGGTGGTGGGAGAGCCAATTCATAATTCATCACATATTTTATTTGACATTTATTTGTTCGACAAAGAGAGAATCAGTACAATAAATTGAGTTAATTTGTGTGATTAATATCTAATGGTAATGCAAAATTCATAAAGACAGTGAACATGAAATATGAAATAATAAACATTTCTTTCTGTCATGATTCCAGAATCATTTGGTGAATGAGTTTCCATCTTTCCAATATCCACTTTCAACTACATTAATTAGTGCAAACTGCATTTTTCTCAGATGTGATTGTCAACTCATTGTGAAAGAGGAGCTTATGATCTTTAATTCTACACAAGGACTGAACTTGTACTTTGCAAAGACTTCATGTATAAATGGTTCCTAACAGGGTGTTCACATGAAAGATTATACACAAAGATATTTATTTTATGTGGTTCTGTGTCATAATTTTTGGAATTTTTGTATCAACACACAATGAATATTAAATAAAAACTATATCGTAGAAAAAAATTACTTCAAGTAAGGGTAGACATAAAATATCCCAAAGATGATAATGTCTCATTTTAATTAGATTATTGCTAACTTTTAATCGCTTAATGCATTAATTTGTGATAAAATTTTCTGAAAGACAATTTACCAATGTCTGATTAAACAGATACATAATAGTAAGCTTTCACTTTAGTGTAGCTATCTCATGTCTTCAAGTTTGACGGAAAAAAATTTGAATTTCATATATATATATATATATATATATATATATATATATAGTTTGTGTTTTCTATTTTTATAAAAGGAATTTCCATTTTCAATCAAACACTTAAATTATGCTTATACAGGATTTATCCTAAATATTTCTTAACATAATCACAAAAAGAAAATATTTAGAAAAAACAGGTTACTTCAAACATCCTGCACTTCAGAATTCTAATTTTGCAAGTCCACTGTTAAGTTAGAGGAAATGAATACAATTACCAGTAGAAAATAAGTTTCAAAAGATCTGAGATTACAGAGAGAGCTGTGTGAATCCTTATAGAGTAATACTCTTCTCGATGCAGAGGGGTTTCTCAATAAATAGTTCTTGAAAGGGTAAGTGAGTGAATGAAAGCATGAATATCTCAAAGCACTGGTGAATTTTCTCTGGCATGTCTGTGATAAATATATTTTTGTAGTCATATATCAGATATTTTAAGTCACTACTAAATTGAAATATTGTAACTTGTGTTAGTCAGCTTATTATTATTGTTGTGAACAAATACCTGGCCAAAACAACTTAGAAGAGGAAGTTTATTTAGGGCTTATGGTTTCAGAGGTCTCAGTTTATAGTTGGCTCTCTTGCTCTTTGCCCAAAGTTAAGGTAGAACATTGTGGCAGAAGGACGTGGCAGAAGAAAGCTGCTAAGCTCATGACATGGAAGGAGCCAGGGACAAATATATAATCCCCAAGGGATGGCCCTACTGACCACTTCCTCAGCTATACCCACCTCCCTACAGTTGTTGCCTAGTACAGGAGTCCTGTCAAATTGTTAATCCATCAAATGGATTAATCCACTGGATTGGGTTATAGCTGACATAATCTAATCAAAAAATTTGGGGGGATAGCTCAAACTGTAACATAATATTTATAAATTCTGCCTAGAAATAGATTAAATATTAATTCCCAGCATAACAGTATTTTGAATTTATTTTTACAATGGCTTTTCTCTTTTATGGCTTTTCTCTTTTCCCTTGAGTGAGCTATAAATTGCTGTGGTTAAATTTAGAACTTGTCATCATCAGAAAGTTGATATCCTGAATCCTAATCCCAAAGGTTTCTTTCACCTCCTATCCAACTTACTCAAGGAGAACACCAATTTTATTTGCGTTGACAATGCTAGTCTATTGGTTCAATAATTATTCCACTATCTGTCTTTCTACTACATTTTTTAAAGTTTATATTCCAGATCAACTCATTTTTTAATTTTTAAACAAATTCTTTGCTTCCTTAGTTCAGAGGGTTTTTCTTCTGTTCCTTCATTAAACTTCTTTTGCAAATATATAAGCTACATTTTCAGTTAATATTACAAAACAAACAAAAGCATACACATGACAGAGTTAATTGATAAATTACATGATTTATCATTAAAAATTTATATTTTTATTTCACAAATGGATATTTTATAGTGTCCTTTCTGCTTGCATATACCTTATCAAATGCAATGGTTAACAACCTCACACTCTATCTTCAAAAGTGACCTGTCACATGGAAACTTCATTGATTTTCTTCTACAGTTAAGACAATGTTCCTGAATCTTCACACATGTTCTCCTTCTACATTTTTCTGATGGTTGAGCAATGGTTCTTGCTCTAGACCTAGGATATGTGTTCAAAAACCCTTCTTTCCTCTTCAACTTTATCACCTCCATTTCTTGCATTATCAGTTTATGACTATTACATCTTCCTGATTCACTTCCGGATGGGTACCCCTTAAAAATCAGTTAAACCAGACACCTGCTTCTGAGCATCACCTCTGGCCACCACCAGAGGTGCAGTCACTTATAAGAATGTGTTCACTCTGTGCAGTCACTTATAGCACTTTCTCATGGTTTATTTGCTCATAGAAATTTGCATTGCATAGTTTTATTTTAAATATTAAAAGTTGCAACTATAGCACAGGGCAAAATAGTCCAAAAAACTTCCTCTCTACCAGTTCATCTCTCTAGATTCTACTCTTTTCCTGAGTTCCCCACAGTTTTGTTTTTGATATATATTCTCCAATAAAGTTTTTTTTCCTGTAGATTTACTTATATTTCTGTCAGTGATATATAATTTTAATTTTATAAGTTTAAAAATAAATGGAGTCATATGGTACATATTTTATGTTATTTTTACCCTCAAAAATACTCATTTGCATTAGTTCATGCCAATGCATATTAATCTACATCATGTATACTGGCAACTACATGATTTTTATTTTATGGACGCATGTTTATTTGATCACTTCTATGTAGCAGATAATTAAATAGTTTATTATCTCTGCTTTCTAGTAAGTAATATGGTAACAAAATTTATTTATATACTTATTTGTGATGCATAAAATTTTTATCAAACTAATTGAAGTTAAAGGTCAAACTGTAGGCATGTATGAGTCCATTTTCTGTTGCTATTGACACAATATCATGGACTGGGTAAGTTACAAAGAAGAGATTTATTTTGGCTCTTGGTTCTAGAAATGCTTGCAAGATTGACAGAATGCATCTGGTGATGACATTTTGCTTTCATGGCATCACATGGCAAGCAGCAGGTGTGTGTGTGTGTGTGTGTGTGTGTGTGTGTGTCCCTCTTCTTCTAAAGCTACCAGGATTCAATCATAGGAGCTCCTCCTAATGCCTTCCAAAGTCTACGGCCATACCACCCTGAACGCGCCCGATCTCGTCTAATGCCTTCCAAAGGCCAAATTTCTAACCCAATGGTGCATTACACTTCCATTCTCTTAACACCCCACCATGGGGATTAAATTTCAACACATGAAGGCTTCTAGGACCATGCAAACTATTTCTAAATTTGAACGATATACACATTACAATTTTTTCACATAGTTTGAATATAGTTGTCTTTCTGTATCCATGTAGGATTTGTTCCAGGACCCCACAGAACACCAAAATACATAGATGCACCATTCCCTTAAATAAAATGAGGTGGTGTTTGTATGTGACCTATGCACAGCCTTGTGTGCATTTTAACACATCTCCAGGTGACTTATCAAAGCTAAAATAATGTAAAGCTAGATAAATAGTTGCTATACTATATCATTTATGAAATAATAACTAAAATAAAAAGCCCATACATATTCAGTGCTGATGCCATTTAAAAAAAATATTTACTATCTGTAGTGAGTGCAATCCACAGATGTAGTGACAGAAAGTCCAATGTGCTAACTGTATTATTCTTCTTTCCTTTTTCAATATTTTTTAAAGAGAGAGAGAGAATTTTTTAATATTTATTTTTTAGTTCTCGGTGGACACAAAATCTTTGTTTGTATGTGGTGCTGAGGATCGAACCAGGGCTGCATGCATGCCAGGGGAGCGCACTACCGCTTGAGCCACATCCCTAGCCCTTTTTTCAACATTTTTATATGGAAATCATAAACCTACAAAAAATGTAAAAAGATTGTATAAAGAATCAAATGTGCTCTTTATCTGGATTCACAAATTGTTACCTTTTGCACATTTTGTTTTTGTCCCTCTCTAATTTTTTATCCTCCTTTGTTGGAGACTGGTTTTCAGGCATATTGAAACTTCTCCTTCAATTACTCCAGTGTATTTCCTCAGAATAATAATATTGGCATTTTGGAAGGGTACATGGTAGTTGCTTTGTAGAATTGAATGTTCCTTAGTTTGGGTTTGCCCGAGTTTTTCTTCTGATTAAATAGAGGTTATTAGGCTTGAATAATATGAAAATGATGTTGAAGATATTTCAGATGACAAAGAGAGAGTCACCAGGTCTACCTAGGGTAGAGTAAAAGTCATGGTCTCTATTTGGAATCTGATATGTTCTTCTGGTTAAAAACCTCAGTGAGGGCTAACCATGTCTAACTGGCTCAAGATTCTTTTATTATTATTATTATTATTATTATTCTTTGTTTCCTATCTTCCTGCCTTCGTGGGTTCGTTCGTTCGTTCGTTTGTTCATTCGTTCCTTCCTTCCTTCCTTCCTTCCTTCCTTCCTTCCTTCCTTCCACCTCACTCTCTTTATCTCCTCTCTCTCTCTTTCTTTCCCTCACTCACTTTTTCTCTTGGCAACAAGTACCACTACTTCCCATTGTGCAATTTGACAAAAGGAAAGAGGTAACAAGACTGGGAATTATAGGCACAGCTCAGAAGAGGCTGGGTATGCAGTGGGTTGTCACTCAGACATGCTGGTTCTTCTTTCTCCCTGATCAACATCTCCATTGTCCTAGGAGGTCCATGAGCTTTTTTGCATTATTTGTCTTTGAGTTTAAAGCACTGTGAAACTATTTCTAGCATTTCAAAATGCCTTTTGTGATGTGAAGGGCTGAAGGTTTTAATGTCAGGGCAATCCCTTCTTTTAGAGATCCCTCAAAATTAATGTTCAACTCTTAATTCTCTGTCTCTCTCTTGTCTCTGTACTATCTTTTCTGTAGGTCTTATATTCCTAAATACATCTATGGGAAAAATATGCATCCCTACATCTACGCATATTCAATAGTAAGTAAAGGTTACATTTAATTGTGTTACTGGACTGATGACAGATCGGAAAACCTACGACTGCTCTTCATGATGCTTGGGAAAGCATTCAGCTGTCTTACTGAGGCCAGTGGACCCATGGATGATTGATCTTTATCCACTCCTCCAATGTCAACTCAGAGTGAAGACTCCTCTCTCTGCCTATGCACCAGACATTATGACCATTTTGGTCCCTTTAACTTTGCAAAAGATCTTTTCCCACCTCACATTCTTCACTACGTCAGACATAATCTTACTTCTCGTACCTGTCATAACTTGTTCTTCCTAATTTTTTTAAGATTTACGTTTAAATATTGCCTTTTCTGAGAAAAATACCCTCACCACTCCTAAAATATCACCCCCCTCCCACACAGACACACACCCACAGGTTCTGTGTTTTCACTTCATGGAATTTATCCCCCAAGTAAAATACTCATTCGTTTTATGTTTCAATGTTTGATTACTGCACCATTTTTTAAACTCTATGTGTATAAAATGTCTTCATCATGTTCAGATGGTTGACCCACTATTTTTAATTCACACTCAGTTTTGCTCAAATAATACAGTAGGTAGTACAGATGCAAACTAACCTATACATGCAATATTCATTTTTAATCTGAATATAATTTTATCAATAATGCATGTATACAAGTTTAAAAATTGTTTTTCAAACAGAAATACATCTGTGGCCATGGGTCTTCTCTCCCTCTTACAAGCAGACAGAGCAAAGGTAACAAAAAGAATAAGACCTAGATAATATCTTCAACAATAGAGTAAAACTGTATCATTAAAATCTCCAACACACAGTTTAGAGAGAATGAAAACCAAGAGCAAGTGTTTGTAAAAGAATAGCTGTTCGAGACTCAGACAAAAGGGATTCTAAAGTTCTAAAAATTAAAAAAAAGTAATAAATAAATAAATAAACTTGTAATCTCCCCACAAGTCCTTAACCCTGTGAGGAAAGTAATCAATTAACCTGGGGAAATCAACATGGGTCTGATCAATAGTCAAGAGTAGAAAATGACTGCAAAGGCTCTGATTTTATAACTAAATAATCAAATGAAGAAAGTATGGGAGCCCCAAGGTACTGGGGCCCTCTACTCTCAGAGATATTTCTTTTCACAAAGAAGAAACTGCTAAAAAAAAAAAAAAGAAAAAAGAAAAAAACAAGTTGATTGAGACAGGAATTCTGGAGAAGGAAAAATAAGGATTATACACTTGGGTATAGGAGACAACGTGTTATAAGACAGAAAGAACTGAAGAGGCATTAATTGAGAAGAGGAAGCACTAGGCCCCAGGACCTGGCCCACCCCATCCCATAAGGGATTGCAGACCCACATACTAGTATATTGTAATGAAAATAAGATAATAAATATCTGAAAAAGTTATGGAAAATAAGGGCACATCAGGAAAAAGTGTCAAAAATCAGCAGAGAACCGTATTGTAATAGTAAATAAATGAGCTGGAGAGAAATAAGAAAATGCTAGAGGCTAGAATAGAACAACATAAATTAGAATTATAAAAGCTTTCAAATGAGATGGTTAGACAAAAGGAACACTTTGAGGAAGATCCGTCAATTCTCAGACAATAAATAGAAATAGCATCTAATGATATTTAATAGATTGGAAGATTAAGTTTAAAAATAAAACAATAAGAGCAAATGGCACTTAGGCAATATTATGATATAAACTATTTATAATAATAATGTTTTGAATATAGATATCTGTTTTCAGCAAACCTCCACCAAAGTAATTAAACATACTATACAGATTACCATGCCAAGAGACACAAAATACTTCATCTAGTAATGGTACATTTTTTTGTTTGTTTGTTTCCAGGGAATGAACCCAGAAGTGCTTAACCAGCGAGCCACATCTCAGCCCTTTTTATATTTTATTTTGAGCCAGGGTCTTGTTAAGTTACATAGAACCTCGCTACATTGCTGAGGCTGGCTTTGAACTTGTGATCCTCTTGACTCAGCTTCTATAGCTGCTAGGACAACAGGAGTGCACCACTGTGCCAGGCTACTGATGGTGCATTCTCTTGATAATGGCAGATAATTGGATGTCCTGCAATTTAGCCACAATTTGCTGGAGTCATTCTGTAAGGACTGTAAGGATGTTTTTTAATGGATATTTTGGGGTTGTCAGTCCAGAATATGACTGAAAAAAATCATTATAGTCAAATAATTAAAGATGAGGCATGATCATTTTAGCCACTGAATTCTTTGAGCAGGAAAGAAATGGACTATAGCAATTTCCTTGTGAAAGGAAGGCTCTTCCTATTCTATCAAAGAGCTTTTACTTGAGCAAAGGAGCAATAAGACATTTGCTTCAAGCCTTCAGGAAACGCATTTGGACAAGACTGAGGCAGAATCTCTGTTTTTAGTGTTCTAAAGTCCAAGAAATGGCAAAATTCATTTTTAACCACTGGAAGGTACTGATTAATTATCACTTACCAAGTATTCTGCTAATAGTCTTATGTAATGCAATTTGTTATGATGGGAGGTGCTAATGGATTTTCATATTCTGCAGATAAAAGCACTGACATTTGATAAAGTTGAGCAAATTATATAGTATGTAAGACGTTAAGCCCGATTTACAAATTCACCATCCAATTCCAAAGCCTACGTAGGTGCTTACCCAGTCAGGTTCTGCTGCCAGAAATTGTGAAGCTGAATTTTCCCATTGCTCTGTCTCTGGATCTTTTACATTGAAGACCTAAATCTCAACAATAGGAATATGTATTTGTGGAATTCCATTGTTTTCATGTTTTGTTTTGTTTTGTTTTACTAGAAATATAAAAGTTATTTAGAATTAGGCAATTGTATTGAAAAGTGTTGAAACACTGGAAAGTAGTAACTATGTTAAGGACAATATGCTTTAAGTTAAACAATTATCACAGTAACTGAATGCAAATCATTAGGATATAACACTGCATGATTGGGTATATGCAATATGACAAATGCTGCAATAATCACCAGTGATAGAAGCTTGATTTGTAATTAAAATTATACTATCAGGATTAAAATATATTTCATAAATTCAGAAACCATTTTAAAATTATATCTACCTTTTCATTTGCAATTATTAGGTCAATGGAAACCTTGTTATGCCTTTTAGTAGGGTATAACTTAAATGGAAATGATATATTTTGGTATTCAGAATCCAACAACATATAATAACTTGTTGCTGAAATAAAGTTCAGAGTACATGTTTTATTTGTTACATCTTCTTGGGCAGACTTATTATAGTGATGAATATTATCTTACATAATTCATAAAATTTCATGTTTATATTTCTTCTGTCAGATAAGAACTGAGGAAAAAGGTTAAAAGCAACCTGGCTATTTTAACTGTTCTGACAATGACTACCACATTGGAAAAAAAAATGAAATATGTATTCACTGTACTACTACTTATCGATGACATTATTCCTTAAATATATATAAAATATTTGGAAAGTATGAAAAGAAACAGAATCTGGACTTTAGAGTGGAGCTAATACTCAAAGTTATCTAATTCAAGCCCCTGGCCTCCTTGAAGAGAAAGCTGAGATTCTTTCAAGCTAAATATGTGTCAAACATCTAAACCTATTCAATGGCCAAAGTGAGACTAGAACGTATTTTCTTTTTCAGTTAAAATTAGGACTAATTGGGGCTGGGGTTGTAACTCCATGGAAAAGGACTTACCTAGCATGTGTGAGGCACTGGTTTCGATTCTCAACACTACATAAAAACAAATAAATAAAATAAAGGTATTGTGTCCATATACAACTAAAAATATTTAAAAAAAATAAAAGTCAGGACTAATCTGTGACATCTATCATAAAGGCCTAGAATTTTAAAAATTTTGATTATAAAACTCCAAAATTAAATGAATTCTGGTAGCAGATAACAAACTCCCTTCACATGGAGATCAGTTGAGAATGAATTATATTTTGCCATGAATTCAGGCTTGGTACTGAAGAAAGAGCAATCTTACAGGAACTCCAGGTGATACCAACGATTGTAGGGTCCACAGAAACTTTAGTTCTGGTCTGAAAGATCCCTGGTTCATTTAGTTGCACAAACAGAAATCAACATCAGATATTCTTGAGCAGCCCCATCTCCTTCAAGACCAAATCTAACCATCTCAGATTTTAGTAAATGAAATGGGAGCACAGGATTCCAAGGTTTTGCTCATAGATATGCCATCAACACCTTAGAAAAACTCACTGGGATTTGTTTGTAGTCTATGGATTTGTTAGATAAAAACTCTTATGGGCAGTAGAAAAGCAACTTCAAGTCTAAGAAAATGACTACCTAACTATAGACATGAAGGGGAAAATAAATTGGAGAAAATTTACAGGTTATGTATGTATATACAATACATACATATTTATACTATATATGTACATATATACACATACATAATACATTTGTTTCATATACACAATACAAAATATGTGTACACATATATTTCTGTATAATATGGTATATTAAAATAGGACATTAATATCAGAGTCTCCTAGCATCACACACATAAAAGAATTTTGTTCAGCTATTTCATTCAATAATTCTATGATATACATATATAGACATAAATGTATGTCTATATATTATTTGTTCTAGAAATAGTCAAGAAAGAATTGAATAAAGCAGATAAAACTATATTTGTCATTACAAATTGTAGTAAAAGATAAAATAGGTAAGGGGAATTTTCCTAAACGAAAAAGAAGTTCAGAAGAGAACATTTAAATATACTAGTGCAACTTGTTTTTTTTTTTTAAATCCTTTATGTGACTACAGATATTTGAATTCTTTTTATTCCTTTAGTCTCTATTTTCATAATGTTTTATTAAAGAGTATCAATTTGTTTTTATATAACTCATTGATAAATATAAAGTGAATATGTAAAAAATGCATTTATAATAAATTATACATGTTATTATAAAGGCTTTATCATTTGAAATAGTACTTAATTACAGGCATAAATATTTGTCATATCTACCCTTCTCTTTCCTGTTTATTATGTCATAATTCACTACACAAATATATAATTATAAATGTATAATTACTTCCATTATGGTTAAAAATAATATATACTTCCCTGTATTTTCAAGTCCAAAAGAGTCAAAAGTCTTTTTTTTTCCTGATTTTATCCACATCCTTCTTAGTTCATTTATACATTTAATCTGTATCTCCCAACCTTAAGTATCTTTTAAAGAAGGCTTTTTATTCAATTTGATATGTTCTTCATAAAAATATTTGTTAACAGTGCTTTCAAAGTGACTGATTAGGCAAATTCATCACATATACTAAAATAACTTTGGTTGATAGTTATAAAGGGACCATAATTTACACTTGGTAATATAAACTAAATGATGGGATGCTTTCATTTTTCTCTGGTGTGCTATAATGGATTTATCATTTTTTTTCTTTGTTTCTTCTCATCATTGACAGGTACACAGCCAAGGTTTAAGTTCCCATACAATGCTTCCATAATTTTTTTTTTCATGGTGCTGGGGATTGAACCCAGGTCCTTGTGCATGAGAGACAAGCACTCTACCAACTGAGCTATATCCCTGGCCCCATGCTGTCATAATTTTTAAAATTAGCAGCTACAGGAAGCAAAGATGCTAAATATATGCAAACTAAAGTATTTGTTTCATTCCATCTTCTTACTTAAACCAACTTTCAGTTTAAGAGACCTGGGTATTGAAGAGTATTAAATGTAACCAACCAAATCAATTATGGTGCTTTCAATGAGAGAATATTAGTTCCTTATTAAAAAATGAAACACTGTAACATAATGTAAAGTTATTACTCATCATTGGCAAATCCATTTATATCCCACTTTTAAATGTCCAACTTATACCATTGCATCATGTGGCCCAGTACACAAAAATATATACCTTCTATTTTACCCTTAATCCCCTGAGTATATAAAATTGACAGTGCCACATACAGAATGAAAGTTGTGAATAATTCATTAACTATAGAATTCAGAAAAAAATAGAATTGATAGGAAAATTTAACATTAAACTACAAAAAAGCTTTGCAAAGGAGACCAAACCATTTTTAGGCAGTATTGAAAGGACAGCAAAGAGAGGGGACTCCCAGGCAGTCTTCACTGCAATCAGCTGGACCATGCATTCCAGAGTCAGTACCATGGAGTCCATGGGAAGCCTTCGTTAAATAGTCAGTAAGAGTGACATTTACCTCTAGGACGAAGCTGTGAGTATAGGCACACACCTGAAAAGACAGGTTCTTCTTCCAAATAGCTAGAAACTCTGGAGCCCTAGAAGGAAACCTACTGGTAGGTGAACCTACCAGGAACCCTAGGAGCTATGCAGCACTCTCCTTGCAGAATCTCTCACCGGAGGCCAACTCCATGCCCTGTCATCAAAGCCAGCATCTTGGGATGGTCAAAATGAAAGTCATCAAATTATATAATGACCACACAGTAGAATAATTACAACCTGGAGTGTGGCAGTAAATATTTAATAACTGGCTCAAAACAAAACAAAAACCACATTGATTTATGTACAAAGTGTGCTGATTTCTGTGATATAAATTTTTCTAGGATGACCTCCCTTATGCTAATGTGGAGTGTATGAATCAAGACTCAGGGAAGGGTGCAGACAGTTGGTTCCCATAAGCCAGTATGAACTAGACTGAGCCCAACACTGTTAGATCAATGGTCATTCATTTTAATTTACTTACTTAAGAATGCCCATCGAGCTTCTCCCATACCAGGTAGTTAAAGGTATTAAATGTATTTTGTAAACATGGTAAAAAGCTTATATTCTTGTAAGCAAAAATCAATAAAATAAAAAATGAATGATCTCATATTTTTGTCAAGTACTTTGAATCAACAAATAGAGTGATTGAGCTGGGTGTGGTAGCCCTGCATACCACTCCTGGACAGAAAAGAAAGTTGACAGATGGCACAATTTCATATAAAGAAAATTCTTGAAAACTCAAACTAACATATAGTGATATACAGCCGAGCCCTATATTTGCTTGGGGATGGAAATAAGGGAGTGATGGTTAGAAAGTATGAGAAAACTGGGATAGGAATGTTGGTCATTTTGACCATGGTGATGCTTTCATGGTTGAATATATCCAAACTTATCAAATGATACAATTTAAAAATGTGCCTCAAATGTCACCTTACATTCAGGAGTTGGGAAAGGCACTGGTGGTCAATGTAAGCAAAGGTTTTGGTGATTTGGTCTGAAATGTCATGTTTCAAGTGAAAGTGTGTCAGATTTATACTGCATTTTAAGTTGAAGTGGATGTAATCTTAAGTGACTTAAAGGAAGAGAGCTGGAACAGAGAAATGCAGGCTGATGTCAAGGTATGTGCACCAGGAGAGCAGCTGTCTTCTTTGGAAGTGTTCTCCCCCTTTTCATCCTTTGTTGCTGCTGAGAGAAAGAAGTTTTGATATTCTTTAAAAAATGCTTCTGTTTTGCCTGACTGAATGTCTCAGCTCTATTAAGTACCAGCTTTTAAAAAAAAAACATTAAAAGTAATAACTTATCTAATCCAATTTCTTTCTTAATTTTTGTCACGATTTATTTTCATTGCATTATAGATGAATATGCAAGAGTGAAATTTCTAGAACATTAATTGCACATTTAGCCAGCAATAGTGATGCAAATGCCAACATATTACTCACAGGAATATTAGGGACAGGCAAAGGAAGAAATACTAATTACATATTAAAAATTACAAATTGGTGGAGAAACACAGCAAAAGTGGTAATATGGTTAAAATGGCCCCTAAGGTTTTTCTAGTGTATTACATAGCACATTTAAATAAGCGAACCATTTAATGCTTTCTTTTTGTTTATTTGTTTGTTTGGTTTTTTGCATTTAACAATAAAGAAGGTTGAGTTTTGAAGAACTTAAACAACATGCATGGGAATCACAGGGCTAGGACTTGATGGTGTTAGGTTGAGCTTCGGTCCTCTATTCTATATCAAATCATCACTCTCTCAAATACATTAATTGTAATCTTAGATTACCGTTTTAAAATCGTTCTTTAGAATGCTCTAGTTTCAGGTCACTTCTTTTTTCTTTAGACCCATTTTTAACTTTAATTAGCATTAAAAACGTATTGGGAAATGAGCTATCAGAATTAACCTAGATTATACTTTTCTAATTTCAATGAACAGAATATAAAAGAGGTGGGGTCCCTACCTCTGAATTACTTAAACTACATTATAAATGTGACACATCTTCACCAGAAACTTACCATTTTTTACTAGAAATAAGGCTCCTGATTGCATTTTTGTTCCCAGGCTATACCAACTCTCCAGCTCTAGGCCCACATTTTATCTCTCCATCCTACAGAAAAGAGGAACCTCTCATCCCTGTTTAATGTTAATCTTCTTCTCATGCTCTTCTTCCCTACTCTGTTCTTATTTACTCTCTTTATATCAAAGAAGACATTTGGCATTTGTTTTTTAGGGATTGGATAGCTTCACTTAGCATAATCTGCTCTAATGCCATCCATTTCCCTGCAAATTCTATGATTTTGTCATTTTTTAATGCAGAGTAATACTCCATTGTGTATAAATGCCACATTTTTTTTATCCATTCATCTATTGAAGGGCATCTAGGTTGGTTCCACAGTCTTGCTATTGTGAATTGTGCTGCTATGAACATCCATGTAGCAGTGTCCCTGTAGTATGCTCTTTTTAGGTCATTAGGGAATATACGAAGAAGGGGAATAGCTGGGTCAAATGTGGTTCCATTCCCAGCTTTCCAAGAAATCTCCATACTGCTTTCCAAATTGGCCGCACCAATTTGCAGTCCCACCAGCAATGTACAAGAGTACCCTTTTCCCCAAATCCTCGCCAGCACTTGTTGTTGTTTGACTTCATAATGGCTGCCAATCTTACTGGAGTGAGATGGTATCTTAGGGTGGTTTTGATTTGCATTTCTCTGACTGCTAGAGATGGTGAGCATTTTTCATGTACTTGTTGATTGATTGTATGTCCTCCTCTGAGAAGTGTCTCTTCAGGTCCTTGGCCCATTTGTTGATTGGGTTATTTGCTATCTTATTGTCTAATTTTTTGAATTCTTTGTATACTCTGGATATTAGGGCTCTATCTGAAGTGTCAGGAGTAAAGATTTGTTCAAAGAATGTAGGCTCCCTATTTACCTCTCTTATTGTTTCTTTTGCTGAGAAAAAACTTTTTAGTTTGAGTAAGTCCCATTTGTTGATTCTAGTTATTAACTCTTGTGCTATGGGTGTCCTATTGAGGAATTTGGAGCCAGACCCCACAGTATGTAGATCTTAGCCAACTTTTCTTATATCAGAAGCCGTGTCTCTGATTTGATGTCAAGCTCCTTGATCCATTTTGAGTTAACTTTTGTGCATAGTGAGAGAAAGGGATTCAGTTTCATTTTGTTGCATATGGATTTCCAGTTTTCCCAGCACCATTTGTTGAAGATGCTATCCTTCCTCCATTGCATGCTTTTAGCCCCTTTATCAAATATGGATTGGTTTCTGTGTCCTCTATTCTGTACCATTGGTCCACCTGCCTGTTTTGGTACCAGTACCATGCTGTTTTTGTTTCTATTGCTCTGTAGTATAGTTTGAAGTCTGGTATCCCTATACCGCATGATTTAAACTTCCTGCTTAGCATTGTTTTTGCTATTCTGGGTCTTTTGTTTTTCCATATGAATTTCATGATTGCTTTCTCTAGTTCTACAAGAAATGCCATTGGGATTTTGATTGACATTGCATTAAACCTATGGAGAACTTTTGCATATATCACCATTTTGATGATGTTAGTTCTGCCTATCCATGAACAGGGTATATTTTTCCATCTTCTAAGATCTTCTTCTATTTCTCTCTTTAGGGTTCTGTAGTTTTCATTGTATAAGTCTTTCACCTCTTTCGTTAAGTTGATTCCCAAGTATTTTATTTATTTTTTTTTGAGGATATCGTGAATGGAGTGGTTGTCCTCATTTCAATTTCAGAGGATTTGTCACTGATATACAGGAATGCCTTTGATTTATGCGTATTGATTTTATATCCTGCCACTTTGCTGAATTCATTTATTAGCTCTAATAGTTTCTTTGTAGACCCTTTTGGGTCTGCTAGGTATAGAATCATGTCATTTGCAAATAGTGATAATTTGAGTTCTTCTTTTCCTATTTTTATGCCTTTAATTTCTTTCGTCTGTCTAATTGCTCTGGCCAGTGTTTTGAGAAATATGTTGAACAGAAGTGATGAGAGAGGACATCCCTGTCTTGTTTCAGATTTTAGAGGGAATGCCTTCAATTTTTCTCCATTCAGAATGATGCTAGCCTGAGGCTTAGCATAGATTGCTTTGACAATATTGAGGTTTGTTCCTGTTATCCCTAGTTTTTCTAGAGTTTTGAACATAAAGGGATGCTGTACTTTGTCGAATGCTTTTTCTGCACCTATCGAGATGATCATATGGTTCTTATTTTTAAGTCTATTGAAGCAGTGAATAACATTTATTGATTTCCGTATATTGAACCAGCCTTGCATCCCAGGGATGAATCCTACTTGATCATGGTGCACAATTTTTTGATATGCTTTTGTATCCGTTTCACCAGAATTTTATTGAGGATTTTTGCATCTAGGTTCATTAGAGATATTGGTCTGTAGTTTTCTTTCTTTGAAGTGTCTTTGTCTGGTTTCAGAATCAGGGTGATGTTGGCCTCATAGAATGAATTTGGAAGTTCTCCCTCTTCTTCTATTTCCTGAAATAGCTTGAAAAGTATTGGTATTAGTTCCTCTTTAAAGGTTTTGTAAAACTCTGCTGTATACCCATCCGGTCCTGGGCTTTTCTTAGTTGGTAGTCTTTTGATGGTTTCTTCTATTTCCTCCATTGATATTGGTCTGTTTAGGTTGTCTATATCCTCCTGATTCAATCTGGACAGATCATATGACTTAAGAAATTTATCCATGCCTTCACTATCTTCTATTTTATTGGAGTATAAGGATTCAAAATAATTTCTGATTATCTTCTGTATTTCTGAAGTGTCTGTTGTGATATTGCCTTTTTCATCCCATATGCTAGTAATTTGAGTTCTCTCTCTCTTCTTCTCTTCGCTAGCATGGCTAAGGGTCTGTCGATTTTATTTATTTTTTTCAAAGAACCAACTTTTAGTTTTGTCAATTTTTTCAGTTGTTTCTTTTGTTTGGATTTCATTAATTTTGGCTCTGATTTTAATTATTTCTTGACTTCTACTTATTTTGCTGTTGTTTTGCTCTTCTTTTTCTAGGATTTTGAGGTGAAGTATGAGATCATTTATTTGTTGTTTTTTTCTTTTTTTAAGGAATGAACTCCAAGCAATGAATTTTCCTCTTAGAACTGCTTTCAATATGTCCCATAGATTCTGATATGTTGTGTCTGTGTTTTCATTTATCTCTAAGAATTTTTTTAATTTCCAACTTGATGTCTTCTATAACCCATTGATCATTCAGTAACCTATTGTTCATTCTCCAATTGATGCATGATTTTTCCTTACTTCTTTTATCATTGATTTTCAGTTTCATTCCATTATGATCAGATAAGATGCATGGTATTATCTCTACTCCTTTATAAGAGTCTAAGAGTTGCACTGTGACATAATATATGATCTACTTTTGAGAAAGATCTATGTGCTGCTGAGAAAAAAGTGTAACTGCTTGATTTTGGGTGGTATATTCTATATATGTCAATTAAGTCTAGGTTATTAATTGTGTTATTGAGTTCTATAGTTTCCTTATTCAACTTTTGTTTGGAAGATTTGTCCAGTGGTGAGAGAGGTGTGTTGAAGACTCCCATGATTATTGTATGGTGGTCTATTAGACTATTGAACTTGAGAAGAGTTTGTTTGATGAACATAGCTGCACCACTGTTTGGGGCATATATATTTATGATTGTTATGTCTTGTTGGTGTATGGTTCCCTTGAGCAGTATGTAGTGTCCTTCTTTATCCCTTTTGATTAACTTTGGCTTGAAATCTATTTTATTTGATATGAGTATGGACAGTCCTGCTTGTTTCCGAAGTCCATATGAGTGATATGATTTTTCCCAACCTTTCAATTTCAGTCTATATATGTCTTTTCCTATCAAATGCGTCTCATGAAGGCAGCATATCTTTGGGTCTTGTTTTGTGATCTATTCTACTATCCTGTGTCTCTTAATTGGTGAGTTTAAGCCATTAACATTTAGGGTTATTATTGAGATATGGGTTGTTCTTCCAGCCATATTTGTTTATTTATATTACTAAACACGGTTTGTTTTCCTCTTTGATTATTTTTACCCCCTTTACTGTACTACCTCCCGCTGTTGGTTTTCATTGATATTTTCCATTTCCTCTTCCTGTAATATTTTGCCGAGGATGTTTTGAAGAGATGGTTTTCTAGCTACTAATTCTTTTAACTTTTGTTTATTGTGGAAGGTTTTAATTTCATCTTCAATCCTGAAGCTTAATTTCGCTGGATACACAATTCTTGGTTGGAACCCATTTTCTTTCAGTGTTTGAAATATGTTATTCCAGGATCTTCTAGCTTTCAGAGTCTGTGTTGAAAGATCAGCTGTTATCCTTATTGGTTTACCCCTAAATATAATCTGCTTCCTTTCTCTTGTAACTTTTAAAATTCTCTCCTTATTCTGTATATTGGGCATCTTCATTATAATGTGTCTAGGTGTGGATCTCTTATTATTTTGCACATTCGGCATCCTGTAGGCTTCTAGGATTTGAGATTCTGTCTCATTCTTCAAGTCTGGGAAGTTTTCCCATATTATTTCATTGAATAGATTGCTCATTCCTTTGGTTTGGGCCTCTATACCTTCCTGTATCCCAATGACTCTTAAGTTTGGTCTCTTTATGTTATCCCATGTTTCTTAGATGTTCTGCTCATGGTTTCTTTACAGTCTTGCTGAGCTGCCTATGTTCTTTTCAAGTTGAAATACTTTGTCTTCATTGTCTGATGTTCTCTAAGTGTTCTACTCTGCTGGTAGTATTCTCAATTGAGTTTTTAAGTTGCTTTATTGCTTCCTGTATTTCTAGGATTTCTGTTTGTTTGTTTTTTATATCCTCTATCTCCCTGTATAGTTGATCTTTTGCTTCTTGGATTTGTTTATGTAATTCATTGTCGAAGTGATCTTTCATTGTCTGATTTTGCTATCTAATGTCTTCCTTGAGACTCCAGATCATCTGAAGCATGTATATCCTGAATTCTTTATCTGACATTCCATCTGCTGTAGCTATTACCTCTTCTAAAGTTGACTTGACCTGCATTGCTTATGGTCCTTTCTTTCCTTGTCTTTTCATACTGCTCTTGTTTCTTTCTGCTTGGTGAAACTGTTGTGTTATTGAATTTTCCCCCTATATGTTTATATTGCTCTTGTGTAGTTGAAAAGTCTCCCTTGCAGGGGGGCGGCGGCGGCTCTGCTCCTCCTCCAATTGAGGTGACGTGTCTACCATGCCGGCAGGCCGCTGGGCCTGTTCCGCCAGTTGGTCACAGGTCTGCCTACCTTGCGTGCGCGGGCGGCAGCTCTCCCTGCTGTATTTTGAAGGCAATTTGTGCTTCATGAATGCACAGTGGCTTAATGCATTTATAGAGGTCTTGACTTTCTTCTAGCATTAAGAAGAGATTAGAGCAAAAGGGCTCAGGTTGTGAAGAAGATCTGCCCCTTGATCCATATAGGCAGTGTTATGCAATGTTATTTCGAAAGACTAAGGTATATATGGCTTGAAGAATTCCTGGGAAGAAGAGTAGAGACCGTCAAAATTCTGAACCAGAGCCAAGGGCCTTTCTTCATAAACTAATTTTGAAGAAAAATGCTTGTCCCGTTACTATGCCACAGTAGAGATCAAATATCTGATCTTAAAATAACACATAATCAGCAATCGGTGTCAATTATCATGAAATTTAAGTTATCATATCCAACAGCTTACACACTGGAGCTTGTACAACCCTTTGTCATCTGATAGCAGTAGTTTTATCAATTCCCAAAGACATAAATAATTTGGATTAAATCTCCAGTATGGCTCTCTCTCACAGCCACCCCTCCTTAACTCACTCCAATGAACTCTTAGGAGGTTTAGTGTAACTGATTCACTGAAAAATGTAGTCTGTTTTATAGCTTAAAGTTTGGAGGCACCATCTATATTTATCTATCTGTCTATCTACTATCTATCTATCTTTTCACATCTATTTATCCACCCATCCTTTTCAGTATATAAAGACAGGAGACTGCTTTTGAGCACTCAGTAATACTCCTAAAAGTGATGGTGAAGGAGAGATTCTCATTATCTTTACCTTCTCAAAGTTCTAGCCATTTTATATCCTGACCCAGGAGCAATAACTAATAGTTTAGCAAGAATTTTATTGGTGTGAAAATAAGGGGATTGGTAGAGTGGTGGTTAAAAAAAATATAGAAATTTCCATAAATAAATCTCTCAAAGAGCCCAGGGTATGATAATATTCTGTTCCAGGTGAACTACTTACCAAAGCTTTCCCTGATATAGGGGCATCTCTTAACAGTCAAAGAACCTAAAGGTCCTTGTGAAGATATGTCTTGCTTCTGTGGCAACACAGCAGTGCTTGCCTGATGGGTTCATAAACAGAATGATCCTGGTAGCATAAGTGAGTTTAGATGCCAGCTCTACAATCAGGACAATTTCTACATCAGTATCATCCATATGCCACCATTGTTTAGTATGTGACTAGCCAACATGAATGACCTAGGTCGTGACCTTGGTGTGCAAACATATTTCAAGGTACCAGTCAAGCATTCAGGCATGGTTAATTACGTTTGATTTCTTATAGATATTTGCTTTACTGATTTGATATTTGCCTGGATTTGCATTTACATTCTCTTCCTCCTTTGCTTTTTCAAACAAGATAATCCGTGACCAAATGACTTTTCACCAGCACAGAATACTGTATATATCTCCTAAGTAAAGCATTTTGCAGTGAATGATGATATAACTCAATAGAACTTACTTACGGTGTTTATTCATTAATATGTGCCCAGCACACAGAATCACTAAATGCATAAAATGTTGGACTTCTTAAAACCTCGCTTGTACCTTTTGGTGTTAGCTTCTGAGATGTATGCTAATGATTGCATGTAAACATTAATAGAAATCTATAACAAACTGACAGTCAAGACCACTGACACCCTAGTAAGATACGAAATTAATGTTTGGGATACAGTGTCAGGGAAAAGTCCTGGTTAAAGTTCTGACTTATGGCAAAAAAAAATATAGAATGGAGAGTGGAGAAAGAATATCATGTATACAATGTAGCCCCAGGAGCACCTGAGAAAACAAGAACTTATACTTAATCATAAGTACATTTCTGTTGATCCTCTGTGTATTTATATATTTTACATACTAACCGATTTTTTTTTCTTTTCCCATTTTCTATACCATTTTACAGAAGAAGATTTTTTAAAGTGTGCTTTACAACTTATGATCACTTACAGGGTCTCATGATGAGTTTTTAAAGAGGTATGGGAATAGACATCACCTGGACATCTTGTCCTTGATTCTGGGCACCTAAAACTTAGGGATCTCAACATTTCTGGAAGTGAGGTAAAGTCTTGTTTTTTTGTTGTTGTTGTTGTTGTTGTTGTTGTTTTTGGTGGGTGTGGGGAGAGTTTCTTTAATGTTGAATAAAATTACTTTTCTTTAAATTTTAAAAATAGAAAAAGGATAAAAACACTCTGTAGCATCTTTTATTATTCTAGTCAATTATGAAAAATGAACAGAAAAGAGGAGTGTATTGATATTAGAGAGATAATAGTTACTTTAGTCAGCTTTTTGATTGCTGTGACTGAAAGGATATGACCAGAACAATTGTAGAGAAGTGAAAGTTTATTTGAGGGCTCATGGTTTCAGACATCTTAGTCCATAAAAGGCTGGCTTCATTCCTTAGGACTCAAGGTGGGGCAGAATCTCATGGTGGAAGAATATGGCTCAGAGAAGCAGCTCACATGCCAGATCAAGAACCACACACACACACACACACACACACACACACACAGAGAGAGAGAGAGAGAGAGAGAGAGAGAGAGAGACTCCACTACCAGATACAAATATATACCCCAAAGCCACACCCTAATTCCCACCTCCTCTAGTCACATCCCACCACTTCATTTACTACTCAATTAATCCCTATCAGGGGATTAATTCATTGATCTCCTAACCCAATCATTTTCCCTCTGAACTCCTTGCACTGTCCCACATGTGAACTTTTTAGGGACAACTCACATCCAAACTATAACAATAGTATATAGATATTTATTGAACTCTGTGATCACCTGGAATTTCTAAACAACCTTCAATCTGATCTTTAAGATATTGACTTATTCCAGTTCTGGATTTCCAAGAAGGAAGCTAAAAAAGCTCATTCCCCAGCTTTCTTGAATAAAATTCACAGACATACAACCTAGGTTCTGCCAACAAATGCAACTGCTGAAGACCTCAATTTAGGATGGAGAGTGGAGAAAGAATATCATGTATGCAATGTAGAAAACTTGTATGAAGAAGCAGGATCATGAGGGAATAATAATGGATTTGAGGGTAAATGATGTGTCAAGCTTATAGAAGACTCCATGGTGGAATTTTGACTTATGATGCGCACTGCCCAGGTGAGCCATGGGTTCTGTGCCTGGGGAACCAGCAGAATAGTCTTTCTTGGAGCCTCCATATTGTGTGATGTGACACCAATCTTCCCTGAAATGTTCCTAGGTCTGATTCTCTGATTCTCAATTTAGTAATTATTCTTTCTTTAACTAACCAAAGTGGTTTTATTGCTTGAATCTAAGAATCCTGGATGGTACAAGGCAGCTGAAATTTAGAGAAGCAATTTAACTTGCTCCCAGTCTTTCTGTGGTAGATGGATGGGTCAGAAAACTATCTGTAACTTCAGAATGTGTTCTGTCTTTGTAACTCTTATTCTTGTACTATTTCAGGATTATAGGTTTAGATTTTAAGTTACATGGGCCTTATTTCACAAGCTCCTGCCTCTGCCTGACTCACTTCTAAATCAAGTTACATTTTAAATGCCACTTGAAATTTATGTTTACTTGGGAATTTCATGGCTGGTATTTATTCCAAGTTTGCTTTTCTATCTTCAGAAATTAAAAAGAGAGAGAGAGAGAGAGAGAGAGAGAGAGAGAGAGAGAGAGAGAGAGAGAGAGAAACGTAATAAGCAAAAGAGGGCAAAACAACAGTATGGTGATGGATGAGCAAATTACCAATTAGCTAATTACAAATAGTTATAATTTATCTTCATTGAAATGTTGAGACAAGTGTGATTGGCAAATTGAATGTGAAGGACAATACATCCCATTGGGTTACAGTACAACAGAAGGCCAGACTTAACAGATTGGATTCACTGTGCACTTAAAACTATTTTATTTCCTCTTTTTCTTTCAATTACATTTTTAATAATGTAAGATCTCTCTTTTTTCCAAGCGTGGAGATAAACTTACTTCTTAAGAATTTTGGGATAAATCCTTCCTATGCAAAGCTCTGCTCATTTACAAAAAGAATTTGGAGAATGCATCCCCCCCCTCCCCTAGAGTATTACCAAACAAGTTAAGAATGATTCAAAGAAGAGGGTGATGTTTTTGCAAGACCCATACACCAGTACTGAAAGCATTGATTGTGAAGACATTTTACTGGTCACTATCAGATTCCTTTGATTCTGCTGAGTGTCTGTGTGTGTGTGTGTGTGTGTGTTTCATAAAAGGGTAAAAAAGAATAAAATTGTTAAAATGGAAGGCCAAACTGAATGTGTAAGACAGAGTCTAGTCAAGTCTACAGTGACATTACAGAAAAGTGGAGGGAGGTTTTCTTCTATCCAAAACTAGTTTAGCCTCAGTCCAAAGAAAGTTATTGTTTCAGAACATCTTGTATTTATGTATATACAAAACTCTGTTACTCTCAAGTAGGCAAATGTGCAAAATCATTAACAAGAATTTTTCTGTTAGAATACATGGACCAAGAACCAAATCTTGTCAAAATAAAAGAAGACATATAGCAAGTATTGATTTTTTTAAATAATAGAAATATAGACAGTATCTTTGTATGCCAATATTCATGCTGTGCCTATAAATAAAGCTATGCAATAATACAGTGTACCATGATAATTTTTTTAAAAAAATGTGTCACATTTCATTTATTTAAGCTACTTAAGAAGAACTCACTTCACAGAATAAGTGGGAGCCATGGAATCACACTAAAGATGCAATATTCCAGTTCTTCACCTGTCCTTCACATGCTCTTAGAATGCTTCATGCAGTGACTTTACTCTGTGTAGTATGTTTAAACTGAAAACATTCAGTCAACCATGGCCTAGAATTCACATGTGTGATTTTTAAAAAGTTTGTGCAAATTTTTTGATGTGTGTGAATTTAGAATGGACTAGGTGATTCCAGATGCCTTCCTGTGTCCTGCTGGCTGCCTGGCAATTACTCTTTCCTATAGCAGGTAGTGACTAGGCACTTTTTGAATTAATGGATTATGAATTTCAATGAACATAGAATTGGAAATATATCTTCCTTCAAGTAAAAATTACTTTACTTCAGAAAATTCTAATTTTGTGGCGAAGGTACAGATGGTTATAGAATTATTCAACATCTTATAGAATCTTTAATAAATACCTCAATTTTTACTCATATATTTAAATTATGTTGGTTAAATACCATTAGGTGAAAACAATCTTTTTTTTTCAGTTGATTCAGATTACTATTTCCCAAATAAGGGAAGCAGTATAGGCAATTATAAAGCACATGAAAAGAAAGTAAAATCAGACATAATGAAATTTCATCTAGCTAACATGTTTCTAGAATAGAGGAGTTTGGAGGTTTCTAACACAAAGAAATGATGAATGTTTTAAAAGATGATAATTCTAATGATAAGGATTTAATCATAACATATTTCATGTAGTTATCAAAAAAATCACACTCTACCCATTAAATCTAGAATTATCATGTGTCAATTAAAAATTTTAATAAATTTAAAATAAAGATAAAATATAAATGATTTAGATGAACTTTAATGAAAATCAACAACAAAATCAGCAAAGCAAATAAGCCAGGTAGTCACTGCTCCTCACTAAAATGTGTAAACTTTGAGTTACTGCAAATAATGACTTAAGAGAATGCACTTCATACTACGCTGATGTAATTACTTATTTTAATTCACTATGATATTATTTTGTTATTCTTTAGTTTTTTTCAGATATTTTATGATTCCCGAGATAATGAATTTATATGTTATTTGCAAAATCTATAGTTGCAGAAAATTCATTATTTGAAAACATGCTCATTTAGAGTTTCTTTGGTCAATAAAATTATAGATTTTTTTAAATATGAGTTTAAAGGATTAAAGAAGGCACATGACTCAACTAGGCGAATTTCAGAAAAACAAAATATGTTTCCAAGATGTATCTGGGGTGATTAGAAAATAATATTGGTAAAAAGAGGTTACTTTTAATTCTGAGGAGCAAAGATCTTCACTCAAAAAAGCTACTTGTAATGTGCCATGACACTTGAAGGTCATTATTCACTGCATAAGCTTCAGGGACATGGGTTACATAGAAATGGCACTGAAGAATGTGCAATACTGGCTGTAGCAAAGCAGTGGTAATCTTAGGAGAAAAAGAGCTCCTTGTTGATAATCAGGGATTCGTATTCACTTCAGCCAGTGCAATGAAAGGCCAGAGAAGTCACAAAAGAAAAATTAAATTTTGGAATATTGTAAGACTTACAATGGTGACAATAATTTTAAAGAACGTTGATCCTGAAATATTATTTGCTGGCCCAGTGAATAAACAATGATAATAGAATTGTTAGTAATTGCTCTATGAGTACTTACCTCTTTCCTAAAATTTTATTTTATTGTATGGCTGTACATAAGTTCTAACCAACTTTATAAGAAGATAATTTCATATTGCTTTAAATGCTAAATTAAATATTAAATATGTCATTTGAGAATTTTGAAAATGTCATATACTATACATCACTGCAATCATCAGCATAATCAAAATGTAGAATATATCCAAGTCCCTAGAAATTTCCTTACCCACTTTTCTATTCAAGCTCTCTGAAGAATCCCCAGCAAATCACAATCTGACTTTTATTACCATAGCCCAATTTCATCTCTCCTTATATACATTTTTGTGATGGACTATTATAGTTTAGATGTGAGTTGTTCCCCCAAAGTTCATGTACAAAACAAGGCAAGAAAATTTAGATGTGAAATGGTTGGGTTATGAGAGCCTTAACCTAATCAGCGTATTAATCCACTTGAATGGATTATCTGGGTAGTAACTGTAGGAAGGTAGGTTGTGGCTGAAAGTGCTGTCTCTGGAGGAGGTGGATCACTGGGGGTGTGACTTTGGGGTATATATTTTGTCACTTGTGAGCTGAGGTTATTCTCTCTCTGCTTCTTGATTCTCAATGTCCTGAACTGCTATCCTCTTCTGACATGATGTTCTGCCACATCTTGGGCCCAGAGCAATGGAGTTAACCATCAATGGACCTAGATCTATGAAACTGTGAGCTTCAAATAAATGTTTCCTCCTCTCAAATTGTTCTTGTTGGGTCTTGTTGGATCTTGTCAGGTCACTATAGCAAAAAGGCTGACAAAATACTATAACATTATTTTCATGAAATCCATGACAATGATGAATTATTATTTTCATTTTTACTGCTGGTTAGTAATTCATTATAAAAGTATATCTCAATTAATTTGTCCACTCACCTCTTGATAATTTCCTGTATTTGACTTCTATAAAGTTCATTTTACAAGTCTCTTGTGCACATATTTTTTTTCAAATTTCTTATATAAGTACATAGGATCAGAGACTAGTTGGATAGTTGAATTTATTATACTAAGTTTTCCAAAGTGATTGTATAATTTTACATATCCCTAACCATTGTACAAGCATCTACTGTCCTCTACCAACACTCTCTACCATCAGTCATTTTTATTTTTGTCAGTTATGGTAGGTATTAAATATGATCTCTTGGTGCTTTGCATTTTTTGTTCTGACTTCTAAATGATGTTCAGTACTTTTTAATGTGTTTATTGACTACTTGTATATATTCTTAAGGGAAAAATCTATTCAATGATATGAATTTATTTTCCATAATCATTCAAAAATATAGAATTAAATCATCATAATTTCTTATGATGGGAGAGTTTTTCCCAACCATAAATTACTGTAATGTTTTATCACATTCTGGAAATTACTTATGTATTTTCTTACCAGTGTCTTTTTTACTTAATTTCTTATGAATATGATTGCAGAATCATCATGTGATTATATGAAATAATACAGAAAAAGCATATGGTAAAACTCTTCCAAATTTCTAGAATAATATAAGACATTCATACTTGAGATACATAACATTTCCATCACCAGAAAAACCCTTTATTATGTTTGTATGTTTGTTTTTTGTGGTGCTAGGGATAGAACCCAGGGCCTTGTGCAGTCTAACAACTGAGCTATATTCCTAGCCCCTTATTATGTTTTGACTGATTGTAAATGGTATAGTTTTAGTTTTATATTCTGTATGTTTGCTTTAATCACATAGAATTGTAATGCATTTGTGTATTGATAGGATACCTCATAGTCTTGCATAACTCACTTGTTTTGTGGTTGGGTTTGTGGGTAGATTTTTTTTTATTATGTAATATGTGGACACTCGTGTTGCCTGCAATGTGGTAAAATTCTATTTCTTTTGCTAAGATTGGTATTCTTTTCATTTCTTTTCTTGAAGTCTCATTGCAAACACAAGAATTTCCAATACTAGGATGAAAAAAAAAGTGATGAGAGCAGACATACATGCTTTCATATTGATTTTTTATTGAGAAACACATTCTATTATATTCACCATTAAGTATGTTGTTATATCATATTTTTTGATGTTTCTAATTAAGTATTGGCAATTGTTCCCTATTACTAACTAATTAATGATTTTCATCATGAATGAGTGTTGGGTTTCCTTGAAGGCTTTTTCTACAACAGTTATATTGACATACATTTTTTCATTGTTTTTATGGTAGACTACATTGATTGCTTTTTGAATGTTGAACTACCCTTGTATATAACTTGACCATGGCTTAGAATTGTCTTTATAGTTATTGGATTTGGTATTGTTGATGATCTTTACATTAGAGTTTATGAAATAAATTGTTCTGATTTATTTTATACTGTCTTTATTGGTTTGTATCAGACTAATCATAATCCATAACATGTGTTGGAGCATAAAAAAATTAGTTGTATTTGCATATGCTAGCTCTGGAAAGTCTAAAAATAAAGAAAGCAAATCTATTAACAATGGCATCAAAAAATGAAATATTTAGGTATAAATTTAATATAACTAGTTATGCAATTTTATGTTTCTACTGATATTTTGTAAACATTTAATATCCTCTAGCAAAATTCTTTTGTTTTGTCAGTCCTTTTTATTTTTTGTCAATTATGGTGTATATAAAATGAAGTTTCTCTGTGCTTGGAATTTTTTTGCTCTGGATTCAGCTGATGTTGCATAGTTTTGTATATGTTTATTTGGTATGGAATTCACAAGTTCAACTTTGTTCTAGGCTCCTTAGTTTCAGATGTGAAATTCATCATTTGCCTTGGTACTTCCCAGTGTGTAATACAATATTTCTTTCTGACTATGGTCAAATTTTTTCTAAAAGTTTAAGCTGTATATTGATCTGTTATTTAGCTTACTTTCACTCTGTGGTAACTCAAATTCTTCTCATCACAGGCAAATATTGTCTTTCACAAAATTTGGAGTGTTTTCAAGTATTATTTCTTTGAATATATTAAATACTGTTTTTGTCACCTTCCTCCTGGAGTAAAATGATATTAATGCTGAATATGTTATTATTCTAGAAGTTCTTAAAGCTCTTCGCATTTTTCCCCATATAGTGTGTCTCATTATTTAGATTAGAAAAATTTTATTGCCCTGTGTCAAATTCACTGAATCTATGCTCTGTTATACCCTCAGAACTATCGAGTTCACTGAGTTATTTTCCTTCTGTTTTTATATTTTTCAGTAATAGTAGCCACATTTTATTTTTTTACAACTTTTGTTTCATTGTTGAAGAATTGTATTTTTAAGTACATTTTATAATTATTTTTGAGCATTTTCATGGTTTCTGCCTTAAAGTACTTGTCAGATAATCTCAGTATTGATATCGGTTGGTTGTCATTTTCATTTGAATGCTTTTTCTGATTCTTTATCTGAAAGTACAATTATTGTATGCCTATTAAACATATTGTCTATTAGGTTGGAAGAGACTGAGTCTCTTTAATTTTTTTTTTTTTCAGGCAGTGACTATCTTTAGGTAGTATCCTGTTTCCTGGACTATTTTATAGACCTCGATTTCATTGAATTACTTTTCAGAGGCTTTTGGTCATTATTTTTGGTCTTCTCAGTTTATCTGATGCCACTGGTTCTTCCGCATAGGCCTGCTAATGGAATCTTAGAGGATGGAAGAGTCTTCCTCAGGCTACCTACCTGAGGTTTCCTGGTGGGAAGGGCAGCCTCAGTCCCATAAGAACCAAGAGGCTTTTCAAGATGGTCTGCTTGTTGGCATCTCTTGCTAGTACCATTCAATACTCTTGTATTATCTTTTTAAACACAGAAATTTTAAATTATGGTAATATTCTTTTCCTTGCTTTTGTGTGTAGAATGTGTACATGATAAATGTATTACTTACTCTCAGTGCTTTATATATCTTTAAATATTTCCTTTCTCAGCTACGAAGCTGTTTTCTTCTAGATATTTCCTAATTTAACCTTTATGTTTAGGTCTATGTTTCCAAAAAATTTTTTAATCTACGGTATGAAGTAGATATTTAGAAATCTATTGTTGCAAATATTTTTTCTAGTGGTTTCAGCACCATATGTAGAAAAAAACCAACATTTTTCAATTTAATGGCCTTAATGATTTTATAAAAAGTTTAATGTATGGCTATTTCTGGACCTTTTATTTTTCTCTACAATTAAGCCAATAACAAATGTTTTTAGAATCATAGATTTATATTATCTTGAAGTCAAACTATTTAGTGTTCTAAAATCTGCCTTCTTTTAAAGAGTTTGGATATTCTACATTTTTAGAATATCCATATAAATTTTAGAACCATTATTAATTTCTGCAAAAAAAATCCTACTGGAAATACTTATTGGACTGTATTGAAAACTTAAATGTATTTGAAGAGTATAATGTTTTGAATTTTATATGCTCTTCAAATTCATATGTTGGTGTCCTAACATCCAATTATTTAAGAATATGATCTTATTTGGTACTAGGCTCATTTCACATTATATAAGAGGTGGTCATATTGGCACAAAAAGAGCTGCTAATTCAATAGGATTGGTGTCTTTATAAAAGGGGGAATATGCATACAGACACACAGGAGGAAAACATCTTGTATGCCATTATGGGATTAACTGAGTGGTAACTATAGGCAAGTAGGATGTGGATGGAGGAAGTGGTTCATTAGGGTTGTGGCTATGGGATTTATGTTTTGTATCTGGAGAATGGATTCTCTCTGCTTCCTGATCACCATATGACACCTTACCTCTGCCACCCTCTCCCACCATGATGCTCTGCTTCATCTCAATCCCCAAGGAATGGAGTTGCCTTCTATGGACTAAGACCTCTGAAACCCTGAGCCCTCAAATAAACTTTTCCTCGTTACCGTTGTTTTTATTGGATCCTTTAGTCACAGCAGTGAAAAGCTGACTAAACCTTATGCAAATGTACAAATTAGAGTCCGGTGCATACAAACCAAAGAATACAGAATATTGCCAACAAACAAGCAGAATCCAGAAGGACAGCCTGGGACAGGATACCCCTAGCAGCTGATAGAGGAGTCCACTATGTGTAGTCTTGACTTCAAATGTCAACTGACAAATCTGTGAAACCATAAATGAGTGTTGCTGAGTTCACCTACTTCATGGAACTTTGTTCTGTTAGCTTTAGAAAAGTAATATAAGAAGAAAGGGCATCTTAATAATATAAGTAGGATCTTCAAGTCTAAAAGCCTGATCCTGCCACACAATTTGTTTAAATGTCCTTTACTCTCTGAAACATTTTGCAGTTTTCTATGTAGAGATTTTTCATGTTTTTCTTCCAGTTTATGAATTTTTTGTTCATTGGTGAACAGCGAGTGATAATTTTAAAATTTATTTTCTAATATTAGATTCCTAAAATACAAAGATTCATTTTGTTTTTGAATATTGACCATGTCATCTCTGCCCCCATTCTAAATTCAGTTACTAACTTAAGTTACTTTATTTTTCTTTATTTATTTTTCTTGCATTATTACCGTGCCTGGGACTTTCAAAATACTGTAAACTAGAAGAATAGAGAATGGATGCCTTTTTCTTGTCTCTAAACTTGAGAAAACATATAATGTATAAATGTTGAATACAATTTTTGATACAGCTTTTCATTTGGTACTCATTAAAAAATTGAAAACCTGCCTGTCCATTCTTGGTTATCATGGATGAGTACTGGCTTTTTGCCAATGTGTTTCTTTTCTATTTAATAAAATGATTGACTGATATTCACCTTAACCCACTTGCTAACTTCATTTATATGGATAGTTGAGTACAAATTTTGGTGAATAATCACCTTTCTACTCCAACACAACTTGATAACTCCCTTAGACTTTTTCTGTCTTTCAAAATACACTTTTAAAAATAAAATTCATAGTATCAGTTTTCAAAAATGAAAACTCTGTACACATGTTTCATATGACAAAGATGACAAGACTATATTTATTAATACTTTATACTATGTCAAGCTTCAATAATTTTAATTACTGCAGTCACTATAGCATAAAATCTGTAATGTAATGTAAAGCAATACACTGCTTAGCTTAGTGATATAAAAAATTAAGTGGTGATACATGACATTTAGAAATATTAACTTTTGATAGTGTCACATCATTAATAATTCCATTATAGGTCTGTGTATAATTTTAGATCTCTGACCTTACTATGTTAAATATAATGCACATATTGAAAAGGAAACATTTAGCATTTGGCATTTCTTAAATGGACTGACTCTATTATAAATTCAACCCCTTGTCATGCTTTATCCCAAATAAGTAATCTAAACCATTTTTTATACCCGTACAAGATTAGAGTTAAAATACACCTAATCAGAGGGAAAAAAGTCTTTGGCCATTTGTCATAAACTTTCAAAAATTGCCAGGCAGGGCAAAGAGCACAGAATGTATTTCTTGCTGTTTCTCAAGAAATGTTAAAGCATTATTTATAATCAGACATCTCAGGAAAGCTAATCTGGAGAAAATTGTTTTCCTAGTGCTTAGTAAAACTGACCATCAATTTTGCTAATACAGTTAGAAGGAAACAGTTATGTTACATGCTAGATCTCCCCTAGTCAGAGCAGAAGGACAGCTGGTATCTACTGTCAAAGCTGATAGCTAAGGGTATTGTGCTCCACCCTGAGTGTGGCAGTCGCTGTGCTCAAGCTGTCTCTGATCATTGACCTCAGGAGGAGACATGCCCTGCCTGTGTTAATGTCCTGTCTTCAGGGACATCGCACATTTAATAGCGGGTCAACAGGGCAGCTCACTTGCTCCAATGAGCATGATGTAGAAGGCCCATTCAACTCCAGATGTCAGAAGGTCTCCTGAGGCTTTGGTTTCAATGTCATCACACACAAAGTTGAACTCTTCCCCTGCCCAGACCTGCTGGCTTTGCTCTTGAGTGGCACTGCTCTTGAGAAATTGTCCCAAAAAACATCTCTCATAAAATCTCCAGTTCGGAATATTTCTTAGGAAAATCAATCTAAGTTAAAGAATCACAATTTCCTAGTTTTAAAGGCACTTTATTCATAGAAAGTTGTTATTGTTGTTGTTATTATTATACAATACCCCCCAACCCTGCCATTACTACATAGATCCCCGAAGTCCTCCTAATTGGTTTAGTTCTGGTTCAAAAGTAATCTCTTAGAAGGCCCTGCCTGATCTTCCCCACCCCTGATAAGGAAATTCTGCTTCCCTTATGCTGCTGTACATGTGTCATTCTATTTTCTATTTCTATTACAAAATAACTGAAGCTACATACTTTATAAATAAAGAGTTTATTTGGATTACAGTTATGTTTACTGGAAGATCCTAACAATATGGAACCAGTATTTTAGCAAAACTCCCTTAAGTGTTCTCCATCACCCTAAGGTGGTGGAGAAGCAAATAGAAAAACAGACACAAGCAGAAGGGACTGATCATGAGAGGTAGGCTTGCTCTATTACAACCTGCTCTTATGAGAAGAAACTCACTTGCCCCAGTCTGGCTGGGCACAAAATCACCAGCCACTCACAGCCTTGTAGATTCAAACAGCAATTCTTTATTCCCCAACTCTCACCGCCACACTACACGCACATTCTGGGAAAATCCAATCCTCCACTGGGCTCTGCATCCCCAAATACTCTCTGAATCCTGCGAGAACTCAATGGGAACTCAAGGAGCAGGTACCTGGAGGCAGCAGGATACTCCCTATTCCCAGCAGAATACACCTTAAACCTGGAACCGCCCTAAACCCAGATCACCCTAAACCGGGATCCGCCCTGGTCCTTGAGCAACCCAAATCAGCCCTGGTCCTTGAGCAGGGTCACCTTTCTCAAACATTCATGCAATGTCACTGCAAATGACCTGGGTCCAAGGCAAGCCCATTTCCAAAATGGAGAGTTCTCCCTCTAAGCAACATGGGGTAGGCTGACAAGGAAATTGCCATGCGTCATTCTTACTTGGCCTATGGCTCTCAGCACTCACTCCTCCTAGACCCATTCCATTTTCTGAGACCAGCATTCATTCACTCAAGAGGATGGTACTTCCATGATACAATCACCAGCTACTTGGCTCCACTTCTAATGGATTCCAGCTCCTCAGTTACCATCATATTGGTGACTGAGCTTGTAGCATGGGAAATTTTTGTAGGACAACCATAGCAATACCAAGTTATTTATGCCTATCTCCCAGTAGGTAACATTCTATAAAGTAGTGAACTGGTATCCATTAATGTGGAGAAAATTGCATTTTTCAGAATTTCAGTAGAATTAGACATGCAGAAATACCTGGGCACTAGGAAGTGGGTGTAGGAATAGTCTCTTGAGAAGCTAGAGTAGAACAGAGAACCAAGACAAAGTGTTTAGGTTCTCTACATGACAGGAGAGCAACCAGGAGGGACTGAGTAGGCTCCAGAAGGTGAAGGAGTGCCAGGACTGAAGGTCTTATATGGATGAGGCTATACCTGGAACTGGGGGATTCTGCACTATGGACTGTGGCAATCATGGGATTGCTATATGCAAACACTGGTGTGTTGATGGCACTGCTCATGGAAAATAGTGAAGGAAACCAAGGAACATTCAGGTCTGGTGTGGGTCACACTAAAGCAATTTACAGGTCCCAGAGTGAAAAGAATGAGATGAATAAGAGACAGAACCACAGCACTGGCACACTTGATACCTGTATGAAAGTTCCTAAGAGCCTGAGCCTTAGGTGTCAGGACTCGCAGATGCTTCCCTGGAGGGGTCTGTGGCTCATGACTGCACTGTAGGGATCTTCATTATTCTTCCTATGCTGGAGCTAGAGTGATATGATCAGTTTCCAGAGGGTAGTCCCAATAGAAACATTTACACACAAATCTGTAAGTGCAGACCTCTAGAAAGGGACCTCAGGTGTTTAAAGTGCTCCACCTTGAACTCTCGAAATGGGAAAACAAGTTGCTATGGCTTGAATGTTTGTGTCTCCCCAAATATACATATATTGAAATCTTATCTCCTAAGCTGATAGAATGAGTAAATGGGCATGAAGGTGAGGGACCAGGTATGGGATTATTGCTGTATCTGAGAAGACCCATGAGAGTCCTTTTGGCCCTTTCACACTGTGAGAACACAGAGAGACAGCTTCCAGAAGTCTGAGAATGCATTTCCATTGTTCATCAGCTCATTGCTTTTTGTGAAAACAGAACACAGAGACGAGACGGAGATACCAGCGTTCCACTCAACTTTCTTCCTTTTCCAAGAGCCATGGTCAGAAGTAGAAGTTTATTTCTCTTTGGGTTACATTCTCCTGAAACTAAACCAAAGAGTGAGAATTATTAAGATGATATTTGTTCAACTGTCGTATCTTATAAAATAATAGAAATTTATTCTTAATATGTATCAAATATTCATCAAGAAAATTGATTTAACAATCAAGTAGGTATTTTTTACATATGGAATTTAATTTTTATAAACTATGATAAATCAATAGGTTTGAAATTACATATGTTCTGTTTCAGTATATTTTGTGCTCATATGAAACCAAAAATCTTGATTCATGTAGCTGACTCCTGTAGTTCAAATGCTAATTTCTAAACATGACTAGAATGCCTATTGAAAGTAAAGATAATTTCCAACAGTCATTTGGGAATAAGAAAACAACAAAAGCAGGCAAAAACTTGTCTTAATAACTGTCATTCGGCACGAAGCATGCTATAAAATAACAATTGTGGGCAAACAAATGCTGTGAATGTCTAATGGAACACAGGGAACTAACAGGGTGAGAGGCCTGGAATTACGGCTCTCTGATGTTATATGAATGCCGTATAGCCAGCCATTTTATGAAAGACAATAAGAACTATAAAGAAAAATATAGCAGAAAGACTTGATTTCAAGAAACAATGCTATAAAAATGATAAAGGCCAACTTGGTAATATCCACATAACCTGTGAGAACAATAGAGTTTACACATCCTCTACAAACCTCCTCCTTTATTGTGAGAGTTTTGATAGAACCTTCAGAACTGAAAATAAAGCCATCTATGGCCTCTTAGCCAGACACTGGCTGCTTATCACAACTTAACAGAGAGTGAGATGAAGCTTGTCAAGAAGAAAATATGGAGCATTTTAGTGGCAAATCCACCAAGACTAGGCTGCATACAATTATTTGATAAATTTAAAATAGACCAGATTGTCAGAATTATTTTCCTGCAAAGGCACTGCCGAGTGACACAGAATTGATGTGTTATAGAAATAGCTGATAAGGGACTAAACGGCGCCAACACTAATCAAATTCCAGACTCTAATAGCCCAGGGGAGTTCAAATTCTTCCAGCCAGGGGCACAAACTATAGCCAATTCCATCAGAGTCATTATAACAATATGCTTACATGGGAAACGAGTCTACTCTCTGTCATCACAAACATAAATGATAAATTCTAACCTTCTCTCCTTCAACAGACCCTATTACACATCCACAGGGTTTTAAGTTTCAGCACAAAGCAACCGTGTGTTAGAACCTAATCAGAAACCAGAGAAGTAGTATTTGGCATTTGATTCTTGGAAACAAGCAATTTGATGTAAACCCCTACTTATGTCTAGTTAGAATAAACCAGGTAACAACTGAAGGTATGAGGATTGCATCTGTGAACAGTTCTAGATCACATTCTGCAGAAGATTCTGGTGTGAGCATTTATTTGGATGTAATGATTTTATTAAGTAAGTGCTCCCAAGTGAAACCCTTTAGGAGCAGAGGAAGCAGGACAGAGGAGTGGCAACCACGTAAGGCTGTCATCTTAAGACATAGTGTTGCAGAGGACAGATTTGACCAGTTCCCAAGGGGAAGAGTTACATTACACAAGACACATTTGAGAAGGGTTTTGTAACCACTGACAATCATGATCAACTAAAAGAGTCACCAAAGAACACAACCAACAGACGGAGGATACCACCGACAGAAGGAAAGACGATATTAACAAATCTGACAAGAGATTGATTTCCAGGTTGTGTAAGGAATTCATACAACTCAACATCAAAATAAATAAATGAATAATACAAGTAAAATAGGCAACTGGCTCAAATAAACATTTCTCAACACAAAAAGGATATAGAAATGACCAATAAGTTTAGGAAGAAATGTTCAACATCATTAGTCATCAGAGAAATGCAAATCAACACCCTGAGGAGATATGCTTTCACCCCAAGTAAAATGGCTATCAACAAAGAGACAAAGGCTGGCAAGGATGTGGAGCATTTATTTGGATGCGATGAGTTATTAAGGAAGTGCAACAAAAGTGAATTTATTTGGATGCAATGATTTATTAAGAATTTTATACACAATGGGAATGTAAATAAGCACAGCCATTGTGGAGATCAGTATGGAGGTCCTTAGAAACCTAGACAGGGAACTACCATATGATTCCATATTCCCACTAGTAGATATACACCAAGGAACTTAAATCAGTATGTTGAAGAGCCATCTGCACTGGGGTACTTATTGTTATTGTAACACTATTCAAATAATAGTAAAGATATAGAGTCAACCTCAGTGTCCGCCAATGGATGAATGGATAAGAAAATGTGGTATATGTGTACACAATGAAATGTTATTAAAACATAAAAATAATTTCTGTCATCTTCAGTGACATGGATGGAACCAGAGAATATTGTATTAAATGAAATAATCTAGGCACAGAAAGATAAGTACCACATGTTCTCATTTATATGTACAAGCTAAATATAATCTCAAAGAAGTAGAGAATAGAATAGTAGTTGCTGATCCAGAGAAGAGTACAGGGCAGTGGGAGAAAGGAGGGGTTTTAGTGTACATGGGGTGCAGTTGATAGGAGGAATATCTTCTAATATACTATAGCACAGAAGAATGACCAGGGCTGACAATAATTAATTTAATATTTCAAAATAGCTTAGAAAAAAGAAATTTCAATATTTCCAATGAAAAAATAATAATGTCTGAGGCAATGCATATGCCTATTATCCTGATCTGATTATTATACAATAAATATACATATTGATGTGTTTTACTATGTTCCCTAAATATGTGTGAGTATAGTTTCTTAAATACATAAATTAAAAATTATAGCAGATGCCAAACTGATCTCTCATTTTTTCCAGTTGTTAAAAAAACAGGATGCTGCTTCATTTCTTTATTTAACTCCTTTTTAAAACAGGCTTTACAGAAAATTAAAAAGGATTTTCAACAATTATGATGGATCAACTTTCAATACTTTCAATGACAATGTGCCATTGTCATTGGTAGTTTTTTTTTTATTGGTAGTATTTTGTTTTATTATTATTATCCCTTATACTCTTGTTATCTATTGGTTGTAGGAAGTGATATGCTTCAACAAGTAATTAAGAGTAAGTTAGGAGGCTATCTGCTCCAAAGTCATTGATCATTAATTTATCAGCAACAGGGCATCAGTGGAGTTCTAAAAACTTAGGTGTTTGAATCTGCAAATTAAGAAAGACATTGTAGTAAACTGTGATGGCTAGTTTGAAATGTGAGCTAGTTTGAAATACTAGTTTTTCACTGGGGTAAAAACTAGTTTGATTTGGGGTCACCGAAAAGAGAATGGAAAAAGGAAACAGTGCATAAATGGAATCCGAAGATTTGACAGCTTTGTAGATAGAGAATAAAATGTGAGTCTGTTTTTTTCACTCTGGGTAATTGAAAGAAAAATAAATGGTATATGTAACAGCAGATAAAAAATCAGTGGATAATAACTGAGTCATTCTGTTTGTTTGTTTTTACATACCCTGGTAATTTGTAAAACTAATGGGAATGAGATTCAATGTTAGAAACAAATTTAAATTTATATTTAAATATGAATGCATTAATAAGCAAAAAAAGGAGGCTTTATCAAAACATAGGAACAGAACAAAAATAGATTTTTAAACATGTGATGTAAACTCCAGCTGATATCTATTATACTCATTAGGAAATGCCTGCTTGTTTGCATATTTTTGATCACTAAACACTATATGGATACAGCATGCCTAGAAAAGAACAAGCTCTGTCTAGAATTGTCACTCAGGAAAGACTATAAACGGCAGACACGAATCACCAGGAAGCCAAATCAAGTACAGAAATTATCAGAATTGGCTCACACAAGGAAAGGGATGTGTACACCTGGTTCAGATACAGATGTGGAATGCGTTATGTATTACACAGAGCATAAAGTATTCCAGGAGGACACAAGTATATAAACTTTGTTAGGAAGAAAAGAAAAGGATCATAGGCTTTAACATTTGTATAAATATGCAAATATGGAAAAGAGACGCGAGAATATGTAGAATACAGCACACTTGCTGGATAATCAATGTAATTGGTAAGTCTTGTAGTAACCATTCAGCAATACCTGGGGTCACTCATAGCAAAACTGTTTTTTTCTGCCTCTGCTGCTGTCATGTTGCAGCAAAACCCAGACCACTTGCCATAGGCTTCTGTCCAGCTTCAGCCTCCAACTTTTTGATTGGTTAATTCTGTCATTTGGGATCTATATGAATTTTCACAGTACTTATTTTCCTTTCCTTTTGGGAAAAAAAATGTTTATATAAAGAAAATAATTGAGAATAATACTACAACCATATAGGAGGTATAGACTTATTACCCATAATGAATAAATTCCAGCCCATTATGAATTGTCTCAAATTTAAATAAGTATGCATATTCATGAAGGCATTGTGATGCCTCCAGTATTATTCTTTCTTCTCAGGATTGCTTTTATTCTCTGGAGTCTTTTGTACCTTCATATAAACTTTAGGATATGTTTTTTAATTCTTTGAGGATGATGTTGGTATTTTGATAGGGAATGCATTGAATCCATAGATCACTATAAGTATGATGGCCATTTTAAAAATATTACTTTGTTCAATACATGGAAAAGGGAGTTCTTTCCAGCTACCAGTAACTTTCTCAATTACTTTCTTAGTTATTTTAGAATTTTCATTATAGAGGCCTTTAACCCCTTCATGAGGCTTATTCCTGGCTTTTTTCCCCCTGCTCTTTTAAATGGGCTGTCTTTCCTGATATCTTTCTCAGTGAGTTCCATATTGGTATATAGAAAACTACTGGGTTTTTCTTTCTTTTTTTTTTTTAATTTGATTTACTGTCCTGCTACTTTGCTAATTTTTTCATCAGTTCTAAGAGATTTTTGGTGGACTCTTTAGGATATTCTAGTTGTAGAATCATATCATCTTCAAATAGGGATAATAACTTGACTCCCTTAATTCATATCATTCATATTAATAAGATATATATATATATATATATATATATATATATATATATGTATTTATATTTGGTCTTTCCCTTGCCTGATTGCTCTGGCTAAAATGTTCAGAACAATATTGAAGAAGAGCGTTGAGAGCGGACACTCTTGTCTCTTTCCTGATTTTAAAAGAAATGTCCCTAGTTTTACTCATTCACTCTGGTATTGGCTGTGGTTTGCCATGAATAAGATTTAGTATGCTGAGATACATCCTTCCCTACCTCATTATTCAAGGTTATTACCATAAAAGGGTGTGGAATTTTTAAAAATATTGTTTTAGTTGTAGTTGGACATAATACCTTTATTTTATTTATTTATATTTATGTGGTGCTGAGGATTGAACCCAGTGTCTTGCATGTGCTAGGCGAGTGTTCTACCGCTGAGCTACAACCCCAGCCTGGGTGTGAAATTTTATCACAGGTTTTTCTGAATCAATTGGGGTGGTCATAATATTTTTATCCTTGATACTATTTATATGATGAATTAGACTTATTGATTACTTGTGGAGCCACCTTTATATCTATGGAATGAAATCAACTTGATCATGGCATATAATCTTTATGATGTGATGGTGAATTTGATTTGCAAGTATTTCATTGAAGATTTTTGCATTTATGTTCAAAGGGAATACTAATCTATTGTTTTTATTTCTGTTGTGTTCTTATCAGTTTTTCTAGCCTGGTAATACCGACTTTGTACAATGAGTTTGAAAGAGTTTCTTCCCCTTCTATTTTACTTTTTTAATTTTATTTTTTATAACTTTATTTATTTATTTATTTTTATGTGGTGCTGAGGATCCAACCCAGGACCTTGCATGTGCAAGGAGAGCACTCTACCACTGAGCCATAACACCAGTCTTGTCTTCCCCTTCTATTTTGTTAAATATTTTGAAGAGCACTAATTCTAGTTTTGTTTAAGTCTGGTAAAATTTAGCAATGAATCCATCTGGAGCTGGGGGTTTATTTCTTGGAAGACTTTTTATTGCTACCTTAATATCATTGCTATTTACTGATCTGTTTCTTATATCCTCTTGATTCAATTTTGGTACGTCAGATATGTCTAGAAATTTGTCTGTTTTTTCTAGGTGTTCCAGTGTAATTTTTTAAAAGATTTGCAAATGATTCTCTGATTTTGACTATTATTTGTGGTAATATTTCCTTTCTAATCTCTAAATTCAATTATTGGAACTTTCCTCCTAGTCTTTTGGTTAGTTTGACTAAGCATTAATTTTGTTTGTCTTTTAAAAGACCATGTTGGTTTTTGTATTATTCTTTTAGTTTTGGTTTCATTTTTTCTGCAATTATATTATTTCTTTTCTTATACTGTTTTGTTGTTTTGATTGTTTTCATTTGTATAAGGCCTTGAGATGCATCATTAGGTTGTCCATTTGATATTTCTCTATTTTCTTTTCATGGGCACTTACAGGTATAAACTTTCCTCTTTTAAATAATTTCCATATTCTGGCAAGTTTTGCTCTCATTTTCATTTCACTCTAGGACCATTAAAATTTCTCTCTGATTTCTTCAATGACCCACGGCTCATTCAAAAGTGTATTGTTCAAGCTCCATGTATTTTTATAATTTCTTAATGCTGATTTCTAGTTCCATATCATTAGGGTCTTTAATATTAATAAAGTTATTTTAATTTTATTGCATGTGTTAAGACTTGCTTTGTGGCCTAAAATGTGATGTATTTTGGAGAAAGTCCTATGTGCTCATGAAGGAATGTGTGTTCCACACCTATTGAATATATTATTTTGTCGATGGCTATTAAATTCACTTTATCTATAGTATAATTCATCTTGTATTCTTTTGTTGATTTTTCTAAATATATCTTTTTGTTGTTGAGAATGGGTTACTAAAATCAACCAGGATGGCTCTTAAAATCAACTCAGTATAGCACCAGCAGTTTCTAGAACAAAGCAATGGATTTTGTCTCTACAGGTAGCTTGCCATGCAGGAGAAGTCACTGGAGATCTAATCCCTGTGGATTTCTCCTGCAGCCAGAACTGCCAGTCCATACTTTCTTCTGCCCTCTGTTTTAGGTGCTGGGTTCCCCTGCCCCCCGCCCCCAATGCTTTGAAGGCTGAGTTTGCAAATAGCTTGCACTTTACTCTGTATTACCTTTCATTTCCTGTCACCTCCATCTTGCTTCCTAGATCTCTTATTCTCTTTCTCTCTTTAAAATATAGTTTCTCCTTCACTGCCTCAACTCTTCTCACTTACAGAGTGGCTAGGATGAGTACCTCTATCCTGTCATCTTGTTTCCTTCCAGTAACCATTCCTATGTGGTTTTAAAAAAATTACCCAATGCATTGTAAAATCTCCTTCCAAAAGCATAAAATTTAATTTTTACATTTGAAATTAATATATTATTTTTTAATTGAAATTTTATTGTGGTAAGTAAAATAACAGTTGTAAAATCTTAAATGTGACAGAACAGAGAATGTACTTCTGTAGTGGCCGGGGTTTGCATAATAAACATGCAGCAAGCTATGCACACACACAACACATGAGAATAAGGAGAATAAGGAAGCAGTTACATAGGTTTACTTTCTTTGATTTGAACACATTCCTTAGTTCCAAGATCTTAATATACATATAATATTGGTTATCGTATATGTTCATGAAAATGATAGCAAGTGAGTTATTTTAGGCTGTTGGACTTCGATGGGATTGACTGGGGAAAGCATTAGGCATTGGTGAAATAAACTAATCCTGTGAATACTCATCAGGGAGACTGCTTACAGCTAGATATGTGACTCTCCACATGAGCTTCTTTGAGGAATTTTTTCAGGTGCAGTCTAAGCCTTCAAAGTAAATGCTCAATGCATCATATAGTATGAATTTCAAACAAGGCTATTCAAGCTTATGTTCTACTGTTTGTTGAAAATGTATCCATTTTCCCATGATGCCACAACCAATAAAGAAGCAATCAGACAAAGATGACAAAGATGTCATTTTGCTTATAGATTGGTTTCCTCTTGACTGTAACTGCTAAAACATTTGGAAGTGTAGCTATGTTACCATAGCTACCCGAATCCAATGTATCAGGATGAGGGTGAGTCGACCTTTTTGTGACTTGAGATATATTCTGAGTTTGTTGCTATGAAAATAGTAGAAGCCTTAGTTATGAACCTCCTAACTGACTTCAGATCAGAATGCCTAGATACCATTCCAAATTCCCTTATTTCAGTCATGATGAGAATAGATGAAGTCCAGGATGAGGTTCCAAAGGGCTTGAAATCACAGATATATCTGACCAAACATTGGCTCCCATAAAATCATTTGCAAGGAAGTAATGTTATATTTAAAAAGTAACTATTCACATAAATGTCTAGGAGACATTGAATAATACAAAATGCAAACAAATTTTCGTCTTATTCCTTTGAAGGATGGCAATCAGAAAAGTCTGTTACTGTACTTGTTTTAAAATTTCTATACTCCTTAAAAGTTTCTCTAGTCCTGTATTATTTGTCTTCTAAGTACATTTGCCACCTTTTTTTTTTCCTTTTCTGTACCAGGAATTAAACACAGAGGTGCTCAACCACTGAGCTACATTCCCAACCCTTTTTATTTTATTATTATTTTTTATTTTAAACAGCCAAGTTATTTTGTGCCTTTCTAAGTTGCTGAGGCTGACCTTGAACTTGCCAATCCTCCTGTCTCAGCCTTCTGAGTCACTGGGATTACAAGCATGCACCACCATGACCAGGAACACCATTTCTTGAGATTGTAGATAATACTAAGTATTTTAATATTTTTTTGATATTTAGCATTATTTTAATATTAATGATATTGAAAAGTATGTAGAATTTATTTTTTCCACAGTTATAAACACAAACATGCTTGCTTAACATTTCTTAAAATAAAAGGGTTATGAAATTGTAACTGTAACTGCTTTTTCATACAATAATAATACCAATCTTTCTCGAGTCACTTAATTGAACCACCCAACATATAACACTTAGAATGATTATACTTTGAAAATACAGAAAATTGCAATTTTGGAGATCCATTCATTCATCTAACTTTACTATAAGTTGTTTATTTAATAATATACTCATTGCCAGCAAAACTTTTTAATAGAAGTTTATAAAGAAAATTATTCAGCTGTGAAATTGGAAGTAAAACTATTGCAGCTCAACTGAATTTTATTTTTTACTATTTTCCCAACAGTAATCTGCACTTGCTTTTATAGTGCCCCCAACTAAAAAGGATTATCTAGTCAGAATATATCAGTACATAATAAATGTGCTTCATTTCTTCCAAGTTCTTATAGCTGACAACCAGAATGAATGTTTGTCTCCATGCTGGCACCAGGGGTACTTCTGCAGAGACTATTTCATGGTCCATTGAACCCTAAAGGACATTGTTTTTAAAGGCATATTATCAGAAATGAAGAAGCAAGTCATCAGAGAAGCTATTACAGGTACTACTGAAACTTGAGCATGTACCTCTAGCTTGGTTGGTATTTTTAAGACACCAACTATCCTAAATATATCAGCAATAAAGTATGCATTTCTCAAAATCTTTATAAATTTATCCATCTAATAAATAAAATATGTATGCATTTGGGAGGTTTGGCAAGGTAAGCGTGCTAGTTGTACTGTCTCAGATCTTAAGTACTCACAGATATGAGACCTTTATGTCTCATCCTTCAGAATTTGATCAGATATCCCTGTTTCCTTGCATCCTCATCTGACCTTCCTATCACCAAGAAGAGTTACATGCTTGATAACCTTGCGTTTCTCCTCTTGCTGTTGCTCTAATATGCTTAAGACATTTATTGATGCCCTTATCACCAAGTACTGTGCTTGTTTGCTTATTTACACCCTCCCTACAAGATTGAATTACGTGAGGACAGAGTCCAAGGGTTTTCAACTGCACATCCTAATGCCAACCACAATGACTGACTACACTGAAGGACTTTAATTTTTTGAATATAGAGCAATGCTCAAAACAAGTGATACTAGATACATTGCACAGGCTGTGGAAGGTCATACAACCATTATGTTTCTGTGCATGGTGATTGGCATAACTCCCTAATGCATTTTTGTTTATACTTTTTTCATGCCTGTTGAACATTTTCACATCAAAAAATGCTTAATCCTTTTTGTATTCTTACAAAAAAAATCCAGGTCAATTCAACAAATACTAAATACTTTGATAGGCAAAAGCTATATTTTTATTTTGTTTGAAAGCAATAAGTACATTTTGCTTTTATTTTATCTAAGATTTTTTGATGAGAAATTTATTTAGTTTAATAATTTATAAAGATCACTAAATTTCTTAATTAGAAAACACCATGAAGAATAATCTAACTCTTCCATTTACTAGCGTCTATTCAATAGAAATTTTATAAGAAATATCTAAGTACCATTTGTATATGTCTAAGTATTGCAAATGCATATATTCAAGGCTGCCTATTACATTTTATGTTATCTATTTATTTAATCAATTATATATTTATAAATAATTTTAAAACAAATTAAATATATTTTTATTTGTTAAGTAAATAAAGCATCAGGATTTGGAATGTTATGAACCAGAATAGAATGAATGGTCAAGGTGAAAAGCTAGATAGGCAGGAACTGAATTAAAATTTTGATATTTTTTTTAGAGACAAAAAAAGAGAAAATAAAAAAAACAGTAAAATGTATTTAGTTATATGGCCTCTACATTTAAAAATAAGAAGACATGGAATTTCTCTACCAACACAAGTGTTCCAAACTCTTAAGCTTCATGCAGGCTTTCAATTAGAGATATGGAGAAATGTTATGTGATCAAGGACGTTGACAGGACCATGTGAGAGTAATTTAGAAGCACTTTTTTGTTGTGTATACCAATAAAAGCTGAAGATATATCACTGAAAGATAATTCAGTTAAAACAGTGCCCCTATGCCTCATTTTGGTAATCCAATGTGAATAAAGTAAATAAAACTTAAAGATAGAAGAGTTTTGGGGGAATACGCATCATATAATCCAAACACATACATTTAATAGACAGTAGTGTATCATGCAGGAGCATGATGCAAGGAGTACAATTCCTTACAGTGCAATACTGAATTTTCTTTGTGTTAAGGTCAACTTTGAGAAGCTTGATGAAATTTATGGCCACTCACCAGAAAGTGGCATTCATGCACATGAGCATGAATGTGGCCAGACACTTTCAGGAATTCATATCCACCATAAGGTTAAGAGATGCTAATCCAGGTGAATGTGACATTTGACCTTCCATGGCAAAAAATAGCAACACAAAACTTCATATGTCATGTAATTGAACATAAAACTATTGTTAAAGGCTGAAATGGATTTACATTGCAATTTGAAATGCATATTTCTTTGGTCTGGAGGAGGAATAACAGGTCGGTATAACTGAAAGAACCTTTTAGAGATTGACATATCCAAATATTTTCAACATGATTAATGATCAGCTCTTTTAGCAGAGATACTTAATTTCAGCTTCTACAACAAACCAACCTCTAAAAGTCAGTACATTACGACAGTCATAGATCATTTCCTAATTAAAAAAAAAAAAAAAAGACCCGATGTCCACAAACTCTTACACATGGATATCGTTAAGGTTTGGATATGACCTTTCTCCTGAAAGTTCCTGTGTTAGTACAAAATATACAGAGGTGAAATAATTAGAATATGAGAGCTGTAACCTAATCAGTCCATCCTAGTTAGAATGGACTAAGTAGGTGCTAACTGCATGCAGATGTGCCATAGCTGAGGGGTCAGGATACTAGCCATGTGTTCTGGAAGGGTTCATCACCCTGCTGCTCCTTTCCCCATTCTTTCTGCTTCCCACTACCAGGAATGGAGTGGCTCTCTTCCTCCACACCCTTCTGTCATGATGTTCTGCCTCACCTTGGGTCAGAGCAATGGGGTCAATTCACCATGGACTAAACCTCTGAAACTCTGAGTCAAAATAAACTTTTCCTCCTTTAGGTTGTCATTTTTGTGTGTTTTGATTACAGCAACAAAATGTTGACTAACACAGATGTTTACAACAGCTTTATTCATAACTGACAACACTTGGGAAGGAATCAAGGTGTCCTTCACTAGGTGAATGGGTAAATGACTTTCCAACAGTGAGATTTTATTCTGCATTAAAAAATGCATGAATTATCAAAGCCTTGATGAGACATGAAGAAACTTAAACACACTTTAGTAAAAAAATAAGCCAAACTGAAAACACTGCATAATAATATGATTCCAAATATTTGACATGCTGGATGCCAGTGATTGCCAAGGGTTACAATATAGGAAAGGATGAAGAATCATTACACAGAAGATTTTTAAAACAGAGAGAGACAAAGTTGAACTGTTCTACTCCCCTCACCATAAAAACCCCCACCCTCAAAACTGTCAAACACACACACACTTCATACTTCCAATAATTATTAACAATCAACATAAGCCAAGATCTTCACTGAACATTTGAACTTCTGGGCTCTTGAAAATGTCGGAAGACCGTTCAGAACACATCCTTTTCAGTATTCAGGAGTACAATGAGCCACCTCAACTCCAAATACATTCTACATTCTCTCTTCCCTCTTTGTCTTTGTACTTGCTACTCTCACTGCTGGGGATACACACTTTCCTTCTTGCATCTCAGTGAACTATTTGTAAGTGATTATGCAAGGCTAAGCTTAAGCAGAAGGCAAGTCTTAGATACTCCTCTTTTCTGGGAACATTGATTTTATGCTATGACAATGTCAGGGAAGTTTGATGCTCAAATTAGCTTTTTTTTTTTATTTGGAAATCTCAAGGATCTCCATATGCCATCCTCCATGCATGTCTGTAAAGATGCCTTAAACATGCAGAAATATATCAGCAGCATCCTTAAAAAAAAAGAAAGAAAGAAAGAGAGAGAGAGACAGAAAAGAAAACACATCAAGAGGAAGAAGCCCATACTATATACAAAGACAGTGGTCTTAAAACACTTAAACCAGACAATCCTGACATCAAGTATTTGAAGAAATCAAATGGCATTAAAATGATAACCAATTCTGAATTCAAACAAGTAAACAAGTGAAATAGAAAAGAATTTGGTTAAAAAAAAGTTTTCTTATGTCAATTCATATCAAAAGACAGTGATTTAAGAGAAACATAGGAAACATATGGAGATAGAACCAGGAGAGACAGCATTTCTACAAAAAACCAGGAGAGACGACATTTTGACAAAAGGATTTCAAAAGGAAGAAACATCTGTGGAGAAGAACTAATGAGTAAATATAATCACCAATTGGGAATACCAACTACTGAGCAAGGTTTTAAACATGACCAATATCTAGAAATGCCTTGTTAAATTTCCATAGCTATGGGTATAAGAAGTCAAAATAAAAAAAAAATAGAAATAAAGTAATGCAAACCAACTGTCAACACATTTTTTGATAACCAGTCTATAAACCAGATGACATTTAAATAATGTGAATATGTAGAATTAACTTCATTCTTAGAACAACTGTCAATCAAATTTTAAGGCAAAACAAGTATTCAACTAACTAACAAAAATCTTGATACAAAATAAAGGAAAAAAAGAATCATAGAATTAAAAAAATCAATGAACATTTTAAGGACCTAAAAGACATGATATATTTAAAAATTTAACAGACCACACTTGAATACATGTAGAAAATCATTCATTGATAGATATAAAATATAATAGGATTACATTTTTCTTTCTATTGTTAACAACAACATTTTATTTCGAGGTATAAGACTATTTTAGAATACCAGATTTTTGTGTAATCTTAATATTTCAAATGTATCTGTTATGGTTTTGATATGAGGTTTCCTCTAAAGTTTATGTGTGAAAAAATGCAAGAATTTTCAAAGATGAAATGATGTTATGCTTCATCAGCAGATGAAGCCACTTATATGGATTAGTTAGGTGGAAACTGTAGGCAGGTAGGGTATGGCTGAAGGATGTGGGTCACTAGGTGTGTGCCTTTGGAGTTTATATTTTGTCCTTGGAAAGAGGAGCTCTCTCTGCTTCCTGGTTTCCACCTCCTGAGCTGCTTTCCTCCAACAAGCCCTTCCACCATGATATTCTGCCTCATCTTGAGCCAGGACCTAAGGAGTCAGCCAGTCATGGACTAAACCTCTGAAACTGTGAGCCCCCAAAAAACTTCCCACCTCATTGTTCTTTAAAGGTCTTTTGGTCACAGTGACGAAAAAGCTCACTAAAATTATATCTATGTCTTTAAAATTTTAAAATTAACTTATCAAAATAACATAGAAATCTATCATATTTAAAGAAAACTTTGTATATGTTATAAACCTGAACTGTGGAAATAAATCATAACACGTAGAAGTTGGAAGACAGAGATTGGCAGAAGAGGTTAGGGAAGAAACAAATAATAAATAATCTCTGACTCATTAGCCAAAAGTAAGCTGTGTGTCTAATTAATGTATGAGGAAATTTGCTTTAATTATATAATGTACATTAACTTTGGATTTAAAATATATGATGTAACTATAAGTGAGTTATATTGAGTGTACAGATATATAAATAATTTTATTTAGTATACTATAAACAAATAATTAGTAGAAAAACTATAATAGTACTTTAAAATTAAGATGCTATGTTAAAAAGAGAGTGAAATTTGAATAGCAAGGAGCCAAGATATCCTGTTCAAAACTAATATGTTGACCAACAAAGTATGAATTGGAATAAATGTGAATTTATAAATTTCTAATTTAATTATTGGGAGAACTTAAAAAAATTTCTAAGTATGTTTCCTTTAAAAGAGTTAGGGTATCGTAAAGAAAATAAAGTCTTCACCTTTACATTGTCTACCCTCATTTGCTTTTGCTGTTATTTTAAATGGTATATGCAGATTTCCTCAATATAGCAATAATAATAATAAGTAATTAATTATTAATTTAAATGTTCAGTTTCAAACTTTTAATTGAAATACATTTAATAATGTCTGCATCTTATTTAATTATTTATGTGTCGAAGAGAGATCTCACATGCTAACAACAGACAAAATGAGGTAATTTATGTATTTTAGGAAATGGTTATATCCACTTAAGTGTAACTTTCAATTTCATTATATGAGATTTGAAATATAATTTTTACAAGAACTGAAATCAATCCTGAATCCAGTTCCTCTCCATCATTAGAAATATTTTCATGAACAAAAATGAATCATAAAGTTATTTTCTCTAACATATCTGCATAGAAGTAAGAAATCAATATAACATTTCTATTTTATTGAGGTCTTTCACTAACTCTAAGTGTCATAAGTTATCCTTATGAAGAAAACACAAATTTCCTAAGTTTGAAATTTACAATATTATTAAGAAATAAAACATGAAAGAACAAGAATGTTAACAGACAGACGTAAAGTTTGCCATGATTTTTCCCTACCTGTGGAGTAGCTATTTACCATGAGTAGAAATTCTATACATTGCATGTAAGTTTCAAATATTCTAAATCTCTTGAGCACCATTTGAGGAAAATGTGTGCCTAAACATTTTTTTTCTTTATTAAATAAAATTTTTTCTTTCCTTGGATTTGAAAAAAATAAATAAGACTGTGATTCTTACAGCAACACATTTCTTTAATTCCCATTAGCAATATTCTAATCTATAATTACAACTAAGAAATGACATTTAAAGATTACTTTTTTGTTTTAATTAGTTACACATGACAGTACAATGATCTTGACATATCATACATTTGAATCAGATGGGGTATAATTTTTCATTTTTCTGAGTGTACAGTTTGCAGAATCATATTGGTCATACAGTCATATATATATATATATATATATATATATATATATATATATATGGCAATAGTAATGTCTATTTTATTCTGCTGTCCTTCCTTTCCCCCCTTCCCCTCCCCTCCCCTCCCATCACTTCTCTCTACCCAATCTAATGTGACACACTTCTTTTTTTCCCCCTCACATCGTCATACATGTACTCTGTATAACAATGAGGGTCTCCTTCCATCTTCTGTGCAATTCCCCTTCTCCCTCCCTTTCCCTCCCCTTCTCTTCCCTATTTAATGGCAATATTCTTCTCATGCTTAGAGCAGATTATGCTAAGTGAAGTTAGCCAAACCCTAAAAAACAAATGCTGAATATCTTCTCTGATATAAGGGAGGTGACTCAAAATGAAGTAGGGAGGAAGAGCATCAGATAAAGATTACTTTTTAAAATTAAGAGTCTCAAAAGGACCTAGCCTTTTCTTTTCTTTCTTTTTTTTGTGCATTATTTGAGAAAATGGAGTGGTAAATATTTTGCAATTATATTATTTTAAAACTCTACACTATGAGCTTTCCAAAATTATCTTATAGTATGTTCTAAGTGTCCATAATCTCCTAGCTTTGTTTTTCTAAGATTTGTAGGCATATAGACGTTCTTCATTATGCTTAATTCATAAGGCATTACATAAAACACAATCTCTATTATTTTTCCTATTTTTCACAGATTTCCAAGGTAAAATTTGTCTTGTGTATTTGCTGACAAATAATAGCCACCAGCAAGCTTATCATGTGCATTAGGAAGGGTGGTGAAAGACAGGCTAGTCAAGCGTGAAGACCAAGGCCAATGAAGTGTGGAAAGAGAGCCAGGAAGTCCAGGGGGAAATAGGCAAACAACTGCGGCCACTCTACAGCAATCACATTCCTTTCCTCCTCATTGGTCCCTGCATTTTATTTTTGAAAAATATGTCTCCTACATATTGTTTGTTTGTTTTTAGGTTTTGAGTTTTTAGAGCCACAGTCCTAGGGAAGCAATGATCTTGTTTTATCCAAGTTCATGGCAGAGCAGAGTCTGGCCAATCAATCAGTATTTGAAATATGATTAGGATGAACATTTTTTCTGAGTTTTCCAGGGACTGTATAATTCACACTGCTCATCTCTGTGTAATTATGAATAGTTCCCCCTTCTAAAGGTCATCTAAATGTCATCTCGGTTTTGATGATATATGACCACTGTAAGTATTGGGTGTTTTATTAAGAAAAGCCTAAAACATAGCTCAGAAAGAATAGTAACACTGTATATTTTTCTTCTCCTTTTTTTTTCTTTTTTCCTTTTTAGTAAATAGGCACAAATAATTTAGAGTGAAAAAAATAACTAAATAACTAATGAGCCTTAAAAAATGTCATGTTACCTGCATCTCTCTATACCTATTCTTCCCCTCTCCTTCTCTTTTTTACACTTTTCCTTCCATCCATCCCCAGCTCTACTTTGTCTTCATCAGTTGGCATCTTAGGCAGGTCCTTGAGCTCAGCTGGCAAAGTGTCCACCAGAGGTGCATAATCCCACCTTCAGGTTTCCCTGTCACTGAAGAGGAAAAGCCTTCTTTTCTCTTTGGCCTTAAACCTTCTCAGCTCCAAGTGCCCACAGGCAACTTCAACTGAGTCATGTGGCTCGGGGCTAAGAGTGACCAACATAAAGCTGAATGAAGTGCCTGCCACAGAGCTGGTAGGAATGACAGGTCCACACAAACAGAACAGAGACAGGACTGGTCACCAGATTGCAGAATAGATGTCAATCTTCAAACACTGCAAACAGCAGATGCTCACTTAAGCAGATACCAAATCATTTTGCTGAAACTTAAACTTCAATATTTATTCACCGTTCAGGGAAAATTTAGGAGAACTTTTACTTTTTCCCCCAGAGCATTGACTTCTTAATCTTCTTATCACTCCTCCATGACTGATCCGATAGAGTTCCCCTTTGTTCTCTTCTTTCAGATTTTTCTTCAAACTTCTTACTATCAGTTAATATACCCAGTTACCCCATAATTCACAGAACATAGTTCTGTTCAATTCAATAAATATTGGCAATGAGGTCTTACTAGGCAGGAATCAAAGCATGCTTACCACAAAACTGCCTCTGACAACATCCTTGAACTGGGACTCTGAGAGGAGTGATCTTCCATCAGTTGAGAAATAGGTACAAGGAAAAACATTTCAATAGAGATATAGAGAAATATTTGATGGATGCAGAAATCATTACTTATCCTTCTTTGTATATTTACATGATGCATCAAAATGTCTGAGAAAATACATGTCCATGCAAAACTTAGATCCTGGAGAGAATCCTGGTCATCATTTATTTATTTTTGGACATGGTAGCAAAGACGGAGGTAATTTATGGGTTCTGCAACATGGTTCACTTTAGTTGATTTGGCTACAATCAGAACAAAGTTCTTAATCTTCCAACAGCAGAGATCAACACTGTGTCTACAACATGGCACAGTTCCATTTGGTCATCTGCCAGCTATCTAGTGGCACATCTGAAATAAATACTTATTCTGTGTGGATTTCTTTTGCTTAAATGCAGTGCTTCTGCCAGAACTTCTATCCATAGACTTGAAGAATGACCACATCACCATTTTGTCATTCTTCATTACATTCCTTCTCATCAAATAATCTGTTTCATAGTAAATTAAATAGACTAACAGGCCCAATCTCATGGAATTCACTGATAACACTATGTTTGGATTGTAACATGTTTTTTGTCATTTGGCTTGATAGAAGAGTGAAACGGCTTTTTCAAGACTCAGTTACAGAATGAGCTAGGTGACAGCTCCATACAGGACTGAAGCAACATCTTCCAGGATGCCACTTATGCTCTGAATCATCATTCAGCAAATAGTGACCCACCCCCCACAACCATAACCAGGATTTATGCTCCAGGAAGCAAGAGGTGGAAATGGGAGTGGGTCATCATTACCCAGTAGTGATGCATTTGGTACTGATTGTTCACTAGCATAAGTTTTGCTTCCTGTCTTGTCAATCTTAAATTCTGTTGGTAGTCTAGATGTCATAATTCCAGATGAATGACTGCTTCTCCAACTCATTGGAGAATCTCTTGATAGGACAATGGTTTAATTGAGTTGGAGATGAAAATGGCTGCCAGCTATCTTGAGTTCCTCATGCATGTGAATTCCGCAGGTTAAAAAAGAGGTTTCTATACTTACTGGCTGGAGAGGTTGATTCTGATTACCAGAGAGAAATCAGATACTCCACAAAGAAGGTAAGGAGGGGTGTGGGATTCAGGTTGTTTCTTGGTAGTATTATATCCTATATTTAGTTAATTGAAAAACAACAGCTCAATTTGGGAAGGACCACTAAAGTTTCAGACCTTGCAGAAATGAAGGTTTGTGTCAACCAGCAAAGAACCAGAACCAGCTCACTGGCATGCTGAGGACAAAGAGAATACAGAATGGGAAGGGAAAGAAGTTGGCTCTTTCACTTACAGGAGCAGCTATGATCATGTAACCATCTGCACAAGGGAGGACTCTAATACTTACATATTTTTATATTTTTATGAATATGTTTTATGTATGTGTTTCTATAACTACTCTATGTTTATTTGACCCTCACCTCTTTAGCATCAAACATAAGATATTGAAAATAGAAGATTTTGTATCTCACTACTCAAGTTGTAGAATATCAAAGGAGAAGAGAGAAAGCCATCCAAGAACTTTACAGGCTTTTCAAAGGAAAGAATTAGCATTTGGGGTTTTATGCAAAATACCTGTATTAAGTAGAAGTATGCTTTTATCATTGTCTTCATTACTTGAAGACTAAATAAAGTTCAAAGAGATATTTATTGGTGCCAAGATGATAAATCATAGATGGTAATGGTCAGTTTTGTGTATAAACTTGGTTGGTCTGTAGAACTGAGTTATTCAATTAAACACTAATCTAGGAATGGCCATGAAGATATTTATAGGTGAGATTCAAGTCCACACTAAATTTACTTTAAATAAAGGATATGTTCCCAAATAACCTGTGTGGGTCTAAAAAAAATCAGATAAAATATCATAACAGCAGAACTAAATCTTCCTGGAAGAGAAAGAAATTTCACTGCAAACTGAAACCCCTTCCTGAAAATCCCAGTCTGCCTTCCTGACAGGCTGCTCACAGATTTCAGACTTTTCTGTCAGCTTCACAATCACCTAAACCTGTTCATTGGAAAGTCCCTTACCAAGTAACCCCTTATGTTTCTAATTCCCTATGAACCGATAAACTATTTTTCTTAAATGCAGACAAAATACTAAAATACAAAATCACATATATCAAAATCACATCACTTTTATACCAAAAGTGAACAAAGTTGTGGACAATCAGAGAAATGAAAAGTTGTGCTACAGTTGTGTACAATTAATCAAAATGCCTTCTGCTGTCATAGATACCTAATTAAAATTAATTAACTAATTAATTTTTAAAAGGTTTAGCAGGGATGAAAAGGGAACTGAGAGAGAAATGGAGAGGAAGCTCTTGCAGGCAGAAGAGAACTCCATGAGTCCTCTGTATTCCCTGGGGAGCCACCTCCTGAATGCTCTGTCAGGTGAAGCAGTTGTGAAAGCCCTGAGAGGCACTTAACCGAAGAGGACACAGACTGCACCTCTTGATGAAACAGTAACACGTTTCTGGAAGAGTATGTGGGGTGGGAAATGTGATTTTAGACATTTTTTTCCAAAATTTAAGCAATCTAACATCCCTTTGTAATTATTTTTATCTAAAATAAAATAAATGATTCATCTTACTAACATTTAATATATGACTTAATGTGTCACACTGAGTTCATTCCTTATGTTCAAGAGTGACATATTATGATCAGTGAATTATCACGAAGTATGGAGAGATGTCTACCATGGTGTTCTCACTTTATCCTTCATTTCAAGTCCACTGTGATGTGCAAGAGCTGCTGCCTGGTTCAGTAGGCTTCTATAGAAAATCTGATTTTATAACCCACTTCAATCTAATGTATGAAATATGATATGTCAATAGCTTTGTAATGTTGTGAACAACCAATAAAAAAAATTAAAAAAAAAGAAAATCTGATTTTAGCAAAATTATGTCTTTCAAAATGGACAGTGCCTTTAAGAACCTTTTTTCAGAGAGAAACTACAGATGAAGAGTAATACTACTAAGCCAAACATACATGAAGAGTGAGGACATAGAAGGTTGCACTTCCCTTTTCTCTGAAGAAGTTCTTTCTAAGCTTTCACCATAGAAAGAAAACAAGCAAGACCTCATCTTAGCAGAAGAGAAGTTGCCCACATTGTTTTTTACAAATTATCAAGAGCAGCATTTAAAATATTGAGGAAGATACTACTCTAAGTTTTTATTGTACATTGAGAGGTGGCAAATTTATGAACCCATTGAGATTAAGAAATTTGAAAAGTAAACAAACTAGCCTTGAAGAGAAGGCTTTGAGGGCATGCAATATTTACCCTAGTGATTTCTTTAATACCTGTAAATGCAAAGGCAAATATTTAGAAGAGAATTCCAAGGCTTTTAATACATCAGGACAATATGTACAGAAGGATTGATAGAGGTATATATAAATTTATATATAAAAAATATTCATGTAATATATATTGTTAACTTGCATATTGCATACATAATATTTTATTCAATGCATACAATTATTTAAACTGTAAAATGTACATGAACAAATATATGTAAGAATCGTGTTTCTTCCACTATTTTTTTTAAAGATTCTGCCTGCTTGGATCACCTTTGTGTATAAGTTTGATAATTACAAAAGAGCTTCACTATACCAAGTGAGAGATATATCACAGGACCATCAACCAGACACCAGTCACCTGCATGACTCCTCCTGGAGCTTCCAGCACCACCTCTACCAGGTGAATGTCAGAGTGAATGGCTACTGCAGAAGCCACACAAAGCAGAGGCATTGCCTGAGAGAGGACAACCTGGGTCTGATATCCATGAATTTTGAACAAATGAAATGGAACAATTTTTTCTTACCCTTATTTTGGTAAGCAGCAATAGAACATTGAAACCAATGTGTGTGTTTGAATAATGTTGTTTTGTTATTTGTCCCTTCATGAAAATGTTTCTAGCCCATTCCATAGAATCCACTGGATTAAGTAAATTGCTATTGTCCTTCAGAAACTCAGAAGTCGTCTGGTGTTGAGACATCAAATATTTTTTAAAAATTCATACTTTATCAAATGGTATATATAACTTGCAAACCTTTTTTAACAAATAATCTTTTTGAAGGGAAAGAGCAAGTAGAAGACTGGCCAAAATACCATCCAACATTGTAAATCTAGAAAATAATGGTGAACATAACCTGAATGTTTTAAGTGTATGTAGAAATGGAATCATTTTCAGTTTTCTTGGAAACCATATGCTCTGTACTACAATCTTAACTTCTTGTCCTTGACTCTATCACATGACCTTTCTGGGCTTCTGTTCCCTTACCTTCAAAATGGGTAAAATGTTAGTATCTACATTATAGGATTATTTTAGGATTTAATAAATAAAAATGTGCATAGCATCTAGAACATTCTAAGTTTCTTACAAGTATTAGCTGTAATTACTTATCATGAGTATTGATACATGTCAATTCTCCAGTAGAATAATCTTTTCTATTTCCTATGGTGGCTTTTCTGACCATCACTGAACAAGATTTTCCATCTTGTGAGCTTTGCTTACTGGACATATTTCTTACTGCATAAAATTTGTAACTTTTCGGAAACATCAATACTAATGTTTAAATACAATTTATATGTTGTATATATAGCAGCAATAAATGTAATACTAGTGAATATTCCATTCAGCTTCAATGTTTCAATTAACTTTTAAAAGTTTTGGATTGTCAAATCTTATATTCTATTTTAAAAGTTTTGGATTATCAAATCTTATATTCTAATGGTGTTCTATAAAATGCAGTAATAAGTCAACAGTGGAAGTAAGTCTTTATGTAGCATATTTAGTATAAAAGCTTTATTTTAAAGTAATGATGCTAATATTACTTTATGGTGCTATAAAGGAAACTAATTTAAGCCCATTAAGGTATTTCAAGATTAAATTGCTGAACAATTTCCTTTACATCAAAAACGTTCCAAAATGTTAGGGTAAAGTTAAACTAAAATTTTATGTGGGGTATAGATTTTTTTAATTACTAAAGAGACAAAATTGTTCCATAAGAAAAGTTGTTATTTTTGGATGGACATTATTACCCTATATACATGTATTATCACACTACCAGTGTGACTCTGCACTCTATTCAGCCATTTGTGTACAATGTGTCCAATGCATTCTACTGTTATGTATAATTGATCAGAACAGATTAAAAAAATTACATATTTTTTTTAAAAAGGAAAGCTGTTATTCTTGTTATAACTTGCATATAAAGATTAAAATGAAGCTTGGAAAGAGCCAGGATATAGTTTACTTAATTCTTGTGTCCTTGTTTATACAATGACAAAATTAAAGGTTTTGGAAAATAATTAGTTTTCCTACATCCGAAGAGAATATAGGAGTGCCAAAAAGTAGTGAAGTAATTTAAAACACATAAATATAATAAGAATAAACCCAAACAATATAGGGCACTCAAAAAAAATCAAGCAAGACAAATTTTTGTATCCTAAGTTGTATGTTTGTGTGTGTGAGACTGACTTCTAGATGTTTAAAATTTTTGATATTATTTCTTATTCCAATTGATAAAAGTGAGCTATAAAATGTACAGTAGAAAACACAAGGCATGTTATTTTAACCTTTTGAACAGAGATACATTTGGTGTTATAAAATTTAAGTGACTATGTCTAAGTTTGACCTAAAAGAATACTTCTTAGTAGCCCTGGGAGGTACACTATCAATAACATTTGAGAAGGTGCTTATAATTTCTCTCCTTTATTCTCCATCCTCATGGAAGTCCTAAAGACCCTAAAGGAACTTCCCCTTCACCTTCAAAGAAGTTAAAATATTTTTAAGAAGAGGTACTCTGTTAAGATTGCTGCCTAATAAATATTATGTCATAACAGAGGAAGAAATGTATAAACACTATGAAAATGCCTAAGAAGACCTGAAAGATATCAGTGTAAATTTAGATTATAAGAAGCAAATTTAACTGAAGCAAAGATAAGGGAATCCCTGGAGACGTCATGAAAAGCAAGTGGTGGCTACACTGCACCCCATGCCAGGAGGGCTGAGCTGCTGATGGAGCTGCAGTATGGGGTGATGATGAGACAGGCCTCGGGAGCAGGAGTGTTCAAATTTTGTCATGGGGAATATGACACCCTCAGTCCACTCTCAGCATCAGCACTGTCAATAATCATTACTGCACCCTGCAGGAGTCTAGAGGATTAATTACAGAGAAAAGGAAGCATGAAAACCTCAGAGCAGGGTAACCTTACTCTATAAAGTGAGCAGAGAAACAAACCTTCTGGAAGTGGAACAGACCCTCATGATACTCACACCCATGATGGTAGAGTTGGACATGCACTTTCCAAGCACCAACCCAAACGTGCACCTTCAAGACTTCACAGGAGGGCTGGAGATGTGGCTCAGCGGTAGCGCGCTCTCCTGGCATGCGTGCGGCCCGGGTTCGATCCTCAGCACCACATACCAACAAAGATGTTGTGTCCGCCGAGAACTAAAAAATAAATATTAAAAAAAAAAAATTCTCTCTCTCTCTCTCTCTCTCTCTCTCTCTCTCTCTCTCTCTCTCCTCTCTCACTCTCTCTTTTAAAAAAAAAAAAAAAAAAAAAAAGACTTCACAGGAAGCTTTGCATGTGAAACCAACTGTCCCCAAAGAAAAAGAAACATAGGTCCTCATACTGAGGTTCCACTAATAAAATAACCAGTTTGCTGCTTGGTCACTTGGAAGTCAAGACTTCCATGTATAAAATATTTGTATGAAATTTTTATTGCCTATATTTTATTTCTGAACAAAAAACCCCAAAAGGGTTTGACAAGAAAGATATAGCAAAAAAAAAAAAAAAAAAAGAAGAAGATGAAGAAGAAGAAGAAGAACAGAAAACAAAAACAATGCAGGAGCAGAAAATTTCAAAGAGCTTTTACAAAACCTAGGTTAATACATTCAGAACAGATCAGTCAAGGCATTGGCAAAAACTCATAGTACACCCAAATCATGAGTCAGAGAACTCCAGTGAAATCACTGGATGCAAGTTGTGAGATTTTAAAAAAGAATGAATAAGAGATGCCCAAATAATCCCTGGCCTAGCAATACCATAAAGTCCTGATCAACCTCAGTTCTGAAGGATTTAGGAAAGGGAATATTTATCTAGGAGAGCTGTCAATGGATAAGAAGGCCACCGGATTTAAGCTGCATCCTTTGAAGAAGGAAGAAGTTCATGCAAACCAACAGGGTGCCAGGAAGGCATGAGGAGAGTGGATGTGCCCCTTTCTGTCTCTGCCCATCCTCCAATCTCCTGGCTTTACTTCTCACTGGTAAATCCAACCAGAAGCCAGAGTCTAATAGGGTATCAGTGATGTAATCCACACAAGTCAGTCCACAGCAGCCAGAGAGAATCCAAGACAGGGATAAGGCTGGAGAGTGAATCTGATGGGGTACACAGAGATCTGTCTTGGCAGAGGCTAATAGAAGACGAAAATATGCCCATAAAGTGAAAGCACAATGCTACCAAAAAAAAATAAATAAATAAAATAAGAATAAGCTTTGGAAAAATAATAGGTTGTTTAGAAATTAAAATAGATATTGTGTGTGTGTGAGTGTGTGTGTGTGTGTATCTGTGTATTTTCATCCATCCATCCATTAGAATGGTCTGGACAGTTGGAAGAAATCATTTGTAAAATTTCATTGACAGTGTGAAAAAGACAAGTGATTCAAAGCAGGAGAGAACAGAGTAAAATTCTAAGCATTATCTCAAGAGGTTGCTGTTCAATATTGGTGTTTACAGAACAGAATATGGTACAATTCAGAGGAGAGGACATTTTTTTAACATTTGTCAGAATTAATATATATATATATAGAAAATATCCAATACATGGTAAAAAAAAGATTAATATTAAAGATCCTTAAAAGATAAAAATGGCAAAATTACTGGATTCCAATGATAATGAGTAAATTCTAGAAGTTTCCAGTCACTAAACTTCAGATAGGTAGAGTGGAATGTGAATCAGACTTAATGTTCACTTCTCTGTGGCCACCCAGGACACTAGAAGACCATGGAAAAGTCTTCAATGTGTGCTGGGGGAAAAATAACTTAAATCTCTAAAATCAGTATAGCCCACCATTCGAGTTTTAAGGTGAAAAATAGATATTTTAATATACACAAGTTCTCACAAGATCCCAATGCACAAAATATCCCCAGAGGAAGACTTCAGAATTGATAAACATGAGACCAAACTCCAGTTTTTCTCCAGTTTATCATTATTCCTTCTCCTTCTTTGCAGGTTAATTAGTCTTTAAACATTAATATGCACTATGGTATGCTTGTGTGTTGATCACTTTTTTTTTCTTTTATCTTGTCAAATAGTCATTTGACAAGTGACTATTCATTCTTCCTATTTGTCTGCTAATGTATGCATGCATATATGTGTAAACAGATACTAATAAAAACACATAAGGAAAAAATTCATAAATTCAGGTTTTTTATAAATTTGAAATTTTTATTTAAAATATATGACAGCATTGTTTTTAAAAGTTTACCCTGTTGTATTAATTTGTTATGTGAAAAAAAAAGTCTATCCAAAATTATCCTTTTTCCAATTCTTATGTGAAGAATGAGAAAGAACAGAAGTTGATGAGTTTCAATTCCAAATTTCCCTTTTTTAAGCTATTAAATATCAGCGTGGCCATCAGTCTTCTTTCTGAACTGTGTTCCTCATTTTTAATATTTGAACGATGGCAGTGCCTACATTGTGGGGCGACTGTGGGCTGAGAAGACAGCAGGCCAGGTAAAGTGACTAGATGTAGAAGGTCACTGTGATTCCAATAGTCATTTCACTTTGGTGTACCCTCTTTCTAAACAGGAAAGGCAAGAATGTGTCCTGTTTGAATCAGAATGTGATCTACTTGGGGAGAATGGAAAAGTGAACAACTATTTGAAACAGAATGTGATCTACTTGGGGAGAATGGAAAAGTGACAAGAGGTCAAGATCGTGTAGGTTTTGTAGCAATACAGGAGTGACTGTGTGGCCTGCTGTGTCTATAGAATTTGAGAGATAGAGAGCAACACATGAAAAGTAAATTTCAGAAGTTTCACTCTGTTTTGTAAGATATGATTTTCCCTTACTGAATTTTCAAGATGACTTCAAGCTTTCTTCTTAGCTTTATTTTTTTTTATTATTTTTTTTATTGGTTGTTCACAACATTACAAAGCTTCTTCTTAGCTTTATTGAGTTGAATTTGTCTGCCCTCTGAATGTAGCATAGAACTAATGTTTCTATAGAAGCAAGGGAAAGAAAAATTGATTCTTACTTGGATGACAGAAGGTATCACAGCAAATAAGCTTATACTTACTTAGGTATTGCCTTCAATGTCAGTACAGTCTAGGTAGACTGTCCTAATCACCCTGTGATCAGAAATGACCCCATTTACCATTTTGCAATGTTTTTATAACATATAATGGTTTGTCTTTAGCAATCTTCATCCAATTTTGCTTTGGTGGCATTAAGAAAACTCTTTAGTGTTCAGTAAAATTTTGGAGCGGCCTTTCATAGAAGGCACTCTAAAGCAAATTATATGCAAAATCTTGATTTTTTTGGATGAATAAATCTTTATCCAAGCAAGTGAATTGAATTTTCCAAGGTCACATAAGCAGCAACTGGCAAAGTGACCTCAGAACCTACATCTCCTGGACCTGGCTCAATTTGTAATAGAATAAACTCTCCTCGTATTTTTTTCTGAAAAAATCAGAGATCCATTAAATAAGTATGGACATCTCTAGAATTAAGCTAATATAGCACCTTATTTTTCTTCGATAATATTTTTTCAATGTAGACCTCTGCTTAATAAGCATTAAGTCCTTGAGGAAATCTACAAATACTTGCTTGCCTTGAAGTCCAAGCTCATTGCTGAGTAAAACCACAGCAGCGTGCAGCAAGGTTTTTGACAAGCATTTCCAAACAAAATAGCCATTGTAGGAAGATTCTTCTTACTGAAATTTATCCCCAATATTTTTAATAGCTTCTATTATGATTCCTATTATCTTTATGCATCTACATTTTTTAAAAAGAAAAATCATACAATGATGCCATGAGGAAGAAACCTGTGAAAACCTTTAATTTTCCTATTTGCAAACGTCTGTGAGCTTCACCTCAGGATTGAATTGGAAAAGTACTTTGAGCTTCTGGCTGTTACAGCACATTGTCATGTTTCCTAGTCACTGAAGCAAAGCTGTCCTAAATGAAGACAAAGTAGAAACATTATGCCTGTCAAATGAAGTTACCGGGATCTGACAGAAGCTGTTATTGCCTTAGCACCAAATTTCAAAGTCTTCTATGCATGATCTGTTTCATTATAGGAACCTACTGTCATGGGATTTTTTATTTTTTATTTTTTTTTATTTTTTTGCACAACAGCTAAAAAGTATTTTGTTTTATTCACCTATGTACAATGATGAGATTAACAGTCTGAATCCGAAAGATCTCACCAACAATGACATTGTCATGGGTGTCAATGTGTCCAGGACAATAACCAACAGTTTAGTTATAGAAGAAACATAAGAAAAAAAATAGGCACATAAAGACAAATCTCTGGCTTAGAAGATTTGGAAACTTGTATTATTGTTGGATCCTCAGAACAATGGACGTCACTTGAAAGAAATTATTTGAAACTTTCATGATTATCTGCCAAAAACTTAATCTCAGAAGAATTTAATTAAAATGTTTTATTATGTAATATAGAAAGATATAAGCGTTTCCAAGATGATACTCTATTTTCCTCTATAAAAATTTATTGCTTAGCTTTTGCATTCACCATCTGCCATGGAACCACCTTTAAGATACAGATTTTCATAAAAATCCTTACAGAGAAGGCCATCATTTTTGAGGTTGAACCCTTGAATACTAGAGAAAATGTAAAGGCCAAGATCCAGAATAAAGAAGAAAACTCTGCTGCTTCATAAAGAGTGATCAAAACTGGCAAGTCACTAGAAGATGGACATACTTGGACTACAGGATTCAAAAGGAGTTCACTCTTCATCTCTTACAGAGACTGTAGTGAGGCGAAGTAAAGGAAGAAGTTTTATGCTACTCCCAAGAAGCGTGAAAGTAAGAGAAAGAAGATAAAGTTGGCTGACTTGAAATATTATAATGCAAGTGAGAATTAAAAACTAGTCATGTTGCTCGGGAGTGCCCTTCAGATGAGTGTGGTGCTAGAAGTTTTACAGCTGATCACATTGGTGGACATAATTGGGGAAAGGGTTGTCTAATTTACTGCTGCAACAAACCATAGGAGGAGCAGTTATGAATGAGTCCATAAAAAGCATGAATTAGAAATAAATAAATAAATGCATGGCTCAGAATATGGTGATGGTTAAAGGCTATTTTCACAGCTGGAAGCCTGAAATTTTCCCAAGCTTCCCTCATGCCGAAATCCCATTTTCACAGTTCCATCTATGACAACGTGATGGGTGGTATCTCCCTAGAACAATAGAACTCCTTTCTCTGAGCACTGTCCCTAGATGTCAAATCTGTACTCTCTGACCCTTGTCAACCAGCCTATGTCAGTCAGAACAAAAAATGGACACCTGATCAAAGCCAAACAATAGAGATGCTGCCTATGAATTTAAAAGTGAGGCTGAGAGCCAGGCTCCTGAATAAAAAACATGTAAACTTGAAAGCAACAGGAGGGTTATTTTCTACTTGACTTACCTTACATTTTAGGAAGAAGGAAATTTGTTGGAAATAGAATGACTCAAAGAGTGAAAAGAGACATAGAAACTCACAAGTTTGCTTGTTCTAATTTTTAGTATCTCATCATTGGACATCCTGATAGCTTCAGTTTTCTGGGGGTTTTTTTGGGGGGGTTGTTTTTGTTTTGTAAAACACCTTATTGTTTTCATATAATTTTTTTAGTTTTATTAGATTTTGTTTGTTTCTGGGACTTCCTTCTTATGACATGATCAGTGTATATACCCCCTCTTTTAGTAAGTGTAACAGTCTATCAAAAGACTCTTATAAATCTTGGTATTTATCAGTTGAGCTATTGTGAGAAGGCAGAACATCTGGAGTCTTCCCACTTCGGCTTGAATCTTTTCTATACCACTTACCAGACTTAAGTCTTCCATCAAATAATCTAACTTTTCCATGTCTCTCTTTCTCCATCTATAAAATAGTAGCACCCACTTCATGGAGAATGAGAATCAAAGCAGATCATATTTGTAAAGCACTTAGAATACCGCCTCACATACAGTTTGGCATGACTCAAGTGTCTGCTAAATAAGAAATGTAGTTTCAGAGACCGCAGTCATTGAATGGTGACCAGTGGATGCACTTATTCATTACATTGTCTTCTTGATAGAAGATTTCTCTCAGGACATGTGATCATCTCAATCCTGGTTCTGTCGCTGCTGTTTTTAAAGAAGATGATATTCTATAAGAAAGACAAGCTAAATATAGACGCAGATATTTGAAAGAAGCAATATCTGAGGCACAGGCAAAATATGATTCTTAGCCATCAAGTTTCTTTAACCAAATCCCAAAGAAGTAGCAGCCTAAAAGTCAAGTGGATTTGAAAATATTTACTCTAAAAGCCATTCCAGCTCAGCAGTGGAGCCTATAAATGTACTGATGTCCTAAATTAATTTAGGTTCTCAGACACTTCCCTGGCTCTCACCTTCCTGTTCTCAATCCAACCAACCAAATGAGTTGGTAATTGCATGTAAAAATCACCCATTGCCATTCAATATCTCCCTGCGACTGCAAATATTCTCTTCTTTCTAAGTTCTTGCTCTCTCCTTTTGTTCTTCTGTCTTCTTCCGTTTCCTTTTGGTTTTCTTTCATGTCAAATATTTGCTGTATTCTTTTATCAGCCAGGGTCCTAACATAAAATAGCTGGCAGGCACACTCAGACAAGGCCTGGCACTGCTTATAGAGATTTGGATAGACTTAGAAAGTACTAAGAAATGGGAGTGATGACAGGAATATGGAAGTCAGTCCTGCCCAGAGGGACACATAAGTGGAGCCCAGAGGGTAGGTGACTGTGCTATGGGAAAACAGGTGCCCCTGCCAACACGAGAGAGAGGGATTGGGAGGATTGTTTCTACCCGATCCCTCACCTGTTCCTAGAGACATGCTCCCCATTGGCCAATCTCAAGAGGAGGGCAGAGTATATGCTGGGTGCCATAGTGCTCCAAAACCTTTTCCCTACACACACACACACACACACACACACACACACACATATATATATATATATATGCATTTACTGCCTTAGGATGTAATTTCTCAATTTTATGCATTTAAATGTTTCTCATTGCGTCTAACTTTTAACTGTTTAAAATAATTTTATTTTTTGAGATATTAAATTTAATCTGACAATGTTATTGACATTTAAATTCATTTTTTTATTTATTTTGTACTTTATTCTTAAAATTAATTTGAGTATTCTCTTAAGCATTTCACTTCATGCTATAAATTATTTTAATTTCTTCTTCTTCCTACTCTCTTCTTTCTTTTACTTTAATTATTTAGTAATGTCTTTGTATAGAGTGGCAAAAGGCAAAACCACAAATAGGAAATTTGAGTTGCCTGACTTTCTATCTCTATGATTGCAGCATAGACTATGTATCACTATTTCTGTGATTTTCTAAAATTCTAAATTCTAGATCTACCCCACACAAATTAAATCAGAATGTCCTGGGTTGATGCTTAGGAGGTTAAATTGGAGAACCCCTATTTTAACTGATATACCTTAAACCATCTTTAGCTTGCCCACAATACCTAATATAATGGAAATGCTAAGTAAATAGTTGTTATGTTGTATCCTTTAGGAAATAATGACCAAAATAAATTGAGTACTGGCATATTTATCTTTTTCAAATATTATTGATCTTCAGTAGGTTGAATCCATGAACAAGGAATCCACAGATGTACGGGGCCAGCAATATTTGTCATCCAATTAATCTTTTGTATTAATGTGTCTGATGGGAGAGATCATAATTTCCAAAGACTTGACTATAACAGTGGGAGATACCTGAAATGGTGTGAAAACATAGAATTATTGTCAGATGAACAGGGATTAACTTAAATGGAAAAACTTTCATCAGACTGACTTATGCAAAATTTCACACATAATGACTCCATTCTCAGAACAATATGTGAGGCAGTTTCTATGGCTAAGATTATTTTACAGACAGGGAAAGTGAAGCATGGAGAGGTTATGCCCCTTGATTGGGAGGTACATCTAACATGCCTCCAAAGCTTTATCTGCAATTTCCAGCCTCACAATTTTCCTTAGTGTATGGCTTCTAATAACTGAACATAGAATATTTGAACATGTGTGCCAATCTTATGGAATTTTCATTTTCAGTTTTATTGACCTAATTGTTTTGTAAAAGCTGAGAGACAATAAATGGTTTTGCTTTCCTGGAAGTAAGCCCATTTTTGCTTGACAGGAGGCTCAAACAAGTCCCTTGATTCCAACCACTCATGAACAAAGGAACCCATCAGGCCTATTATCCCAGAAATAAGGCAGAGTCTAGAGTCTGTCTTTCTGTTTGGAGTCAAACTAGCTAGGTGGCTTGTGGGGAATTCCTGGGAGGTAACCGCACATCCAGGTATATCAACAGATATAGGTGAGCAGACAGGTGAGCAAGCAGTTGCCTTGTGCTTCAAATACTGAAAGGAAAGGCACCCAACATGGATATCCTGGAATTAGAGACTGGTTGTAGTTGGAATGAAGAGCACAAGAGACAGCCAAGCCAACTTAGCATTGTCCCTGCAAGGTGACTGAACCCTAATTCCACAGATACCTGGAAAATATAGTTAGATTTAGAATATTGAGTTTTCAGATGATTTTATGCATTTTTGTTTGTGTGCAAATGACACACAACAAATGAATATATAAAATGTCAAATGCATATATAGAATCACAAGTCATATGTACATACATATGCATATATATCATATGTCTATATATAGACATATAGATATTTTACATATTATGGGTTTTGTGGAGCAATTCAGCCTAGTTTTGTATGACCAGAAAGTGAATGCGGTTCTAACACAGCCTGTTTTCTTTCTTCCCCTTTAGCTCTTTCCATATCTAACATATTTCAGAGAGCTGAGAATCCATCCTTTGTTTAATTTCCAACAAAGAAAAATTTTGTTGTGCATTGTATAGCATTAATATACTTTGTTATTTTTTTAAAACAAAAGATCAATTTTTATGTAGCTTTACTATCTAAAAAGTGAGAAATATTGTTTTTTTTTCCTCTCATTTGTTGGAGTGACTCAAACCAATTCTAAAAAAATATTGGAATAACTGCTCTGTTGGTGTTGGCTTAAAAATTACATTTAAGATGGATAAAAGTTCATAAAGACAGCATGCTTAAAAGGTCATCTTTTCCCTTTTAGTCTTTAAACCATTGACATTTTAGTAAGTTCACAAACCTGTCCAAATTTGATCGGGTTTTACCTCTACAATGCCTGTAAGAAATTAAATCAGTCATGGCTTACTACCCAATTTTATAGACTGCCCTACTTTTAAATCATTTGAAATCTCTTGTCAGATTTAAGAAAACAAGCTAACTAATCATTTAAAAATAATACCATTGGCAAAAAAATCACTATATAAGCATTTTATAGTATGTATGTTTTTCTGCTGACATTTAAAGACTGACTTAAAACTATCATTTACTGAGCTATGTCAATGAACCTAATAAGGATGAATTAATACAATATTTCCCAGAATGAGTTTGTTAAAATTAAGGTTTTTCTATGCCACCCTATTTCTAACATTCTCTGAGAAAACCAAAGTCCTTTCTCAAATAAATTTTGGAGATATGCTAGAAGAAATATAATAAAATAATAATTCCAATTTTTATATCTGTCTAGTAAAGAATCATCAGACTTACTTGTTTTTGGAAATCCCTCTGCAAAATAAATCAATTAATGGGCTTCAAAGCCTTTGGCCTATGGAACTTATTTTAGAAAATTCTGAGGACCATGCATCTCCCAATGTGACTAATTTATAGCTGAAAAACAACCACCCAGAAGAATCTCATTTGTGATGTTACAATTTTTTTTCATGCAAATTGCCATAAAGCTTAAGAATGAGACTACACTCAGCAATTTAAAAGCAATCACTATATTTTATCTAACACGAGTCTTCTAGCTTGACCTAAGTTAGCCTTCCTTTTCAATCACAATTCATTTGGCAAAGAAAATAGCTTCATATTTAATTTCACTTGCAACTTGATAATTATAACCATTGCCCTCAAAACAAGATGCAAGTAATTAAATAGCCTCCCAATAAGCCACCTGGTGGCTTAATTAGCTGTGTATGCAATTTTGAAGGTGAGATTAATTGCAAAAGTAAAAGGTACAATTTACAAAATGAAATCTGAAGCTGAAATGTTCACTCCATATTCTTTGAATTTTTGTTCGTTGATTCAATCTCCAAATATCTGGATTCCCATATTCTTCTGAAAGAAAGATACTAGAGTTACTAGGCATAGTTACATTTACTTCCATTGGGGGAAAAGAAAAGTGGAGTTTAAATAAACATGTGAGTAAGCAGTAATAACCTTTGAATAATTGTGTTTAGTCATCAGTATTTGCCAATAATGGTCTCATACCAGAGATGTTGCCCTAAATGAGTTCAAATTGACTATGATGTGATAAGTAAATCTCCTTTAACATATTCATTATTTTGTTGTGGTTACTTCTTTAAAAATGCTATAGATTTAGGCATATAATATAAAAATATAGTGGACATAATAGCAAAATATTTATATTTGTAATTATGTTTTTCTCTTCCTGACTCCATCTGAAGTTATTTACTTATTTACTCATTTTACTAAACATTTAATAAAGGGATAATTTTTAACTAGAATACTGTTCTAGTTCTTTATACTTTTATTTTGAGGTGAGCTTTTGCTAAATTTCTCAGGGTTTCCCTAAAATGTAGAGGCTAGCCTTCAACCTGTAATCCTCCTACTTTAGCCTCCCTAATCACTGGAATTATATAGGCACTTGCCACCAAGCCTAGCTTCCACCAGAAGTTTCCATGTGCTTTGTGGATATTTTGAGTGAAATGAAATATTCTATCAGAAATATAAATGAAATATTGTATTATAAATATAAAAGAGATGATTGTACTTTATTACATTTTGAGCTATAAGGGTATAGCCAATGAAATATTTTAATTTAAAAAAATGAATTTCAAAGCCACTTTTCTTGGGAAGATATACAATGTTATAAATTCATTTAGCATTTATTTAATTTATCAAAAGTCATCGTCTGATGACTTATAGAATAAAATTTATCTTAGAGAATTTATCCCCTGTGCATAAGATGAAGATGGATAGGTCTTAAAACTACCTGCTCCAGGGTACAACAAGAGTATAATGTAAAGAAAAAGGAAAAACCTACATACTCCTTCTTTCCTAGGAAATTTTGGGAAGAAGACAGGACCAGGAGAAGGAGAATCAGGTACCTAAATTCAGTACTACTACCTGGATTTCTGGAGAGACAAAACCCTCAATGGAAGAGGCATTTCAGAGAAGTTCAAGGGAATTACTGGGGTGATATGTGTGTGGTCCCAGAGGCAGGAAGAAAAGTAAAGGAGTGTACCAACTGGGATTGTGCGCTTGTGTATATAAAACAAGATGCTTCTGTGTTGGTGATCAGATTAAGGTCCTGGGTGGGACATTCCTAGGGAGGGTGGGAACACTGCCCAACCTCTTCACCTAGACCTTGCACTGTGCATCTGTTCCATTGGGCTGTTCTTACAGTTTATCCTTTAGATAGACCAGAAGTGGTAATTAAGTATTTTAGTTTTGTGAGCTATTCTAGAAAATTATTGAACTTGAGTAGGGGCTTGTGGCAACTGACTGAATTAATAGCTGGTCAGAAAAGTCCCAGTGGTCTGGGATGTATGACTGGCATCTGAAGCAGATGATGGGGCGGGGGCATGAGTAGCAGTCTTGTGTGACTACTGAGCTCTTAACCCATGGGATCTGACTCTAACCCCAGGTAGCTACTGTCAGAACTGAATCAAGGACATCCAGGCAGTGTCAGAAAATTGTTTAATAGGGAAAACAAAAACACCACCGCACATAGTCTCAGAAAATCTGTGATTAAAAATGAATCCTAATAGGGACAAAGGTAGAGACTCAGAAGAGTCTCCTGAGCCAGCAAGATTCAAGGCACTGTAAAGAAAGGAAAGACTATGATATTTTAGGTTATTTTTATGGACTGGATTTGTCTCTGCAAAATTTATATGTTGAAGTTTTAACCTTCTTTACCTTGGGATGTGACTGCATTTAGAGATGGAGGTTTTGATGAGGTAAGTACGCTAAGCTGAGTCCATTATGGTGGGTCCTAATCCAATATGAATGGTGTATTTAAAAGGAGAGATTGGGACCCATATACCTACCATGGGAGGACCAAAAATGGACAGTGTGAGGATTCATCCATGGGCAAACGAGAAAGGGAAATCTTAGAAGAAACCAACCTTGCCAAAACCTCTGACTTCACTTTTATACTCCAGAACTGTAAGAAAATATATTTCTGCTTTTAAGACATGCAGCCTATAGTACTTTGTTTTAACCACCTTAGTAAGCAGATCCACCAATTCCAAATGTCCTAGTTAGCAGTTGACTTGAAGAGGAAAAATAAAAATCATATAAAGCAAATATTTCTCAGTGTTTCTCGACCAGTAGGTGCTTCCAAAATAGCAAAATACCAGAGGTTGTGCATTCTTCAAATGTCCAAGCTCTCTACCCCATTCATCAATGAGACATATTTGCAATAATAAACATTTAACCCCAAACGCTCAACAACATCACAATAAAGTCCATGCCTGTGAATCTTAAAATGTAGTGCTTAAAATTTAGTGCTTTCATGATGGAGTTAAATAAAACATAGCAAATATATTGCATATTCTTTGCACTTCTAAGTATAATTAAAACTGCAAACCTGATTTGAAATACAAAACCAGTAATCTATAAGTAGAAGAGTCTGTAAATGTAGGAGAAAGGAGGGTAGAGCAATGAGCTAATTTTAAAAGAAAACTTTGAAAAGAACAGGGAGTGCAGAGGCAGAATGGAGATAGGTCTCATCTGATCATGAGAAGGCAGGGTGGGGAAATTTCTCTATCACTGCTGCTCTCTGGGAACACAAGCCTCTGGTGAATTTCTAGGTACAATCACTTTCCAGAAAGACAACTTCATTTTTTTTTGATGTTTCACTGCTCTTGGGATCTCAGGGAAGAAGAATCCAGTAGTGTTCATATTCTAGGAAAGCAGGAGGATAGAGAGTTTGTAGGTGAGGTAATCTGAGACTTAAAAGGGACAATAGGAGTACTCACATGAAAATCAGGAGAGAAAGGCTGGGGTATTGTTCAGTGGTAGAACACTTGCCCAGGCTGCAAAAGGCCCTGACAGAATCCCCAGCACTATGAAAAAGAAAAGAAGCGAACAAACAAAAACAACAACAAATAAAACACAGGAAAGGAATATTCCAGGAAGATTAAATGAAAAAGATGATGAAAGTTTGGCCGTGTTAGGTAATTTGTAAGGATAGAATTACAATATCTGAATTAAGGCATGATTGAAACTGAGGGCTGGAATATACAAAAGAGCAGAATTAAGAAAATGAATTTAAGGAGTTTGGATTTTAAGCTAAAGGCATTGCCAAATTATTAAGCTCTTTCAAAGAGGGTCATAAATGATCCAATTAGTGTTTAGAATGATTACTTTTTAAAAAATATAGTACAATAGCTCACCCTTATTCTCAGAGTATTCATTCCAAAATACCAATGGATGCCTGAAACCATAGATTGCATCTAACCCTCTATATACTATGCTTTCCTATTAAGAAAATTAAAAATAAAAGAATAAACTACAATAAAGTTTAATTTCCAAAATAGGCAGAGTAAAGGATTAATAATAATAACTAATAGCAAAAGAAAGTAATTGTAATATGAGAATATGATCTCTCTTCTCTCTCAAAATGTTTACTTGAGCACAAGCACTGCAATAGCACACAGTTAATTTGTTATCACAGATAGATGCTAAGTGCCTGGCTGGCAGGTACTGTATACAGTGTGTACACGCTGAACAAAGGGACAATTCACATACTACTTGGGATAGCGCAAGAAGGTGCAGGGATTCATCATGCTGCTTGGAATGGCACGTAAGGTAATATGTGTGAGTCGTTTGATTTGTAAATATTCTGTAAAGTATTCCATTGAATATTTTCAGGCCTCAGTTGGTTGCAGGTAACTGAAAATTCTGAAAATAAAAACAAGAAGAAAGGAAAATAACTGTGAGACATAAACTAAATAATGGAAGTTCATACTTGAATACAGGGAAATGAGAAAGGAGACTGTCTTAATACACAGGATGAGCACTGAAGTCTGAAAAAAAAGACATTTTTCTCTTCACTCCAAAGCAATAAGTAGGCAAACACACATACTTTGCAACCCCTCTTTATCTCTCTACCTAGAAGAACTCACTGCTTGACCATTCCTCTAAGACCAGATCTTTAACATCATCACTCCAGGACACCTGAGGCAATTGGATGCAATGTTAGTGTAGATTTATGTTCTCCCTTCTGCCCTTAGTATTTACACTCTCTTATTTTATTTCTATACTTATCTATATTATTCTCCACCCTCATGAACTCCAACTGCCAGTTCCTTTAAGGAGAAAATCATTTTGAAAATTACTGTGTGCACCTGGGTCAACATTTTCACCTTTTGATACTCAGTAAATAGTTAATTAAGAAGCATATTCATACATCATTCTGATTGGTAGCTTTGGGTCAGAAAATAGTGTACTTTAATGATTGACATTCAGAAGGCTACAAGCAAATTATCTGAAGTTATATTTAAATGTAAATATGTGCATTGCATATTTAAATATATTTACATAATGTATATTTAATATATTTACATTGAAATTCAGCTGGGAATGAATTCTAAATGTTTTAAGTTGCTGACATTTTAATTCTACTGGCTTCCCTGTCTTTTGAGAAAGCTTCATGTTAGTGAATACAAAACCAGCCATCTCTACACAGGCTGTATTATACTTACTTGGAAAGTGTTCTTACTAGAATCATAACTCTAACTTCCTACTACTACAAATTCACAAACACTTTAGTAAAGAATAAAAAAAATGTTATCATAAAAATCATTTTGTAATTCAGCCTTGAGGCAAGAGACTCAGGAAATGGTAAATGTAACCCCTGGGGACATGTTCCATCACGAGATTAACAATTGCTAAGACAACCATACATCATTACAACAGACAAGGGTAGCATCCGACATGCAGGAATCATAAGCAGAACAACTGTGGGTGACACTTCATGCAGGGAAAACTGTGGACATCTTGTGGACGTGAGCACCTTGTTTGTTTTGGATAAAAATATAATCACCACCTCTAGAGATAAGGCAAAATGAAATATAAACACGTGCTCTATCCAAGGGATGTAGCTTTGCTGATCCTGGTTAGTCTGTACTGAAGGCACTGAATGGAAACTGAATACCCTGAAGTTAGTGATTAGATGCCGCACAGGCAGTGGTGCAGAACGGAATTTTCACTCATTTGATCTAAACGTTGTGCTGTTATCGGTCTCAAAGACAGTTTGTTTATGAACCTGATTTCCCTGGTAGCAAGAAGTAGTATGGGCTAAGCAATTTGGATTATGTTTAATACCTATTTTTCCTTCCCTTTTACACATGCTTCCATTTCTAAATGAGGATTGCAAAACAGATAATGGCATGCCACCCCATAGAAATTTAACACATGATAATTCTCTCCAAATTGTTTTGCAAACAACACACATATTGAGAGGTGTGGCCACCCACTGGATCTGCACTGCAGACAATTATGGTGCACATAATCATTTTATCCGAAGCTGAGCATTTCTGAAATAGTCAGAATCGCTCGCCTCTTAGGACTTTAATCAACTACTGGACTCACCTAATCATTCAGAAAGTGGCTACATTTTATGTGTATTGAGAATATAAAACAGGCTAGATTATATCAAGGAAAGAAAACTTCTCATCTTCATTGCTGTGGTGCATAGCGATGCGGCATACTAGTTAGTAAACAGTGAAAGTCAGAAAAGTCCAAATTTTAAAACAAAATCCTCATATGCCTTGTTTTATTGACTGACAATGGTTTTCTTGTTCTTTGCCTCAATGTCCTCATATTTAAAATAGAAATAAGAATATTTATACACAAGATTCAATTTGTAAAAGTTAATCTTGAACATTATTATATCAATTTGTAAATATTACCATACTATAAAGGTGAAATGTGTGTAGGTAATTTAGCAAAATAGGACTTCTCAACTTAAATGCTAACCTTATTAAAGTTGTATCTGCTTTTAGGACAATAGTAAATACGTTAAAGTGTAATAATTATGTTGCTAAACAAAAATTAAAGAGATGACAGTATAAGAGGCTAAAATTCAAAATATGTTCACTTGTTATTAGTTCTTTTTCAAGGTTTACATAAAGCATCTTGATTTTTCTTTCAAATTCTGTCATTTAGATTGGAAGCTATTAAACCAAAAAAAAAAAATCAGCTAAAAAAGAAATCATACCTAGTGCCAATACTGACTCCAAATCTTTCCCAATTCCTGTAACTTTATTCACATCCTTCCAAACTGAAAATAATTAGACAAGTTTTTAATAATAATCAAGTTAATCCAGATTTTTTGTTCAAGTGATGTACTAAAGACCAGAGAAATTTATATGAAGCAAAGTATTCTTATTTTTATCTGAAATTTATATGAAACAATTTAGATGAAGCAAAGTATTCTTATTTTTGATCTGTATTCACATTTTCAACACTTTAATTAAAAATTTGGCTATTCATTTTAGTAACTACAATCAAACTTTGCCAAATAATGACCATAATTGTATTTTACATTTTGATGGAGACTGTGCACTAATTTTCCATATTAATGGACTCATTAAATGTATTATAGTTATAAACACATTTAGATGCTGTCAAATTTAATTTCGTAAAAAGAAGAAATATGAGTCATAACATATTAAAATTCAAATTAACTCTAATTTGGCAAGTTAAAGAAAACTGAAACTACACATACAGAGAACATGAAAGGGGTATACTTTAGAAAAGCACATTCATATTTCAAAAATTTTCTTGAAATCTAAGTACTTAAATTATCATGCCATTTTCCTAAGTAAAATTTATACACTAAAATATCTACTTGTATTCACTTTAGCCTTGCTTAAAAATAATAGCAATTCATACTTCCTATTAATTTTGACATAATTCAGTATGGTTTCAATTTTCAACCAAGTATTTCAAAGATCAGAACACTTAAAAACTAGAGAGTGAAATAATTGCTCTCATTAAATATTCCATTTCAATTTATTGGTAAAATACATAGAAAATTCTGTGACAGTCTGAAGTTAATAGAATATCCATTTGCCATGTTATCTCATTTAAGCTATTACTGTTCTTATACCAAAAATGACTTTTAATAAAATTTTGCTTAAAAAACATGCCACCTGTGTGAGGAACTCTCTTTAGAGTGTAGACAGTATATGGAACAATTAGGATTTTCAATAAATTTTCGAATAAACAAAAATCCATACTTTTAATAATAAATTTATAAAACTCTGTAGTCTATATTCCCCTATTTATAGTGAATAACTAATTGCCTTTCATGACCAATATCTTTTTCAACCCTCAAAGATATAACAGGTTCTAGCCAGGCACAGTGGTATCTATAATCTCATCAACTCAGGAGGCTGATGCAGGAAGTTCACAAGTTCAAGAAGAGTATTAGCAACTTAGTAAGACCCTGTCTCAAAGTGAAAAAAAAAAGAGGTGCTGGGATGTAGTTTATCCTAACCCAACCCTAACTCTACTGAGTTCAATCCTCAATAAAAAGAAATTTTTTAAAAAAAGACAAGCCAAGAAAGAGAAATATAATAGATGCTTAATGAATACTTGTCAATTCCCTGCACAAGGGCACAAGCTAATGACTGACAGGAGGTTGAGGCCAGAGGATTGTAAGTTCAAGGGCAGCTGATCAATTTATGAAGACCCTGTTTCAAAAAGTAAAATGGGTTAGGGATTGAGTGGTAGAGTGTTCTTTGGTCCAATTCCCAGTGCTGAAAAATATAAATGAATAAATTAATAAATAGAATAAATACTGATAAATGGAAGGAAGAAATGGGAAAAAATAAAAGAGAAAAACAGGGAAAAATGAGAACAAATAAAGAGTTATAAAAAAGAAAAAAGAAAAATAGAAAAACTCATTTAGTTAAAATTACATATCTTACATTGATAGACTCTGTGCATGGTAATGGTAATTTCCATTTCTATTTCTTACTTCTAAACAAAATAGTTTTCAAAAGGAAATATTTATGATATGTAATCACTTAAGGAATGAAATTTAGAAGTAACAGAACTTTAATATAAATAGCTTAGCTATTAAATAGAAATAGTTAAGTTTAAAAATCATTTATTATATGTATTTATTTTTCTGCCATATTAATATCAAATCAAAACAAAAGCATAATCATGATAAAAATGAAACTGGATCATTGAATACACCCTTCACAGTATCTGAGAAAATGTATTTAAAATGTTAAAATAAGTAAGGTGGAAATTAACCAATTAAAGGCAGTAACTACCTATAAACAAAGAAAAGTGATGGCTAAGAGATATAAACAAGTCTCTAGAACCCACCTCTATAAGGGAAGTAGATGAAAGAATATAAATAGCAAAATCTTGAAAGTTATTAGTGGTTGATATATTTAGAGAGAAGTCCATGGAGATTATTGGCCAGCTTCAAGGGAAAATGTGATGGGTGGGGATGCAAAAGCAGAGCAAGATGGGAATACTGCAGTGGAATCGCCAGCCTTTCTTCCTGTCAATTCAAGTCTCAAAGAAGTTGGGAATAAACTTGTTTATCTCAATTGTGCAGAAAGCTAAAGAGGAAGACAATAAACATGGTGTCAAAATTATTCCCAGCAGTAAGGATGAATTTAGCAGTTGTGATGAAAACAGAGAAAATTCACAAGACCCTCTGAATGTGCAGAAATCCCAGAGCAGAATTATGAAGCATGCCCTGGTTGAAGTCTCCATGCTGCTGTCTTGCCCATGAAATCATTAACATCAAGATCCATACATTATTCAACCTTTTCTTCTTCTCCCTGCTGGTTCCTGGAAGAGATGGCTGAAACTGATTGGTGCCCACTCTGGGCTGGCTGTGTGATCTCAGCAAGACTTGGACAGATTCGCTGAATTGGAGCAATGATCTGATGCTCCAGGAGAGTTCCTGAGAAGAACAGTTACAGTCCTCAAACTATGTGGGGTACATCCTAGTAAAGGACACTTAATAGAAGCAGCCACAGCAACAGGACCTCTTGCCAAGCTAATCATTATTCTTTGCACACAGGTCCTCCAGCCACAGAAAACAAAAGAATAAAAGTCTTATCTCTCACTGTAACTATAAAATAAAGTTCATAAAAATATTTTGCACTTCATGTTTTGAATGGGACCCCCAAAATTCATCTGCTGGAAACAATTCCAACACAACAACACTGGGATGCGTTTAGCTGGGGCCCTGGAGAATGGATTAAGGCTGGTCTAACAAGGACTGGATGAAGCAGGTCCTCTCTTCTCTGTACCTTGGTCTTGGACTTCCCAATTTTCAGAAATGTGAGAAAGTAAATGAATTTTCTTTATGAATTACCCAATCTACTGTATTTTGTTATAGATTCACTAATGGACTAAGAAAGTTTATCCATTATTAGAACAAATTAGAAGTTTAATTTTATCAGTTCCTGGATTAGCATTCATTAGAGAAATGAATAATCTTCAAATTTCAGTTACTTAAAAAAAATATTTCTATATTATTCATGTTATAGGATGCTTTTATCATGGACCTCTATAGGCTTATCTCTGTTTCTTGGGTCTTCTTATTATAAAATCCACTAAATATACCCTTCATAGTAAAATATATTTTAATTTTATCGCTTCCTAAAGGGGAAGAGAAATGAGTCAAACCACGTAATTCATTTAAAATATCTTCTCTAAGGTAGCAAATGGAAAAACATGTGCTCATGTGCCATTGGCTAAAGAAAAACACATGCCCATTCCTATGATTGACATGAGGAGTTGGTGCATTCCACCTATAGGGAGGGTAGAAAAAATCAAATGACAAAGAAGATGTGGCCACAGCACAGGGAGGAATCACTTTGGAAAACCATTCTAACTAGCATGCTCTCTTAACTATGAACAGATAACAGGAAAACTGTGTAAATACAAAGCCAAGAAAAACATACATAACTGATGATAATTCCTAAAGAAAATATCATCTAGGAGTAGGAAAAAATTATTACAAACGTTTCATGCTTTACAATAAATCAATAGGAATAGCAATTCAATAAATTGAGATTCTAACAGAATTTTAAATAGGAAACCAATAAAATGAAAGTCTGGGAAGGTAAAAAAAAATATGCAGGAAATCTTTCATCAACTGAAAGAAGCTTTAAGCACAAGGTTCAAGAGGACATGACTTTTTAATGGCAGGGCTGAATAATCACTAAAACTTATAGTGCTTAAAATTAATTATCTTATCTTTCAAGTAATGTTTATCAATTTCCAGCTATTTACTAGTGATTGCTTAGAGTGCTAAGGAGATAACATATCACCAAATAAAACAAATAAACTCCTGAATTCTAATTAGAGAAAACATCACACTCAAGGATGAAGATAGAATTGTTTAAACATTTGTGAGAAAAAGCAAATAGCTTACATAAGGTAAAGAATAGATAATGATTCTTGAAAGCAGAATCAATGTCTAAAGAGGGGAGCAAACATATATAGTATGCTGAATGAATGTAAGGAAATTATCCTTATCTATGACATTATCACAGTCCTTCTATGAAATTGTTCACAAATTATTAATCTATTCTTTCCTAGATATTATTCCATTAAAATATTACCAACAATCATAAGGCATATGCAAGTGCAAACTGCATCTTTAAAAAAAATTCTTACACTTAAAATCTTAATACTTATCTTCAATTCATTATATTCTCCCCCATTCTCAAGTTGACTTCATCTCTTTTTATGTTAATCTTTAAAATTATTCCTTGTCATAGCATTCACATTCCTTGTGCAAAGATTTATCTTTAATTCGGGGAAAGTCAACTGCCAACATAACAAATCTTATCACAACATTTTTTGAAGTTCTAAATTATGCTTTTGTATTTTACATAATCACATAGAATTTATAACAAATTCATATAGACCTTATTTGCACTTCAATTTGATGATCTTCTTAAGGTTCAAAATTACTATTTAACTACTACTCAGTTGTAAAACTAATCTTTTTTAAAAATGAGAAACACAATATATAAATGCAAATAAATGCAAAATAAATTTATACTTTGTTATGGAATTCTAAATAATACAGAGGAAAAAATCAAGTTGATTAGAAGAAATAAATAGGCAATGCCAACCAGGGTGCACCTAGGAATGCTAGTGAAATAAGGATGGAGGAGTTGGGGGGGGTGCAAGGTGTGATTGCAAAGCTGGACCAGGATGAGATGGGAAAAAGCAGTTCCTGACATCTGGGGATGAACCTTGCACTATTAGATATATGGCAGTGCCCTGCACTATTAGGTAGGTGGTAGTACTTGCCTATTCAACAGAAACAAATTGACAGAACACTACCAACAGACAAAGCCACCCTGACCGTGATGGATGAAGACAAAAATAAAACCATTTTGTAATCAGATGTAAATATGATAAACTATGAGCATTGCTCAAACTATAAATATAGGCAGTCATCTCCTGTGCAGGAATATATAACTCAGCTCCTTACTGCTTTATCAATAAGATAGATTGAGATGCGAATCAAAGCATGCCCACACTCCTTGACAGCCTCCAAATGCAGATCAAAGTCCTGTTTCCTCAGCCCTTCCTAAAATCACTGAATGTCAACTCAAATCCTAATAATGAATCTTTGCAACACCCCTTTTCTCCAACATCTGATGGTTCGCCTTGGTGGGCATTGTCCCACCTTGAGATGAACACTAAATTCAATGATAGGTTTATCATTCCTGATTTTTGATGACTGAGTGAAGGAAAGCAAGAGGTGCTAAAAGAAAAACAAATCTGAAAGAACATTTTTCCAAATGAATGGAAACATTAGAGGAGGGATCTGGAAAGAAGGGAAGTAGATGTAAAAAAAGTCCAGTACTTGAAGCTGAGATTATGGAGGAGCTGCCAGTTATTGATATTGCCAAGTTTGGAGAATGGCAATGGGAACAGACCCCCTCCCCCCTCTCCTTGCAGTGGTGGAAGGGAGAATAATGAGAAGGCAGGGCTCAGGGAACTCTAAAACCAGATCATTACAAAGATCATTCACATGAAGAAACCACAAAGAAGAGTACTGACACAGGATGACATGGAATCAAAAATTAAAACCTGGGCTGGGGATGTGGCTCAAGTGTAGCACACTTGCCTAGCATGTGTGAGGCACTGGGTTCGATTCTCAGCACCACATAAAAGTAAAATAAAGATTTTAAAATAAATATTTAAAAAAATTAAAACCTATAATTTATAAGTAGGTGCCAGTCTTTAGATAACCACAATATGGAAATTTATTATAGACTGGGAGCACCCTTGTCTGGGAAGCCACAGGGTGGTCCTTTGCAAAAACTCACATGTTGGTGGACCAAGATAGTAAAGTAAGCATTTTAAAAGCGGAGGGTGCAGATTTTTTTAAGTGATGGGCCAGAAGATACACAAATTCGTATCAAGTCATGGATACCTATGATGAGTAGTGACATTCTATGCACAATAGCGGTGGAAGTGTCAGGCAAGAGTTTAATGTGGCCACTGAATGTGGACAACTTGGAGGTGTCATGGGTCACCATGCTGCATCTTGACTTCATTTAATAGCTTTTAATGTGAGAATTGCATTTTGTAGAAAATAAACTTTTGTATTATTATTTTACTTAAGTATAGTTTGTATTTATAATGAACATATTTCTCTCTCTAGAAGCAAAATATGAAAGATTTTTCATTTAAATATTGTAGCATCTTTCAGCACCACATCCTGTTTTTCAAGCACAAGTTGTTGACTTAACACATTGAAATGTGAAAACCTATAATTTATTTTACACTCTTACCTCTGTGCCATGAAGTACTGAACAAAATATTAAATGAGTTTTAGTTTATGTTTCTTAAAATAGGGCAACCACACTACTTTTTAGAAGAGTTATAATATTAAATGTATATAAGCACTGATGGTTATGTAATAGATTTTTTAAAAGTATTTGTTCATATTCTCATTATTTCCATTCCTCTTTTTTTTTTTTGTGGACCAATGTGCATTTGATTGTAGCACTTGCCAAAAATCATATATGTATTTCAATTGTGGCATAGATGAGAGACTGCAAAGAAGATGCCATTGTTAAGGAAAAGACTACCCCACCAGACAGAAGAGATCTCCAGGTAGCCTTGAACCATCCCAGTTCCTATATCTCCTCCCTATTCTCCTTAAGAACTGTAGACTATGTTGGGACTTTAACATCTTATAGAGAGGAGGAGCTAGCTGACACAGTATGGGTTCTATCTCAGTATCCCCTAAAAACAAGATGTCCTCTAGTATTTTATTTCAGCACTTACCACTGCCCTGAGGTCTAAAATCCAGCTTTCTGAGGTGCTTGAGAAATAATGTAAGAGGGAAGGCTCATGCAGATAAGACTCTGTCCACCCCTGGGAACAGCCTTGGGGAACCAGGTCACAGTGAATCCTGGGGACTTTTCTTGCCCCTGCTGATTGCCTGTAAGTAACAAACCTGCTTCACCCAATTTGTGGTGTGTGTTGGGGGCGGGTGGCAGGTTATTCTGTCTTATGAGGCTCAGACACATTATTCACCAGTACTCATTGAGTCTACTTCAAAATATTGGCAAGGTTCAGTCTGATCAAACCTTTGTTCATTGGTGAAGCAGGAGGGCTGATAAATGTCCCCCCAACAACCAACACTGCATGTGGCCCAGGGCAAGAGACATCAACATGGAGATAGGGATGAACTAGTAGTTAAAAGTATGGGGAAGGAAGGTGGAAAGTGGGACACATCTTCCCTGAACAGACACAAATTAGCTGGCTGTCTGGATTGGGGCACAAGAAAGGAATATAGAAATGGGGGAGAATTGTCCATAATATCTCCTGGTTGCTGGGCACTTAGGAGAGTGTTTATTTTCAGGGGTATAAAGGATGGGATATGGGTACTCAGATCTTGTGGCACCTGAGAGGAAATAAGAAAGAGGTACTCCTGCAGTCTTTGGGGGTATCTAAGAGGAAATAAACACTTGCTCTCTGGCCTTCACAAGAAAACAGAACTTCTTATCGACACAGATGTAGAGAAATGCCAGGGAAGTCTTAGGTAGCCTGGGTAGGGCTCTTGTTTGATAAGGGGACATGTAAGATCCAAATGTCTTACACTGCATGGTGCAGTCAGAAATGGGGCTATGGTCTCCAGATCCCCACCAGAGTCCAGTGGCCTATAACCTCATCAAGATAAAAGGGGATAGACTAAAGGGATGAATTTTGAAGGGCTGGGAACAAATGCAGTGACCCGTGGTGCTTATTTACTAATGGTGCTTAGTTGCTTGAGAGCAGAGCCCTTGGGGCCATTCCAGTTCCCTGAGACTGCAGCTGCCTCTACTAAGTGCGCTGTAGACATTGACATTTTGGCTGCCTGTGGGACAGAACATTATTTCCATCTGAGTGCATATGCCTCCCCACAGCGAAGAATTTGAGCCAAAACAAGCTGGTCATATCCATTCCTGCCTGCCACCTAATTACTTAATAATGGGTTATTCAAAAAAGCAGTACTGCACACTTATTGTAGAATAGGACATCAGTTTGTCAATTCAAAACTTGTCACAGATAAAAATGTTAGAGTCTACCCTATTACAATGGAACAAACCAGTTTGACTAAAAAGTCATCCTGGTCATGGAGACCAATAATGGGTTATCACAGGCTGAATACGAAGGACACTTGGGCATGCACCTCTTGTAGCCTGGGGTGGACAAATGTAGGTTACTCGTGTGTACACTGGAAACATCATATCCACCCTGGAGAGGAATCTGCATCATGTTTTTAAATACCCCTCAGGACTTCACTTAGGCCAAGGAACATCCTTCACTGTACAAGCAGCATGACAGTGGGTACAGTCTCAAGGAAAATGATGTATTTTTCATGCACCTTGTCATCTGTAGGCCAATAGAGCCATTGAATAATGGAACAGATCACTCACACAGCTACTGAAGAAAGGATATTTAAGTGACCTCATAGTAGAGTGGTACCTTCATCTGATCAGGACACTAAACATCACGCTGTGGCATAGAGGTTCATGACACTGCCATAGTCTCAAGAACATTGAGCTTCAGGATGTGGAAAGTCATCTTCACAGGTACCTGATTAGCCTGTGCTTCTCAATCCAATCTCAGGTTCCAAACCACTGTTTTTCCTCTAAAGTGCACATCATTTGGGTAGTTTGCTATTCAGGCTGTCTTAGCACTCATACAGTCTCCTTCAACTCTGGTCTCAGTTGACCCTTCCTCTGAGTGACTCCCCTCTCTGGGATCCTACAGGGACGGGAGAAAAAGTCAAGGAATATCAAGGTGTTAGGTTCCCCCTAGTGGCTCTAGGCACATCTCTGCTCCTTCAGGAGATTAGGAAGCATTATGTTATCAGATGTGCCAAGTTTGTACAGAACATGACTCTTTTCCTGGATGGAAGCTGAAAGGTCTGGGTCAAGCACCAAGAGCAAGAGGGGCCCACACTGTTCGTAGTCTCAGGGCTTGGACAGAGGACCCAACTTACTACATCAACTCATTCCAACCTCTACTTGATAGGTAGAATATATCTGAGACTCCAGGAAGGATAGGCAATATGGGGTACTGTCAGCCCACTTTTCCTTAAAGACATGGCAAGAGAAGCCTAGAAATCTAGTGCTTCCTTAAGTCCCCCAAGCTGTGGCCTCTCAAGGTAACCTGGCAAAGTGGTTGGTCTGTTAAATGAGCCTTGTTCTACCAGCCCCCAGTGACCTTTTCATCCTGTGAGTGGTGACCTACACTGCATTCCCAATGCCAGGTTGTACCAATAGTCAGGGAGGATTACCCAGTGAGGCTCTGACACCCACCACAGGAGCTAGAGGTGCCCTGATTTAACTTAACTAACTCTGTGGCAAGATGCCCACTGCTGACTAGCATGACCACAACTGATTAGACTTTGATGCATTGGTAGATGCAACATACTCCTTTGACTATATACACAAGGAGTACCCCCGGGGCACCAAACAAAAACAAGAACTGAACTGGCTTTATTGCTCAGTGGTGTCTTTAGAACATTATCATACAGGGAAAATCAAGGTCATGAAACTCTGCCTTTAAGGGCACATGTCTGGTAGACATCAACACATCCACACCTATGATGGACCACTGAACACTAAATGGGAGGCGGGGTGCTGTGTGTACCCATGGGTTGTACCTTTCTCTGTGGGCTGGCTTAAGGTGACTTGAATATGGGACCGGAAACTTCATTCCTGGAAAGCTGCAGGATGGTGGGGTCTTGCACATCCGTTAAGATGGGGGTGCCCCTAGATATTAACTCCAGAGTGAAAGGCACCATTGGGTTAGCCATCTAAAGTTATACACCAGGCTCACCAACAACAGGACCAGAGTCATGGTGACTCTGAGTTTTAGTCCTCTGTGTCTTTGTCACCATACACAGGAGTCAGTGCTCATGAAAAAGAGCCACCCCTGACTCAGGAATATATTGCTTCCTCCTCTGTAATTTCTGTGGCAGCTTAGCAGATACATCACAAGTCCCTCAGGAAGGTTGCTTTAGACAAAATACTAGCTCTATAATTTCCTCTTTTTAAAATATTTTTTAGTTGTATTTGGTCACAATACCTTTATTTTATTTATTCGTTTATTTTTTATGTGGTGCTGAGGATCAAACCCAGCACCTCTCATGTGCTAGGCGAGTGCTCTACAGCTGAGCCCCAGCCCTACTCAAGAATTTCTTTAGCCCAACTGGGAGAAGTGTGTGACTGCTCACACCTCTGCTGTGCCTGGGTAAACACGTCCAGTTGTCAAACACAAGAGGAGGTCTGGAGGCAAATGTATTTGCTGCAGACTGTGGGGTTACCTGAGAGATCCTTTGTTCCTTCTTGGTTTGTTGTCCAAACATGTCTTCTTTGACAACTTGGCCATTTTTTTGTTATCAAACCAACTCTCAGACACCTCCCTCACCATGATTTTTCAGACAAGATTTAGATTATTGATAATTAAATGAGACTGCTGAAATCACCATGTATAGAAATGCTCTTGCAACAAATATTTCTTAAATATAGTGGGTTGAATAGTGTCTTCTCTAAATATGTGCCTACATGCTAATTACCCTGTGGCTGCTGCAGTGCTATTGGAAATAGGACTTTAACTGATGTAATTCAGTTAAGGCTTTCAAGATGAGATCATTGTCAACTTAAAGTGAGTCCTAAATCCAATGGCTTGTGTACTTAAAGGGAGAGGGAGATGACCCAGAGAGACACAAGAGAAGCCATACGAAAATGGAGGTAGATATTGGAGTGATGCATCTGTAAGTTCAGGAATGTAAAGATTTGCCAGCAACTAGGAAAGAAGCATGGAAGATTCTCACTAGAGGCAAACAGAAGGAAACACTCCTGCTGAAACCTTCATTGTGGACCTCTGGATGAACTATGAAATATTTCTGGTGTTTTAAGTGAAATGTGTGGTAATTTGTTATTATCACCCTAGGAAACTAATACAATAAAGAATGTCTATCATTTTCAGAAGCATTCCATTTTGCTCAATGGCAGTCCATAATTGCTCCTCCTAAAAATCCCTCAAATCAGTAAGTGACATCATTATTCCAATTACTCAAGTCCTGAAATGTCGGATTTATTGTTAATTTGTCTCACACCTACAACTAATCGTTCCAATTAAACCTGTCCACTAAACATTCAAAATACTCCAGAATTGTTTCTGTCAGCTTTTTCATTCCCGTGACTGAAAGATCTGAGAAGAACAGCTTAAAGGAGGAAAAGTTTATTTTGAATCACAATTTCAGAGGTTCAGTCCATGATTAGCTGACTGCACAGCTCTAGGCCCAAGGTAAGGCAGAAGCTTGAGCCAGGAGGGCCTTGCAGAAGAAATCAGCTCAGAATGTGATAGACAGGAAGCAGAGAGAGAGGTCTACTAGTCAGCTATAAAACCTAAAGTCATACCCCAGTCACATACTTCCCCCTGTCACATTCTACCTGCCTACAATATCCATCTAGCTAATCCATATGAGTAGATTATCCCCACTGACTAGGTTGAAATTTTCATTTTCTAATTATTTCACCTCTGAAAATTCTTGCATTGTCCCACTCATGTGTTTTGGGGGGACACCTCATATCTAAACCACAACATTCTGTGCCTGCCTCCCAAAGCTCAGGTCTATCTCATAACACAAAGTACTTTTAATCCATTTCTGGAAGACTGCACAGTGCCAAAAGTCCAAGTAAAATCTCATCTGAATCAAGGAAAACTCTTGGATGTTTTCTCCTGTAAGGATCAAGAGCAAGTCACATATATGCAATATATAATGGCACCTTGTAAACCTTCCCATTCCACAAGGGAGAAATAGGGGCATAGAAAGACAGGAAGGGAACAAAGCAAAATTGAAATTACTCTGGGCAAACAGGTCCTGTAGCTCCCAGCTCAGCATCTGGAACACATGGCAATGTGTTGTTCTTTCCAAAGGGTCTATGTAGTTCTGCTCCGTGACCTTCCTTGGTTTATTTCTGCTTGATTCCTGCAGCTTTCCTCTGCAGTCATCCCCTACTACTGACACCTATTAATCTCAGGGTTCTCCACCAAAGCTGTGGCTTCCTTCTCTCATCCCCATGCATCACATTCTCTGGGGCCAACCACAAGGACTCCAATCCTGCTACACTTAGCCTGGTATTCCAGACCTTCCTATGAAATCTGTGGAAGCTTCTATGAACCCATATCTCTAGCATCCTGCATTCATGCAGAACCAACCACACAGTTGATTGTAAGATCTGTCACCACTTTGAGCAGTAGCAAACCTTCCTGGGATCATGGCTGCAGCAACCTCAGAGTGCCTGGATGGCTGAGCAAAGTGTAACAACTTCCTAGGCTCCACTGTACCATCAAGGTGCCCCTGGTCTCATCCTTGAGCCTGAGATGTTTGTGGTCTTGCCAATTCCTAAGATGTCTTCAAACCATCTTTCCTATTGTCTCTTTGAAAAACAACTTAGTATTGTTTTAGTGACTGTGATCTTTTTAACAGTCACAATTTTCTTAATCCAAGTTTTACTCACACTTTTTTGGCCAGATTTTAAATTTTTTAAATCTTTCTTCTCTGCTTTCTGTTACTTATTATCATAGTAAACTTGGATATAAAGCTTCCAGCTATTATCTATGCAACCCCTGAATGATATGCTGCTTTGAAATTTCCAGTGCCACATTAATTAGCCCATCACCTTTAAATTCAACCTCACAGAAATTCTCAGGTCATGGGCAAAATATAGACCAAAAATAGACTAAAATATAGATCTTCTTTGCCAAAATGTAAAACAAATGTCCTCTCGTTCAACTTCAAATAGATTTCTCCTATTCCTCTGAAAACTCCTGGATCCAGTCTCTACTGCTGATCTTGTATCAGCATTCTGATCTTTGGGGCTCAAACCACAATTGCCCCTTCAGTTCTGCTTAAAACAATCTAAAACTTGTCTAGCTTTCATCTATTAACTTTTCAAAATGTCTCTGCTTTAAGCCAGTCCCAGAGGCTTTTGAACCACAGGGTCAGATTAGTCACAACCATGACCCCACTTCTCTATAATGGTTTCTGGTTTAGTTAGCATTTCATCACTGCAACCAAAATACATGACAAGAACAATTTAGAGGAAGAAACATTTTGGCTCATAGATGGCTTCAGAGGTTCAGTCTGTGGTTGGCCAACTTCATCACTCTGGGATTAAGGTGAGGCAGAACATCATGGTGGAAAAAGATGGTAAAGAAAAACAACAAAGTATGTGGCACCAGGAAGCAAAGAGAAAGCTCTGCTCACCATGAACAAAATATAAACCCCCAAATCATGTCCCTCAGTAACCTACCTTCTCTAGCAACATCCTACCTGCCTACAGTTACTGACTAGTTAATCAAAAAAGTGCATTGATGCACTGATTATGTTATACTTCTCATAATCTAATCATTTCATATCTGAACATTCGTGAATTGTCTCACATGTGAGCATTTGGGGGACTCCTCTTAGCTAAATCATAACAAGAATCTTCTGTTCATCCCCTTGCCATCATCTCACCCAAAGTAGCCATCATTTTTTGTTCAATGTATTAAAGCGCTCACAATTGCACTCATAATTATGTTTGCCATTCAAGGTCCATTCTCCCCCATCTTCCATACTTCCTGATCATCAGGACACTGACCTATATGTATTGTAGCAGATTTTTGCCCTCTGACTTGGGAAAAGTATCAGCATAACTTAGAGTGAAAATAAAATCAGGTCACTCGATTTATTTCTCTAACTCCTCCTGGGAGAGAGTGTGGATGGATTAGCTGAAGATTAGCAATATCTCTCCACCACAAACCACCACTTATTTAAGGGATTTTGATTTTGTTTAAAGCAAAACTGTCCATTGAATATAAGCAAAAAAAACAAAACAAAACAAACAACAACAAAAAAGCACTCTTTTATCAACTACTGTGCTGTCCATTTAACCCTAATTTGTAGGGGTAATTCTTTTTTTCACCCTTTAACAAAAACTTCATTAATGCCCATTATTTAATGAGACTCTCTTATATAATAAAAAGTTGTCTACACATGTTGGTCAAAAAAAAGAAGAGAAGGAGAAGAAGAAGAAGAGGAGGAGGAGGAGGAGGAGGAGGAGGAGGAAGTAGTAGTAGTAGTAGTGGTGGTGGCAATATTTTAGTCTTTAAAAGTCTTAATCTTCTAATAAGCATAGTTTTTAAAACAGTCCCCTAGAGAATTCCTGGAGATACTGTGCTCCTGGGATTGTGTTGGATGGTGGAGTTTACCTTAAGATGGAGAAATTAAGCCAGGTATGGCTGACTCATGCTTTAAATCATACCTGTGTCTTTTGTTGTATTCTGCTTTACATGTTTGAGACTTTTAATGGCTCTTAGTACATGTGCCTTTGACATAGACAGTTAACTGTCAGGAAACCAGTCACTTCCACTCTCCCCATGTCCTGGTCCTATCCCCATAGGTGAACCATAGAGACCTTCCATCTGGATCACATTGCTCTAGAAGGCTGCCCTTTGGGGAGGGCTCTTTCCTAAATGGCCTCAGTCTGATTGCCTTCTGGAGTGTTCACTTTACAAAGGAAAGTCACCTTCCTGACCAGGCAAAATGATAGAAGTGTATCTGCTTCCCAAGTAAGCCTCTCTTCTCCTTAGTCATCATAGAGGAATTACTGTCCAATACTTCTTTGGTGACATTTTTCAAATGTGAATCTGTTTCCTGTCTCTGGAGTTCCCCAGACTTGGTAAATTTCAGTCTCTCATATGGTCCTGTTGACAGAAGCCAGGCATGGACAGAAGCACTCCCTGCCTTTGAGAGAGGGTGGGAATCACACTATACATATGACTATCTTCATAAAAATTCTGGCAACTTTTTGCTATTGAGTGATTCTATGCACCCCTACCCCAAATTTATATGTTAAAACCTAACCTGAAAGTGATTGGACGTGACTCCTTTGAGAGGTGGTTTTGTCAGGCAAGTAGAGTTCTCATGATTAATATTAGTGCCACTTTAAAAGACTCCAAAGAGCACCCTTGCCCTGCTTGCTATGTGAAGACACAGTGAGAAGACAAAGTCTATTAACCAGGAAGTAGACTCTCAGCAAACCTGGAATCTGTTAGAGTTTTCATGTAAAACTTTCTAGGTACTAGAATTATGAGAAATAAATTTCTACTTTTTTATAAGCTAGCCAGTCTATGCCATTTGATTGTAGCAGTTCCAACAGAATCAATAAGCTTTCAAATCATTAAATGAAAATTTGACTAAAACTGGCCCCAAAAGTTTTAAACCACTCCTTTTGTTTGTTTTCTTTTTGCAGTTCTGGGAATCAGTTCCTTTGAAGGTCTAACATTCAGCAGGTTACTCATTCCCTTGGTTTGAATCTCTATACCTTCAGTGGTCTGCAGCCTAATTTTGCAGTATGGAAGAATATGTAACTGTCCACTGCTTTGTCTTTTGTCTTTTGCTGAAGAGAGAAAAAGAATGTTCTTTTAATTGGCATCATCAGTATTAACTTTGGTTTGGTGTTTTCTACAGTTATATTAGAACCATGCTAGTGGCAAAGATTATTTTTTAAAAAAAATACAGTCACAGTTCACAAATCATCTTCTACATGTCAGGCACTATGTTAGGATGGAATCCTCCCACCACACTGCTCAGTAGACATTATTCCTATTGGGCAAATAAAAACAGGAAGAACAGGGAAGAGAAGCAAATGTGCAAGTTTACAAACATTTGTCAGTAATGACTTAATCTTCTAAAAGAAGCAAGAGCTCTTTTGCAGGATAATTCCATGTTGCATGAATGCATGTGGCTTTCAGTCTCTCCTTCTCAAAGCTTCAGTTTGAAATCAGCTCCATTTGAGGGTGAAAGACCTGAGCTGAGATCTCATACAGTTGTAGTTTAAATCCCCATTCGTCCACTAGTGAGCTGTATAATTTGGTACAAATTACTTAAATGCTCCAACACTGAGTTTTTTTAATATACAATCATGGAAAATTTAAATAAAACTCCCCTAAATCCTTTATTACTGCAAAGAAATTTAAAGGGATAATGTAAGATAAGAAAAAATACACAAAGCTCCCAATGTGATAGATATCATCATCATCATCATCATCATCACTCTATTAAAGATATAAGATGTAGAATAATTCATGTAGGCTTTGGAATCAGGAGAAATGAGAGGGATTCTTGGCTTTGGCAAGCTCTGACTTTGAACATATTTCCTAATATTTATAGTCTTCAGTGTCTGAATCATAAAATGTCTTTGATTATAATATTTACCCTTCCAGATTGTTGGAAGGATTTAAGATAATCTGTTTTAAGTGTCCAGCGTAGGCACTCTATAAAGGCTAACCTACTATTCTTCTTAGCCTGTAAATGCCTGTTCAATACTTGGGCACACAAACGTCTGAATGTGCCACTTGCAAATTCAATAGGGCCTATTGTAGGGTGTTTGAAAGCCATCTTGAACACTGTCAAAGAAAACTATTGATTGTTTCCTGGATATTTCAGGTATGTTGCTCCAACACTACCTGAAATAAAACAGCCTAACAAAACATTACAGCATATTTTGTCCTTGACATTGCTATCCTAACATGTGTAATTTGCTATGAGCAGTCCTGACTAGAGGGTTTTTAGCCCTCTCAGTAATTTGCTTTTGGTATTAGAAAGTTCTTGTAACCATCTGATATGGTTTGGATGCAGTTTGAATGTGTTCCCAACGATTCATGTGCTAGAAGATTGGTCCCCAGTGATTCTGAGAGCTGCTGGGAACTTTAAGCAGTTGGGCTTCAGGTGTCCTTGCAAGGGATTACTGTAGTTCTTTCTGAACCCTGAGTAGTTTCCATGAGGTCAAGTAATTAAGGAAGGAAATGACGCAGGATTTTGCCTCCCCCCTGGTTTCCTATCTGCCTCAGTGATCTGTTCTGTACATGTTCCCTCCATTGGTATAACATCTGTCCCAAGGCCCACATCTTCTTCCTAAGAAAAGAATGTAATCTATGTTTCTGGGATAAAGTTTGCAATCTCTGTGGTCCTATTAACATGTGAAGGGTTTTGTCATGATATGCAACATAGAGAGCTATTAAAATTTTTGTAACTCCTTCCCACAGAAAACTTCCTTTCCATTTTTAACTTTACACATTAAGTTTTAATATTTGTAGTGTATCCAGTAGATCAGATATAGTTTAAAGCTTTCCCTGGGGCAGAGGGAGGATGGGGGAAATGCAGAATAATTCTTTTTTAAAATAAGAAATGTTTACCTCTTCTTTGTGTTTATCTAGACATGATATTAAATAACTAGAAACACATTTCATTTATGTCACATAATTTTAAATCTTTAAGAATTTATTTTTCTTTATCAAAATCTTATGTGTGTTCTTTTATCAGATATTGTGTTTTACAGATCATAGAGAGCTGGCAGTGTTTCTTAGTGGTGGATTGCATAGTCAAATTGCACAAGTCTAGGAGTTAATGCCTAACAGTAAAAACAAAGAAGAGAGAAAACAAAAACATATGCAAAAAATATTTTAAAGGATTTGAAAAGTTCATAATATAGGCAAACAGTTACAGTTTGAATCCTGAATGACCCCCAAAGTCTCATGTTTGAAGACTTAGTCCCCAACTGAGTAATGACCAGAGGTAGCACATTTGGGAAGTAATGGGACCATGAGGACTCAAACATTATCAGTGAATTGACTCATTTGATGCATTAATAATTAATTTGATGAGCTGAATGTACTACTTGGAGGTGGAGGAAATTGTATGCAGGTGGTGCATTATCTGGAGGAAGTAGGTCACCTGGGAACATGTCCTTAGGAACTACATCTTTTCCCTGGCCCCTTCCTTCCTCCATCCCCACCCCTGCTTCCTGATGCCATGAGCTGGGAAGTTTCCCTCTGCTATGAATTTGCCTTGACATTCTGCCTTGACTGAGCCCCAAAGCATTAGAACAGGAAGACCATGTACTAAAACTTCTTAAATCATAGTTTTATCTCTTTAAGTTGCTTATTTGGTCATAGCAATAAAATACTTAACACAAAACCTTAGTCAGCAATTCATAATGAAAGTAAATGAAAAGGGAAAAGGGCAAGACTGAATATAATATAAAACAAATAAAATTATTAGAAAGGCAAATCTCAAATACAATTGCTGCAATGGGTGGGCATTTTCTAATTCTTAAACATTTTAAAAAACAACATAAAAATATGAAAGTCTTTTAAGCAAAAAAACCCCTTATTTTCCATAATGTAGTTCATGACCCACTAATTGACATTTAATCTTGAAATAGTCTTTCCAGTGAAATGTTATTGCTATATTCCTTTCTTCAAATAAGTTATCATGGTAAAATAAAGTGATATGTATTCTAGAGGTGTTTTATCTCCTGTGTTTCCAACTGAGGGCTTTGCATTGTAGTGTGATTTCTCCAATATTATTAAATCTGACTCTCCACTTACAATTTGCAATTATGCCTAATTTTGCAGATTCTCTATAAAGGTTCTTCTTTTTTTAAACCTTTCATAATTCAATAAGAAGCTGTAGATTTGCCAGGAATTTCCTTTACATTTGGAAAGAAATCAACATTGGAAAAAGTTTAGCAGCTGGCACTAATGAAATAAAATTGGATTAACTTAGTGAAATTGAATATATTCAATGAAAATAGGGCTGTCCAATGGCACCAGTTGGTCGCTTTACTGAATTAAATGTAATTTTGAAAATATGTTTCACTGTATATTATGTTTTGTTAATCTCACAATAGAATTCCTCAGAAAAACTGTCACTCTTACTATTTCAGAGAAAATAAATCTTGGGACCACAGATTATAGCTTTTAGGTTCAGGAATACTCTCTGCTACGGATTGATTTATGTTTTTGTCTCATGTCATTTTATCAAAATGCTCTTCAATATATTTGACAAGCAGTGCTTATTAGGCAATAAGTAATACCTCATAAATAACATTTTCATTATTCCAGATACCCACCAGGTAATTTGTTGATTACATTCAAACTGTCTTCTCGTTTTAAAAAGTGCACAATTGCAGAACTATTTTGGGAGGGCAGTTTTATTTTTTTTCTCAAGTCTATCGCACATACATTAAAGGTATTTAAATTTTTTTAAAGTGAAATCACTTTTTAAATTTTCATTCATCACATGTGTTCATAGCTATGCATCTAAAGTAAACAAATATTGTGTCCAGGGATCTTAAAGAAATTTTTTTTATTATCACATTTAAGATCCTGGCCCCATGTTAATTGTGGTAACACTGGCATCTTTGCTGATGGTGTCACCAGTGACGCAATTTTTCCAAAGGAGCCGTCAATTGGCTTGGTGTCTTGGCATTTCTGTGTCTTCCTCCCTTCTACTAGTGATGGTCTAAAATTTGGGGGCCAACAGAGGTGAGGCAAGAACCTCACCCCCCCACTGGTGCTTAGGCCTATCCACAAGCATGGCTGAATGCTGGACCGGTAGTCAGTGACGGGTTGATCTGGTTGCAGTGGATTCAACCTAAGACAGGAAGTTGACGCCCAAAGGTCAGCTCTCCCATGACGGGTAAGAACCACATGTTGAATTGGACAACCTACCAGGCACGGTCCTAAGCCACATTGCTTGTTGTTTAATTAATCAGAAGGGGGGAGATGCTGAGGGCCATTACCAAGTAGGTATTGACGCATCGTAATCCTTGCCAGTGTACCCCATGTTAAATGGACTTGCCTTGGAAATTTGCTGCGACCTTGCTTGTGTGTTTGAGAAAGATGACCCTGCTCAAGGTGATCGAGGGTGGATCCAGGTTTGAGGAAGTATCCTGCAGGTTTGAGGAAGTATCCCGGTCCTTGGGCTTAGGGTGTTCCCGGTTTAAGGCGTTTCCCGGTTTAAGAATATGGGTTTTAGGGAAGTTGAGGTTGAAGATTATTGCTGCTGGGATTAGGGTGTTCCTGTTGCTTGTTCCCGTTGAGTTCTCGTGAGATTCAAATGGGATTTTGGAAAAAGCCTCGTGGAGTAGGTGAAGTGTGCGGAAGAACGAGACTGCCCCTGAACGTGTGTGGAGGCTGGTGTGAGATCCGGAATAAAGAATTGCTGATTGAACCTAAAAAAAAAAAAAAAAAAAAAAAAAAAAAAAAAAAAAATAAGATCCTGGGAACATCTCATAGCTAGAGGAATTTTACATAGAGCCTAATTTCTCTCTCTCTCTCTCTCTCTCTCTCTCTCTCTCTCTCTCTCTCTCTCTTTCTCTCTCTCTCTCTCTCTTTCCATTTTGGATGAATCATAGAGTACTTTTCATGTCTCAGGAAATCCTAACTCCCCAGCTACATAACCTGTATTCCCAAAACATAGTGATTTGAAAGAACAACATAATTTATTTTTCTCTTATTTCTGCAACTTGGGAAGGTTTGTCAGGAACCTCTCTGCTCAGCTCTAGGCAGTATTCATTTTATTTTCCATTTTGGATGAATTTTCAAATGATTTTAAATCCCACCTTCATGACCAATTTTCCCCAAACAAAGTGGATCCACTTTCAAGTCACTACTCATGGCTGCTCATGTGTCCAGGCTTAGAAGTCTAATTTTTTTCATTGAGGGTCTCTCTATGATCTCTGCCTTTCCTTGTGGTATGGTGAAAACATAACAAGCACAAATGTCCCAGAAGAAGTAGGCAAGGGTGGTTCTTTTGGAGAAGGCAGCTCACTTTTACCATAGAAGATCACCATCCAAATTCAAGAATAAGGATTGTGGAAGCAAGGCTTCCGCTGAAGTATCAGAAGCACAGGGTAATGAGAACCTATGGAGTGGGAGAAATTGTGGCAAATATTTTCAGAAAATACAATGTCATAATTGGTCCCTTGACCACAAAAATTTAGATTTCTCCCACATGCACAGTATGTTCTTTCTTTCCTCAAGGTATATCTCATTGCACAGAGACTGAAGTCCAGAATCTGCCATCTAATCAAGTCCAGGAGTGGAGGCAGCTCTTGGGTCCTGTTAATGACATACAATTTCTCCAATACTGTTTCTCATCATCTGGTAAAACGAGAACTAAAAAAAAAACGAACTATTTTTCCAACACATGCATATATTAGTAGGTCAGGTAACAGGAATGGGATTGGTGTTATGAACACTACCATTCAAAAAGAGGAAATTTAAAGAGCATAGCAGTTATCAGTGTGTCAATGAAATGAAGATAGACACATGTTGCCAATTCCTTAATTGGGCTCTAATCTACCAACTGGGAATTGTTTCTTGTAATGCTTTTCACCACCCTCTGGACTACTAATCTTGTTCTGAGTCACCCTTCCTGTTCTAAGAAATAGTGTGTCTGCAATTTTCTGAAGTCAGCTTCCTACCCACAGACTCATGGGAGTCTAAGGCAGCATTTCATTTTGTAATGTCTCTGACATTGCCTGCAAAAGTCTGATGCAATTTCTTCAAAAACTTTTAAGGCTTTTTGCTTATCAATTTATATTCCACTCTGATAGACAAAAGCTATATTTCAAGGTGAACCCTTCTCTACTCCCTACTCCACATTAAATTTCTGCAAGGAAATGGACCCAGCTTTCCTAAAAGCCCTACTGTTTAAGTGTTGGAGAAACATACTCTTCCTAGAGGACTCTGAAAGGGTCTATGAAGCATCAACTCTAAGTGTTTCTGAGGTCTGGAAGGATCTCACAGATCTACACTGAATGAGGTTTTTATCTGCAAACCATTTCTTAATTTTAGAATAGCTTGCCATCTGCAAAGTATGGAAATGAGAAACAGTGTTCTGATATAATTCCAAGCCCATTAATTCCTGTTGTATTTATAATTCTATAACGACTTAAAAGTTAAATTTTGCTTAGAAAAGTACTAATGGTTTTTTGTTGTTGTTTTGTTTTTAATCTCTCTGCTCTCACATTTTCTTACAGGCAGCTAGAAGAAGCAGACTTGAAATCCTATACTCTGTATCCATATTATCTTTGTCTGCATCAAGTAAACCAAGTACATTTCCTATCCTCTGCCTCAGTGCAGGTGACAGTGATGGCAGAATCTTTCCCATGCCATCATAAGGGTCCCTTTTCCTTCATCCTCTGATAGCATCTCCTTGCTTTCCACTAAGTCTTTGCTGCAAACACTGTATCAATGTTTCCTTTGGCTTTTGGTAGCAATTCACCATCAGTTATTTGGGGGTATCACCCACCACAATTACAAAGCCAATCTTACTTCCTTAAGTTGTTATGACAGCAGTATTCCACTCAGGCTACCGAAATCCGATCCCGTGATTTATTTCTATGAAACACTGTTCCCACAGTTTAAGTGCTGAAAACAACAATAGTCCATTGCCTTGCTTATAAATATAAATCTGAGCGGGGATTGCTGGAAAGTGGGTGCCGGAGGACATCCTGGAACCTGGGTCTGTGGGGCTCAGACTCTATTCTTTTCACGCAGGTTTCGCCACAGATATCTAAGATGTCCTCATGATGTGGCAACCAGGTTCAAAGTACAAGTGTTCCAAGAGAATCAGGCAGATAAAGCATTGAATTTTAGGTTCTAGTCTGAAAAGGCATTTCCATTATTATCATTAGCCTGCCATTGTTCTGGAGGAAGAAAGAACAACCCAACCTCTTGATGAGAGGTCTCTCAAATCCACTTTGTGAAAACAGCAGGCCCAAGGCAAGTATTGTGGCCACTTTTGGAAAATGTGATCTGCCACATTGCATGGTTATTTTATGTCTTTGGTGCAGTAATATGATCATTAAACTATAGATATAATAGTGCAATGATGATTAGTTAGAATATAATATTTTTCCTGTGGATCTGTTTATTTTATCCAATTTATTGGCCTTCTATTTTTCCCCCTGTGTGCTTTCTCCTTCACACAAAAAGATATCAACTTTGATTGCATCTGCAGTTAGAGGAAATGTTCATTTTCTGGATTTTAACAAAACTCGTTACTTACTTTTTCTAACTTATGTAAGGGGGAATAAAAGGCTTATCAAATATTTCTACAACACAAGATGCTAGATGATGAACATGGATTTTAATATACTATATATACAAATTTTCCCTTCCTTCTTGAAGTTAAAAATGAGTTTTAACAACTTTCATTTAAAAAAAAAGTATTAATGTTTAGCTTGTATCTTGGAATTTATGTCATAATTTTATTTTCATACAATTTAAGGTCTGTAACACAAATATAGTAAATTTTCTGCCAAGTGGATGGTTTTAGTCAAATTGGGACTTGACTTCTTGAAATTCTTTTCTGCAAGCGTAGAACATTTAATTTAAATAAAGAATCTACATTGACTTTAAAGATATTTACCACATGGAAATTTTACTAACAATGTTCAATAGTAAAGCTAATTACCTCATAAACTGAACACACACACGTACATATATTCAGGCATATATAACATATATGGTTATGTAGGTGTGTATTTATAACTCTCTTTATCCATGGGAAATTGGTTTTAGGACCCCCTTTGGATTCCAAATCCCACAGATGTTCAAGTTCTTTATATAAAATGATGTAGTATTCACGTATCATCTGTGCAAATCCTCCCACGTACTTTAAATAATCTCCAGATCATCTATGAGAACAAATATAATATAAATGCTATATATATGGTTGATACACTGTTTTCCTTATGGATAATGTTTTTCTTGAATAATAACAAGAAAAAGAAAAACATTTTACATGGTCAGCACAAATGTGTTTTAGATCTGAGATTGGTTGAACCTCGATGTGAAACCAGCAGATGTGGAACCCCAAAATGCAGAGGCCAATCATGTGTGTGTGTGTGTGTGTGTGTGTGTGTGTGTCCTATAACAATTCCTTCAAAGAGTGAAAAACATTTTCTTTCTGCGAAAAAGGATCAGACCCCAATATAGGCTTAGCAGTTGCAAAATTATTATTTACATGTGTTGCTTTCAATCTCTTTTATAGATCTCTGTATACAAAAATATTATCTTGAACAAAATAATGGAATTTTCCTCTTCAATGTGAAAACTGAGCTTGTTTTTTGCAGCACCAGCACTCAATTCAGGATTGAATTTGAGATAAGCGCAGAGATATTTTCAGCTGAAAGGAGATGATTGTTTCCTTGTTCTTGAGGCTTGTTAAACATGGCAGCATGTAAGAAGCTGAAAACCACACCAAGTGTTCCCTGAGCAGTGAGTGGCAGGATACTTATCTTTCACATAATCCTGAATTTATCTAAGGGAAAAATAGAATAAATCTCATCCTGAATAGATAATCAGACAGGCTGCAGCTCATAAAGTTCTACTCTTTTACAAAGCCGAATTCTCATGATTAACAGAAAATTCAGGGAAAGGGCCACTTATCCAATCATACACTTGTGTTGAAAAGAGAAAAAAAAATTACTAATTTTTATCTGCAGTTTTTCTAGGAGATTTTTAATACTTGATATTCTACCTCACTCTCAAACCCTATCAGTAGTTAAAAATATTTCAAAATTTTCTTTTATAACAAGATTTTTCTGAAGATTTTGCTTCCTTTTGAAGCCAAGAGTCTTCTCCCTTGAATTGAGAAGGTCCTGAGAGGATAGCTCCCATTTCTCCCAGAGCCTTGGAACTGACTCCCATGAGGACAAAGTCAACTAGTAGGACAGTTGCTGAATCCATTTAGCATTTCCCAAGTGTCCAGAGCAGAGAGTCAATTATGATCTTTGAAGTGAGCAGAGACAGAGGCGATGTTTTTCTTGGAAATTCCTCAGTGCAAAGGTGCAGATTGAAGATTGCCCAGTTGCTATTGTGACATCTTGTTCAAAAGGGGGTTCTGTGCCAGCCACAGAGCTGTTCAGCTGTTGAACTCAAGTTCAAATGCCAGCTACCAGGTTTAGAGAGTTATGGTACAACCTGATTATAATTAGGTTGCATAGACAGTTATCCCTCACTTTTGAGTGCTTTGAAGAAACTTTCTCATAATAAATCCTTTTAATGATATAACCTAAACAATCAACATGCTGAGCTGACTTGTGGTCACAGCACTCCATCTGAGTGTGGTACCCACTGGACCCAGCTTTTTCTGTATTTGTGAGTCTGTTTGTTTTTTTCTAATCTCCCAGTGCCCCTGGTCCAGGTACCTGAATCAACCCATCATACAGGTCTCAACACCCAAGTACTTAGGCACAGTTACTTTCTAATTTCTTGAAAGTAGCCCTGGAATTTACCTTTCAGCTCACATTCCCAGTTAAGAGCTCATCTCCTGTTGAGCCCACAGATTTCTACAAGGAGCAGGAGATTTATGTGTTCTTTGGCCAAGTCTCCATAGAGATGTTAAATGGTTTCCCATGAAATAGCCTATTTTAAATAATGGTAATCATTTGTGGAGCACCTCCTAGAATGTTTTTCCTTTCATCTTCAAGAATTTATGACACCAATCTATACCTGTGAAGAAAGCAGCCTATTGATGATGTCAGAGTTTTTTTCTTCATTAAAAGAGAAGCAAGGTCTTCCAGGGAATCCACCATTGATGAGCCAATTGACCACCAATCAGCACAGCTGCCAGCACAGCACCTCCTAGTCAGGGCTTTTTGTTTCTGTAAGTAAAGACAAAACCTTCAGCCTTCACTTGTCCCTGGCAGCTCATTGCAGAACACAAACTTTTGCTGCATTTTGCCATTACTGACAAATTTTACAAATGCTACAATATAACTCTTATTCAGAAAACCTGATGACTCGTCAATTTGGACAGAAAAGCTGTCGTTGACATGTCATGAATATGTCAACTTATGTTGCCGTGTGAGAGGGAAGTTTCATCGGTTTCTTGTACAGAAGTTGCTTGGGCATTTTTATCCCCTGTCTTGTAACATTCTGGCATCATTAGTTCCTCGCCAACTGTGTGACTTTTCCTTTTCTGGGCAATAAGTTATGCTGCTAAATAATTTATTTCTTGAGTCTTTTAAATGACTGTGAATTTTAAACAACAGTTCAGCTTTATTTTGAGATTCTGTTCACTGTTGAAGTAATCAGCATCCCTACTTGTCAAATAACTTTGACTTTTTAATAAGTGGCTTTTCCATTTTGCTGGTGCTATTGATACATTTTAAAAATTGTTCTGCACAAATGATGTGTGATGGCAAAGGACAGCTGGGATGTCCAACCCCAATGACAAGTATCCTTCATTGTGAAGACAGACTCCTCTCTTATTATGTCCCTTGCTACATTATTATATGAAATGGTTTAAAGCATTGTGTTTATGTTTTTGACAGAAACCTGACCAGGAGTCAACTAGGCATAGAACTTTCTTTTTTCATCTCACCTATTTCCTTCAAAACCTGCTTCATTGGACCATCAGACATGCTTGTAAAGTAACTATGTTAATCAACAGAAGGGCTTAATAAATAACTAAGAGGTAACATTTCAAAATATATAAAAACAATACGTTTCCTTTCTAACCTACACAGTCTGTACTTGGTAACGTTTACAACAGCAAAGCAGGGGGCAACTGAGTCATGGGAAGTAAAGTGCTTTCATTGGAATGGAAATTTCCCTGGGCTTCTCTCATTCCTGCAAAGTGGGTCCACTTAGGAAGTCCCCTAGCTTCCTAAAGAATAAGTCATAAGGACAGGCTGACCTCACCTGTGGAATCCCTGCTCTCTGAACTAGTATGCTCAGCAACTGTCAGTGGCTTCTCTGATCTCATATCAAAAAACAAGTCAAACTAACATGTTCCTTCTGCTCATGGCTAGATGGGGGCTAAAGGATTTCTAATAAAAACGCTAACAAGATGGCTTCCTTGCTGCCTCTGAATGGAAGTGCTGGCATTTTGTGAAACAGGAACTTCAAACAAATGCATTTGGCTTGTTCTGCTTTTTGTCATGTTCTCTCAAGGAACTTGGCATAAATCATGGAAATCACAGATTCCACAGAATCCCAGTAGAAGCTAAGTAATGATAGAGCAATTTCTACCTGTTATTGAGCAATTTGAAATGCTGTCATGAAGAGGCACTTCATTACTTGCTGGGTGTTTTAGTCATATTTGCACATTTCTCTGCTCTTCTGGAACTATGTCTATGAGTTCTTGCTAAATAATTCTTTCCTGAGCAGAATGAAATAGATCATAAGGAGAAGTAACAAAAAAAAATAAAAATTAAAAAAATCCCCACTTACTCCATGCTTTTTAAGAGACAGCAAATCTAACTGGAGAAAAGATGGATAAATTCTGAAAAAAAAAATTAAAGAACTAAATGTAAGAATAAGAGAAAGCCAAATGAAAGAAATACTTGACCATGCTAGGAAGAATGGCATGGAAACTCAGACCACAGACAGCAGAACACTATCAAAGTACAAATACAAACATTCTGACACCATCAGTTTGGCAATGTGGAAATTTACCAGAGCTTTGTGCTCCTAGAAAACATGGAAGGTTACAAATCCTCCAATTCCTTTGTCTTCTGGAAAGTGATTTACTGAAAGGAAACACCTTCTAAATCACATAAGTAAGAATAGAACTTATGTGCCTTTGTTAACCTTTGACAAGACCAGACAAGAACCCTCTATGTTCCCATTTTGACTCTCATAAATGAGTAGGTGAAATGTTCATGCCCACTGATCAATCTGGAACAAATGCCTACTAACTTGACTTCCCCAAACTTAAGTCACACTTTCTGCCCTCTCCACAGGTCTTGGACCACAGATCTTACCTTTGAATTGCATACAACCACTCTTGATGACCCTCTGTGAGAATCCCCTAACTCCAGGGAAAAATTTTCCCTGATCAACCTTTTTTTGATTTTGTTGATTCCCACTCCCACATACCCAGTTTTTTTTTTTTTCCCATTCTTGTTGACTCTTCTGCATTAAAATAAAAAAAAAAAAAAAAAAAAAAAAAAAAAAACCTTCTGTCTTTGAGACTCACACAGATCTTATGCAAACCTTCCTCTAATTACCATGGGCCCCTCCCACTTCACAAAAGTCCATTCTGACTGCTTCTGTAGTCTTTTCCCATAGTCTTAATACTGGAATTTCAATCTTTGTCCAATAATTAGGTGAAAATATTTTTTAAAAATAAGTTTTATTGCTTTGCTAGCAAAGAAGTAAGGCAATAAACTGTTATCACAGAGACTGTCATTCTAAGTGCTAAGAAAAACAGAGCACTTTAGACAAAGAGTTTCAAAGCCTGTTTTCCAAGCATCAATGTCAGGTGATCTAATTAATGTTCAATTTATATCTGAAGAGTTGTTGTTCCAGTTTCCAGGTCCGGAGTTTCTTTACTCTTGTGGTCAGTGAGCAGAGGGGCAGATAACTCAGCTTTGGACATGAAAAAGGTTAATGTTTTTTCCCCAACAGCTGAGGAGAGGAAGAGAGACGAGGACAGAAATAAAGATAATAGTTTCAAAATAAACCACCAGTGGTCAAGCAGCAAGGGTTATATTCAAAGCATGAAGTGAATAATTGTGACATGAGAAAGACCTCTATTACCATCTGTTCTTAGCTAACTCTAGATTTCTTTTACCACTTAACAAATTCTAGTGATTTCTAACACTAAAGACAGAGTTGAAATCTAGAAAAGCTTATGTACAAAATACTCATTTCAATATTTTAACTAACAACACAATATTAAAAGTATCTCAAATTCTACCAAAGGGCTGGTTTTTAAAATGATGATATATCTATTCATTGTAAAAAGGAAAAAAACATGCCTACAAGTACTGATTAGTATCCAAAATATATTGCTAAATAAAAAAAAGTTGTATGTGAGGAAGAATTACCAGCATTATTTGTGTAAATATCCTTATGTAGGAAGAGGAAAAGCTGGACTTATGTCAACCTATGGTAGGTCCATGGCTGAGGGCCCATGACAACAGACATATTATATTAACAAGAGCAAAGCATAAAAATTTATTGAATTGAAGTACTATGTGGCAATGAAGCCTTCGGCACAACCTGGGACATAAAGAAATAGGTAAAGCTATATGTATTTTTAATACTAGTTTCAATGAAGAAGCAGATAGTCATGGAGACTTGTGACTGGATAAAAAAGTGTGACATAATGGTAGTAAACATGGCAAGCCCTGTTAGGGTCATCTCCATGACTATGTGTCTTTGGAGATAAGGGTGCTCCTTTCCTCAAAGTATGGGGAGCAGCTATGATAGGAGGTTCTCCTGACCTGCCTCAGGGGAAGATCAGAAAACCCTTACTAGGTTTTCTGACTGCTTCAGGGAAGAAGGGAGGGGTGGAAGGTGAATGTGACTCTCCCACTTCTGCAGTTTTCTCAAATGCTGTATTTTGGGTCACTGTGATCTGAACCCCATTACATACATATATTCACATGTACTGACACTGTACATATAGACACATATAAATGCATAAATATATGTACATATATAATAATATATATGTATATTTGTATACATGGTGATATTAGCTTCTAAAATATTAGCCAAGTAAAAATGTTATAATTATCTTTGCCTCTGGGAATAGGTATAGGTATGAAGGTGCAAAAGAAAATTTATTTTTAATTCCATATCTTTTGTACAATTAGAATATATTATTCTATTCATATATTAGCTTATTGCTTTTTCATAAAATGCCAGTTAAAAATGAATGTACTATAATAGACCAATTTTTCAAAAAATGAAAACAATATTCTGCTAAACTCCAAAACCTTCATTATTTCCATTATTCTATAAAATGAAATCTGATACTGGAAACCTTAATTCTTCTTCCTGATCCTTACAATATCACACTATTATGAGAGTTAAGGGAAAATTGCAAACCAGAGAATCCAATTTTATACTTCTTTTTTATTAATATCACAATTTCTGTACATCTATTAAGTATTCAAGAAAAATTGATAATGCAATAAAATATTAACAGTAAGTGAAATGAGTACAAAATTATACAATGTTTCCAATAGGATGGTCAAAATAGTTTCATGTAAGCAAATTATTACTTTTTCTGAAAATCAAAACTTTCTTAAAAATCAATTGCTTTGACTTTAGGTGGTAATATAAATATTTTTCTAATATCTACAATTACTTTTGTTTTTGTATTTCTGTGCACTAAATATAGTTTGATTTTTTTTTTTTTTTCTTTTTTTACATTTTATGGGCTAGCTAAGCTCCCTGGAGGGACATTGTCTCTTTGCAGAGATTTATGTGCTCTGAGTGGCAGGGTTGATAAGCACTTGCTGTTCAACAGTGTATTTAATACTGGGCCTCAGGACAGGAGAGCAATGAAGCATCTCCTACTCTTAGGTACAGTGGTTCTGCAACAATCATCAACAATCATCAACTGTTTTTTTACTCAAGAAATTTGCATTAAAATGCTTAGCCCACAGGGGACTCAGCATTCACTTTCTGCTCAATGCCCAGGGAAAACAGCTATTATGGTCATTTCCCAGTCTTTCAAGGCAGAACAAAAAGAAAAGCAAAGAAAAGCAAATAAAAGAAAGAGAAACACTATTGTAACAAGAATGGCAAGAGAAACAGAACTGTCTTAAAAAGAACATAATTCTGCCTTAAGGGATACTTGAAAGCATGACTGTCTAACAGTTATTATGAATTATAGATTTTTTTATGGGAAGCCATATTCATAGTAATGTTCAATAGGAATGTGGGAGACAAAGCTTTCTATTTTTATTATTTACCAACACTGCACTTTAACAAGAATTCTCCTAAGTTGAATTAGCTACAATAACTCACCCTCCATACCTAATCACTCTCACAGATTGGTTCACCATTCCCCAAGTTCTCTCCGATCACACTGATTGGCTTTCTACAAGAATCTTCCTAGATCCAGTTAGTCAGAAGTTCCCCTTACTTCCAATAATGTCATGTAAGTAATTCTTCATTTTCTGACCCCCACCATGCTCCTTGAATATAAATCCCACATTTCCTTAGTATGTTCAGAGTTAAGCCTAAGTGTTCTTCTGAGCTGCAAAACCCCATGGTGGTAGTCTCTACTACCTCGATGGACCCATGAACAAAGTTTGCTTTACCATTTTATTTCATTTATTTATTTTTGCTTTACCATTTTAACAGGTGTCATTTTTATAAGGCAGAGGCCTACCACAAAACTGAGGCAGCTACAGAGACTTCCCCCAAAACTCCGATTCTTTCAATCATGCCAGAAAGATTTCAGACATGTTGTCAGGTAAAAAGTTCAGGGAGAGATAGTGGAGACAGGATATTAGAAAGAAGCCACTAGAGGACAAGACAAGGAGAGTCCTGTCACTGTTTACAATAAATTCCATTACCATGACAACTTCCACCACTGAGGACTTATCACTATAACACTCCCGACAAAGAGTCAATATTTTAAAATGACCAGTTGGGGTGACATTGGTTGTGTTCTAATTAGGTTTTCTAAAGTAAACAGTGGGGAGAAAACTGGAAAATATTCTAATCAGGTATCATAATGTATTCAATATGAGCAAATAGGGTAAGATCTTCAATCAGGTCCACATAGGGAAGAGAACATCCCACAGTTCAGGAGATAAGGCCCTAATTTCCAGACATTGGGGCCTTGGGCCTCTCTTGCTTAGCCTACTCTGCTCTACCTAATGGAATGTTACTGATGCTATCGATGAGAATCAGGACCCAGTTCTATTTCCTCAGATGTGAAGATTGAACACCCAGGAAATTCTGAGGCAAGAGTACAAAGAAAGTTTTATTTAAAGGATAGAACAGAGATAGACATTTCTACAGAAAAGTGGATCAAGCACTTGTGTCCAAAGAAGTGGGGTATCCTGCTCCTTTTATACTTTTTAGAATTCCTTTATTCTCATGTTCTCCTTCTCCCCCATCCTGCCTATGTGACAATTGACCCAAAATGTGGGCCAAAAGGTGAAGGTGGAGTGATAGATGGGCAGGAAGCAAAAGGCCCAAGAGTCATTCATTAACAGCTCCTTGTAGGGAGGAAGAATCCCTGGAGACAGGTCACCTTGGCAACAGGGGGAAGAGGAGGGGGAAGGGCTTTAAAGATATCAGCATTTGATATCTTTATCAATTATTAATTATTTATCAATTATTTCTTTCTTTTTGAACCAGCCCCCATCTCCCCTTTCAGAAACAAATATTTATCATTTACACTGACTGTCTTTTCTGTCCCCCAGCCTCAGTATCTTCATCTTCAATAAATCTGTACTTTATCTTCTACTTCTGTGTTTTTTTCTCAATTCTTTGGGACCCTAGGACTGGACATCCCATGGTAACAATGACACTTGGGGTCACAGAGATAATTTTATTAGAATTGAGAGGAAAAGCAGATGCTTTCAAGGAAGGTTGAGTCCTCTCAGAGAGGAGAGAAATGGCATACCTCTCCTGCCCTCCAGTTTTATTGAGGGTGGCAGGGAAGTTTCCTAAAAGTCCCACCTAGGACCACATTTTAACTTTTGACTGACAGCATAGGAAAATGAACCACCATCAAGAGAGGGTGGCATAGTGCCCATAGCATAGGAGTTTTAAAGGAAATTGATGGATTTATTACTGTTTGAATAGCCTTCGACAAGCTTTCCTTGTCAGGATCATGATATTTTGGTTGCTGGGTGAGTAGGGGTTTTGACAGTCTTGGTAATAAGGGAGGGTCCAGGTCACTTGGTAAGGTGTGATGTGATCTTAAAATAATGTATTCTTTAAGGGGATGTAATTAGGGCTCACCCATTCATGGATGCCTAGCTACCTAACATCATAAGTTGCTTTCTTTTTTCTTTAACACTGCAATTACTCTTTCAGACAAATAAATCAGCAAAGATTAAAGAAGAAGAAAGAATATGTTTGATTTCACTAGAGACAGTTCCAATGTAATGCCATATTCCTTATAAGAGTGTTACTGATAACAATGAAGATAAAAATCAGGTGAAATAAAGTCACATATAGGAGATGCTGCAAATGTCAAATAATAGGCCTTCCCTATATGTGTTCATATAGAGAAGTACAAAACCAAAAAATGTAATGTGCTCAGAGCAGGGTAATGGGGTGGACCTTGGAAACCTCCAGACATGTCTGTTAGGTAGGTTAGTCAGCCACAAGCATGTGGACAGGGGAAGGACCATGCAGGGCAGCAATGCACAAGAACACATCAGACATATGTGTTCAGAAAAATCCATGAGTGACCAAACTGAGAGCACAGGGACCCTCATTGAGTAGGCAAGCCCCTGGAGAATGAGTGCCAGATACCCTAGTTTTCCAAGCCATACATAACACCACCCTTTAAGGAACTATTGCTTAGAATCATGAGGAACCTTATGGAAGTAGACAAGCTCTAGGAAAATGGGCCTAGTATATAAAAACTTCCCCCAGCCATAGTTGGTAACAATCCCTAAGGGAACTACTGGTTCCAGACTGTATCACCACTCTTTCTTATGATCCAGTCACCAGAACCCTCCCTCACCACTGAAACCATGTCACAACCACCTATGTGATCAGGTCATTGTGACCATCATGTAGAAAAGTCACTAAAGGCTATACCAAGGCATAAATAATAGCATAAAGAGTATGAGAACTTGAGGCAAGAACAAGGGGACTCAAAACCCTTAAAAATTCCTAACTCTGTCAGGGCCATGTCTGTTTCCCTGAAGTGACACATTCAGTCTGTCGTAAATGATCAGAAAAATCCTTCATCTTTTTTAATAAACTCCTTCCTGCTACCATGTGTGAGTTGTATGAAATCCTTCCTGTGAGTTCTAGTCAGCTTTCTGGTTGTTGTGACCAAAAGACCTGACAAGAACAATTAGAGGAGTTGATTTGGGGCTCGAGGTTTCAGAGGTCTCAGCCCATAGACACCTGGCTCTTTTGCTTTGCACCCAAGTTGTGAGAGAACATCATAGCAGAAGAGTGTGGTGGAGAAAAGCAGCTCAGGACCTGGCACGATTAAGCTGAGAGAGAGAAAGCTCTGCTCAACAAGAACAAACTACAAATCCCAAAGACATGCCCCCCAAAACTCACCTCCTCCATGTACCACCTAGTTAATCCCTATCAGTGGATTAACACACTGATTAAGTAAGGTTCTCACAACCCAATCATTTCACCTCTAAACCCTTTTGCAATGACTCACATGAGCTTTTGGAGACATCTCATATATAAACCCATAACAGTGAGATCACAAGAACCAGTGGCTAAAGATTCCATGGTGGCCCCAGCTCCACAGCACTCCTCCTGCATCAATGTCAACTGCAAAATAATAAGACTCAATTCTGCAAGACAGAACAGAAAATGTGAGCAAAGAGAAGCTTTGCAACTCACTTAGGATGCATTAACAGTCTGCCTGGTTTATAAATATGGAACTGCCCTGGACAGTCAGACATTACTTCCCACCAGCCCAAGGGGAAACATGCAGAGTAGGGATGAGAATGGATTTTGTGACAGGCTAGGAACCAAGTCCCTACTGACAGGCTCTCTCACTCCCTCTCCTCTCACACTCTCTTTTAACTACATGTTGTTAACCTAAAGGGAATGAGTATCACAGTTATATCCAAGGAAAAGAAGGAGACAGGCAAATATATGGACTATAAAAAGATACATCACAAAATCAGGCAGTAATCCTATTGTCTAAATATTGGAAAACTCCTTTCATCATAAAATATAAGCTGAAATATTTTATTTTCCAGCTTTATTCAGGTATCATTGACAAATGAGAATTTTATATATTTAAGAAGTACAACCTGATATGTGTGTGTTATTAGCACAGTCAAGTTATTGACATAGCCAAACCTCATGTAGTTAGCATTTTATTTCTCTGTGCTGCAGAGTGAAAGTATTTGAGATCTATCCTCTTAGCAAATTTCAAGTATACAATACAATATTTTTATTTTAGTCATCATGCTGTGCTAAGTTAGATCTTAGAACTCATTTGTCTCACATAATTAGAACTTTAATTCCATTTGATCAAAATATTTCCCCATTTTCCTCTCCTCCTCAACCATGGTAATATATATTCAATATATTATATATTTTATAATACATATAAAATATATTATGTAATATATATGTATATATGTAAAATACATATACTGACTGGTTTCAGCTGCTGTTTAATTTTCACATATTTTATTGGTGTTTTATAGTTGTACATATGATGGGATTTGTTGTTACATATTCATACATGCACACAATGTAACAATATAATTTGGCAAATATTACTCCCCCGTACTTCTGCCCTCCTTCCCTGTCTCCCACCCCTTGGTCCTCTTCCACCACTGATCTCCCTTTGATTTTCAGGAGTCCAAACCTGTAGTAGTTTTTTTTTTTTTTTTAAGTTTTTGGTGGACACAACATCTTTATTTTATTTTTATGTGGTGCTGTGCATGCCAGGCAAATGTGATACCGCTTGAGCCACATCCCCAGCCCCAAGCCACATCCCTAGCCCCTGTAGTAGTTTTATATATATATATATATATATATATATATATATATTTTTTTTTTTTTTTTTTTTGAGAAACTGCCTACTGTTTTCCATAACAGCTATACCAATTTACATTCCCGCCGATAGTGTACCAGAGTTTCCCTCTTTCCAAATTCTTAACAACATTTATTATCTCCTGCCTTACTGATAAGAAAGCCAAGAATAATACTCCCATTTATAACAGCAACAAAAATAATAAAATTTTTTAAGAGTACATTTAAACAAAGAGATGAGAAATTTATAAACTGAAAAATATTAAGTATTGATTGAGGAATCATAGATAAATGAAAAATCATTTCATATTCAAGTATTGAAAGGGCTAAGGTTTTTAAAATATTCACACTATGCAAAGAATTTTACAGCTTGACTGCAATATTTATGAAAATCCTGATGATGTTCATTAAAGAAAAGAAACCCTGAAATCTTATGCAATTATATTTTAAAATTCTGAATAGCCAAAAGAAGGTCCAGGAATACAAACAAAGCAGAAGACATCCCACTTCCTGATTTCAAAACATAATACAAACAAATAATAATTGATAGAGTACGGTCCTGGCATAAAACAGATGTAGACCATCAGAAAATAATAGAGAACTCAGAAATAAGGAAGTACTTTAATGACTAACTGTTCTTAGACAAGGAAACCAAGAACATACGAAAAAGAATGTCTGATAGTCTTTTCAGTGTGTGGTGATGGGAAAGAAGGCTATCAATGTGCAGAAAGAATTTGGATTCTATCTCCCATCGTTTACAAAGCTTAACTCAAACTGGATGAAAATTTAAAATGTAACACCCCAAATTGTAAAACTACTGGAAAAAAACTTAAGTAAAAAGCTTCCTGATGTTGATCAGGGCAATGATTTTCTTTTGATTATGGGCAAAAGTATAGGGAGAAACAAAAAGATAAATGAGACTGTACCAAACTAAAGCACTTTTTCATGGTGAAGAAAACAATCAGCAACCTACAAAAATGCAACCTGCAAAATGGGAGAAAATATGTTCAAACATTCTAACTGATAAACAGTTAATATTCAAAATGTATAAGAAACTCAAACAGCTCATTAGCAAAACCACAGATAACAAATTTTAAAATTGGGCAAGGACTTAACTAAAGACACACAAATGAGAAACAGGTTTATGAAAAGCCAATCAACATTGCTAACACTGGAGATAAGCAAATCAACACCACAGTGAGATATCACCTGATTCCTGGTGGCTCTCATTAAGTAGCTAAAACATTTCAAATGCTGAACTAAACTGATAAAGCAGAAAACTAGACTTTCTATCTGAAATGAAATTCAGCAAGTTTGTTAGTCAATTTTTCATTCATGTGATAAATACCTGAGATAATCAGCTTATAGAGAACTGTTTCTTTTGCTCAGTTTTGTAGGTTTGAGTCCATAATTTGCTTCTGGACTTCTACTGAGTCAACACATCATAGCAAGAGTGCATGGAAGGACTTGTAGCTCAGGGATAGGATGAAAAAGAAAGGGAGATGAGGAGCTGAGTTCCTATTACTTTCTTTGAGGCACACCAGATTTAAAAGAAATGGTAAAGTTTTTCCTGAAAAGTCCTATTTCAGATTAAGAAATAGTCTGAGATTCAGTATTTAAATAAGTTATTGAATTAAAAAAATATGCATTTTCTGTAGAGTTTTATAGGCTTCTTGGGCACTCTAAACACAATTGTTTTCTGACTATGCTTTTCCCAGAGCCCCCAAAATAGTCAAATGGGTGTCATACTAAAAATTTCAATTTACCTGGAAATTCCCTCTATTCTCATTTTTTTCCTAATTTTCCTCAAAGCCTCATGGAGGACTTATTTGCATTCTACTTTATCTTAAACATGCAAGTTCATTTTGATACTGTGCTTTAATAGATTAGAGAAATATTCAGATTTTTTTCATCTATTGCTATGTTCCTTCCATTAATTTCTATTCATTAATTTTCACATAGCAAGCTTTTTTTTAAGTAATTTTGATCATAAGGCCATGTTTTTTCTCTGCTTCTCATTGTCTTAAAGTCTTAAATTCTTAACATAGTTTATGTGGCCTCTGGTCATCTTAGCAACCTCAAGATTATGTTTTGAATGTCTGTGTCCTTCTATAATTTATATCTGGAAACTTAGCCCCACGGTGACAGTATTGAGAGGTGGGTCCCCCAGGAAAAGGTTAGGTTCTGAGAGCAGTACCATCATGGATGGGATAAATGCCCCTATAAAATAGATGTCAGACAGGTGCATGGCCTCTTTTGTCCCTTTCAACATGTGAGGACATAGCATTTATCTGTTTTGGAGGGTTCAGCAACAAAGTTTTATCTTGGAAGAAGAAACTGGGCCCTTACTAGACACCAAACCACCAGCACTTTGATCTCAGAATCCCCAGCTTCTCGAACTATGAGAAATAAATTTATGTTGTTAATAAGTTAGTCAATTTGGGGCATTTTGTTACAATGGTTTAAATGTGTCAGCAAGCACTGTTTATACCACATCACTTTGAGTTCTGCGTTTTTTATTCTTAAAAAAAAACAGTTCTTAGCATGTTTTTGTGTTTGTTTTTGTTTTTGCCTTGTTGCTTCTTTCCTCCCTTGATAAATAAATAGTCCTCAATTTTCTAATAAGCTAGCTTACTAGTAATCCCCTCTATTATCTCCTTCAATCATCTTCAAGTTGGGGTTCTCCTACAATGTATTCTCGTGGATAAGTCCTTCTTTTGTATAATAATTATCTAAACTATATTTAAAATTAACTCTATAATTCATTCATTCATTAAAACTTTACTCCTTTCTAAAATGAGTTTTAGAAACTAAATTTCTTATGTGCCATAGTATCACTAAAGCCTCTATATGATGTCTTAAAGAGACACTGAGGAATACTTTTGAAGAATATTTTTTGAATAAACAAATAATATGAATCAATCCTGGCTTTACCACATGCTGTAATCCCAGTGGCTTGGGAGGCTGAAGCAGGAATATTGCAAGTTCAAAGCCAGCCTCAGCAAATTAGGCCCTAAGCAACTCAGTGAGACCTTGACTCTGGACTCCATCCCTGGTACCAAAACATGGTAATGATAAATAAAAGTTAAAAAAAAAAAACATGCAGACTCACTAATAAACCACTGTACTTCAGAAAATGATTTAAGATTCGGGACTCTAAGAAAGTCAGCCTGAATTTAAAACATTTCATTCTGTAAAACAAGCTAAAATAAATTGTATCTACCTAGTAATCAAGAGGAGTTACTGAAATAGAGGTAATGAAAAGAAAAGGTAAGCAACCTTCTAACAGGCTTCCCACCCTGTTATCTCCTCTCTTTGGATGGATTAGACCTAGTGAGGAAATGACAACAATTATACTTCAAACAGCACAACAAAGTAGTGGTACATCATTTCTGAGATTAAGTTGTAAAAGACTACATTTTCCTTTTTTACTGAAATCCCCTCTCTTTCTCCACAGGGCAAGGAACCAAGAGTGGTCTTCAGCCATTAGCTAGTAACACACTGAGGTTCTCAGTCCAGCCGCCCCAAAGAAAGCGGATTTTGCCAACAACACTGAAGCAGTTTGCAAACAGATCCTGCCTCCAATTTATCTTGCGTGTGACAGGATATACATGAGTGGTGGGAACATGCAGGTAAGGGAATAACTCTATGAACTGGGTGCACTCTGCTGACCCCATCATGCTTTCCTTTCTAAAAAGCAATTTACCTGCAGACCTATCCAGCTTTAAGTGGACAAGGTATGTTACATTCCTCAGCAAACAATCTGTTGTCCACAGGAGAAATGCAAGCCTAAGATGCCAGTAAGAAAAACACAAGTTACCCTGAAGGGAAGGACTTTTGTGACCTGTAAACCAACCAGATCCCAGAACTCAGGAAGAGAAGGATAATTCTCCCAACCATAAAATCTGTAAGAACACAATGCAGTTAGAACTGGCCAACAAGACCCAAAGCAACCTAGAGATGTCATGTGCAGTGGGGACCTGAAAGTCCAATGTCATCCTGCTGTCAATCAAAAGTCTAGAGGTGGACCTGGGAAGAACTTTCTGAAACTTCCCTGGCATCCTGGATAAAATTGAAGAGCAGAAGAGGCATGCCACCCTTCTCTCTCAGAGGATTCATTCTCTCCCTTGAGAGTGTCCTCTTTTCCTGCCCCTTCAATGAACTCATTCATACTACTCTGAGTGGCATGTCTGAAATCTCTCTCTTTTTTTTCTTTTTTAAACACAATAGTCAGGATTTGTAGAGGAGGCCTCCAAGGCTGGCTTGGGTTTGTGGCAGGCTTCTACCCTGTAACAAGTGGACTGAAGCTGCAGTTCACACCCTGATTAAAGACTTATAAGAGACTCTGCACTAAGTCAAGCTCTATTCCTGACCCATGGGAACAGAGAGTTGCTAAATATGTTTGTGCAAAGCTGCTAAGTTTGTAATTTGCTATATAGCAATAGAAGTGAACATGCAGGCTTTCCTAAGGAGACTGGTCAAGCTATTTAAAACATGGAAGCAAGAAATGGAAAAATTGGGTCTCTCATATGGAAGTTAACCTTTAAGGCACAACAAAATATCCCTCTTATTTTAATTCCTGTAATATAAGTAGCCCACTGGGCAGACAGCTATAAACAGTCAGGTGAGTACCTTCCATTTTGCCCAGCATAATTCATAGAAATTTTACAATAGAATTTCTGGTAAGTTATAAAATGCCCCAGTTAAATAAAAAATATATTTTATAATTAAAAACCCAAACTGACATTAAAACCCTCAAAGTCACATTCTTTGGTAGAAAATTAATAATAAGGGCTGGGGATGTGGCTCAAGTGGTGGTGCGCTCACCTAGCATGCACAGGGTGCTGGGTTCAATCGTCAATACCACATAAAAAATAAAATAAAGATGTTGTGTCCACCAAAAACTAAAAAATACAAAAAAATTTAAAAATTCTCTCTCTCTCAAAAAAAGAAAAAGAAAATTTATAATAAAATGAACTAATGTGAAGCAGTTTTTTCCTCTAAAATTTTATATCCTGCTCTGTGAAAGTGAAAGTAAAACATATTTTGATACCTGCATGTAAGTATGTCTCTTTATTTGACAGTTGTCTTAATTTGTTTATTGTTAATACAACAAAATAACTTAGGCTGGATAATTTATAGCTAAAAAATGTTTATTTGGCTCACAATTCTGATGACTAGAAAGTCCAAACAACAGGTTGCCAGTATCTGGTAAGAGCCCCCTGGGCTGCATCAACACATGACAGAGAAGCAGAAAGGAAATGGTCAAGTGCAGAGGGATTGAACAAACGGGGTGGTTTTACTTTATAACAACCCAATCTATTGAGGACTGGCCCAGTCCTGGAGAATGACATGAATTCCCTCCAATAACTATGCCCCAATGACTAGTCACCTCCCACTAGGTTCCACCTGTTAGAGATCCACTGCCTGTCAACACCACCAAGTTTCAGGCACACAGACCCTTGCAGGACATACTCAAATCATAACTAGACAATAGATTTATCTTTAGCCTCTCCAAAGTTAAATGTACCACTACACACTTCTGGGGTACATTTCTGCATAGAGTACTTTGCTAGGACTGCCATAACACCATGGTACCAACTGAGTGATTTAAGCAGTAGAATATTTTTTGAGGATGCTAAAAGTCTGACATCAAGGTATGAGCAGTTTGATTTTTTTTCTGACAGATTTTTTTCCTTGGCTCATAGAAGGAATATTTTCCAGGTGTTTTCGCATCGTCTTCCCTCCATATCTTAATCCCCTTTTCATGTGAGCATGTCAGTTATGTTAGCTTAGGGTCCATCTACATGAATGTAATTACTTGAAAGGCCTATCTCCACACACTTTTGCATTCTGGGGTACTGAGTGTGAAGATTTCAACAAATGAATTTGGGGGGACACAATTCAGCCCATAAGTACTTTCAACCTTTCCTAATCTTTATTACTTTATAACAACACTGTGTATGAACATGTCAAATCACTACCTACCTCTGTACCTCCTCCCACTATAACATAAAACAAGCAACACAATGGCAGAAATAACATTTTGTAAGAAAGGGAATTTTTGTTATTTCTGGTCAAAAGCCATAGGAAAAACAATTGAGAATAGTACTACAAAAGATATAGACCAGACAGAAGCAAGAAGAAAAGAAAATCACATCACTGGTTTGCTCTTATGAAGATTTTGACATTTTATTATCTATTTTCTTTTCCATTAGTTATAAATAGAAGTTTAATCAAGAAAAATCTCCTATCAGGACACAAATATGTCCTGTTTTTCACAGTTTTGCAGAAAATCAAAGACTTAACCATCTACATTGCTGCTGTTAACTCTCCCTGATCTCATTTCCTCTGTGCCCTACTACAAAACACTAACTGTACAATGTGCTCTGTCCAATTCTGACATATCCCTGGGTACTTCAAGCCTTGGGCTTGTCTTAGATTACGAATGCACTGGAAGCTTATGTATTTCTTCCCATGATGTATTTTACTGAAGCAGTAAGGCTTAACTCACCCTGAAGAAGCAAAACAGACCTCAGCACCAGGGATGAAAACAGAATCTGAAAAAGGTTAATTTTTAAAATCTCTTAGCTTCTTTCTATGTGACCTTTCACTGGATCACTGACTTGAGAACTTACAAAAATCAAAACTGTCTCTGCAGTCGGAGCCTCCTGAGGAAGCTCTCCTTCTCTGGATATAGACCTTTACCCTTCGAAGGACAGTGCTTGCGGAGTGTGGAATCCTAGACACAAACTATGCTGTGTTTCTTAATTGCAATAGATGTTTCCAACCATGCCTGTTTGAACCAGCTCCCTCAAAACAAGAGATTCAATCTCCTTGTGGAATTACCCCCACCCAAGTTAGGTTCTTCTCCCTCCACAAAGCAAAAGATGGCAGATTCTCTACTCTTGACTCTCAACAAATTGCATCCTTTTGGTTACAGTATCATACAGAGCCCAGGGGAAACAGGCATGCTGTGTAGGCCCTCAGGACACATAGGTATGACAGTCACAGCTTTTAATATTCAGGAGATTCAACCTAACACAAAAGAAAGATGGCAGCTGACAATGACGCTGGCCTGTGTCTTCAGCTTCTCCCATTCCCATGGATGCAGGTAATTAGGCTTAATCAAAAGAGAAACACAAAGCACCCTGGGGTGGCTTCCAGATTTGGGGAGGAAGAGAAGTAAATGGCTCTCTCCCTGCTGCCGTGTAGAGGTCAATCAAGCACAAGGTGACTGTAGAGGAGTTGCTTAGACCAGTGCTGGTCAGCAGGGACCACTAAGAGTGCCGGCCTTCTGGTGTGACCGAGCCACGGGAAGACTCCAGACATGAGTTCAGACTTTTATAAGAACCTGAAAGACTACTTTTTGTCTGCTGATGCTAATAAAACATGACCTGCATGTTGAATGATTCCTTCTTTATTCAATTTTTAAAGTATTTCACTTTCATTATAATTTATTAAGCAGTGATCAATGACAAGTTGAAAATACAAATGCTAGGTCCCTTGCTACAGATGGCCCTCATTAGCCCACGCTCCAAGACACACGCACTACCAAGCCCCTGATGTGGACAGGGAAGCACCAAGGAATGAGCTGTCTCTGGCAAACCATCAAAATCAGAAGTTAATCAATGTTTTTTTCCTCTCTGGTGATTTGTCACTGTCTGCTCTTTTAGTATAAGTTCTAGGGTATCCAAAGCAATTAGGAAACTCACCATTTTCTCTGTTTCACTTTTTTCTGTCTCTTAGCTTTGACTTCCTTCAGTTCATTTGTAGACCATTATACTTGTGGTCATCCGCTTTGAATTCTTTACCATCTGCCTTCCTGATTCCACACTGTCCAGATGAATCCAAGATGGAATCCCTAACCGTTCTTGGGAAAGCCTGGACTTCCCTACAAGGACACTTCTACAACAAGTCACATCCTAAGGGATGTTAGATTGGCTGATGTTATTCTACTCTACTGAAACATCTTCTATTTATTTGTAGTTTTTTGTTTTGTTTTAATTAGCGTCTTGAAAATGCAGGTTATGGTGAGCTTCACTGAGGTATATTCCTATGTGAACATAGCAGAGTTAGGTCAGGTTCATTCCACTCTTTCCCTTTTCACATCCTTCCTCTCTCCCACTCAATTTCCTCCTTCTACTCTGCTGATCTCCTCTTCTATTTCCATGGGATCCCCCACCTTTTCCTTTTCTTTTTCTTATTTAGGTCCAGCTTTCACATATCAGAGAGAGCATTCAGCCCTTGGTTTGGGGGGATGGACTTATTTCACTTAGCATTGTGTTCTCCAGTCCCATTCATTTACTGGCAAATGCCATAATTTCATTCTTCTTTATGGCTGAGTAATACTTCCTTATGTATATATACCACATTTGTTTTTATCTATTCATCTGTTGACAAGCACCTAAGTTTCCTTCATACCTTGGCTATTGTGAATTATACTGCTATATATATTGATATGACTACATGCTTATAGTATGCTAATTTTGAATCTTTTTGCATGAAATATTTAAAGAATATCTATATCTGGTAATAATAATAATAAAACATTATTTTTAAAAGATAAACACACTTCACAGAAGAGAAATAACAAATGTGAAAGCTGATTAGTAAGCAGAACAAAAAAAAGTTAAAATTATGAAATAAAAATTCTACAATCAGATACAATGAAAACTAAATGCCATCCATGTTTTAGTTAAGGAACAACTGAAGACTTAATAAATTTCTAGTGTGTGAAATTTAATATAACCATTATGAAAAGTATTTTTGTGCTAGTAGTGAACCTAAAGATGGGGCTATTTCATGTCCAGTAATTTCCTTTCTAGCCATTTGTCCTGGAGAAAAGCAACAGATTGTTCCCAGCAGCATCATTTGGAAGGACTAAGCCTTAAAGCAATTCTCCGCTGACAGGAGAATAGATAAATAAGATGTGGTAGTGTTTGTAATGAGGTGCACACAGCAACTGAACGAAGAGAAGAAGCATCTCACCCATAAAAAAAAACATCAAAAACACTGTATTGACTAAAAGAAACATCAGAGAATAATGCATGGAATTCAGTTTCTGTAATATTTACAAAGTAAACAAATTAACAGGATAGTGTTAAGAATGGCTTGATACATTTTAAAGCAATAAAGAAGAGAACAGTAAACACATAATTAAAATACTACAAGGAAACAGGAATGCAGACAACACTGAAGAGTCAAACATTTATACGTTTAAGGTGTATGATGAGTGGGAGGATATTTTAAATTACCATTTTAAAACATAAATGTACATTACTTATTATTTACATAATGTAATATAATTAACAATGATTTAAAAATGTCAAATATGCACGTTTTAAGAAGCCAAAATATATATGACAATTTGTTTGGAACCTGAACATAAGCTCAAGAGTTCTGTCTTGAAATAAAATTCTTGCCTTATCTTTGCTAAACAGGATCCAGGACAAAACATGTTAAACTATGTGGTATAATTAAAATATGCAATGGATTATAATAAAAGTGTTTGAAGAGTTTTAGAATTAAATAAATTAAACCAATCACATTTGAATGTAAATCTATAAAGCTGCTTTTTAGAAGTTACTAATTTTCCAATTTGATGATATCTAAGTTGGTGATAATGCTATCCTGAGCCAACTTTCAGACAGCCTTTGTAATTCACCTTCCCATGCATATGAATACTTATTGGATGAAAAGGAAAAGAAGCAGACAGAATTAAATAGAGAAAATGAAAAGTGGATTAATGAATAGAAGCTCATTTTAATAAGAAAAGTGATTTTAAACATAATCTAGATGATGAAATTTATTAAACAATAGTACTGGATTCTTCCATTGGAATTATTTGATTATAGAACAATGACCTCAAATGTTTTCTAACTGAAATTTCATGATTTTTTTTTAATGTTTGTTTTAAGTTTTACAATGGAAACAAAGGATATTTTATTTGAGTATATTTTGGCTTTCACCATTTCATGAGTTGACGTATCTGTATGAGAGCCACAGAGAAGACAGAAGACCAATGTATTATTTTCACCTAAATTTATGTAATAATTTACATTATATATAAAAAAAACTGCACCATTGTGAATTATGTAGAAATAAGTTATAATGGGTAAAATGATATTAAATACTATAGGAATAAGAATTTAAGAGAATAATTGGGCAACAGTTAAAAAGTTATTTTTTCATTAGCTTAGGATACATACCAACATGTAGATTGCTAAAGATTTACAATTTTATCTTTCAAGATCTCACAAAGATTCTCAGACTGAATTTTCTTTGTCTCATAAAATAAATTATGAAAATTAAGAATATCATAAACATCATTTTAGAAAATGTCACTGAAATTTCTAATGTCTCAATTGTCTAATTATTAATCACCAATCAACTAAATCCCAAAAAACAAAAGTTAATTTTCTAACATCAAGGCTGGGTTGAGTTTTGCCTGTCTTCTGACCAGTTCATAGCTCTTTGGTAAATATCCCATTCTTTCCTTATTTGGTCATAACTTCTCCAATCATGGCCTTCTATGTAATTTAAAATGCTAACATTGCTATAATCAGCATCATTGGTAATATTGTAATAAAAAATATTCAGATTTTTTTTAACAGGAACTAGAAATGGAGGCTTATCTATATCATAAGACTCAGAAGGATTTTTTATAGTTTAAGGTAAATCATCATATAAATTAAACTTAGAATAAAATTGAACTTAGAGACAAAATAGTTTGGGGGTGAATTAACAAATAAAAAGCAGGCATTGGGGCTGGGGATGTGGCTCAAGCGGTAGCCCGCTCGCCTGGCATGAGCAGGATGCTGAGTTCCATCCTCAGCACCACATAAAAATAAAATAAAGATGTTGTGTCCACCGAAAACTAAAAAATAAATATTAAAAATTTATCTATCTATCTCTTTTAAAAAAAGCAGACACAAAGGAAATAATTATCACTGTTATTATATAATAACTATAATTTCAAAATAGCATATAAATTTAATAATTATAAGCATGCGTGATTAAACATTTGTCTGTACACTCAAATTATTATAAATCAAGCCTATCTTTACAGAAAAATTACTATGCATTGTCTAAATCAGCAATTTATTTGTTCTGGTCTTGTAGAGATATATTTAATTTGATATAACAAATAATATCACAATAACAAATGTTTCATTTCTTTAGTTATTGACCCTGAGGCCAAAACAGCTGTTTAATATGACAAAATAACAGGTAAATTAGCAATTACAAACCATTATACTTTTTAAATAAGGATTACTAGTATACACTGCTAGGACTATTTAAAAAAAGCTTTGCATAGTTTTATAAGTTTAGCAAGATATTAAATTTGTTTGCTTAGGAAAGCAAAATCTCCCCCTAATGTGTTAGTAGCCAACTTTCTCCATTAATAGGTTGAACTAGGAGGTCTGTTAGAGCTCAAGCTAGTTACCATGATAGGCCTGGGAACTAGGTCAGCAGAATTGTTCACAAGCTATGGATATGGTGGGAGGAGACTTGCACAGCCTGGTCCCTTCAGCGCTATTTGGGAAGAATAACCAGTGATCTTGCAGGGGATTGTGGGACAGTGTCCGTGAAGATTCAGATCTGTGGAGGAATATCATCCTCAAGAACCTAGGGCTGTTGTCAAACTTTATGGCCTTGAAAGCTGGCTTTTACTTACTGTGAGACCCTGGGTAGGTTCTTTTGTGCTCTTACCCATTTCCTGATGTATTAGCCCTACCTCAGAATGATCATGCTAAGGAAATGCAGCCATGCAAAAGCTTCAAGTGTATCTGATCAGTATCAAAACGCTGACACGAATGAAATAAGATATGGAGCAGATAATTTTAATGGGCATTCAATATTTACTTCCTTGAGATGTATGGAAATTGTGGAATAAATTGGAAAATATGTTTAATTTAAAAACAGACACAACAACTGAATTATGCATTAAATGCATTATAAACTCACCTAGTTCTCTACAACTGGTGAAATAATACCATTTAACAGAAGGTAATGCATTTAGATTCTTATACACTATATTAAGATGGTCTCTGTAGAACTAAATAATGCACACACACATATGTAAATTATCTCCACACAAGTATAGGGATACCTAGAAAACACAGTCTTACTGATCTCAGGAACCAAGTAATCAGTTCCTAAAATAATCTGGTATCATTTTGGTTTCAAGGCATTTTGATTCATCATCGTCATCATCCAGATTCAACTCTTTGTAAGTGAGATTTGTCTCCAGAAAACTCATGGGTAATTCACAAATAATAAATATTAATTTTCCTATCCACTCAATGAACAGTAAAATTAGGGTGATTTATAGGTAGGATTTCTTTTAAAGGACAAAAAGCCTTTCCTTTTCCAAAAAGCTTAACAAATGTCACTATCATTCCTGATTTAAGAAACAGGCTTTTCTTTTCAGTGAAGATGGTAGACAATGCAAACCCAATTATGCTTCTTTGACATAACAATTCCTTTAAACTAAGGACACTTGGGAAACAGCAGGCTCAGCAAAGGTGCTCTGACCTCCTGACTTTCTGAAAGCAAGAGGTAAAACTTCCATGTGAAAGATGTCATCTCTGCACTATGAGGAAAGAACACCACCAAAGACAGTGAGAGAATCAAAGCTGAAAGAATTCTACATGATCAGACATTTCAAATAAATCTTATCCTTTTGTCTCCCCACATATTTTTCTTACAATTGCTTCTGTTTCTTCAACTCAAAATAAAGCAATCAGTGTGTGCCACGTCTTGGGATCTTTGTTTTCTTGTGAGAACACCCATATATGTGTAAAATATGTGTTAGCTTTCCTCCTGTTAACCTGTTTATGTCACTTTAATTTCAGCACGGAACCTTAGGAGAGTAGATGTAAGATTTTTCCCTTCTGTACATAGAAATATTACGCATGTACATTTCTTTGAATAAGTGACATACCTAACCTTTTTGAGTATTATTGCTTAATATTGTTATAATACAATGCAGAGAGTGACTAGTGAACTTTATTTTTGTTCCATAATGCTTGCTTTCTTCCTCTAAGAGGATTACATAACAATGATGATTGCCAAATGACAGCCAGGGCTTCCTCTGGAATGACAAGTCCTTGCCTCCATCACTTTGGTCCATAACACTGGAGCAGATGTGACACATGCCACATCTCAGTGGACTTGGGAACTACTGTGCCTTTCTGCCTGCTCCTTTGCTGCTTTTCCTTGCCATAAAAACGTGTCCTGCAAAGTGACGACTTCTTCAGCCTGGATTCTGTGATAAGAAGACATTAAAAAATCAAGTGACAATCTCTCCATAGCAATCAATTCCTACTAAGAGCAAGAAATGCTCTTTTCTTTTGAAGTCCGCTGACTTTACGGGGTGTGGGTTAATACAACTTTATCCAGCAAACGCTCACAATTGCATCAAACGCTCACAATTGCATCTTAATACCCATTTATATTTTAAAATTTCTTTTGGTACACACAAAAGTAACTTAAGTATAGTTTTGAGTATCTCTACAATCAAATAAAGAAAAAAAAAGCCAACAATCTGTTTAACAAGTAATAGGAAAGTTGAGAAAACTAGGAAAAGGAGTAAGTTTTAAATCTTAAGGGAAAGAACAGCTTCCACACTTTAAACTCGTATGACTCTTTTGACATAAACATAATCTCAATATTATAAAATCATACTTGATATTGAAACATTATAAAAATATTTCAGATGCTGTAAATTAAATTTGAGCAAATTTAAAAGCAAATATTATAACATGAAGAGTCATGAAATATGGTTTTCTTTATAGGCAAGCCAATAGGGTTTTAAACAAATATAAGAATTGGCCCAGTTGAAGAATTTTATAAGCCAGGGTTCAGACAAGGAAAGGTATAACGTCTTAATCTCTTATCTTCTTCTTCTTCTTCTTCTTTTTTTCCCTACAAAATAAACTTTGTCCTACAACATATTGGAGAAGTGAAAACAGAAGCATAAAAAAGAAGTTCTGTCCATCTGTACTGAGGAGGCATATTGGTGAGTTTGGGTTTCAGCAATTTGTTTATAGGATTCCCTCTGAAACCCAGATGACCCATGAGAATCTTGGCCCCATTGATCATCTGCTGAGAGAAGGGGTGATGATTTGCCCCCAACTTATTGTCCAAGAAATAGAATGATTCCCAAGTTCACTTTTAGACAATTCTTCATATCATTCCAGAGGAGAGCAGAAAGATCATTAGGGACAAATTCCCCCCCAAAAGCAATGTCCACTGTCTCTTAAAGAAAATGGAGAATCAATAAAGAATTTCAAGCAAATGAGTAATCTAATTTGATTTGCACTTTAGAAAGTTCACCTACTGGGAAGATAGAACATGATGTGAGCTGGCAGAAACTGGAGATAGTGAGATTAATTAAGGAAACAATTTCACCACTGAGAAGAAATGTTGAAGACCTGAAATAAGATAGTGATTTATTGAACAACAAGCACAAAACTACAGAATACCTCAGATCTACTTCCTTCTCAAGAACTTCCCTGCTTAGGCACAGTTTCAATCTCCTTTTAGTGTGAATCTCACATAAACTATTCTAAAAGATTTTGGTCTTCCTTTTCTCCTGAAAGTGCAGATTGGAAGCACTTTCAGGAGAATCTGCATCCTTACACTTATTTGTGTCCTTCAGAGTATCAGACATTGATTATTTCAAATGGAGGATATTTCTTATGTCTTTATTAGTTTGGAATTTAAACATAATTAAGAGAGGACATTTATAGATATTGACTCCAGGGCCACATTGAAAGCTAATGAAATTACTGCAGTGAGCAAATAAACTAGCACAGGATTAGAAGGCATGAGGGAGCTGAATCCAGCCCACACGCCAAGTCATGGAATCAAGTCAAACCATCCTTTTGACCTTCTACCTGTTTTATTGCAAAAACTCATTGGAATGGAAAATCATATTTTAGCTCTGCTGTTTGGGAAAATTTCTATTTGTAAGTGGGAAGAGTATCTTTTCTAAGTCACATGAAAACTTTTAATGACCAGGTGACCATGGACAGGTCTGAGTTGGACCCCTTAAAAATTATCTGAACAAATAGACCTTAACATTATTTTCTGAAGAAGATGATAATTTTTTTTGAGTGAATGGCAGTTGGGAAAATGTGGAGAAATGGGAAATTTTCTGGATTTTTACCCTACTTACATTAAAACTCTTTTCTGTAATACTATTTGTAATACCATTTGTTTATACTATTATGCATTTTATAAAATGAATAAGTATAATCAAAGTAACATTTACCAAGGACGTACTCTCTTAGGTGTTCAGCTCTTATCAAGTGTTACCTCATTTAATCAGAGGTACTTTGAACATCCTTGGGTAATTGATGGAGAATCTGAATTTTACAAAATAAATTTCCCAAGATCCCATAGGTAGTTAATGGCATAGTTAGGACACAAAATTAGGCCTACTAGGGTACTAAAGCTAGGTTTGGTCATTGCCTTCTATACAATTTGTTTTTAGCATGTATGAAACAAACAGTTGGCGATTATTAGTGAAGTGAAAATATTGTGAAATTTCTAAGAGAATGTGGATGCTGACTTGTAGATGCAGGATAGGTTTTGTTTATATTGTAATGATAATGAGTACATTTTATTTAATTCATTCTAATTTCAGAAAAGAATAAACTTCTAATTTCTAAAAACAGAAAATAATTATTGAACAAATACCAGTTCTTTAGATATTAGTTCTAATTTATAACCTGTTTTTATAGATTCTTCATAAAATATTTTATAGAACAGATATATATGCCCATGGGCTTTTAAGCCCTTGACAAGTTTAGGGTGACTTTAATGAGAAACACTAAGAATGAATGTATGTACCAAATTTATCAAGGATGATAAGAGAGAAGAAAAACAATGATGAAGTGAATATGGAGAGACATTCTCCTAAAATCATTTTTTATAAACTCATTTCTAGAATAGCATGATCAATTTATGTGATATACTATTCAGTTTTAATCTTTTTACACAAAAACATTTTTCAGGAAAGATAATTCTGCTTTATAGCCAATAAATTAAATCTTTGTCAAGCCTGCAAATATAAACATCAAAAAAATTAGCTTATTTTTGCCACCTACCTTGTTTCTATTGCAAAAAAAAATAATGTCCTGGAATGGAACCCACTATGTTAGTGCAGCTGTTGAGTAAAATTTGTGAGTGGGAAGGGCATCATTAAGAATATGTTACTTCTATACACATATGCATGCACACACACATACACAGTATAATTTTCAGAAAAGAATTAGGCATCCCTGAATCAATTGACTGTCAAATGAATTTCTAGAAACATCCTTTTATTTTTATCAAGAAAAATACATTTACTAAAAATCATGAGCTTCAAGTAGACAGATCGGGCATCTATTAAGGAACCATCCCTTGCTCTCTGGGAGGAATTTGATCAGGTGATGCCTTAGGTTTCTTAAGTCGTCTGATCTTATTTCTTTGTATGTGAAATGAATATAATCATATTTCCTTTAGTGACTATAAGAATGAAATATTTGTAACATAATCCCTGTCACAGAAAAATCTCAGAAAAATGCAGCTTTCCTAATATTATGTTACAGTTACAAATATTATTTTCCTTTAGTTTTTAATGTTATTACACCAAAAAATGTATTAGTACTTAGAAAATAGTCTCATGAGATTTTACGGATTATGCATTCTATTGAGAATTTATGTTCATTCCCTCATGTTCTCTTCTGTGTGTGTGTAACAGGGTTTGAACTCAGGGTCCCTCTGCCACTGAGCCACATCCCCAGACATATTTTGTATTTTATTTAGAGAAAGGGTCTCACTGATCTGCTAAGCACCTTGCTTTTGCTGAGGCTGGCTTTGAACTTGCAATCCCCCTATCTCAGCTTCCTGAGCTGCTGCCATGGTGCCCAGCAAGTCCGGATATTTTTGCTTCAATTTATGGTCCCCACGCAATGGTTTTATTACCCATGAATATCCTTCAGCAAATTGTTTTGTGAGGGTCTCAATGATTTGGTTGCCAGAGTGGCTGTGGATAGTGAGGTAGTTCTCATGATGAGGGAAGGTCCAGACTACATGGTAAGGTGTGAATGGTATTGAACTGATGGCTTTTCTTAAGTGTGTATAATTTTGACCGTGGGCCTTTTGACACACTAGGCACCCATCTTCTGAGTGCTTGCCTGTCAGATAAGGGTTGTCCTTGGGGTTTTCAGCTACCCTTCATTGTCCTTTCCCTGTGCACCCATTCATAGCTGAATAGTTACCTAACAACTTGAGCTCCAGGGACCCCCCATTTGTTGAGTGTCTTCAGGAGAGGGGTAATCTTCTCCAGCCTATGGTATCTAGCAAGGGACTAGATAAACCACACCTTCCTGAAGGGGAAGCTGTGGTTAGCTATGGGTTCTGCTCCACCACCCAAATCACAGTGGGCATTTGAGTATAGAGGAACATGTGATCAGTCAGCAAAAGCCTTGTTGCCAGGAGATCGCAATCCAGGGTCAGCAATTGCTACTTTAATGGTGTTCCGTGCAGGGCCAAATTGGCATTTCCCTACTGCAATTTTCTGTCATTGTTGTTTGCTTATCTATTTGGTTAGTTAATTGAATGTACTAGTCAGTAAAATTATTTTCCCTATGGTGTGCATCCTGTGACCTCACTCAAAGGACACAGCCTTAGACATGAACAGTTGTTCTGACCATGAGGGATGATTTTGATTTCATATGGCTTTCTTTGATTGTTTTTTGTTCTCTTTAGGTTCTGATTTTTCTCCCTCTATTGGTATTGCTCACAGCTGTCAGGCTTTATTTATTTATTTTAATGGCTCCCCAGAACACGAATCACTCCATAGCCTAAATCAACTAAGGCCCCTTGGCAGGAACAGGATGATCAGCTCTGACCCTATGATTAGCAGAACATCTATATAGGGCAGGACTGCAAGCCTCCTCCCTGGTTTTCCATATGGATCCTCCCTATGGAGCAGGAATATGGTGGAAGGGAGCAACATGTGGATGGACATTAGTGATTCTGTCTGGTTGTTGCTACCCAATATGAATTTTCTGTATTGCAGAATCAAGGAGAAGAAAATACTCTAATACTCATAGCCAAATCTATTCTGTAGAGTTCTTCCACTCTAGAAAACTGGTGGACCTGGAACAACTTTCATGTAACCAGAGCTATACCAGAAAGGTAGTCTACATTTTCATATATAGCAGGAACATCACCTAGTTGCCAACACCCACTCACGTTTAGGCATCTGTGAAGTGCAGGTTTTGGAAAATGGAATCTCTCAAGCTGCCATAACCATTCTGAACACCTCTTCATTTCCAGAAACCTGGTGGGAGATGGTAAAGTACATTTGGTTGTTGAGTCTGTTAAAAGACCCTCCCTCTGGGTAGATTTGTGAGGCTCTAGATGGACTCCCTGTCTCAAATGCTTCTCCCTATTCTTACTAAGCGTTCATAAGTTGTGCTAAATAAATACTTCTCAATTTGTCATAAATTCTTTGACCCTCTCCCAAGACTTTTGAAAGGTTGTCTTTGTGAATTTTGATCAGTTTAATATATTAATGATATTTGGGAGATAGAGTTCCTCACACCATTCTTCTGAAAACCTACCCTAGTTTTGTTTTATTTATTTATTTATCTATCTACTATCTATGAATCTATTTAAATTATTTTTTTTCTCTGATACCTGAGAAGTCTACAGGACTTTTGTACCTGTAGTACCCCCAATCAATTATCTCTTAGACAAAATGTTGACAGTGTTCATGATTAGACTGTCAGATCACTGCATTCATTAGAAAAGTGTCATTAAAAAATTGTATGTCTAATATTTTCCTAAAGATCTACTATATTTTCTCTCAATTATATTAAAACACCATATGTTCAATAGTAATTAGAGTGATGAAAATGATTGCTATAGGAATATGGTGTTGACATTTCTATCTCTCCTGTCCCCCCAAGAAATATAACTTACAGCACATTTTCAGTTAAATATAAAGTTATTAAAATGAAAATACCAAAAACAAAGTAGAGGAGGAGCTTTTGTTACCATTGTTTTGTACTTTTAGGGCATCTTCTTCACTATATATTTAACAGATATAGTTTTCTAAAGAATAAAATTTAGAGAGGCAATTAATAGTCAAGCCTGTATGTGCTTCATTATGTAAAATATTTCCACAACGATAGACAATCTTTGTTCTTTCTCCAGTGACAGATACCTAGGGGTACAGTTTAATAGGTGCTTTATTTTACAGAAATTCAGGGGGAAAAGATCTAGGAATAATACACATCTATATAGGAGAGTATGTGTGTATACACACACACAGACACACACACATATATGTGTGTATATGTGTGTTTGTGTGTAACTGAGTTTGCAGGAATGAAGAAAGAAAATTTCCAGAGGTCAAACATGAATAAGGAAGTTAAAAGAGAAGGAAGACATGAACTAACACTTCCATAGCTTATCTTGCTGACAGTTATGTACTTACCGATTTCTCAGGTACTAAGTGTCTGTGCTCCTCCTGATATAGTGGTGTATAAAACAACCCATTGGGAATATATAACAAAATATTAAGCTGTCTATTCACATTCATTTTAAATATCATATTTCCTAATTTTGTAGATTTCAGTACATTAGTATGGTAGTGTATAATTATAATTTAGAAGTGAAAAATTGCTTAATGTGAGTTCCATTCAGACACTTCTTTACAGATAAAAATGTACTGTATAAAGGTTTGGAGATTGCTGATCTAGGAACTTTGGTTATAATTAGGGGGGAAAATCCCAATCTTATTCTCTCACACTTGAGTACACGACTAGAGGAAATAAGATTAGAATAAAATCTGCCCACCAAAGCAAAGAAATATTAATAAAGTTAAGCTACATCAGATAATGAAATATGAGAAAGGCAGAAACAAATAGATCTGAATGAATAGATAATAAAACAGAAAAGAAAGAATAAATGATGAAAAATCATATATCTGATATATATTTGAATATATCAGTGAAGCAATGCTTGTTAAACATATAAATGCTGCCATTTAAAATGGACTTAAATATTGGGTAAGAAATAAAATAGAGTTATATAACATTTATAACTTCCATAGAAAGCATAAGGCAGGGAACAATTGAAGCCAAACAAAAGAAAACTGTATAGTTTGAGCTAATAATGACAAAAGCCATATCAAAGAGAGATGAAAAAGACATTTTGTTAAGACATTATTAAGGATTAAAATGATATGAAAATATGAAACAGAACTGTATAGAAACAACATATGCGTTGTGTATTATTGTATCATTCATAATTTACAAAGAAAACACGGACACAAGTACAAGTAAAAATTGCAAATATTATCATCATATGCCTTGAACTTCAGTTGCTTCGTATTTAGCCTAAAAGTGCTTTACTATGTAAAATATTTCCACAATGATAGACAATCTTTGTTGATGAACTCTCTGCAATGACAGATACCTAGGGGTACAGCTATTAGGTCAACCTAGTGTATATGCCATTCCTAGATTTTATAATTTTATAAAATTATAAACTTTACACAGTTTATAAAATTATAAAAATAGTTCAACAAAATGTGCACTTCAGAAAATGTGCACTACATTATCTGATTGAAGCTGTTGATAACTAATGAAGTTGAACATTGATGATTATATTTATTGACTGCTATTATTTCTTCTGGGAACTTAAATGATTTGGTTCATTGTCCATCTTTCTACTGTTTTGCAAAATACTCTTTGGATGGGAAAGTTATATTGCCTTTTACTATCAAATGTTCTCCCCGGGTTTATTTGTTGGTTGGTTGGTTGGTTGTTTTTTGTGGTACTGGGGGACTGAGGATTGAACCCAGGGGAGCAGAGCACTACTGCTGAACTACAGTCTTTGCCCTTTTTATTGTTTACCTTGAGACAATATCTCCCTAATTTGCCTGGGCTGGTCTCAAACTGGTGATCCTCCTGCCCTCTAAGTAAGCACCACTGTTGTGTGGGGGCTCTGAACCAGGATACAGATTCAGCAGGTGGAAAAACATGCAAGACCCAGGTAGGATAGTAGACATGCTTTATTCTGTGTTGGCCACAACCTTTAGTCAGTTCCAACTTCAGCCCCAGCCAGTTCCATTTTAGCCCCCTCCCTGGGCCATTTCTATAGGACCTTTTTACATGCAGGCCAAACAAAGAAGGTACCTTGCTAACAGGTTACATAACATAACCCACCAAAAGTCTCATCGAGGGAACCTAACTACAGCCATTTGGGGGCCTGCCCCAATAACTACCATACCCAGCTGCATATTTTCATGTGGTTTCTCATTTTGATTTTATCATCTTAATCATTACCTTTTTCAAAGCCAAATTGTACCATTTTTCTATATGTAGTGATTCAATGTGTTTCCATTGCTCCATTAGCAGCTCTACTATTTAAAAAAAAATCCCACTATAAATGCTTTTAAGTCTAATTTGACTTCTATATCTATTTTTTATTTAAATATTCTTAAGATAACAGGCACATGATTTTTTCTTCTCATTCTGTATTTCAATTTCTATGCACAAAAGACTGTTCCCTTTTATTGAAATTACTACTTATTAATTTTGCTTTATCTTGAATAAAAAGTCATATTACTTTACATGGCAGAAAGGAATTTGAAGCTGTGGCTACAGTAAAGATCACAAAATGGGTAGATTTTTCTTGGCTTGCCCATGGAATCCCAGTGGGATCTCAAAAGATGGAAGAGCAGGATAGGCAATCACAGACTGACAGAATTGAAATTGTCACATTGCTGGCTTTAAAAATAGGGAGTAAGAGTCAACTAACACAGAGAGCCACTGGGAATAGGAAGGCTGTGGAAATGACTGTCCCCTGCAATATAGGGGTAGAATTTCTTCTTGTTGTCACCTTGTAGCCCAGGAAAACCTATTTTGAATTCTGACTTTTAAAAGAGTAAATTAGAGCTGTTTTCAGCCATTATATTGTGGTAATTTGTTATAGCAGCAACAGAAAACAAATATCATTCCCATCTCCCAATTTATTTTTATTTACATTTATTTGACTTATTTTCCTTCCTTTGGTGTCTGGAAGTTTCATTTCAGGGCACAAATGGGAATTAACTCCATTTCTGTCTGTAAAAATGAACATGATGTTTGTTCTAGATTTTATCACATAGGTTTATGCTTCCTGATTATATCTTCTTTTGTCTCCTTTGATTGCTAATTAGTTATTCTTTGTTTGTTTGTTTGTTATCATCTACCATGATTTAGAAGGTAGATACCCACATTTTAATTTTACTAATCAAAGTATACCTAAGTCAGCAACAAAAGGTACACTGTTTACTCTGTGTTTATGGAATATGGGGATGTATTTGGTTATTTTGGAAATTGAGATTTTTAAACTTCCCCAACCTTTACTTACTTAGTCTGAGTTATAAATAAATACTTGTCTCTGAGTTGTAGGATTATTTTGTTTCATTTTGGTTTTCTGCACATAATTAACTCAACATTCTGAAATATACACCTGGCAAATCTGCCTCTCTTAGCTATCAGTCTAATGACTGACCATTTTTTCTCTATATATTTTGTTTGCACAGTTTATTCATGATCTTAACATATCTAGATTCATAATATAAATTCTTTGGTGCAATAAATCACAAATATTCTCAAATACATTTTTGTATATTTCTAAAATATTTCTTTTGTATACTTTTTCAGTTAATCTTTTTCAAAGGAAATAATCTAATTAATTCTTCATATTTTTTAAATTGTAGTACCTTTAATGTTCTAGCAATAAAAGGCATTTTATATACATGTTTTAAGCCATCTCATTCTTAGAGGAGAATTATTAATTATTAATTCCTGTAATAGTAATTTTAAATAATTTTATGAAGGATTTTTCAAGCTGGATAAATTGCCTTTAGCATCCCAGCAAGCCTAATATTTTATTCTAAATTATAGATACTTTCACAATGATATTTAGCAGTGAGAAACAGTATTTAGCAGTATTCATTAAGTTGGTACAGTATACCAAACACCATCGTCAGTAGATTTTACACACTATTTCCAATCACTCCAATGTCTGTGAAAATTTTCATTTTCCAATTATAAAACACCACAGTGCCAAGTAGTGCAAATATGTACCTATTTTTAAAGCATACTCTCTGGCTGAGAGAGTATCTTGGTAGTAGAGCACTTGCCTAGCATGTGTGAGTCTTTGGGTTTGTTTTCCAGCATTACAAATATAATAATAATAATAATAATAATAACAACAACAACAACAACTAATGCATAAAAGTAAATTTAACTCCCGTAATTGGTCTGTACAATGCATATCATTTCATTTTATTCTCTCATTGCATCCCAAATTCACCTTTCCCATCTATAAAGCATTTATTTTTGTGTGTATTCCTGTCCTCTTATATAAGTAATGATTTTGTTCATGTGTGTTGTTTTGTATGCCTGTGTTCATAAATTTCATAAATAATATTGAATCATACTTTTCATTCTGTTTCTTACTTTTGAGGGATTAAAGAGTTAAATCTCATAGAAGGAAAGTGATTTTCCCTGTGTCACATAGTCTGTGTATTCATATCTGAGATCCAAACTACAATGTGTTTTAACTCTGAAAGCTTTTGCAACCTGCACTGTGCCTTACTATTTCCATTGTTTCACAGTGGACAGGCAATTCTGGTTCCATGGCACAAGGAAAACCTGTTTTATGGGAATTTTACTTCATTTGATTTATTGTGCACATTGGGGATAAAATTCAACCTTTCATTACAGCAAAGGATCTGTATCATTTGTTAACTTCCTATTTATACATAAACATGTGTTCATGGTAATTCAATATGACTTTGAAAATAATAGTAATATCTTCTCTTTTATGATCATATCAGTTTCTATAAAAGATAGTTAGTGCAAGTTTCCATAACTAGGGAGTTATATCTTCTGGAGGGAGAGCCAGGCAAAACGTAAGTCTTAAAGATAAGTTATAGAACAGACTGTCCATTCACTTTAGGAAACAGCAAGCTAGTGGACTGTTCATTGTTGAGAAACAATACAAAACAAAACCTTTTTTTCCATGCTGTTTTCCCTTTCTGTTAAAAAAAAATCATAATTTGTTACTTTTTTATTTCTTTTTTAAGAAGTAAATAGATAGCCTCCAAAGTTAAACTTGGAACACTTTATGGGACAAACACTCTCTAAAACTTGGTGACTATTCCAAAAAAAGAAGAAAGAAGGAAAAGTTGCAATCAAGAGAACGAAAACATCCCAGGGACCTACAGAAGGTGCTGTCACCCCAACCCCCTCCTCCTCATTCTTCATCAGACAAAGTTACTTGGTTTCCTTCATGCAGTTTCCCAAGGCACCAGGTAGTTATTTTAATCAGAAGGTGCAGATGCTGACAAGCTGTAGGCTGTGTGGCTCTTTCCTTCTGAGAAAAGGAAGATCTTAGAGATAAGGGGCTCTCGGTGGCAGTGAGGTTAAGAATGCTTCAAATCCACATTCTAGCTCCAGATAATGAAGTATGAGACAGTATCAGAAAAGGAGGCTTATGAAGGACAGGGGTTCATGTCAATCACCGGCCAGCTTTAGATTGAATGCAGAGAAAGCAAATGTGTATTCTCAGACCTAGGGTGTTTGGTTCTCTGAGATTTTGAGCATCTAGATCTAAGTGAGAGGAGGTATTCAGCTATATTCAGTCATGCTTCCTATGTGCTCTAAGAGGGTGACTATAATGCATAGGCATTTTATGAGAAAAAATTGAGTGATGGCTTCACATGTATCAAAATCAAAATATGTCCAATTATCAAGCTGAATGTCAAAGCAGGCACTGCTTTTACTTACATCTAATTTTCCACTTATATATTGTTTTTCATTTGATTCCAGCACATTATCAATAGTTGACACAAAAACTGAAGTGTTTTCTAAAAAGGAGAAATTTCTCCATTTAATATTCTTCTTTGAGTACGGATACAAAAATATATATTTAATGTATTAGTTCAGTGCTTCTCTTGCAAAATTCCTTTGCATGCAGGTAAGAGAATTTACTAAAATAACATTCCCTTTGGCATGACTAATCACATCAACATGAAATAACCTTGAGTCTTTATTCAATTTTCCAGGGCAGGTAAATTCTATTAGCATCTGTCAGAGTTCACTGGCTATTACATGTAGATAGGTCAAGAAATGTTTGATGCAATGATCCATGTCACCTATATTTGACATACATCAAATAACATATCCCCAGTGGTATAATGCAGAGTCAAGACTGGCAATGTTGGATGGAAATGCACTCTGAAAACACCCAAACTGGGCTGGGGTTGTGGCTTAGTGGTAGAGTGCTCACCTAGCACGAATAAGGTGCTGGGTCTGATGCTCGCACCGCATTAAAAAAAAAATAATTAAATAAAATAAAGGTATTGTGGGGAAAAAAAACTGAGAACACAGAGTGTATGGGGGAGAAAAGCAAGTTACATTTATTGAATATTTTTCTGAACAAAGAAACATGTGAAGTGATTCAGATATGCCTTCTAGGCAAATTTCCCTAAAATATCCATGACAGAGATATAATCATTCCCACCTACTGCTGACAACTGGGACTCAGAAAGCCAAGTAAATAAATGTTAAAACCCATAATGATAGAAACTGTGCTGTAACACAGTTGTCAGACAAATAGGTTATGTTCGTTTTTGTTACTAAAAAACAGCAGATGAGGAAATAAAGAGTCAGAAAACAGGTAAACAAAGAGGAATTAATAATACTCATATAATGTGAATGTTTAAAATAATAAAAGCAAGATTTCTTTGTCCCCCGCCCCCCAAAAAATATTTGGAGACATTTAATGATCAGTTGGAGACAGTCATGAGGTCAGGCCAAACAATTAATCACCTGGAGACCCACCAGAACTAAGAGAGCACTGAAAAGATACCTTAGGCTTTGTACCTGATAGAAAAGTTCTTGTGATTCCAACTCTAGATGAGTTAAAATAACCAGACTTAATAAATAAAATCTGACTACAGGAACTCAAGTAAAATCTAAAAGCAATCAATCATGGATGTGTCCAAGTTTTACCTCTCAAGCAGTCAAGTAAACATACGTGAGCTATTGAAGATAGAGATCAAACTGGAGTGAGAGAATAGGGCTGGAGAGAGGGAAGGGAGAGGAAAGAAAGGCAAAGAATAAGCCAACCTTGAATGTGACAGGAGGAGAGAGCACAAAATCAGAACACACTGGGCAGGATCTGATTATAAAGGGCTAACCAGAATGGATGACTTAGGGATGACTCAGGTGCGAGAAAGATCCCGAAATGATTCAAATTAAGTAAAAGAAAATGTCAATTACTGAGATAAAAAAAAATGCAGGACAATGATTACAGCATAACAGCGTTCACCAAGTTTTTGAAAACTCAGGCTTTAGAAAAGAAGCATTCCCATGCAACTTTCCAGGGCATTTAAGAAATTGCCAATCCTATTTAAAAACAAAAACAAACAAACAAAAAAACTCTTTGAGATTTCAATCTGTTTACATTATTAGACATGCATTTTGAACAAGAAGAATATAATGAATGTACAATGAACTGAAGCACTTTGTATAGGATTCCAGAATTACTTTTACAATGAAAGAATCATTAAAGAAAATGAGTCAGTATGTAAAGTTTTAGCAGGGAATATGAATTCAATAGCAAAAACACCGTCATTAACTAGGTACTAAAGAAAGCAAATTCAAACACAAAATTATTTTGAAAAGTGGGTTAAGGCATAGTAATTTATATTCTATTTAGCAGAGACTAAATGATCATCAGTTTTTGACCTGAAGATAAATAATAAAAAACTGTGTCTGTAAGCTACTGTTTCATAAGGAAGGCTGGAAATTCATACTTTTGGCTAGGCATGGTGGCACACACCTGTAATCCCAGCAACAGTGAAGACTGAGGCAGGAGAATCACAAGATAGAGGCCAGCCTCAGCAAATCAGACCCTATATCAAAATAAAAAATGTATACAGGACTAGGGATATAGCTCAATGGCAAAGTGCAATCCCCAGTAACAACAACAACAACAACAAAGTCACACTTTTAAAATAGAATTTGCTATTTTGTTGTCAAATGTTCTATGAAAGTTTCTGTGTCAATTAATATCATAATAAGAAAAAAATGTTGGCCTGTGCATAACTCCACCCTCCAGTCAGTTCTGCATTTGTGGATTCAACCAACTGTAGATAGGAAATATTCACAAATTAATCACATCGGTGTTAATCATGTTCAAACTATTTTCTCAGTCATTATTTCCTGAACAATGCTATATAAGAACTCTTTACATAGAATTACACTGTAATTGGTATTATAAAAATCTAGAAATTATTTACTGTACACAGGAGGATGTGTTTTACAAATATGATGCCATTTTATAACAGGGATTTGAACAAACTATGGATTCTGATATTTACAGGGGGTTCTAGTTATGGTTTGGATATTAGGTGTCCCCAGAAAGCTCATGTGGAGGACTGAACTCAGGAGGACTGTGAGTTCAAAACCACCCTCAGCAATTTAGCAAGGAACTTAGAACTCACCAAGACCCTGTTTGTAAATAAAAATAAAAAAGGACTACGGATGTGGCTCAGTGGTTAAGCATCCCTTCAATCCCTAGTACCAAAAAAAAAAAAAAAAAAAAAGTTTAGAGGCAAAATGATTGGGTTATGAGAACCTTGTCCTAATAGGAATTAATTCCCTGCTAGGAATTAACTGAGTGTAAACTGAAGGCAGGTGGGGTGTGGCTGCTGGGATGGGTCATGTGGGCATACCTTTGGGGTATAGATTTTTGATGAGGAGAGGTCTCTCTCTGCTTCCTGATGCTATGACCCCAACTGCTTTCCTCTGCCAAATTTCTTCCATGATGCTCTGCCTCATCTCAGCCCCCAAGGAATGGAGCCAATGTCTACAGACTGAGACCTCTGAAACTGTGAACCACCAAATAAATTTTCCTCCTCTAATTGTTCTTGTCGGATCTTTTGGTTGCAGAAGCAAAAAAGCTGACTAAAACAGTTGTGTAACCAATCCTCCATGACTGCTGAAGGATGAATATATTTGAAAAACAGCTTGGAATTTATTTTTTTAATTATTTATAAAATAGAGATTATCACTCTATTTGCTCTTGTAACATTCTAGACTTATAATGCATGGAAAAAAAAAACACCTTTTTTCTTGATAGCAGCAGTAAGTGAATTGGAGCAAGAAAAGTGGGAGGCAAAAATTAGAATTAAAGTATTGTTTTTTTAAAAGAATCTTTTATATTAGAGATACTTGTAATAAAATATTAAAAACTATGTTTCACTGGAAAATGCTGGAAAGTGTTAGGAAGCTTGCATTCTTCAATATTTTCTAATAATACATTCATGTTTTTGCTTTTAGGAATGTGGTTTATATCTTTTATATTTTAGTAGTAAGTTGTCCATTTCTTATAGATTTACACTTTTATAGTATTTCATAAAATATGCTCTTAAAATTTTACTAGGTCTTCTGTGTTCCTGGCTACATATCCTTTCTCATTTTTAAAACTCATATTTGTAATTTTTATTTTCTTTTCATATATTTTCAAATTTATTAAGGATTATTTATAGGCTTTTACCAAAGATGTTGATTTATTTCTTTTTTTGTCTATAACTTCTTTGATATGTATTAATGTCTCTCACCTATTTTCACACTATTCTCTTGCTATTTTTTCCATTTTTAAATAGAATTCACACAATTTATCTTTAATCAAAGTGGCAGTAAGGGCTAAACCTGTGGACATCAAACACCTTTATCAGGAACTGGATACAGCAGAAAACCTCACTCAGAAAGAGCAGCCTCACAAGCCAGGTGTTGTGGCACAAGACTGTAATCTCAGCAGCTCTGGAGGCTGAGGCAGGAAGATCACAAGTTCGAAGCCAGCCTCAGCAAAAGTGAGGCACTAAGCAGTGAGACCCTGTTTCTAAACAAAATACAAAATAGGAAGGGGGGGTGTGTGGCTCAGTGGTCAAGTGCCCCTGAGTTCAATCCCCAATACCAAGAAAGAAAGAAAGAAAGGAAGGAAGGAAGGAAGGAAGGAAGGAAGGAAGGAAGGAAGGAAGGAAGGAAGAAAGCAGCCTCACAAATTTTAGCAAATCATCTGGAAAGTGTAAACTCTCAGGAATATTTATGACAAAAGAAAACATCAGTAGAAAGTGCCAAGACATTGATACGAATTTCTCAGAAGGAGCCTCCATCATAGATTCAAAGTCTTCTTGAAATTCACTTTTGAGCCCAGAGCATTTTCTAACGAATTTTTATGCCTTTGAATGATGCTAAACTTTATGAAATTTTTTCTAGTATATAAAGCTTCACTGAATACATGGTCTTCTCTAACAGTCAAAAACAGAATGATGTATAAAAGACATTGTGATAGCTAACAGTAAGTGTCCACTTAGCTAAAAGATAGCAGAATGCATCTTATTTCCTGGTGTGTCTGGGTTTTCAGAAGATATCAGCATTTGAATCAGGATACTAAGTAAAGAAAACTATGCTCCTCAGTGTGAGGGCACCATCAAACCTTAGATGGACTTGGACAAAAAGCCAGAGGAGGGGCCAATTTGCCTCTGTTTGAGCTTAGACTCCACCCTCTCCTGCCCTTAGATGTAGGTGTTCCTGTCCGTGGGCCTCCAGGTTTGGAGTAGAGCTACACCACCAGCTCTCCTAGGCTTCCAGCTTGTGGTCTATGGGTTATGAGACTGCTTAGCCTCCGTCATGACATAAGCCAACCCCTCACAGGAGAGCTCTCTCTATATGTCTAGATACGTTCCACTGCCTCTGCATCTGCTGGGAGAAATCTTGTTTTCCTTTATTTCTTGTCTTAAATTGCATGATATTAAATTTCAAAAAAGACTTTGTTCAAGACCAGTTGATCAAAGAGGATGATTATACCAGAACATCCTTCCAGAGTTCCAGAACATGCTTTGTGTTCTATATGCTTGTACACACACCCAAATCCTGATGGCAGACAAGCACAACGTAACCCATACAAAGGTTATTTCTTTTTCACTACTTCAATATAATTCAACTAGAAAATTCATTAGAATTCTAAAGAGTAAAGAGAATAACAAATTTTAGCATTATTTTCCTTATCAGCATAAAGTTATAGTCATAAGATCATAATGCTATATGATCACTTTATTAATATACATAAAATAAATGTCAATGTAACAGTTTAAAAGCATGCCTCACAGAAATTGAAACACCAGCCTAAATGTCATGACAACAAAGAAACTCATACATATTACATAACATAGTTTGGTACTTACATATAAATACTTTAAAATTATTTTACCCTTAGTTTTATTTAGGTGATTATAAACATTATGGTTTCAGTTTAGACAATGAGAAGCATAACAAGAGATATGCAAATAATACATAAATGGGACAGTATTTTATAATTTGCTACCACATAAAATCTGCTTGTGCCAAGTATACCTAACCTTATTTTATTGGGACACATTTTAACAAATTAAAATTAAATACAACTGGCATTGCACATTCAAATAAAAAATGAAGTTTTTAAAAAATTTTTATATGAGAAAAATCTTCTTTTCAATGAAAATCTATCATTAGTTGTATATCTATTGAAATAGTTATCTGAATAGAATGAAACTTCCATTTCCATCACAAAACTGAATTTTTTGAATCTGCCATAATTTGTTATTTTGGTTTTTTCTTCTATTACCCATGACAGTAAATCTTGCACATTTTAATATGTAATAAATAAAAAATTAGAACAATTCTAAGCTCATAGCTATAAAGTAATAAAGTGGATCCCTCTAGAGGACACTTTTATAATCATTCTTATTTGAAAAACTAATTTTTCTACATTCAACTATCTAGTATGAATATAAAATTTCAAAACAGAAAACACCAAACTATAGATTTTATGGTATTATTTCTTTGCTGATTTTATTTAAAGACTTCTAATATATAAAACTACTCCAGAACATGTCATATACCATGCTAAAATCATGGTAGCAAAACAAGAAATAAAACTACAATAGTTATCATAATGAATTCAATAAGAGTAATAATAACTTCAGTTCATATTTACCCTGTCGAACTCATTATTTTAAGTAAGGAAATACTGATGCCTGAGTACAGCGATTAGCACAGAGTTCTTTAGCTACAGAGTTGTTATCATAGGCAATCCCCCTCCCTGCTCCTACTATGAGTCAAATGCTTCAACATAGAAGGAGCAGATCAAAACTTTACATTGCACATGTCAGGATAAAAGTAATCTCTAAACTCCAAAAATGATCAAATGGTCCCCAAATGTATGAATAGAGACATAATACGATGTATTTCTCATCCTGGGAATTTGTATATGTAGGAAGAAAAGTTGCACTGATGGGAACAGCTCACCCCTCTCCTTCTCCCAGGCCAGATCCTATTACTGTCAAGACATTCTAGTGGCTTCTACTCTGCCTATGCAAACTTCATGTGGGGTTTGATAGGCATGGCTTATTTGATTCCACTACAATAATGGCATGAAGGGATAACTGTTCCAAGACGAAATCAACACCTGTCAGTTCAGACTTGATATAAACAAGAGATGTATAAATAAAATATGGATGGGATTAGCCAGTAACTATCTTGGATCTAGGTGCTCAATAAAGTCAACACTTTTAAATATGATAATTTAATGATGGCTTTTACTCTTATTTCTTTCCCCAAAATTAGGAGCTGCGATAACTCAAAAAGGCAATCAAAGTTCTAGGCTTCTGTACCGTGAGCAAATTTGGAAAAAAAAAATTGTATCAGGCCCATTTTTAAAGATTTCTATGAAAGTCATCAATACCCTAAAGGCATAGTTCATTAGTATGAAATTAAACAAAGTTCCAGAACAAATTATTGAAATCAGAGAAATCAATCTTCTTAGCATAGTAAACCATCCTATCCATAAATACCTAACTAAAAATTTGTTTCTTCCATTTGCTTTAAACTTCCCCAATTCTTACAATTTTATCACTTGAAAGATATCAAATCAGAGCTTTGAAAGCAAGAAAGGACTCCAAGTCATCACTTCAAGTCAAAGTATAATTTCATACTATAAACTACAAATAATCACAAAGGCTAAAGACTATACAGAAAGCCACATAGATATGAAGACAGGGTGGAGACACGGGACACATGATCTTTGGTCCCCTTTGCTCTTCTCATGACATACCATTTCTTTGTCTCTAAAAATCCTGAAAATAACTTGATTTCAGACTTTCCCAAACAAGAAAATATTCCACAAGTACTTATCATCAGTTATCTGAGTTTTTTTAAGAGAGAGAGAGAGAGAGAGAGAGAGAGAATCGTTTTTGTAGATGGACACAACACAATGACTTTATTTTTATGTGGTGCTGAGAATCGAACCCAGGTCGCACCAGTGCTAGGCGACCGCTCTAACGCTGAGCCACAATCCCAGCCCCAATTTATCTGAGTTTTTAATAAAGTTATTTGTTGAGATTCTTTGCAGTTGAAGTTCTTGGAAATTAATAATGAACATGAATAATGAAACCAAAGCACAAAGACACCCCCAACATTTATCTTTGGGAAAAGTAGAAATTGTACCTAGAATAGAAAGGGGTGATCTGACAGAGAAAGAAGTTGTCTTGTGAAAGGTCAGTCAAAGCTCCTATTTCCATACACCTTCCGCTAGTAGAAAGAGGCTGGGAGACCTGCCCACTCACAGTTGTGAGAAATAGGAAGTCCAGAGGTCCATTTTCAGAATACAGTATTTAGCTTTAAATGTAAAACTGAGATGTAAGAAAGGCAGCCAGAGAGGGAATTGAGCAGAGTGGAAAGTTACACAATAGCACCATGGGCTATAGATGGGGCAGATCCTAAGTCCATGTACAGGAACAGCCCTTGACAAACAGGAGTAAGGAAAGGGGTGGAACTAATCAATAGAGATAGAGATCTCTGTGTTAAGAAATAGAAACTTAGGTAAAGAAGTAAGAGCTCTGTACTTATCAGAAATCATTCACCCCAAGAAGTCTTCCTACTACAAGGGAACAAAGGGAGGTGGGAACAACTAAAGGTGTATTTTTTTTAATAACCCAATAGCTGACAGTAAGACCTTGGAGACATTCATGAAGACTGTACAGCCCATAATACCCAGCAACGAGGAACCAGGAGCAGGACCTTGTGCTCTAAGGGATAAAACGCTGATTGTACCCAGTCTATACGTGTCTGCTCTCCCCTAGACATCCAGTCTTGCAGGACACTTAATTTTGCAAGAGTATCACTAAAGTAAAACCCTGTTTTGTGCTGTAAGTCATATCTCTTAGCTCATTCTTTTAATTTGGACAGGTGAGCGTGTTTCTCACTGTCTAAATCAGTTTTTCTCCTATCCAACTTTGACCCTTCTCCCAGTTCCCAGATATTTTCAGTTCTTCTAAGGCAGGAGATAAAAATGGCTCAACAAGTATCCCTCCACATCTGTTGTGGTTGGTGTGAATATTGTAGTCTGAATCCTTAAAAATTAGGATGTTCCAAATCATACAATGCAAAACTTTCTCTCTCAATTAATATCTGTGCTGGGATACTGAAAAGTTTATGGTAGCATCAGGCACAGTTTTGCATGTCTTTAATCCCAGTGGCTCCAGAGGTTGAGGTAGGAAGATCGCAAGTTCAAAGCCATCCTCATCAATTTAGCAAAGCCCCAAGTAACTTACCAAGACCTGTCTCAAAAGAAAACACAAAAAAGGCTGGAAATGTTGCTCAGTGGTTAAGCACACCAGGGTTCAATTGCTAGTTCAAAACAAACAAAAGAAAAAAGTTAATGGTTACAAAAAAACTAGAAGAAAGGTTTTCAACCCAAAGAGTTGATAAGTGTTTAAGGAAATAGGAAATGAGGTATGTTTATCTTGATTTGAACATTATGCAATGTATATACTTATTGAAACATCACACGGTATCCTTTAAATATGTGAAATTTTTTATAATTTTAATTTGTTATATATGACAGCAGAATGAATTACAATTCATATTACACATATAGAGCACAATTTTCATATCTCTGGCTATACACAAAATAGAGTCATACCATTTTTCTCTTCATACATATACTTAGGGTAATGATGTCTATCATTCCACCACATTTCCTACCCTCATTCCCCTTCCCTTCCCTCCCCTCCCCTTTTCACTATCTAGAATTCATCTAATCCTCCCATGCCACCCCCTACCACATTATGAATCGGCATCCTTAAATCAGAGAAAACATTGGACATTTGTTTTTTGGGGTTTGGCTAAGTGCACTTAGAATTATATTCTCGAACAACATCCATTTACCTGCAAATGCCATGATTTTGTTCTCTTTTAATGCTGAATAATATTCCATTGTGTATGTATACCACATTTTCTTTATCCATTTTTCTACTGAAGGGCATCTAGTTTGGTTCCACAGTTTAGCTATTGTGAATTGTGCTTCTACAAACATTGAGTGGCTGCATCACTGTACTATGTTGTTTTTAAGTCGTTTGGGTATAGACTGAAGAATGGAAGAACTAGTTCAAATGATGGTTCCATTCCTAGTTTTCCAAGGACTCTCCATACTACTTTCTAAATTGGCTGCACCAATTTGCAGTCCCACCAGAAATGTATGAGTGTGCCTTTTCCCCCACATCCTTGCCAATATTTACTGATGTTTCTTATTTTATCATTGATTCCTAATTTCATTCCATTATGATCTGATTGAATGCAGAGTAGTATCTCTACTTTCATATATTTGCTAAGAGTTGCTTTGTGGCATATTACCTGGTCTATTTTAGAGAATAATTCATGTGTTGATGAGAAGAAAGTGTATTTGCTCATTGAAGGATGAAATATTTTGCATACATTAGTAAAGTGTAAGTTATTGATTATATTATTGAGTTCTATAGTTTTTTGTTCAGCTTTTGTTTGGAAGATCTATCCAGTGGTGAAAGAGGTGTGCTAAAGTCACTCAGAATTATTGTGTTGTGGTCTATTTGACTCCTGAACTTGAGAAGAGTTTATTTGATGAATGTAGATGCTCTATTGTTTGAGGGATATAAATTTATTATTGTTATGCCTTGTTGATGTATGGTTCCTTTAAGCAGTATGAAATACCCTTCTTTATTCCTTTTAATTAACTTTGGCTTGAAGTCTACTTTATCTGATATGAGGATGAAGTCCCCTGCTTGCTTCTGCAGTCCATGTGAGTGGTATAAATTTTTCCAATCTTTCACCTTCAGTCTTGTGTGGATATCTTTTCCTATGAGATGAGTCTCTTGAAGGCAGCATAATGTTGGGTCTTTCTTTTTAATTCAACCTGACAGTCTATGTCTTTTGGTTGGTGAGTTTACACCATTAACATTCAGAGTAATTATTGAGGCATGATTTGTATTCCCAGCCATTTTTATTTATTTTTGGTATTTAACTTGACTTGTTTTCTCCTTTGATTAGGTTTTCCTTTAGTGTAATGCCTTCCTGTGCTGATTTTCATTGTTATTTTAAAATTTCTCTTTGTGGAATAATGCCAAGGATGTTCTGTTGTGCAGGCTTTCTAGTTGTAAATTCTTTTAAATTTTTTTATCATGGAAGGTTCATTTCATCATCAAATCTAGAGCTTAATTTGTCATCCATTTTCTTTCAGAGCTTGGTATATGTTGTTTCAGGATCTCCTGGCTTTGAGGATCTGGGATGAAAATCTGCTGAAATATGAATTGGTCTCTCCTTATATATGATCTGATTCCTCTCTCTTGCAGTCTTTAAGATTCTATCCTTATTCTCTATGCTCATCATTTTCATTATCATGTGTCTTGGTGTAGATCTGTTGCATTTTTTTACATTTGGTGTCCTGTAAGCCTTCTGTATTTAATTTTCCATTTGATTCTTCATGTTTGGAAATTTTTCTGATATTATCTCATTAATGAGATTGTACATTTCTTTTGTTCTGTGCCTTCCTCTATCCCAATAACTCTTAGATTTGGTCTTTTGATGCTATCCCATAATTCTTGGATGCTCTGCCTATGGTTTATTACCATCCTCACTCTGTGGGCAACTTTATTTACCAGATTGTATAATTTGTCTTCATTGTCTGACGTTCTATTTTCCAAGTGATCTAGTCTGTTGGTGATACTTTCAACTTAGTATTTTTATTTGGTGTATTGTTTACTTCATTTCAAGGATTTCTGACTGGTTTAATTTTTCATAGTCTCTAACTCTTTCTTGAAGTAATCTTTTGCTATCTGTATTTGCTCCCTTATTTCTTTGTTGGTGTGATCAATGGATGCCTGTATTTGCTGCTTTATTTGTTTAATGATGTCATCAATGGTTGCCTATATTTGCTCTCTTGTCTGTTTTTTGAGTGATCAATTTTGCCTGTATTTGTTCATTTAGGTCATACATTAATTCACAGATCATTTTAATCATGAACCTTCTGAACTCCTTCTCTGACATTTCATCAACTTGCACTGTCCATGGGTTCTGTTATTGTAGTATCCTGGTTTGTTTGGGGCACTTTCCTCCCTTGTTTTTTCATGTCATCTATGTGATTTCCTTTCTTGCAATGTGGATCTGAGGGTATTACAGTTTCTACCCTTTAATCTTGTAGTATCCATGTATATTGCTTGTACCTCACCTTGGTGTTGGGTTTCCAGACCCTGCCTATGTCCCAGGATCGATTACTTCAACTACAGGTGGTGGCAGAAATAGCAGGAGGTAACTGGAGATAGCTGTGGAGGTGTCCCAAGATGGATACAATGTCTTTCAGAGATGGGGCTGAAAGGGTAAGGCCTTCCACTGGCTTTGGGATGCCTGCTCCAAGATGCAGCTGCTTCTAGGTCTTGTCTGTTGTCCCAAGGTAGAGGCTACTGTGTGGGGAAGGCTGTGGCAATGGCAGCAGTGTCCCAAGATGGAAGTGGGTTAGTCCTGGGCTCCCAGGTGATGTTGTGGGGGGTCAGGCCCAGATCTACACGTGGCCTAGGCTCCCATGCAGGATGGTGAGGCAGATCTGGGCAGGACCTGAGCTCCCGCAGTTGTCTGCAGTTGGGCAGAGGTGGTCCTGGGACTGGCCTGAATTCCAGTGGGGGTCTGCTGGTGGTGGGATGGACCCAGACCTACTCTGGACCCTGGCTCCTGCGCAGGTCATTGAGGTAAATCTCAATATTTGTAATTTTGTATGTGTCAATTTAAAAAAGAAAATTTCTATGATGGAAGTGACAAGCTGACAATCAATTCTTAACTTTTCTTTATATTGCTATTGTAATACCCTGAAGAGAACTCACAGTAAAGAAAGACTGATGATATATCAGTCCAATATAATGTGTGTACCTTATTTGCATACTGATCTGAGCACACTTTGAAAAATATTATGCAGCAACTGAGGAATTCTGAACACTGAGTAGATATGTTACAACAGTAAAGAATTAATGTTCATATTTATATGCATTAATGATATTTTTGTGTGTGTTTAAAAGTACCCTTTTCCTTTAGACAATAGTGAAGCCATTATGAATAAAATGATAAGAAATCTAGGATTTGTTTAAAATAATCCAAAGGTGAGGAAGATGGAGAGGAGATAGGGCCAGATGAAACAGGGCTTGTTGAGACTTGCGGAAGGAGGAAGTTGGAGAACTCTTTATACTATTGTCTGTTTTATTTTTTTTTCCTTTGCACAAATTTTTAAAATATATAAAAAATTGTTGGGAAAAAATTTTTGAAGAGTAAAGAAAATCGCCTGTGCTGAGTTATTTTCCATCACCTGGGAGATGTAGCTTCCAGATGAACTTACTAATTAAATTAAGATGCTAATGAAGCAGAATGGAGAAAAACGTCTAAGTCTAGACATCCAGCATAGAGGACAGGATAGAGTTGGGTATAAAGAGAGTGAGAGAAGGAGGAGCAGGACAAAACTGGGAAAAGGTCAAAAGGACCACATCTTGGCATTGCATACAAGCTGGATTTCTTCCCTGTGTTGTGTAGCATCACCCTCCTCTTCCTTTATTACAAAATGACAAGTCAAATCTGTCACATTTTCTCCAAACAATTTTTACAGCTGGAACATGGAAAAAATGTGATGCTTCTAAACACTTAATGAGTTCTATAAATATGACCAAATTTATTTGCAAAGTCAATAAAATATTTTTCACAAAATAAAGCACACTTGACCTGTCTATATTGTAACCCCAGCACTTAGCACAATATCTGATCCATAATAAGTTCTCAATAAATATTTATTGGAATTATGAAAATACTGATGATAATGTGGCAATATGGCAAGAGAACTATGAATTTATTTTCAACAGTAAGACTCTAGCAGAATAAAATGAAGCATTTGATGAGACTAAAGATGAAGCCATCATAAAACCCAATTTGAAGAATCAGCAATAGAAGTACTTGAAATTCAAATAAATCGAATTGAAGCAATATTAATTGGTTCTTGTCATTGCTTCCCACGTAATAAATTATATTAATGTATTCTATAATGTAGAACCTCTGAAAAACTTAGTTCTGCTTCCAAAACACATTCATATTGAAAGGTGGTGGTTAACCACTTGGTATTTGGTATTATTTTGACAGTGTTATGAAAATGAACACTACCTTACTATAAGTATGTCATCTTTGTTGTATTTAAATAAACCTATCATGTTTTTCCATCAACTCTGTCCCATTCAAGGAATTCTCCCATACCTCTGCTAGTGGTCTGTGAAATCTTTATTTCTTCTTTGTTAGGCAATAGTAGGTGACACCACATCTCATTACCAACACAGAAATATTTCTTTCTTTTTTAAAAAAGAGAGAGAAGAGAGAGAGAATTTTTTAATATTTATTTTTCAGTTTTCGGTGGATACAACATCTTTATTTTATATTTTTTACGTGGTGCTGAGGATGGAACCCGGCACCCCACTGCATGCCAGGCGAGAGCGTTACCGCTTGAGCCACATCCCCAGCCCAAAAATATTTATTTCTTAATATGTATTTATTTTCGTACTGGGGATGGAACCACCCAGGGGTGCGTTAGCACTGATATACACCCTCAGCCCTTTTTAATCTTTATTTTGAGATGGGATCTCACTAAGCTGCTTAGGGCTTCACTAAGTTGCTGAGGCTGGTCTTGTACTTGTAATCCCCCTGCCTCAGCTTCCCTAGCAGCTGGGATTACAGAGTGTGCCACCATACTTGGCTACTATACTGTTTTATAGTGTTCATAATCATCCCCATTTCTTATTTTATTTAATCACAAAATTTATGATCACTTGATGTATCTTCAGTAAAATGTTTCTTTCTAGTATTAAGGTGGAGATCTTCAAATAAGAAATTATGATGTAGGCATAGGAACAAGTTATCTAATGTGGCTTTGCAGAGCTCATGGACCCTAGAGGTAGGTTCTCCGTGGTAAAATATTTTAAAAGGGTTTTTCTCTAATCCAAAATCTAAGCATTTTAAATTAAGATTGCAGATGTACAGTGTGTATGTCCTTGTGGGACAGTGCAATGATGGCGGCTTCCCATAAAGCTTCAAATAACCAAAGGCAAGTATTTCATTGCAGCCTGCCTCTATGGATAGCTCCTCCAGCTGGGATCTATGATGATTTCCTCCAGCAATGTGGCCTTTCTCTGCTCGCAGTGCTCCACACTATACCCCAATGCTTCTAAGAGGTACTTGCTTCAGGGAGAAATGATTTTTGGTCATGAGGACACCTGATGGGAATAGTCCTCTGAGCTACAAATCATGCAGAGCAATGCTTCTCTTAAATACTGAAACTAATCTTCAAACACAAGCACATATATAAGATAACAGAGGTACACACAGACACACACACACACACACACACACACACCTACACACAAGCACAAATTTTAAAAATATTTTCTTGTTACTGAAAACCTATCTCTGATTTAATATTAACAGAATAAACTCTAGCATTGGTTTATTAGTAAGTTTAGTTTAAATATATTAGTTCACAAAAATATTCTAAAATTTTTCACTAAAATCGAAATTTTACAAAGTGTCTGGCCATTCTTTTAGTTGATTTATTTGTAATACAAATCAGAAAGGAGTTCATACTTTTGAGAGCAGAAATTCTCACCTCAGAAATAGGCTTTCCCCTCTTTGAAAAAGTCTGAAGGATACATTAAAGTGTTAAATCAGACATCCAAATTTTAACTTTTTTTGGCATTTATAATATGAATGCAGAAATTCTATAGTGCAGGACTCATGCGTGGACCAAGCAATGTCAAGCCATTAGGCAGGAAAACCTGGTATCAGGAACTCTCAGTAGGAATCCACTGGTTCAAGAATGCCTGACTCACATGGGCACCCTACCTAGGTCACATGCCCAGATGAGAGTGAGCCTCTGAAGCCCGACAGCCTCTGGGAGACGGGTGGGGCTTGCCAAATGCCAATCAACCTGTTTGCTGCAAGACCCTTGCCACACCAAGAAGCAAGTACCAAAACAAGACTCCTCCCTGGCTGAAACCTTATCCCTGCCTTTGATGTAATGCCTCTTAAAGAATGGGGTCCTTTTTCAGTTGTTCAATTCCAGTTCCCATCAGGACTGGAAGACCCATCAGGCACTCCACATTATAAATCTAACTTTTGGCTCTGTCTTTATTTCTTACAGATAATTTAGACTTTTTATTTTCCCAGGCAGCTCACACCTCCTGGGCAGTACCCCTCAGTACTATAGAATACATTCTGAGACTCAACATGCCTAGATCTATCCCTGATTCAACTACCAGGCAGTTTTAAGATAACCATTGCTTCTGTTGATTTCACCATTTTTAAATAAAACCACATATGTGCTAACTTCTCGAGTTATTCTAAACTTTAACCAATGAAGCAGTCTTATATCTGAGCTGTTCCATACATCATTCATATTTGGGGTGGGGGTGGCTTATAGTAACCAAACATACAAAACTTAGTTCAATCCTGTATTAATTTTTTGCTTATTTTGCAATTTTCTAATTTATTTGATTATAGTATTTGTCCAATTTATTTAAATATAGCCTATTTCTTGCCTTACATTTCACACAGCATAAATTTTAATACATACAGATAAATTATGATGTTTCTGTGAACTTTATGGTGCTAGAGGTAATTTATATTTTAAGATATTTTTTAAAATTTACATAAAATTTACTTTAAAATAATTCTGGCACTGCTAAAGTATTCAGAAAATGTAACTCCTAGTTGCCCTGAACTATTTAGGATGGGTACTCTTGTAATAGGCATCTAAAATGTCTGCCTGCTTTATTTTGAACCTATTCCTATTGTATAGATATCAATACTATTTCAATGAGGTAAATTTAAGAACATATAAATCCCTTTATCTATTTTAAGGAGAAATAAATATAAAACATGGAACCATGTGCTTCAATATCAATGTAAGGATAAGTCAGGGTTGCAGTTTTTCAGTAGCCTCACAGATGAGAGCAAAAAAGGAAAAAAAAGAAAGAGGAGGAAGAGGACAAGAAGAGGAGGAGAAGGAAGAAGACTAGACTACTCAGATTAATGTTAAGTTGGTATATAGCCAGGTAACCAGCAGGCCATCCTCCAAATCGCTCCACGATTGTTCAACTTTGCCACAATTAAACAAGTAAGAAGCGTGTTATCTTTAGATCTGAAACATCCTCCAAAAGCCCTGTGTTGAATGTGGATCCCCAATGCAGCAGTGTTCAGAGGTGGGGCCCCTAGGAAGTGATGGATCAAGACGGTTCTGACCTCATGAATGGATTAATCCACTTATAGATTCATAGATTAGTGGGTTTAGAGAGAGGGGCTTTGCCTCTGGCCACCACTAGGTAAGTAACTTACCAAGTACTCACTACCATGATGTTTTGCCATCACCAAAGGCCCAGAATCAATGGAGCCAAGTGATCATGGGCAGTAACCTCAGAAATCATGAGCCAAAATAAATCTCTCCTCCTTTGAAGTTTATTTCCTCAGGTATTTTGTCATAGCAAGATAAAACTGACTGTATTGGACAATTGGCATAAAGAGTGGAGTCACTAGTGTGAGGATACATGATGATGTGTTCAGAAACCTTTGGAATTGGTTTGTGTGGGGAGTTTATTAAAGTTTGTGGGAGTCAGCTAGAAATACCCTAGCATTCTATAAGTGGAGTTTCATGGGTCACCCTGGGTGGAGGGGCTCAGAAGAACACAATGCTGATAGGACAGTGAACAGTGAAGAACATTGTGATGAGATTTCTAAAGGAAATAGTGCATTGGAGACTGGAGTGGAGACTAGTGTGGTTACATTCTGACAGACAACTTCTCTACATTTTTGTCCAATCACTGAGGCTTTGTGTGAGGCTGAGTTTAAAGATGACAGACTAATTAATCAGGTGGAGAAAATTTCAAGGTACCACAGCATTCAGGCTGTGGCATGGACACAAAGTAACAGTGAGACTCAAGAGCAAAAATCCAAGGAGAAAGATTCAAAAAATATCTTGCAATTTGTAGAAAGAAGGTGTGTCGCTAAAAGTAATAACGCCATTGAGAAGAAGCCAAGTGCTTTCCAGTGTTTCAATAGGCAAATGTATTAAGAGCATCCCAAGGATCAACAATACCTCACCCACTGCAGACGCAAGAGTGTGAAAATATAAACTCATTTGAAAGTTGTTGTTTTGAGAGGATAACCCTGGAATACCCTGAATACACAAGGCATGTAGAGAATTGTTTCCCAGGGATTTGTTTCTCCATGTTCAGCCATCTAGATGTATGGAGGCTGCTACAATCTGATACAAGAGGGACCAAATACTGGTCCAGCTGGCTGTATATATTGGCATCATCCACATGTTACTGGTTTTGCAGGTGGGCAGAATGCAAGAGTTGTGGGATCACAGAGGCTTCCACAAGAATATCAAAGGAAAGCATGAGACACTAGGCAGCATGTGACACAACTGAAGTCCCTGTAAGCAACCCTTGAGAAGGCAATGTGTGAAGTTGTGAGGACAAAGCCAAAATTGTAACAGATACCCTTGGACGTTATAGATGCCAATAATGTGGAATGTCTGAGGAGGGAGAAGCCACAAGCAGAGAGTAGAGCCAGCCTAAGAGAGAGGCCACATGAGCGGCAACTGGCAAGGACACAGGACAGGGCTTCCCACATCCTTTGGAATTCACATCTTGCCACAATGTGATGTGGCTGTTGGACATGGAGCTGCAGAAGTTAGCATTTGCCTTGCTGGGTTCTTGTCTTGCTTTGCTGATTCCTCCATGCCATTTTACCACTTCTCCCATCTGGAAAGGGAATGCTCACCCTGTCCCATGGTATCTCAGAAGTATGTAAGTTTTTTTTGTTTTGTTTTGTTTTGTTTTTGAACTTATCCTTACAGAGGATCATATCTAAAATTTTGCTTTGAGTCTCAAAGGGGACTTTGGACTTAGAATTTTGAGCATTGAACTTAGAATTTTGAGCAATGAGATAACTACTGCTAAGACTTTAGGAACTCTTCAAGATGGACTGAAAGCATGTTGATATGAACTTGAGCTTTTGGGTATGAGGAGCAGAATATTTTGATTTGGATCTAAACTGTCCTACAAAAGCTTATATGTCAAAGGTTTGGTCCCCAATGTGGCCATGTTCAGATGTGGAGTTTGGGGATTTGATTAAAACATGAATAAATTAATGAATTCATGAATTCATAGGTTAATGGGTTTGGGGGAGGGATTCTGTTATAAAAGTGGTTTCTCTGTCTTTCTTTCCTGCCCAAAGAGGGCTGAACAGATTTGCTCCACCACAAATCAACAGAGTCAAATGACCATGGACAGAAACCACTAGACACACAATCCAAAATAAATATTTCCTCATTTTAATTTAATTTTCCAAGGAATTTTTCACAACCACAGAAAGTTGACAAACATAGCACTGGCTGTCCCCGCCCAAGTTTGACTCCAGGGAGTCTCCTGCTTTGGCTGACATCTGACAATCAGGAAGATGTCCCTAGAAACGATAGATTCCCAAGCTATTGATTACTAGGGATGCTCCACAAAAGAGCAGAGCTACCTCTGTGCTTAGTTAACTCAGAAACTGAGACTTGCCTGGGGCATCTGCCTGCCACAGAACCTAAATAAAATCTAGTTGCAAAGGAATCCAGAAAGTGTAGCTTTTAAGCTTTCTCATTCTTAGAGTCTGCAGGGAAACAACTTAAAAATGGGACACAATTTGGTAGGAAAGGAAATGATGAAACTTCTTTTGAGGATTTATTAGTTCTGGATGTCTCTTATATAACCAGCTGAAAGTGTACAGTGGGAAGTTTGGATTAATATATTGAAACTCAGGATAGAGCTCGGGGCTGCAGGAATATATTTGGGTATTAATATAGAGATGTTATGTAAGACTTTGGGCCTGGAAAAAAAAGACATAAAAGAGGCCAGAATACTGAACTGAAAAACACTCTGAAATGTAGGGGTCAAGAGGAAGAGTATAAGTCACAAAAGGAGTTGTAGAAAGAGCAAGCAGCTAACAAGACAAAATTTCCATGAGGAACTTTGCTATATCTGAAGATACTTGAAGAAACTACTCTAAGGAAGAAGGAATGATTTTTGTTAAATTTGGCAGGTTCCTGGTATACACTTACTCACATTTCTCTCCAAAATACCACTAAATGGAAGTGGAGGAATCCCAAAGCAATGAACTCACCAGAATAAAGTCAAAAGAAGGAAGACAGAAAAGGGAGAGATGGACAAGATCTAAGGAAGTAAAAAGCAACTAGATAATCAGATGGCCTAGTTTAACAACAGAAAATCATGTGCCTTACAAATCTGAAGCTAAGAAGAGATTAACAGATTGGCACTGCACAGCCTCAGAAATCTCAGGTAATAAATCATTTGCTAGGCTCAGGTTAGGGACAGGCTGAAATTGATAATTCATGAGACAGGCTCTGGCTTTGAGGACATCAAACTTGAGTTACCATAATGAAACTATAAGAACTAAATGAGGTGTTTAAGTAGCTAAATAGTTAAAACAATTCAATATACATTGTTCCTATACCTCTCAATGACCAAAAAATCTGGGAAAAAAAATGTTTCTATTGCCCAGGAAGAAAGAGTAGTGGATAATTTTCTTGAATATTAGACAAGTGCAAGAGAGAGTCATAGACCACTTGCTGATTCGCCCTGTTATGGATTAGATATGAGGTATTCCTCAAGAGATCACATGTGAGACAACACAGGGTTTTTAGAGGTGAAATGATTGTGTTATGAGAGCCTCAACCTAGTCATTGGATTCATCCAGTGACAGGGATTAACTGAGTGGTAACTGGAAGTAGGTAATTTGTGGCTGGAGGAGATAGGTCACTGAGGCTGTGCCTTTGGGGTTTTTGTTTTATCCCTGGTGAACAGAGATCTCTGTGCTTTCTGATCACCCTCTCCTGAGATGTTTTACCCTCTATACCCTTCAACCATGATGTTCTTCCTCATTTCTGGACCAAAGCAATGGAAGAGCCATTTACAAGCTGAGACCTCTGAAACTGAGTGTCAAATAAAATTTTCCTCTAAATTTGTCCTTGTCATGTCTTTTGGTCACAGCAGAAAAAAAAAATGACGAAAACATCACTAATTCCTTGCCTATTCTACCAGCTGACAGTGTCTTTAAAGACTACGAGGACTGCAATTCATCTCTGAAAAGGGAAAAAAAACTGTAATTAGCATGATATTTCACAAAATAGTATTACATCCTTGAAAACAACAATGGGATTTACTTAATGAAATTCTGAGTACAAAATAAAAGTCACTATGAATTTAAATAAAATTGTTTAAGAAATACTCAATAGAATTTAGAGAGGATACCACCTAAGTAATCTTCTACAGAGGACAATAAAATAGACATAAAAGCATAAATTACAATAGAAAAGATGTTTTGGAATGGAGGTCCAATAGTCAATTAATAAAAGAGAGTGGATATAATTTGAGAAGTGAACACAGAACAATGAAAGAAATATTTATAAGCTGGCATTGTAATTCTCCAGATAGAATGGTTATTGAAATCCCACCATGATGAATGACAAAAGACTCAATTGTGATGATGAAAGTCCAGGACTAAGATAATGGAACAATTCTTCCTGACATAAAGAGAAAGAGCACATCACATCCATCACATCCAAAGATGTTAAACCAGAATGTCACTGAATATATTTACAGCCACATTGGAACATGTATAATGGCACAATGCCTTCAAAATTGCAAGGAAAACTGTCTCCAAAGGAGATGTTCACAATCAACAAAAAAGTTAATGAAGCCTGAATTTAAAATAAAGACATTCAAGATTATTGAATATCAAAAAAAAATGATTACGTTCTATACCCATTTTCTTAGAAAGCTATTTTATGTATTATGAAATAAGCAGTAAAATAAGAAAGAGACAGGATCCAGAATCTGGTGGTACAGGGGGCTCACAACACCATAGTGGAGGTATTTTGGGTGAATAATTTTGATGTTGACTTGCAAACCTCCAGCAGAGGTGGAAGGAAGAAAACCCAAGACTGCAAACGAATTTGCTCAAGTACAAAAGTCAACTAACCACTAATAAGATGTGCTTTTGAATAACTAATTTGCTCAAGTACAAAAGTCAACTAACCACTAATAAGATGGGCTTTTGAATAACTAAATTGGGGAGCTTTTATCATTCTTGCATGTGTATTTGGCATGCATTAATGATAATTATGAAGACTGGCAAACCCATTATACCATTACATAATTGTTAATATTTAAAAAGATATACAAAGAAAAACAAATGAAATCATGATATGCATCAGGACTTGGTGAAGGCGTTCCTGCCCCCGCTGTCTGACAGGGTCACAGCATAGAGGGTGTTGTGGCAGGGTTGACACATCTGGAAACCAAAACCATGGGGTGCCATGGCTGCTCTGATCCTGGGGCTACTAATGTGGTTAACAGGAAGCATGTCAATCCAAACTAAAAACATATGCTGCTACCATGTACGGGAAATTTCCCAGAATGAGACTAAGAATATGACCAAAAAAAAAGTCCTGAGATTTGTTTTTAATATTACCAAGAACACAAGTAAACACAAAAACATAGTCCCAGACCAGGATTTCTGGACAAAGCTTAGATTACAAGAATTCTTTGCTGCACAGTTGATTTTCTACTAGGTCTCCTGATCCAAAAGCACAACCTGTGCATAAGCCTAACTACAGGAAAAGAATTGTTGTGCCAACAGTGCAAGGCCCACCATTTATAGCTTCTTTAATCAAAGGAAGACTATGGTACCCTCCTAGGCGCAGGGACGCTAATAAGAATACACTCCCCTCACCAACATATGGGGATATATGATGAAAATGGAAGACATGCAGCTAATGTAAATGGAAAATGGACTGATGTGCAGAATCTGCCCTTTACTCAGAGGTTACAAAGGTTAAAGAGTTGGTGTACCTTGACCAAGGAACAAAGAAACTCTTAAGTAGTTTAAAAGGTTAACCATAGCTGAGTAAAAGATCAAAAGGAAAATCAAAAATAAAAGTGTGGTCTATGTTCCATGTAAAAGTAGAATGCATGCTAAAAGGTCGTGGAACTCACAAGAAAAATATGTAAGTCAGGAAAATCAGGCCATCAGGCCACCTGTTAACCATCTGAAAAAGTGTATTTAAGAATAAAAGGCTCCACAGGAAGCAGCAGATCTTGAAGACTGCTTGAAGTTGCAACCACCCCGTGTTTTGTCTTGCTTCTTTCCACCAACTGCCACTCTACCTTCAGGACTGGCTGGATCTTGCTGGGCCAGGACCCCAGCAAATACTTAACTGTGCATATTTAATTAAAATTCTAAGTAATAGTTTTTTATTGTGTTTGTTAAAAGTTTGAATTAATGTGTTTCAAGATGGTAGATGGCGTGTTGTAGGAATGCAAGGAACACCCTTTGGTATGGAGTCAATGGGTAGTATGTTAAGTGGAAAAAGCTTAGAATACTAGGTTCATAGAGATAAATATTAAAAGAAACCATTAAAATATTTTAAAGTGCTTTTTTCTGAAAATGGAACAGGGAATGCAAATGTTGGATTAGGAATAATCAAAAAATTTTCACATTGTGTGTATGCACATTCAATTCAATTGAGGTAAAATTTGATGAAACGTGAACACTTACTCTTAGATTTCTGTGATGCAAACCATTTTTGTCCCTGGCAAAAGGGGTTTCACTGAGTCATTGCGCAGTGAAAATCAAACACCTATTAGGCTAAGCAATAAAGAGATTAGGTCATAAAAAAGCCAAGAAAGGACAGTATAAAAATTATTTGAAGAGTTTTATTATAACCAGTTTACTGAAATATGGGGTGAAAGCAGAAGGGAGATAAATGTTCACAGAATATATTTCTAAATTTTAGAAGGCAGGAAAAAATGTAAATATTCTCCTATTAGAATATTCAGAATTTAAAAAAAATTATATACAATGTTGGCTGCTTGCTTCTTGTGTTAGTCAGCTTTTCATCTGTGTGATCAAAATTCCCCACAAGAACAACTTGGAGGAGGAAAGGTTATTTTGGAGTCAAGGTGTCAGAGGTCTAATTTATGTTCAGCTGGCTCCATGGCTGTGGGCCTGAGGCAGCACATCATGGTGGGAATTCATGGTGCAGGAAAGCTGCTCAGCCCATAGTGGCCCAAAAGCAGAAAGAGAAAAGAGCAAGGTGCCAGGGAAGAAAATATAAACCCCACAGGCACACCCACAGTGACCTACTTCCTCCAGCCACCTACTACATGCCCACAGTCATCACCCAGGGCAGCAGTCCTTCCAAATTATTAATCTATCAAGAGGATGAGTCCCTTGATTTGGTTATGGCTCTCATCATCCAATCACAACAATTCGGGGACGCCTTATATCCAAACCACAACACTTCTTCATCCTTGGGTGCTGCAAATGGCAAACCACATGGCTGAAATTTTATCACATTCATAACATTTAATTTTCCCTTCAGCACAAGAAACACCACCATAAAGTTGTTCATTGACTACAAAGTGCACTTTGAGTATAGCTAAAGGGGTAGTTGCTTTTAGGTAGCAGTGGCCTTTGGGCTGCCTCTTCAGAAATGGTATTTCTTTCGTGCTAATGTCAGCACACCTTTCCCAGGCTTCCTGAGGGTTCATGAAGTAATTATTTCCTAAGTCAAACGATAACTCCTTCTATAGCATGAGGTTGTCTAGGTAAAGGAAACAAAGCTTCATAGACCACTTCCCTCTCGTGTATCTCAAATATATGCCAGGAGCTTATGCATTCCCTGTGTGGCAAGAACTTGTCCAATTACAAGATTATCTGAGGCAATAATTACTTTTTGACAATGCATTTGGTTTCCATCAATACTCACTAATAAAATAAAACCTGCCAATTTCTTTTTTTGCTCTCTTTTTGAGACAAAATAATTTAGCATTTGCATTTAAAAAAATCATTTTGTGCAATTGTGTGCAATTTTGTGTAAGGACTAGAATTTTGGGCCTTCCTCTATAATCAGCAACTAGCTTCATCAGTTTTATGGTAGAAAGTAATAAGTTTATTTATTCTAAAAAGAAAAAAAACAACCAGATTTTTAGGTTGACTAGTGATATGACTGTGCTTTGTTTGAAAATTATGTGATGGCTTCAGTGGTTTCCTGGTGCTATGTGACAAATTTTCAATACCCACAGTGTTCCGAGGAATAGAGTGAATGGATCACTGGGTCGATAAAATCTAATTTCAATATATACAATTCTTCCTGTTGGCTCCTTTTATGACAGCTTATATAAAGGCACCATTCCAGATTTACTTGCTGTGCCATGCAATTTATTCTGCACTTGCACTATAAAAGATTATATTTATAATATTGTTTGAGTTGTAGCATTTGTTACTATGTCTCTCTTTATATTTATGATGTAGTGGACCGCCTTTGAACCATTCATCTATTTCAGTTATATAGGGACATAACATACCATTTCAATAAAAAGTAAAAATACACGTGTTAAATGTATAGAAGAATTGGCCCAAAATGAATTGAAATGTGTCAAGCAAAAGGAGCCACATCTTTGGGGCTAAAGCACAGTCCCAGAATCCTGCAGAAGGTACATGTTCTAAGCCTATGATGATGTTTGACTTGTGTTGCAAGATGCACTTGAGGAGAATAAAGATTCTTCCACTTCACATTTGTCAGCTGCCCAGGGATTATAACTATGAGAAGCATATTGCAAAAGGCTGAGCCTCTACCAAGCAGTGTTAGATGGAGATTAGCATGTGGGACAATGCACTGGAGATCTTGGGATTCATACCCATAAAAGAAAGGAGAGTCAGCAGAGGCTGGACTGAGCAGAGGGAGAAATGTCCTCCATGGCAGCCTCAATGGATGCCCACCAACCCTAAAGGGCATTCGGAAACTTGAAGACCTTGTATACAGTGAACTCTCCCATGTCGTCAAGAGCATGCCTGAGCATAAAACTAAGAGACCTTGTCAGATTTTTGTCTGACTTCCACCTACACCAGGAAGGGTCCTTAGAGGTGTCCCAAGTTCCCATCTGGAGTTTTTTCATAAGAAGATGCTGCTGACAATCATAAAAATGTATATTGTATTCAGTGGAATATTATTCAGCCTTAAAGAAGAATGAAATTATGGCAATTATGGGTAAGTAGAAGGAATTGGAAAATATTATGCTAAGAGAAGTAGGCCAATCCCAAAGAACCAAAGGCCAAATGTTTTCTCTGATAAGTGGATGCTGATCCATATGGGGGGAGGGGCAAGGGAAGAATGGAGGAACTTTGGATTGAGCAGAGTGGAGGGAGAGGAGGAGCAGGGGAGTGTGTGAAAAGCACATAGTGGAATGAGATGGACATTATTACCCCCTATATATGGGTATGATTGCACAAATGGTGTGACTCTATCTACATCATTACAACCAGAGAAATGAAAAGTGTGCACCATCTGTGTAAAAAATAAAATTAAATGTATTAAATTAAAAAATAAAATGTATATTATCCCTACCTACATTGCCAAACCATTCTCTCTCTTCCCTTTTCATTTCCCAGAGTTCCCCACTTCCTTTTAGGTTAACTTGTTTGAACTTCTTCATAAGCCCATTTTTGTTCTCTCTCTGTTTCCCTCAGTTACCATTATTTTAGTTGGAAGCAAGCTCAGGCAATCTTTCTCCTTTACTCTATTGGCAAAATTAAGTCTGCCTCACCACCTTTAAAAGCTGCCTGGATCTTTGACTCCCCCAGAGTAATTCTAAATGGGGGCAAGAAAGCCAGGGTTCTATACCATCCCATTCATTGGCCACTCTTATGCACTGCCCCTGGGGTCAGGTGCAATCTTAGGAGGCAGGTTTCTTCAACCTCAGCAATCCCAACTCTTCTAGCAGCTAAGGAAATAAGTCCTGGGGTCCTGACAACCTTTAGCAATTGTGGTATCAGTACCTCAATTTATGCCAGTACCACTTTTTGTGTTCTTCATTTATTAGCTCCATTCTTTTAATAGTTCCAAAAGTAAGCAGTTATTTTTCCTCCAACACAGAATAAATAAACCATTTTCATGGTGATTTCATACCAATGTTGTTTACATAAGCTATGAAGGATCTGTAATTTCAAGTGACCTAGAAATCCTCTTGAAAATAGCCATCTGATCTCATTGACTTCTCAAAATTCTTTCTAAACCTTGAGCCTATAAAAAACAAAAAACAGAGAAAGAAAAACCCACATATTTTTTTTTCTCTCTGGATGTTTTATATTTGTAAATTTAAATAGATTCTAAGCCATATGTTTTACAGCCTCTGCAAAAATGTTTGGAATTTTGTTCACAAAGCATTGTGTAAAATCTATTGTGTTTACATCGACCTCATGCAGTGTAGTCTTGGCTTCAGGTAATGCAATTAATGCCTGTACCTCTTTGCATCCACAAAAAGCATCTAACTTTTAAGTAATCGACAATGCAAATAAAAACGCAAGTGATAGGTGCACAGAGAAATAAAAATTTCAGTTTGCCGCAAACGCAGCTCATTAGCGTTTAAGTCAAAATCCACAAACAGTAACACATTTCCCATAAGGACCAGATACAAAAAAAAAAAAAAAAAACCCAGCAGCCAATGTAGCTTTACAAGCATGGGTTGGGATTCAAAAAATGTAATTACAAGTCCCAATTTTACTGGCACCTAGAATGTGACCTTGAGAAAGCAATTCTAATGCCCAAATCCATTTCCAGATCTTTCCTGCTTAGAAGCTTTTGTAAGGATAAAATTGGAAATGTATGTAAACATGCTTTGAAAAGGACAAAACTAGTATACTGCAGGAGGGACAGCACCGGCAGTCATAAATTCTGTCTGGTTTTCAGAAGGCTTACTGTGGTTCAATATGATTTGCATATTATGTCACTTATTCCTTACAAAAACCTTGTGAGCAGGGTTCCCTGACCCCCTCTTGACAAATGAGAAAAGTGAACTTGAGAGGAACTCTGTAACGTGTCCAGGATCATTTCCATCTGCCACCAAAGCCCAGTGATGAGCCTGAACTCACAGGGCCTCAGGATACCAGTTGGCAAAAGAAAGGAGAGATGGATAAAGGAATGAATGACGTAGCCAGGTCACTAAGGTTATGGGAGGACTGGGGAAAGGATGTGTCTTGACTGTCTCCTCTGTCACTGAAGGAGAGGAGATGGAAAGATTAAGTCAAAGTTTTTATCTTTGTGGGTGACGAAGGTGACAGGAACCCAGGAGAATAGTGCTCAAGCAGTCTGTGTTTTCTGTCTTTAATAAGAAACTAGCTCTTCTACTTAAAGGAAGGTCATGACAAGCTCAGGAGTTCTGGAGAGAAGCTAAGGTTTAAAGTGGGAGACGAAACGGAACAGAATCACACTGAGAATTTTCTGTGCCTTGATGGACACAAGCCGAGTTGGGGGTCCTGGTGGAAGACAGGATTAAAGGCAAGCAGTGTCCTCTGGCTATCTTCCTGTTGACAACAGTTCATCTTTCTTACAATATATTTATTTTATTGATCTGAGCTGTTTAATGAGTGTTATGGTTTGTGGTATTTGATATAATGAGTGTATGTTTGAATATGTCGTGTCCCCCAAAAGCTCATATATGAGACAATGCAACAATGTTCAGAGGTGAAATGAGTAGATTATGAGAGCTGAGACCAAATCAGTGGATTAATTCACTTGAATTAACTGGATGGTAACTTTAGGTAGGTAGAGTGTAGCTGGAGGAAGTAGGCTACTGGAGGTTTGTATTTTGTCCCTGGTGAGAAAAGCTGTCTATCTGCTTCTTAGCTGTCATATCTTAAGCTATTTCCTCCACCATGCCTTTCCACCAAGATTTTCTGCTTCAGTTTGGGCCCAGACCAATGGAATTGGCTGACCATGGACTGAATCTTTAAAACCATGAGCCCAAATACACATTTCTTTTTCTTAGTTGTTATTGTCAGGTCTTTTGGTCAAGGGAATGAAAAAGCCAACTTCAACAATGAGTTCAAATGTTTTTGTTTTTGTTTTTGTTTTTTTTGTCTTTCCTGTCTTAACATAATTGGACACAAAAATCATTCATTCCATTGCTCTGAGACTTGGCTCATTTGAGCAACATTCAAGTGGTCTCTGTGGTCTGACCAGCAGCGATAGGGTACTGCCGTGGGCTCCTGGGTGTTTCTAAAACAGGATGGGGCTCCCCCTCCATGATGCAGATGTGTTCATGGTAACCATGAGATTGTAACACCAAGATTTCAGAAATACCGTGGGCATACAGCTGTGATGTTGTATCATTGCTACAACACTCGGTTTTACTTGCTCTGTCAGTGACAGATAAGTCAGAATTTTTAAAAATAGACAAAAAGAAGCTTGGTCTCGAATACTGCTTCAAATATAGCTCTGATCCTAGGCAAGGATTGCCAGGTTTTTTTTTTTTAACTATAAATTTCTTTTTTCTAAACAACACGCCAAGGCTCCACATCCACTCTTTCTTCAGTTACACCCCTCACATGTGGCTTGGCTCAAACTGCAACCCTTCTGGGCTTGACTTCTGCTTAGAACCTCTTATTACTCCCCTTGCTGAAGAAGAACTTGGTGGTCTTCACGTTAGAGATAAAGTTAGGTTGATATCATTTGTGCATTTCCTGGGAGAGGAGCTGTGTTACAAGGCAGATAACTTTCTTGCATGTTTTCAGTGCATAAATTTGAAAGGTGGAAAGAAAATTCCAGAAAATGCATACAAACATATAAAAAATAGAATCTCCTGACCTTTGATGGCATCTGTTTTTTTCTCCAGTGGTGCTTTACCTTTTCAGTCTTCATAATGCTGTCACCACTTGACACTATGTATTTACCTGTCTTTATTCTCTGTATCTCTCTCTTTTGTCTCCTACCCCTATTTTTCTCCCTTTCTAAATCCTTATTCTTCCCCATTTTTGTCTCATAAGACCCCAGTTGGAATGAGCTTTGTTTTTCTCATATCTATATCTCCTACAATTAAAATTGTTTCAGCTGCAGAGGGTCATTCAATACATATTGTCTGAATTAATAGAATTGAATTAATAGAATGAATACATGACCAAGGGGTCATAAAAATGATCAACAACCAGGTGAAAGTTGAATTAAGCATTGCAGAGAAAAATCTGACACAGCTTAGTGACAAGACAAGCTAAATTGAGACATCATGGTCATCCTTTCTAACTTGAGAAGTGAAAGGACGTGGGGACTGCAAGGCTGAGGCATGTCACACCACCTGTAATACCAGAAGTGAACAGCAGGGGGTGCTACAGCCATGTGTCCTTAAATCACAACTTTTTCAGACTTCCACAAACTAAACAGAGTTTGCTACTCCAAATATAGGAAAAATCCTGTGCACTACGAGGTTGTGGGGGGTGGGGGAGCAAAAACAAAAAACTTAGCTTCAATTGTAGTTGTCATCAGTGTCTTTCCTCAGGAAAGCATGCACAAGGCTGAAAATGTGCTGCTTTTACCCCTAAAATGCCTGTTATCTCCCTTAAAGAACAGATTTAGACCACATTAAACCATGAAAGTTAATGTTCATATTCATATAATTACACTTTTATAGTGAAAAGTACGTGAATGCCCAGTATGCACAGGCAACACATTATTTCAGGTTCATTTTATTGTGTTGCAAGGTGTGGAGAGACCATATACAGTCTCACAGGACTCCAGAGAGTTCTCAGGCTGCTTGAAAATCACTGGCTTTAACCACAGTTCAGTGCAGGAATGACTACACAACTTTTTCAATTCCTTGATCCTGTTTCTGCTACAAAACTTGTAGTGACAAGTCACCAAGATATGAGGCATATCTCTTATATTCATATTTAATGTCAATATTGTGCTTCATCACAATAGAGTTAATTAGGAGAGATCATTAGTTCACTTTGTTCAGAGAAGAAGACAATTTAGATACTTGTCTCAGAGCCTGCGTAGATACACAATGATTTGAAAGGGCGGGTACGGTTAGAGATCATGTTATTGGCATGTTATCAGCTAGGATTTAAGTATCAACTGTGTTACTTATTAGCTTTGGCACACTGTTTAGCCAGTGGTTCTGTAACTTTGGTGGCATTCAGCAACAGCTGCAGAACTCAGTTAGAAATAGAAACTTCCTCTATGTAATTCTAATATGCCACAGTTTGAGAACTATTGACTTAAACCCTAAACAAACTTTCCTCATCTATAAAATAAAGATGTTAATAACATCTGCTGCTATCATGGTGGTAAATGAATTAATGTTTTTGAAGCCAATGCCTGAGGTCACAAACACTCAATAGATGTTAGCCATAATGAGTTCTCAAATATCCAGTGTGTTCTTTTGTAAAATCTACCTGTACCAGAGTCATGGAAATTTACCCTACTGTACCTTGCTTAGGTTGAGGTAATATTCCCTTCCATAAAGACTGAATTTTCTGTGTTTATGTAAGAATAAACAGTTGACTTGACAACAGAGTATTTTTTTTCTTAATCTTGCTTTCATTGAAACTGTCATAACAATAAAGTCTGCATAGTAGAATGTGTCTTGGGAGACTACTTTAGAGTGACTTAACTATAAACAAGGAAAACAAGTTTATACATGTTACAGCTCATAATGCAGAGAATCTCGGGTTGCATGCTTATTAAAATCAATGTTTGTGTGCCTATTGAATACTACATTAAAATGTTTTTTTCCTTAGCTCCATCTTGCGAAACAAACATAATTGTTTCTGAATTAAGATATTTATAAGATGGAGAGTCAAATGGAAAACATTTTAAATCACAGGAGATGGAAGTTTCTTTTACTGTCAGCCCTCCTTAGCTAATTTTGGAACTTGACCCATCTAAAATCTATCATTTTAGTTAGAGGAAAATTGTAAGGTTCAAAGAGAAATGTCAGAAAGCCATTATGCAAAACAATAGAAGAAAACCACAGTTACTTTAAAGTAGTAAGTAAATGTCTTTGCTGGCCCAGTTCCTCTAGATCTCCTTGTAATTTACCTAAAACTTATGGAAGAATTTGTTGCATCATTCTCCAAGTTTGGATTTGATGACTTAGCAATAAAATAAATTTTATATGCCCACAAATACATCTTCTCCCATTAATAGCACTGAAGTTTAAATTAAATTTTTAAACCTAGATATTTTGAGCATAAACTTTACTGACCTCAACTAGCTGGCAAATTTTCTTAATGATTATAACCAGTAATACTCGAGAATTTTTTTTTTTTTTTGCCAAGAATATGTCATTAGACATAGGGAGATGTACAATTCACTCTCGTGTGTAGAGCCTCATGACTTTAGCTACAGCAAAGTGATGTCGACTTGGTAGATATTTTGCACATAGAGAAACACAAAAAATTACTTTTTACAAAATAACACATTTGGATCTGCAATACAATTTATCCTTCTTTTACCTAGAAACAAGGGTAGGATCAAAAAGTCTCATAACTGCACTTCATTCTATACAATCCTCTATTTGGCTAGCAAGCCTGATGGTACTTTTTATGATATTTCTTTTTTAATATATTTATATTTGTATTACCATGAGACAAATCTGTATCATTTCTTTCCTAAAATATTTTAAAGCATTGCTAATTTACATGTTTATTCTGCTCCAAGATTTCAGATTAATTTCCTCAAACAACAATGCATCCATGCTTTCAAACTCAGAATACCTTTAGTACCTTTAAGATAATCACTAAACCATGGGGTTCTATAAAATTTGACCCCCTTGATGCTCCCCAAGCTTTTTCCCATCCTTTGGTGACTCACTATTTTGCTTTATTCAAAATGTGATGCACATCTTTAGATCATTTTTATAAATATTACTTGATGACTATCTTGAAAAGGAAACATAGCTTATCAGGTACTACACCAGTAACATTTTATTTTGCCGACAAAATGTTGAAGCTGAGCTAGACTGTGTAACTTAAGAAAGCCCATACAGATACAAAGAAACCCTGCATCCCCAACTCCTGGGATCTTCTCAATCAATTCCCATTCTCTTGATCATATGTAGTTCTGTATTTACCATCCCATGGAGGTTTGGTTCCAGACTCAATTTCTCTTTGAATAATTTTTTGAGCCTACTAAAAAGATGCCTAAAATTGTTAGTGGGCCACTTTATTCTGTATCACACTTATGACCTGATACAATGTTTAATAACTTTTTGGATTCCCAAAATTCAGCAAAATGCCCAAAGTAAAGGCTTGTCACTGAAGAGCATAAGGATGGCAGTAGAGTTCCTTAAGGACTATTGTAACTGATGGAAAAAAACGGTACTCAGCAAGCAAAAACTGCATTGGGAACTATTAAGCAAATTGCAAAAATCCATAGAATGGTCAGCATAAACAACAGACATTTATTTTCTTACAGTCTTGAAAGATGGAATGCCAAGATCAAGGTGCTGTCAGGTTTGGTTTCTATTTCTAGTGAGGCTTCCCTTCCTGGCTTTTTAGATGGCCACTTTTCATTGTGTCCCACAAGGATACTTCTAAGTGAGTGGAAGGAGCACAGAAAGAGAAAGTGAAAAACAAAGAGTGTGGGGGGGGGCGGTGCTCTGGTATTCATTCCTCTTCTTATCATGACACCCTTCCTATGGATCTCATTTAATTGCAGTTGTCTCCATAAAGAACTTATTTCCAGATCTAGTCACATTGGAGATTAGAGCTTCAGCATATCAATCTGTGGGAGAGGCACACCTGTCCTTAGGAATAGCTGACATTAGAACAATGGTTTTATTGCTAAGTATTTTTGTAATAGCTTTGTATATTAATTCTTCCAATCTTCACAATAGCCCTTCTGCTGTTATCATACCAATTTTACAGAAAAAATAATTAAATCACTTGCTTACATTTTCTTTACAAGATACAAATTTAGGCAAATTTCTTCTTTGTTTGTTCATTTAGTCCCTATGCTATACAATATCATGAATCAAAGCAGAGGTCTAAAACAGCCCATGTGAACAGCAATATATTGCTAAACCCACCAGAAGCATTGCAAGCCCACCCACCTAAATAACAAATAGAACCACAATGTTTTTTTGATGGATAAAGCCCTGGGTTCCATTCAAAACCCAGGCCGGTGAACATGTGACTAGATATAGCCATTAACTTCCTTTACACTGTAACTTTTCAACACAGAAATTTTGCTCAGAATTATCTACTGAATCTTGGAATTCCTTATGAGGAGACTGTACTGGTTCATTTTCTACTCCCAGAACCTCATAGATGACCTAAAACAGAAGGTGCTTAATAAATTGTTAATGGAGAAATCAAGGATTTGCAGTCTTCATTACTTAGGCACACAAATTGGAACATACATTGTTGATGTTATTTAAGAATAAAATATTCACTTCCAAGTCATCAAATGTGCTGATTTGAAGATTTTTTTCCTTATTTCATTTTAAGAGTCAGAAAATCTTTAGAATACTTGAAGATAAATCTTAACTGTGGAAAAAAAAAAACACAGGATAAGCTGGCCTGGGGATATTTTGAAATAATATAGCATTGATTTATATTATTATTATTGCAAAGTCAACATATTTTCATCATAAAACTACAGAACAGCATTTGTTCTATATAAACAAGACAAGTTAAAAAATACTTGACTTTCTTCCTGACTCAGTAAAACAACAGTAAAAGATTTTTTAAGCAAACAATTCCACAAGAATGTGAAGAGAGGAGAAAATAGCAATAAAGTTTTTATGAGCAAAAGAGCAAATGGAGAAATGGTAAACATTCAGGCAAAATCAATGCAGTAGGAGAAGGAGAAGAGAGAAAGGATGGTAGGAGGAAGAGAGAAGGAGAAAAGGAACTGAAGAAATGCACACCAAGATATTGTGAGGATCATTCAAAGAAAAAAAAAACTCTTGAAAATTAAAAATTGATCACAGAAATTTGAACAGCTAAGATGAATTTTGGAAATAAGTTTGAGAAGGTCTTCTTCAAAAATAACAAAATGTACGATAGGCATATTACAGGAAAGACAAGAAAATTACATGACAGCCCAGCCAGTCTGATATTTGAATAAGTTCCAGGAAGAAATAGATTATTAACAATTGAGGAAAGTAAGTTGTCATGGGAACTAACAAAAACCCAGAGACATGGGTTTTCATAGTGGAAAAAAAAATAAAATGTCCTCCTAATGGACGATATGAGACAACTGCGAGTGCTTATTAGCAATTTCAGAGCATTCTCAATAGGATGTTCCTAGCAGCTCCCAAAGGGTTAGAGAAAAAATCAGGAAGGAAATAAACAAAAGATCAGAAGTCAAAATACAATGTATTTCTTGAAGGCAACAGAAAAGCTAGAAATAAGGAACTGTGTCTTCAACATGAAGGAGAATAATTTTCAATACAGAATCCTGTATCTAATCCAAACATCAGTAGAGTGTAAGGGGAGAATAAGGGTATGAATGGCACCATATTTTCTCAGGATGCCTCTGAAGCACGTGTTTGATCTGAAAGAGGATTAACCAAGAAAAGGGACAGACAAGCCAGGTGCAGTTGCACATGCCTATAATCCCAAAGACTCAGGAGGCTGAGGCAGGAGGATCACGAATTATCCTCAGCAAGACCCTAAGCAACTTAGATCTTGTCTCAAAATAAAAAAGAAAAATAAGAAAGAGTCTGTCTGGGATGTAGATCATTGGTTAAGCACCCCTGGGTTTGGGTCCCTGGTACAAAAAAAAAAAAAAAAGAAAAGAAAAAGAAAAAGGACCAACATAATTATGCTTTGGATCCCAAATGTCCCTGGAAAGCATGTTGAAAGCATGATCCCCAGTGCATCAAGGTTCATAGGTAGGGCTTATAAGCAATGGTTAGGGCTCTGGCCAAGAAATGGATTAAGCCATTGAAGGCTGGATAGAATATTAGGTGGTAATTGAAGGCAAGTGGGTCAGTAGGGGTATGGTCTTGGACTATACCTTGTCCCTGGCTTCTATCTTTTCTCTTTCTCATGCTCCCCACCCCCTTTCTCTCTCTCTGCTTCCTGATTTTCACATGTTGAGCAGATGTCCTCTGCCACAACTCTCTCCCATAATATTCTGCCTTACTTTGGACACTGAACCATGCAGTTGGCACACTCTGGACACTTCTGAAACGGTGAGTTAAAATAAACTGTTCCTCCTCTAAGTTCTTCTTGTCAGGCATTTGGTCACAGTAATGAAAAGCTGACTAACACAGGTGATTAAACACGACATCAAGCACCACAAAGATGTCAAAGCTCTTTCCATAGAAATGTTGAAGTATGATCCCACAATGCTTTAACACAATAGGTTCAACTGAAAGATATCAGAAATTACTGCAAGATACCTTAAAAATGTTAAAATGTGTATAATGTCTGTGTGCCCAGAGAGCAAAATGAGATAACTGATGAAGAATTTAGTTCAGTGAGAAACATCTGGCAAATTCAGCCAACAAAAAAATAAGGTTATCAGTAATTTCAGGCAAACAAAAAATTGTGAAAAAAAATCTCAGAGAGTTTTAAATAACTTGAATGACCATAGCATTCATATTATTAAAAAAATTCACACTGCCATATTTATGCAAACAAAAGTATTACACATAAGAATTGGTTTCTGGGTCTTTTCTGAAGAGATGAAGAGTTCATTTTGATTCCTTTGCTACCCATCTTAAAGATGTCCTTTTTAAACAACTGATGCTTAATCTAGTTGGGAAAGGAAGGGAAAGGAGGGGTTAGGAAAAGGAAAGACAGTGGAATGAGACTGATGTAACTTTCCTATGTACACATATTAACACACCACAGTGAATCTTACCGTCGTGTATATCCACAAGAAAATGATTTTAAAAAATAGTAACTATAGGTAAATGGAAGCAAGGTGAATAGATCAATAGAGGTAATGGAGCATGAGGAGGGGAATGGAAGAGGAAGGAGTGGTAGTGGGGTCTGAATTAGAATAAAATATATTCCATAATTGTCTGTCTAATTATGTCAAAATGGATTCTACGGTTGTGTATAACTAAAAAGATACAATTTTTTTAAAAAAAGATAAGAATCCAGAATAATACCTTAGCTGCAAATCCAAGAGGTAGGACCAGAAGGAAACGATACATTGTGAAGGTGAACGTCACAGACCTTGGTACACAAGGAAAGTGAGATGACTCTGAAGAGCAGGAAATTGAAAGGAAGGCTGTTATTATTTTTTTACAAGAAACTTTATAGAGCACTTTGACCAGAGAACTCTGAGCATGTACAATTTTTATAAAAGCAAAAAATAAAAATGACCTAATGCAAAACAGCACAGAATAATTTTTAAAATCGTTCATTACCCTGCCACTACCACCAAGAGAAATATCAGTGTTATTTGATGTAAGTCATATATATGTGTATGTATAGACTTGATTTTATATATATATATATATATATATATATCTGAGTACACACACACACACAAACACATATACACACCAATATCACCTACTTTTATTTTTATTTACTTTATAATTTGACCAATTCCTCAGAGCCTAAATGTTATTTTATAACATTATTTTTAATGACAACCTAATATTCTCAGTTTTGTAGTATATGTATAAATAAAAGGTTAGGTCAAATATGTCATATCATAAAAATTCTTGTGATTTAAAATATTTGGGCTACCTATTTAATGTTTCGTTTGGATATGAGGTGTGCCCCATCCATCTTAGTTTGTGGACTATCTGGGTAATTACTATAGGAAGGTAGAATATGGTTGGAGGAGGTGGATCATGGGCATGTACCCTAGAAGGCTCCATCATCCCCTTCCTGCCTTCATGTGCAAAGAGCCTCCTCTGCCACACCCTTCCACCATGATGTTCTGTCTCATGTTGGGCCCAGAGCAGTGGAGTTGGTCATCTGCAGACTGAACCTCTGAAGCTATGAACCCAAATAAAATTTTCCTCCTCAAATAATTCTTATCAAGCATTTTGGTTACAGTGACAAAAAAACTAAAAGAGTCTAATCAAATCACTGTGATAAATTATGTTATTTAGAAATTATATCATGATATGGATAGAAATAAAGATAATTATGAGATAAAAATGTTTAATCATTCAATAAGCTTTAAATTAAAGAGTTGCATTTTTTTAACTAGCATATCCAACATGCTATACATTTAAATTTGGTTTATTAAATACACAAACTTCTAGTGAACTATTTGTATTACCTATACAATTTTTTTTTACAAAAGTAGATTTGGGGGAATGTCCACTACATTGCTTCAGTTTTATTAAAATAAATAATGTTTCATTTTCCATTCTATGACCCAGGGAAAAGATCAGAGAAGTCTTTATACCTCATGATGCAAGAAAAAATTTATTACCCATAACAAATCATTCACAGACATAGAGGACAATAGGCAATGTGTGCTAAACTGTTAGAGAAACCAAATATGCACATTTCCCATTTTGCCATCCGTGCTGTATTTGTGCAATTTTTAAATGGACCATAGATGTTTCCAGGGTCCCATTGCAGATGTGTTAATCCCAGGAATTGTTTTCTGTTAGAAGAGTGACCAACTTGGTGATGTCACTTAGAGGCTCATGGCCTTACCTACTACTGACACTTCACAACCCTCTAACTGTGGTACAGATTGGTCATGGTTCAAGAAAAAGGAGGCCAATGTAATTATCTGCTGAGAGACATCAGGAGAAATTAAATTTAGTTGTTGAAGTCAAAGGCAAGTTCACAGATATAAAATTATTTCTGGTAACTTCAACCTGGATAAGATTCTGTTGCCCACATGATGGACAGGCTGGAGAAAAGACATAGATTTTACACCTTTTAAATACCAGCTGTCTACTAAGAAAAAAATTTTTAAGAGGAATGTGACTCGGAGCAAGGAGGGGAGAATGGGAAGGATACTGGTGACAAAGGTGGGATTCATAGGGAATATATTACAAGCCACCACTCCATCAGATTTTACCACAAACAAAACTAAGCATTCACATTTTATGCTTGAAATTCATCTGAGGCTAGTATTTAAAATTTCCCCTGTGTCATCTATTTCCCAAAATTAACTTAAAATTCTGTTTCCAATGTAAGGTTTACTTAGTAAAGTATTGTTGATTTTTATAGATTCTAAGAGTTGTTTCTCCATGGTTTTATTCATGTAACTATTTACAGTGGAATAATTAAGGGTTTTTTTTTTTTTTTTGCTGTTGTTGTGTTTTGTTTTTCTACAGAGTTTAATTCTAATGAGCCAAATAACTTCTGCACTGTACATAATTCAACTTGAATGCATCATAATAGTCTTTGATATGAAGTACTATGATTTATTTAGTTCCACATTGATAAATTTACTCAGTAAATATCAAATTTATAGACAATTATCTCCAAACATTTCCTGGAATAGTCTAAAATATATTTCGTCTTTAAGAAATCTTTCTATGCAGCTTTACCACTCTCTTTTCAGGCCATGCCACCATCAATCAAGCTAAAACAGAGACTTTGAGGCAGATATCAAGGGCATTTGCTCTGTGTCTTAAGTGATCATCAACATTCCTGATTAATGATGGGATTTCCACAAAATCTTTATCACCAGGATTTCTGCTCTCTGGATAAGATCTTCCTTTTTATCAGTTTCAGGTGTAAGTGCCAATAAAGATTTCAGGTCTAGAGGACCTTTCAAGGAGAAGGTAGATGAAATCTGGGTACTATGTCATAAATCCACTCTTATCAATGAGAGAATTCCCTGGTTGTATGGGACAGACCACTGCTAGGCACAAAGAGTTATTTTTGTTTGATGTTGTTTAATTTTCATTTCATTGTTTTATTGAGGCATAGAATAAAGCTATATTAAGACATTTACAATATATACAGTTTGTCAATATATGAAGCGATTTTTTTTTTACTGTAAATTAGTTCAGTCCTTCAGTGAGATTTTTTAAAACATTATTGTCTAATAATATGAGAGTCACTAACCAGTACACTACACCTTGGGGTTGTAATGATGAGACTACTTGGGGTATAAATATCCCATTAAGACAAATGTTTCCAGAAATATTCCAAAAAATATATTATTTTAAAGATATTAGTCTCAGAGACTGATGAACTTGGCCAGAGATCTGTGCAGAATTAAAGCTATGTACCTAACAAGAAAGAAAGTTTAGCATATGTAAGAGAAACATCTTTCCTTTTTAAATGAGGAAAAGTCACTGGTTTGAGTAGAAAAATTCATCTTCTTACCAGTGTGTTGTAGTTTTGAAATGGACCTTCTTTGGTGTTAATGGCAGGTGTTTATTTGAACTGTCTCCCACAATGATTGAAATGTTTTTTGGAAAACTATTACCATAAAATAATGTCAGGTGGTATTTTAATCTATCTGAATCAGAGAATAGGCTAAATTATTTCAATATTTTGAATAATATTAATGAAATTTCTCTCGTGCATCTACAGTAGTCTAGGAAATGTTTGTATTCAGAAAAGGAGATTGTTAATCTGAAAAGTTCTTTTTTTCCTTCCGTATCTTTGCTCCAATATTTTTCTGTCCCACTAAAACTGAATTAAAGTTTGTGTGTATGTGCAGTGTGTGTGTGCATGTTGATAGTAATGACTAAGGACAGTTGAAGAATATGTTAAACACTTGAAATTGACATGTGAGCTGGGCTCAGTGGCACACACCTATAATTCCAGCAACTTGGGAGGCTCAGGACAAAGGATTGAAAGTTCAAAGCCAACCTCAGCAATTTAGTAAAGTCCTAAGCAACTTAGGGACACTGTGTCTCAAAATTTAAAAAATAAAAATAAAAATAAATTAAAAAGGTTGGAATATGGCTCAGTGGTTAAGTGTCCCTGGGTCCAGTCCTGATACCAAACAACAAACAAACAAACAGAAAACCTGATATATGAAGAATAATGAGTGATGTTCCCCTTGATATATATATTAGACCCTTCACATTTATCCTTGGGGGTGGGATTGGGGGTAATGTTCATATTTCTACCTTACTAGGTAAAATTTGAAGTTCATATAGTTTGAAAATAAAATAATGACAGGAATTTTTTAAGAGATAGAAAGTTTATAGCTTCTTTTTCTAGAAATATAATGTGCTTTGTGGAATTAAAGTTCTCAAGTATCAAATAAGAACTACAAAATAAAACTCAATTTTCAAGGCAAGTTTACATTTCCTTGATAAAATATGATTCATATTTGCAGCTTTATATAAGCACTGGATTTTCTCTTTCCACTCATAACAAGTAAAGTTAACTTAAAGAAACAGAAAACAAATATTGCATTAATTGTAAGTTAAAATAAATATAAAAGTTTATTTTATAGTGCTTATTTATAATTTAACATTGTTGATGCTTATGACTTAGAAAACATAGTTAAAATTGGGATTTTTTTCCCATAATTTTTGCTGCCTTCCTATAAACTAAAGCATCTTGAATGGAAAACCTGGAGACTTCAGTCACATGATCTGAGGATGGGTTAAAGCCACAGGGCTTCAGAGAACTTTGTCTTGCCTCAGACACTGAGCTCAATAAAGCCTGCTCAGTCAAGCAGTGCAAATCTGGAATAAAATGCTCTAAATAAGAAGCAGCATCTGAGCCTATGATAAAGAGTGTTCACACACAGGTAAAAAAAAAAAAAAATCCCCATTGTGGAAGGTCCCAAAAGCTGATGTCAAGGGATCAAGGAGCCATGAGCCCATAAGGTGTCCAGGTAGCAGAGCATGTGTGTCATCATTGAGCAATCTGAGGTATTCTCTTGTGCAAATTTATTGTGGCCACAGTGATATTTTAGCAATCATCTTCATATATACCAACTAACACATAATATGTGAAATTACTTAATTGTGTTTCAACATGTCCCAGCCTATTTGAACTGGGGTGCATGAGGGGCAGAGAGTGAGGAGACAATGGCAGGTCCTTATTGTGGACTGACAACCAGCGTTCATCCCTTTATTAAATATGGGCTTCTATACTAGGAGAGCAGGCACTGGGAATAGAATGACTGACAACCTCCCTGCCTTCAAGGATTACAACCTAGGGAAAGTAACTTCCAAGTACTTTATACGTAATGACAGACAGTTATGTGAGAATAACTGGGGAAACTTCTATAGATTTGATGGTGGGAAACTATGACCTTGAAGTGGTAATATTCAAAATGGGTGCCAATGTATCATAGGAGGGCAGGCATGCAAAGAATATAGGGCAGAATATTCCAGATAGTACCTGGAGTGTAGTTAGTGATTAGGAGAGTATCAATAAGGGAAAATTGTAGAGACAGGCAGGGTTGGATGAAGTGGGGTGTAACAGGCCATCATGGATGGCTTTTTCTTGAATGCCACAGATGTGTAAAATGAAATGTTCCATTTGAATACCTACAATTTTGTAGACTCAGCTTGGAACATGAGGAAACTCTTTTTCTGCTCTGAAGGATGAGAAAAGGTCATCAGCTGATAGAGGGCAGAGGAAATGAATGTGTGCAAAGTTGGAGGTATGAGATAATTATCTCCTGTGTCAGTCATTAAACCTACTGGAAAAGTTAATAGTACCGTAGGACAGAGTGGGTACCAGCCTCAGGTGTAAAGTCAGGTAACTGCAAAGAGGGAACTCACAGGTGTGAGGTGAATGTCAGGCTCAGGAAAGTCTTCATCCTTCAGAGAAGAGAAGTGATAAATGAACAAATTACCAGGAAGGAAGTTTCTAATGGTGCCAGGGTTCATCCTTCACACATTAATTATCAGACCTAAATATGGCAAGGCAAACACTGTAACTGCAAAGGTCAGGAGGCTCAGGTTTGTGACAAACTCAACACCCGCCCTGACTCCAGCATGCTGCAGCACTGATATTAGAAGTGCCATTTATATACAGTCGCTGGTGGGAAGGACTAGCATAGAGGAGAACAAAGTACCAAGACAAGACTTTAGAGATTTTCCAATTCAACAGAAAAAGAGGAAAAAAAAATCTTGAAACATTTCAAGGAATTAAAGAGGTCTCCAAAGAAGCAGAAAATTAATCCAGTATGCAATTCATTGGAAGTAGAGAGAATATTATCCACTGAGTTGATTTTGCGGCTTCTTTTGTTCCCTTGTAAATCTCTCTCCATCATCAACTAGTCATTAACTGCACCACTATGTACACACAATGCATTGTCAATATAAATACAAATATAAATCTGATAAGAGATGGAATATAATTGGTATCAATTTATATCCGTACAGTTGCATCCGATCAGCCAAGGCTAGGATGCCTGGCCACGGCTTTCCATGATGTAAGATCAAGCTTGGATGAGAATTTGTGAGGTGGATGGGTGGTTGGTCCCAGAGGAGGGGAGAAGCAGCATAATATTTTAAAGCTTAGCAGGTACAATAGAATAAACAAAAATAAACAGAAACTCCCCATTTATACCATGAGATTAGGATAAAGTTCCCATTTTAGAGATGAGAAAAATGGATGTTATAAGAGGCTGAAAGACCTACTCAAGGTAACTATGGAACAAGGGTCTCCCAGCTGCCATTTCAGTTTCAGTTTAACACAATACATCTGGTAAATGCAGTATTTCTAGGGAATGTGCTATTCAGGTATACATGAACTCTAAGTGCCTGATGTCCACCTTAACACAGGAAAGTCCTAGTTTCATCTTCCCTGAGTTCAGTGACTCTTACAACAGTTCCTTGAAGGATCCTGGACACTGTGCCTGAACAACTGATTCAAGAGATATTCTCTCCTGTGAAGCATGAGCTTCTACACCGAAGCTTTTAAAGCAGTGTAACTCCTACATGTGCTCCACGTGGGTCCCATCTCCTTGAACAGGAGCTCTCATATTGGAGAGAAGCCAGCTCCCAGACAGCTGCATGAACTGCTCCAGAGACCGCTAATGGACTCCTGCTGACAGAGAAAACACCCCCAGAACTGTCCTGGTGGGAAACTATCATCATCATGTCGTGAGCAGGCTCCTGCCACATTGGCCCAGAGTCATCTTGTGAGTCTGAATGTTTGAGATGTGAGGATCCCTGATGAGAACTATAGTCTCATGTTTCTATAAATGTCCGATCGAAGAGAGCTCCACTGTGCCCTGAAGGTCAGATGTTCTCCATCTCTTCTTGGTTCAAGATGAATTCTCAAACTCTCCAGAGACTCTAGCAAAGATCCCATCATTGTCTCTGATTGAGATATGTCCCTCTGCCACATCCCCACGATTGGCTTGCATTAGGTTCTCTATGGTCCTTTCACGGCACATGGAACATTCAGAAATGGCACTTGGTAGTGTATAGTGTTCCAGAACAAACATGTAACCCAGCATCTGAAACACACCAGGATCACAGAGTGTGAGGAACAATAAAAATCAACCATACAAGACTTACTTCTCTATGTTGAAAGGAAGGGCAGAAATTTCTCTCTGTTATTAGGGAATTTACTTTTAAAAAACATGCATTTGCAAGTATTTTACCTGTTCGAAATGTTTGTAAATCTTTTAAGAAGTTGTGTAAACTTGTGTCTACTTTGGTGACCTGGGAATGCCTTACTCAAGGATCTGAGAGCACTCTTTTTGCAATGCCATCAAGGGAGGAAGGGCCTCTTTTTCTTAGTGTCCATGAGAGGATGGGACTGAACTGTAGTTGGTGCCTTGCTCCCAGTTGGAAAACTATTTACGGTCATCCTGTTATCTGTATGTGAGAAGTTTATATTTTTTTTTTGTCTTTGTAAGAATCCAATTAACTAATACCTATGGTCACCCCAATTACCTGGTAAATCCATGATGAACTTTGTGTAAAAAAAAATGGTGTTGTGAAGCCTCCTTACTTAAGATAAAATTACTGTTCATCTTGAAAACATGTGTGTGATCCATTTGACTACAGAAAAAGGTGAGATTTCTTTCTGTCCTTAGGAGATTGCCTACAGTCATATCACATTCTGGTTTAATGTTTGTTAAATAATCAAACTATTTTCTTCCTCTAGTACCTGTGTGGAGAGATTTTTCTGAAACAGAAGCAGATTTTGTTTTGGATGATATTTCCTCAGCAAGTAATGTGTGATATTTCATTTACCAAATTATTAGACTATCTTTTATTAATTATTCTATAATCATTTACAAAATTAATTGGCTCATTTTTATGTGTTTTATTTTCTACTTTATTACCCATAGTCCTGAAAATTACTGTCTTTCTACCAAATTCAGAAACTCATAGCAATGTTATTTCACAAGAAGATCCAGCAAGAGATGAAAAAGCAGAAGGGAACCACTAAAAAATATGCTTTTCAATTTAATTATGACTTTGAAATTGAATATTTATTAAATGATCTGGATTTTGTAGTATAATCCAAATATATAAATAAAGATAATTTTGCCTGAGAAATAAGTAGAAGAAAAACCTATTTAGGGCATTTGAAGAATTTCCATACAGAAGAGATAAGAGGATTTTCTCAGGATTATTGCAGAGGCTGAATCAGAACCTATGTGTTTCCCTCTTAGGGGAGGGGAAAGCTGGATTTAGAGAACAGTAGTTTAACATGTGAATCCCCCTTCTGTGGAGCTTAGTATCTTGCTGTGGTCATGAGCGTGTTCACCTTGAATTCATTCAAGTGTGGATCGGACCAGTGTCCCCTTGGAATCCTAAATACCAAAGCCCAATACTAGGAGGAGATTGAAGCCCATGCTTCCAAGATCTTTGTAACTCTACCATTTATTATTTTGTAAAAAAAAAAAAAAGTAGATTTTTTATAAAAAGAGAAGAGCTATATACAAAAACTAAGTCTCTTACCAGAAGACTTCTATGTGCCAGGAACATTGCTTAGCATTTTACATACACCATTTGGTTTTCCCATGCTTGGGAAGGATGCCTTACAGATGCTGTTTGACAGGTGAGGAAACTGATGCTCACACAGCCAATCAACTGCACGTGGCCGTGGGGTGCTTGTGCTTACTCTGCTAAGCTGCCTCTCCTGAACAAAAGGGCACAGATTCAAGAGATGAGATGGATAAAATCAAAAGGATTCATTGTGTTACTTTTTATTAGTAAAATAACTTAAACTTAATGGAAAATCACAGAAGCATGTGGAACGTATTAACTGCTTTCAATATCAACATATCCCCAAATGCCTTTTAACATTTCCAGAGTCGATAAAATGAATAAACAACTCAGGACTGTCTACAATGGCCTGTTAAGAGAAATGATTTCTCTTTTCTTTCAAAGTTTTGCTTCTTAAAATTTTTAAAGTGTATTTTATTCTATCTGGTTTAGGATGGTTTTCTTATCATTTTGAGGTAGTAACATCCCAGGATTTTCTGTTAAACTTCCCTTAGGTAACTTTATTTATTTATTTATTTAGGTACTGAAGATTGAACACAGTGGTGCTTTACTGCTGAGCAACATCCTCTGCCCTTTTAATTCTTTTTATTTTGAGACAGGGTCTTGCTAAGTTGCTGAGGCTGTTCTCAAACTTGCAATAGGTCCTCCTGCCTCAGCCTCCCAAGTTGCTATAACAGAGGTACACCTCAGCACCCAACCCCTTTAAATAACTTTTAAGAATTTGTTCTCAACCTCCTGGCTCCAATCTCTAATGTTCCTCCTGCTCTCTCTTGCTTCAAGCAACAAAGTGGGAATTAACCTTATCAGAGCCTACTTGGCTCCCTCCAAGTTCATTCTGTTGAGTTCATCCTGTCCCCTATTAGCTTATTATTTATGTCTTATCAATGCTTCTCCCCATTCCAGCTGTTAATATTCTCCACTTCAATATCAGTCCCCACTACCTTCCTACCACTCTCCTTTTATGGTAGTCATGTCTCCTTCTCTGAGACCTTTGTCACTTACTATGTGCAGAAAATCTTGAAAGAGAGTCTCTCTTCTGTCTTCTTTTTTTCTGCCCACCTCTGTGTGCTCTCTCTCCCCAGCCAAAGGAATATTAATGAAGTCTGAGGGTAGAAAAAAATCCACTCTGTTCATGTATATCTCAATCTTTCTCTTTTCACATATGGAATTTCAAAGTGAAATTTAAGAACTTAAATTTAAATATGCTGTTATTATTACATCTTTGTTTTGATCTCCCAACTCCAATCACAGAGTGATACAGCACATGCACACTTACAGGAAAGTTCTAATGAGAGAGAAAAGAAAATTAGTAGCCCAAGAAAAGGGGATAGCAACACATTATTTAGCCAATTAAAATTAGAGTATTTTAATTGGTTAATTAAATCAAATTTTAATTTAATTTTAATTTAATTTTATAAAAACAATCAAAGCCTCTTTTTTGAAATATTACTGATATTCTATCATTTAAGAATTTTAGAGAGATATTTCTCTTTTCTCATCAGCTCAAATTTAATTCAAGTCAATCAAAAAATATAAGACTTTCTGTGTGAGCACTCTGTGTTTTACACTTTCTGATGGATTTGAATTAGGTATGGCAGGCAGATACACACTTGGTGACTGTGACTGGCCTCAGATCCTGAGGTACCCTTGGGTGGAATGGTATCTCAAGCATCCCAACATCCCTGGTTCTCCTCTGACCCCAGACATAGAGGAGACATAATTGGTTGCATTCAAAGAAACAAGTATAGCCAATTGGCTTGTTTTGTATAATAAAATCTGAGCTGAAGACTCATGTGTCATCATGAGCTGGAACATTTAAAATTTAATCCCCATTCTCCATCTTGTTATTTATAAGGCTGCTTCTCCCTTGACACTCCCTTGAAAGTTTCAAAGCCTGGATACCAATTAACTAATTCCTATGGTCACCCCAATTACCTGGTAAATTCATGATGAACTTTGTGTTACCAGTGCTGATCCTGGGTACTTACAGGTCATGGCTAGGGCCTCTGCCCTGGATTCTTTCTGGAATTCCACATTATCCTACGCTCTGCCAATTCAGTACCATTTACCCTTTGCATTCTATATCCCTTTCTTTGCTCAGTTTTTATTTTTCCAATGTGGTATTATTTTCTAACATACTAAGTAATTCGGTTATTTATTATATGTCCTGTTTACATATGTTTTTACCTCTGTAAAGTAAGTCTCATGGAGATTTTTGTTCAATGTGCCTAGTTTGTTTGCATGAAAATTAAATCATTTCAGGGACCTGAGTGAATAATATTTCCCTCTCATCCAACATTAAAATATGTATAGGTTAATGGAAAAAAATTAAAAAATAAATAAATCCTTCTGAAGAATTCCAAGCCTCTTACAAACTTAGTGTTTGAACAGTCATGAGAAAAAAAAACTAGTACATTAACAAATGGTTAAATGTTCTCTCTTCAGGTGAATCTGCAGTGTCTGTTTAAATTATCCTTCATTACTACCAAAATTGTTTCTCATCTTTCAGTTTATTAAATTTTCTTTTCATAAGCACTAAAAATAAGAAAAGATCTTTTACATGTTTACACTCAGTCCTAAAATACTGTGTTTTGCCTAACTTCATGGAAAAGATTATTTTAACTGCTTTATTGCAATATAATTCACATTTCATAAAATTCACCCATTTAAACTATACAATTCAGTGGTTTTCATTATTATATTCAGAGTTGAATAATCACTACCATAATCTAATTTTGGAACATTTTCATAATTCCCCAAAGAAATCTCATCTCATAAATTGTCTTCTTATCCTCATACCTGTCCTAGACAACCACTAATGAATGTGCTCACTATCTCGGTATATTTGCCTCTTCTGAAATTTTCATATAAATGGAAGTAGACAACATCATGATCTTTTATGACTGGCTTCTATCAATTAGCAAAACGTTTCAATGTTTATCCATCATGCACAAGTATGTGTACATTTTTATTACTTAATTATATTCTATTGTATGGATATATCCATTTATCAGCCAAGGAACATTTGGATTGTCTCCAATTTGAGATTATTCTGAACTATGCTGTTATGCACATTCACATACAATCTTTGGTATGGACATGTTTCTTCTCTTGGATGCAGGTAGTCCTGTCAGGTTCTACAGTACTCACAGGCGTCACCTTTTGAGGAAGTGTCAAACTTGTTGTCCAAATTGAGTGTAAGATTAGCACTTCATAGAAAGGTTTTTTTTTTTTTTTTTTTTTTTTTTTTTGCCAAAGGACAGCAATAGAACTTAACTGCTATCAGTACATTAGTCAACTAAGAAATAAAGCCACATAAATTGAACAGGATTAAAAGTGCTCTTGGACATTAGATTTAGTGAATATTTGAAGCATTTCACCTTGAAAACATTTTAGTGTTTATCAAGAGAACATGAGTCTTGGGTCGGATAACTTTGAGTAAAAATTCACCCCTTCTATTTGGGAGACCATCCTCATAGACTGAAAGCCTAGATAGAATCATAAGGACTGTAAACAGAGCAAGAAGGAGGAGGATACCGATAGGAATACAGAATGCATCGTTCAATCACCTTTCATTACCAAGGTGAGTGCATTCCACAACCTAGAATGGGTGATAGGCACATCAGTCTGACACCAAGTGTGACCTTCAATCTTAAACACCAATCTAAATCCCTTAGTGAAATAAAACAGCATGCAATTTTACAAAAATCAAGATGCACATATCTTATATGCAGCTGTTTTCTTCATGTGTGGAAGTTATTGTACTGTGCACAAGGATCAATACTCAAGGATCCCTACTCTTAAACCCTAGGGATCCTTGAGGATTGATCCTTGTTCACAATACAATAATTATTCAAACTGAAACAAAATATATCTGCCTTTTAAAGAAGGAATGAAAGCAAATGCTAGCATTATACATATGAATTAAGATAAACAAGTTTGGCATAGATAAGACGAATTGCATAAATTAGAATTGCAATATCAAATTATGAAAAAATTGCAGCGACTTATTTATTGATGCAAGTATGTGGCATCTCAAAATTTTTTAAATTTTACTTTTGGTTTAAAATTTACAGAATAAAAAATATCAGAGGGATTAATAGGATGAGCCCCATGCACTCTTTACCTGCAAGGTAAAGGTTGACATTCTGTCACTTGTGTATTTCTGTACACATGTGCACATGCACGAACACCTCTTCCTGAACTGTGTGTATGGAAGTGTCAAATTTCATGACTTTGCTTATCTCAATACATGCCACAACCAGATAGCAAGGACATTGTTCTGCACAACCATAATATAATTATCACATTTAGGGATGTCAAAATTCAGACATATAAAATAAAGATTATTCATGAAAATGCAATAACAAAATAAAAAATATTGTTCATCTCAGAAACTTTCTCAGGGTTTATCTCTCCAGGTTGGTAGCCCCAAAGCAAGAGAGGTAGCATCAAGTAGGGACATAAGAGGTATTCTGCTATGTCTGTAGTATTTTGTTCCTTAAGAAAAAATCTTTAAAATACAGCAAAATACTAACCTGATAAATCTAAATTGTGTGTATATATATATATATATATATATATATATATTTATTTATTCTCAAACTTCGTAGTATATGTTGAAATATTTCTTTTGTTTAAAAAAAAATGATGCCGGTCAGGTACTGTGTGAAACACACCTATAATCCCAGCGAGGGAGGCTGAGGCAGGAGGATGGAGAGTTCAAAGCCAGCCTCAGCAACAGTGAGGCACTAAGAAACTTAGTGAGACTCTGTCTCTAAATAAAATACAAAATAGGGCTGAGGATGTAGCTCATTGTTGAGTGCCTCTGATTTCAATCCCCTACCCCTGCAAAACAAAGATACTGTGTAACTGTAACCTACATTGCCCTAGAGGAAAGAATATCCAGAGATGGTAATACAAAATTAAAATATTTTAAATATCAGAATTTCACATAATTCAACCTATTGTATTACAACTACTTAATATAATAGTATATATAATATTATATCTCTAATACTGTCTCTTTATAACCATCAACAGGGAAGCTTATTGAGATATACAGGAGTATCGGTTGGCTTGATTTTAAAAATCTACATGCATAGATTGAACATTGGAAGTTCAGACCATAACACAAAGGCAAATGCGGAGCTGCCCATCTGCCGAGCCTTCTGGAGGAAATCCACTGGGGAAACCCTACAAAGACAGGAACAGAAGTAAGTTTGTGGGTTTGCAAGTGCCTCTCACTGTCCTCCACACAGTGGCAGCTCATAGCAGTCTGACATCTCTGAGTAACTGACTCCAGAAGAAAGACACTGATCCTGGACCTTGGGGCTTTGGAACTTTATAAGAAGGGAGACTGCAACATGCCCAGTGTGAGTGAGCAGGGTCTGTGCTACAGAAGCAGAAGGTCTGGCAGTACCTGGGCTCCAGCCCTACCCTGCCATCTCAGGGTCTGTGGTCAGGAGAGCCCCGCTTGAGGGAGAGCAGATTCCAGGCTTCACACCGGATCTCTCTCACTGCTGGGTACACGTGGAGGTAGCTAGTTTCCATGGAATTTCATAAGAGGCTAAGTTCTTTTCTGGGGTGCAGACTTGTGTTTAATAAATTAATACTTTCCTCACGAGCACCAAAGGAAAGGCGTGCCTGCTCTGGATGATAAAAATTATTGATTAATAGGAAGGAAAAACCTAGGGAGACAATATAACCTAGACCTCTTGCAGAACAGGTTTTAAGCACGTGACAGTGTAAGAAGACATGAGTAAAATGTGAGAAGCTTGCAGGATAAATCGGGAGATACACATCAGAGCCCTTGGATTTTCAATCCTCAAGGGCTCTTTGGCAAGCCACTGACGTTCTGATTCTCCTAATTTTATCTAAAATTGTATGCTGAAGTTTTATCTGAAAATAGAATGGTTTTGTTGAAAAATTCTTTTGACTCACATCTGTCTCTTGGTAAGGTTCTAAGCATTAGGTTGTGGGAAGAAGAAGAGAGTCTCTGATGTCAATCTTTTTTTTTTTTCATCTTTCTAATATGGGGTCAAGAATCCCCACCTTAGCAATAATTTCAAACACATTATTTAATCATTCACCCTGTTAGTCTTGGTCTGCACCATGCCTTTGGTAAAATACACCCTCAATATTGTAGGTATAGTATATCCCATAATACTATAGGGGAACATAAGAATTCCATAATGTTGTAACATTTTGATGATCAGCAAGGAAAAGGGGTATTCTTTAAAGGGTTTTGTTCTCATCTTCATTTTTATTATTTTTATATCTTCCTCCACAGTCTTCCTGAGTAAGAAGTCAGTGATAGGAAACTAATAAATGGTTTCTGGTTTTGCTTTTCAAACTGTTTTTTTTAAACAACTATTTACTAGATTTTCTATCATTAATCAGAATTCTATATTTGTGAAATGGTAACATTAAAGAATGGGAAAGCACTGACAGTGAATCAACCACATCCGAATTATATTTTCAAGGATCAAAGGCTTTGTAGAACTCCCTCAATATCTCGTCCTGGTGTTAAAGTGGTAGAGGAGGAGCCCCTGAATATGACAGATAGGACTTCTCTTGAATTAGCATTTTCAATAATTTCATTTCTTACTCAATTTATTACCCAATTTTGTCATTCCACAAATCCTTCATAGCTTAACTAGAAAGGAAGAAGTGAAAATATAAAAGAGACCAAAATTTGACAAGATTTTCAACATTTCCCATATAATCTTATTGTATCTTCTTAGCAAAACTGGTAGCAGATAGGAAAAACAGAACTCAAGAGAGTCAAAGAGATTTGCTTAGGAACTCATTGCTAAAAAATTATAAAGTTGGAACTGGAATTCCGACCTTTAGATTCTGAAATTTTGACAGGGTGACTTGAGTGTGTAATCGGATTTTCTTCCAAGACAGTGATGTCTCTCCATTCCCTGACAGCGTGTCTTGGGAACTAAGCCGAAGGGCCCCATGTGGGAGTGCCCTCCTGTCCTATGAATGCAGAAGAGCTGTCCTCAGGCTCCCCAGGTCTCTAGGCTGTTGTCCCATCCCTCCTTTTGATACGTCATTAACAAATCTCAAACCACAGACTACCACACCTACCTCATATTCTATTTCATTTGCTTATGCTCTAATCTTTTATTGTTTCTTTTTTTTCCTGCTAATTTACACTTTTTAAATTTTTATTTTTCTAGCCCCTTGAGGTATAAAGTTCTTCTTTATTTCAGATCTTTCTTTTTCTTTTTTTTATTGGTTGTTCACAACATTACAAAGCTCTTGACATATCATATTTCATACATTAGATTGAAGTGGGTTATCCCAAATTAGAGGCCAGTCTAGGGAACTTAGGGAGTCCCTGATGAAACTATGAATACATGTATGTGTGCTTGCACACAGATACACATGTGAATAAGAACATAATTATTTCAACATATTGGCAATAATGCAGTTTCAAAGATAAGTGCCAAACAGAATAAATAGATAATTCAGTTTCCAAAATAATGTATCTTCATCTAGGGTATCCACTTATTTTTCCCAATTTATTTTCCAATATGTGATGTTGAATAGTGAAAAAAAATATATATAAGACCTTTTAGTTTGTCAATATATAGTAGTATTATTATCTAAATGAAATGTGATTCTTCTTTTGCCATTATTATAAACAAATTAAGTTGCTTTTATGACTTCTTTTATGACTTCCACTGGCTTCTGTCACTAAGAATTATACCTGTGATCAGCAATGTCTTGCTATAACATATGTATGCTATGTCAGTGTCCATAACAAATTATATATTATATCTGTGCTTTGGCAAATCTGCTTGAAATTTTCTTATTAAACATATTTCTTATTATTAAAAAAAAGAAATCTAGTTCCCTTCATGGGTAAGCCTTGAATTACAGTTATCAAAATATCTGACATGAGCTACTTCACGGGGAAAGGTTTATTTTGGTTCAGGATTTCAGAGGCTTCAGGCCGTGGTCGTCTGGTCCAAGGCAGAAACATCCTGATGGGGGCATGCCAGAAGAAAGCAATTAGCATATGGCAGCTGAAAAGCAGAGGAGGTGGGCGCAGGCAGGAGATGTAGTCCCCAAAGGCACGTCTCCAAGGATCTGCTGCCTCCAAATAACTTCCAACTCCTACAGTTTCCACCACCTCCCTCTAATCAATTCAGCTGTGAGTCCCTCAGTTAATCTAGGGATGTGGACAGAGTCCTCAGGATGCAGCCACCTCCCAAGAGCCCCACCCCTGAACACCACTGCACCAGAGACCAAGGCTTCATTCAATACCTGGAGCTTTGGGGACATTCCAGACCTAACAGTGCCTTCTCAGATATTGCTAAGGACCACTGAGCAGCCTTAGTGGAAACTAAGGTAATAACAGACACATAAGAAAAACACTGACAAATGTTAAATATTGTCATCATTGTCCCTTCTCAGGCCACCCTTCTCCATGACCTCTGCCCCTCCCACATTATTTCAGGAATCTGAGCTTCTCCCAGGTCACTGTGGTCTAAATGTGTCAAATGATTCCTTCTTTTATTTGTTTGTTTCTCAATACTGTCCTAACATTAAGCATTTAATAGATGTGAGTCAGCTTTTCATATAGTATCCGGGGACTGTAGCCAAGTAGAGGAAGAGTCAACCTGAATATTTTTTTCAAAAGTCAATTGGCATTCTCTCCTTGACCCAGATCATCTATCTGCTTAGCCATCTACTGCTTTGAGTCTGGTGCTGAGTCGTTAGTATTTGCCATTTGTCCCAAGCAGCATCCCCCGCCCCATCTGCTACCCACTTCTGTTGAGCCCAAGTTGCAAGCCACAGATTCTGTCCCAACTAGAAGCCAAAAATAATTCATGTCATAATCACCTCTTCATTCAATGAATATACTCCTTTTACAGTATTAGGCAAAGCAGTCAACTCTTGACTATTACAAACTCTTCCTGAATAGAATCTTTCACACAACCGAGAAAAGTATCAGTGTTTTCCAAAAGCAGAAAACTCTGAACCTCAAAAGCAAATTCCCCTGCTTATTGTGCAGTGGAAACATAATAGGAGATTATTTTCCACCACATTCTTCTCCTCTTTCTTCATCTTCTTCTTCATAATATCAAAAATCACAAATCCACTTCCCAGACAGAATTTACCCTCAAACCTTCAGTTCCACCCCATCCCAAAGTCACTAAAAACTTGATATTTTCTACAACAAAATGGATAACCAAATCTGTGCACAGAGACAGTATAGCAGCAAATAGGTAAAATTACTAACTTTTCCAGATCCCCAGATCCAAAGCTGTGTTTTCAGTGTTCCCCAACTGCCACCATCTTTTAAGGAAGGATTATGAAAAGTAGGCAAGGATTGCAGTCTATGTATGGATTTCCCATGAGCATACACTGCTAAGGAGCATTTGTAAATGAGATTCCTGTGCTAGTCTGATTATTTACATGTGAGGAAAAGCATGATCCTAACATCTTGCTGGTTTGGTTGCCTATTTGTTTTTTCTGATACAATCTTTTTCCTAAAATGACTTTTTATGCTTATAAATTAAAACCATTCATCAAAACTGATACTTCCTACATCTACATTTTAAAAACCTCAGCATCACTGGATAGTTAGAGAAATTGAAAAAAATAAAATAGAACCTGCATTTCACCAAAGGGAATGAAGAAAATTAAGAAAAATAGTGTGCACCTTGCAGATATTGGATTTGGACAGTTATCCTTGAATTCAATACCTTATTCAATAAACTAGAATGAAAGCCTTTTAGGTAAACTTTGAGATAATCTTAGACATCCATTTGTTGAGCTTATGAGGAAGCTAAGGCTTTTTCTACAAGAAAGTGGTAGGATTCAGTTTGAAGCATAGTTCTCTGCCTTTGGCCACCAATGACACCAGGAATTCATCTCCTTCACCTATTTACCAAAGCAATTTAGGTCCTTCATTTACAATATTTTGTTATATAACAATGTCCTAAGAAGGAACAATCATATATATATATATATATATATATATATATATATATATATATATATCAGTTTCTTTAAAATGCAAGCACACTTCTGTTTTCATAGTCAAACACTGTTGTTTAACATTGTGAACCGAAATGTTCTTTTCTTTCATGAAGTTTTCTTTTCTCTCTATATAGGAAAATGTTCTTGCTCCCAAGAAGAAAGAACAACTGGCCCAATCCTGTCTCCTCAGTCATATCTGTTTGTGGCCAGGGGCAGGATCTCCTAAAACAAGACATCAAACAAACTTGCCTTCTGTCTCATCTCAAACCTATCATAAATTTAAAATTCTGCCTTCTGCATCTTAACAGTACAATGCTGTATGTGAAAATCTCTCTGTATGGTATTCACTCTGTGATGGCAGTCACATTTGCATACACCCCACACCATCCACCTCACTTTTCATTAAATGTGCATTAACCTACAACTACCCTGGACTATAAAAGTATAAGAGGATATGATAACATAGCATTAAAGTGACAGTAAATCAGCAGAAACGGAACAGATTTTTTAGTTCAGTTGCTTTGCAGGCTATAAATGTGAACCATTCTTCCATGAAGTTATAGATATTTTCAGTGAGCATAACTGACCTCTCCTGGAGTCGGTTTTTAAATCAGAGAAATAAAAGCACATTTAGACGGGATGATAACCATATTTTCATAATGAAAATTAAGGCTACAAAATAGCTTATTACAGTTTCTAATTTGCAACCATATTATTTCCTACTGTAATGCACTTGAATGTATGCATGAGAATGTTAATGAAGCCATTTATTGATACAGGCCTTCCTCTAAGGCTACTCAGATTGTTTACTTTTCTCAAATATTGCAGAATTGTTGTTGATTTAAAATATATAAAAAAGAGAAACCGTGTAATTGTCTTAATTGAATATCTAGCTATAATAGTTTCTACTCCAAAACTTTCTCATGAAGAAACACTGATACTTTATAAAGACCTAAGTATTTTTCTTACCTGATTTAGGTAATTTGTATCCCTTCAGTAATTTTATTATGCAAGTTATAGAAATGCTATTTAATTTAGAAAGAAACTCATCCACTAATACAAGCAGTTTTTATTCTACTATATTTCTTTGTATTTCTTATATTTGCACAACCTATTAACCTCTGTTGTTCTGGTAGAATTTTGACTGAGTCCATTCCAGACTCAGTTTCCCAGTAGGAAACCCCAAGTTGAAGATGGTGACTGAGAAATAGTTCTTTTGGTTTTCCAGAAGCATCTTGAAGGTGGGTCGAAATACAGTGATGTTGTAGAAAGGTCAACAATGAAGGAAATATTTACAGGAAGAAATGCCCAAAATCTTCCTGGCAAATTCCATGAACTATAGACATTAGCTCTAATAATAATAAAACACATTTTCAACAGCTGTCTAGAAGTTACAAAATGATCCTGTAGGAATTTTTGCAGTTCATTAAGACAACATTCCAATAACATACCAAGTAGCAATGATCTATTTTGCAGATGGGAAACCAACCGGGTCTCCTGTCTTCAGAGTATTTAATCCTTGGAATAGAGTGTGAAATTCCCAACACCAAGCTAAGGTGAGGCTTCCCACTATTGACTCTCAATACTGTTCTCTAGAAGTCCATACTATACACAAAGAAGGTTCCTACCCACGTGTATATTTTTGATGGATGGTTGTAGACTAAGATTTTACTATTAAATAACTTTATTCTAGTTTTTTTTAAAACCCTTTACTACAAACATTTTTTTTTTGGTTGGTTTACCTATGTACTATGGACTTTCTTGTTCAATCTCTAATATCTGATTTGGAAAGAGAGTTCTGGAGTCTCTGATTGATTTCTCTGGCTTCTAATGGTTACTTTTAAATTCATCTCTCTGCAATCTTTTCCTTCAGAAACTGGAATCTAAAAAGTGCATTTCAGAAAAGCAATATATGTAATATCCCAAGTTTACTGGGGAAAAATTGTACAATTGAATCCCATCAAATGTACGGTCCAAATCCAATATAGAGCTGTCTGATTATAAGAAATTTTTGCACTTTTCTTGATTAAAAGAGAGTATGGAATAAAAAAACCATCTAGGAAACAGTCGTATAGTGAAATAGCACAGCAGTGACTTTCTCTGAAATATTTTTAATCTAACAATCAATAAATAGATTTCAATGCCAGACATAGAATTATAACTGTTCCTCGAGTAATAACTGATTCAATCACAAGCAATGTGCTTACATATGTGTTTTTATTATTTTCATGTCAAAAATCAAGCCTTGACACAATGCCAATTTCTAAAGTGAAAATATTTTGCCACTTGAATTTAGTAATATTTCTTGAAGAACATAGGATTGGCTGAAGGCTGAAAAACACGAAAGAAACAGGTATAAACCTCTGCAAATATCTGACTTGTGCTGGCTCCTGAAATAACAGACTTAGAATTGCCTGGCTTCTGATAGGTAGTCGTCCCCTTTCTGCCAGTATCCTTATCTGTAAATATGAATACCTCCTCAATGATCTACCCCATTGCAATGGTTAAAAACATTAAAAAATAGTATGCTGAAATATTCATAAGATGTTATTCTCTTTCCATTTCTCACTTCACTACAGTTAAAATTATCAATGAATCAATTATTTTAATATGGTACTTGATTATGAAATGTTTTGAACTATTCACATCAGAATCCTTATCTTTAATATGTCAATGAATGACAAGACGTTGAAGATCTCAGATTGAAAATTTGAAAGTTTGCTTAAAGAAATAATATTAAGAGTGGACTTGTCACTCCTACAAAAGTATTTTCCTACCTCCCTAGAGAAATCCACCTTTCCATGTGTCTGATTCATATTACTGACTCATCTGGAATGTTTTCATCCTCTAAATAAAATCCCATTCGACCCTAAAGCCCCTGCCTTTAATCATCTCTCTGTTTCCATTCTCATCTTATATATTGTCTTTACCACCCTATTGAAAGCCCTTTTTGCTCACAAATTATTTTATTAATGTTAGATTCATCTCCCCTTCCAGGTATGCTGAAAAGCAGTGGTTCATATTACACAATGGTGTTGGATTATATCATCACCACTCATAACAAATGTTCACACTAGCAATTTTATGAACTTGGACAAGTTGCCAGCTTCTTAGTTTCCTTATCTGTAAAATGTTCTGTTGTTATTCTGAGTATTGGAAAGTACATAATACATCCAGACAGCATGTAACGCTTAGCGAACTCTCAAAAATTGTTGTTTCTTTGGTTATTATTAATGCTGTTTAGTTCCTCTTCTGTAATATCCAACATGGAAACTTGTATGCACTCTTTGTCGTGTATACATCTTTTTTTCAAATGATGCTTTTGTAAATGTGGTGCTGAGGTCAATGCTAATTGATGTGGTTTTGGTTATTTGTGTTTATCTAAGAGTTTTACTCGACATAATTATATTGTATATTGCTGAAACGGTTCACTGTATTACTGAATCTCAATAACATGGAGTTTCATCCTATTATTTTTTAAAAATTCTGTTAAAAACGTTAAAAATTTTTATGAATAATCATTTTAACCAATATTGACTCTCTGATATAGTTAAATGTATCTTCTCAGAAGAAAAGAAAGAACTAAAACACATATCAAGAATCACAGAAAATAGAGCTAATGAAGGATTTTTTTGAACTTCCCCCTAATGGGAGGCTCTCAGATCACATTTTCTTCAGTGGCCAACAAGCTAGGAGTTATCATAATATTGTGCTTAACCTAGAATATCAATATCCTTGAAACATCTTCTAAGATAAAAAATACTTCTGAAATATTATCAAAATAATAAAATTATAATTATGATTGGGTCATGAAAATTTAATGGTTAATTATTTTTAAAGCTTCAGAATTATGGAAGAAAAGCAAATATTTCCCCTTATTGCTGAATCCTAGATTCCAGCTGTAGTCAGGAGGTTGCACATTGACCACAGAAAATAGACATTCATTTTCAAATGAATTAAAGGAAGAGGTGAGTTATTTGGACACAAATCATTTATTGCCTTAAGTCCATGAATTTCTTTTTTCTCTGTATATTCTTCTTGCCTGGCATGCGTGCAACCTGGGTTCGATCCTCAGCACCACATACAAATAAAGATGTTGTGTCTGCCGAAAACTAAAAAATAAATATTAAAAATTCTCTCTCTCTCTCTCTAAAAAAAAAAGTCTGTATCTACAATGGTTTATCCTTGACATCATTTTTTTGTGTATTTTCTTCTCATCTTTAGAGTTTGTAAGTGGGCATTCTACATTACTCAATTTTCACAATAGTCAAGTAGAAAGTTCCTTGCTGGAAAGACATGGGCTAAATGAAATAACATTGAAAAATCATATTGAAGAACTGGGCAGAGTTCCTGTTTTGTTTAAAGCATAAATTTCATTACACAAGACACTATTGAGATTGACATTGGTGTTACACTATAGCTGAATATCTCATTATACAATGTATTCCTATTTGGAATTGTATGATCAGTTCTTTCAAAATCATCTTCTTAAAGTTGTTTAGCTGGTGTCCTATCTTCTAGCATACCTTTGTAGGAATTTGTTGAGGGACACAGCCGAGTCGGGATGACGCATGGCATTTTTGCCAGAAGTAGTGGTTGAGAGGTGACGCCAGCGAGCCATTAAGATGATGACTTTTGAGTTCTCACAGAGTTTCCCTTGAGTTCCGGTTGAGCTTTCCCGGGGATTCCTGAAGAGTTCGAGTTGGTTGGTGAAGTTCCGGTGGTGGGAGTTCTGGTTGGTGTGGCGTGTTCCTGGAGGAGCCACGTGGGTGGCATTCGGGACAGTTTCCGGGAGTGTGCTGGTGAAGTTCAGAAATAAAGTTTGTTCCTGCTTGAGTGGCTCGTGATTTGTGCCCAGCCAGACTGAGGCAGGAATTTATTTCCTACAAACTGAAATGTTTGAATGTTCTTAACAATCTGTAATAGTTCACAGAATCAAAAGTTTTCTGGCTTGTTAGTAAGTGCTGCATTTTATGGGTAAAATAAAACCTATATTCATACTTACTGTAATTCACAGAATTTCATCATCTAGTCCACATAACAATTTGATTCAAGTTACAAAAGGAATGTTAAACTATGTCTGAAATTGAATGTTCACATATGAACAATTAGTTAGAGCAACACATTTTATGAGGATTTTGTCTTCCTGCTTATTTATGGTGGTAACCAACACAATCATTCAGTTATCTATTGTGAAGAGTTCAGGGGTTTCAAAAATGACATGTAAGTGGGCCTGGAACTTTCTAAAACTCAAGGATAAAACTTAATATCAGATTTGGGCTGGAAGTTTAACCATCATATGTCCTTTACATGGTTTATCCAGACCCACATAAATACACAAATATCTTTATAATCAAATGGGTATATGTTAAAGAAACATAAATCATACATATGCATCTTTATATCCTTTTTTACCCACAATATTGTATTTTATAATTTTGTATTTGACAGTTTATTAAATGTTCTTAAAATATTTAAATAATTACATGATTCAGCTATATCAAAGTTCTCAATCATTCTCTTATTCTTGAGCTTCATTATCTTTAAGGTTTTCTATTTTTAACATATTAATTTAATGTTGAGAAATACAAAAACCTTTTAAAAATCATATAAACACATTATCAACTCAAATATTTACCAAAAGGCAAAATTGTAAGCCTAAAGTTTAAGGAATTAATTAAAGATAATCAATCAAAAAAATAAATATTTTATGTGTAGACCATACTGTATATTACATGAGAACACCAAAAAATAACTCTCATTGAAACCAATGTGAATCAGAATTTTAATCAGTGTCTTTGAATTCATTTTATGATTAAAGGAAGAAAAGGGAGAGAGTCACATAAATATATTTATCTGACACTAGACAGAGGTCCAAACATGTATGTGGAAGAAAAGACAGCCTTTCTAACAAATGAGGCTAGGAAAACTGGAAATCCATATGTAAAATAATAAAATTTGACTCTTACTGCTCACCTACACAAAAGTCAACTCAACATAGATCAAGACCTAGGAAATAGACCAGAAAACTCTGCAACTGCTAGAAGAAACTGTGGGCCCAACACCCCAGCGTGTTGGCCCAGGAACCAATTTCCCTAAAAAGATTCCTAAAGCATGAGAAATAATGTTTTACAAATCAATAAGTGGAATGGCATCAAATTAAAAGCCTTTTGCATAGCGAAGAAAACAATTAAATATGTGAAGAGATAGCCTACAGAATAGGAGATTTGTACCTGCTTCTCATACAGCAACAATATCCAGAATATGTAAAGGACTCAAAATGCTTAGCACACACACACACACGCAAAAAAAAAAAAAAAAATCAACTAACCAATAAATGGAAAAAATAAATAAATAGACACTTCTTAAAAGAAGAAAGACAAATTGCCAAGAAATATATGAAAAAAAATGTTCAACTACTCTAACAATTAGGGAAATTCAAATCAAAACCACATTCAGATTTTATCTCAGTCCAAACCCAAAGGCAGTTATCAAGAATATAAATAATAATAAATTTTGGCAACCAACGTGAAAAAAATTCAACATCACTAGGGAAATACGAATAAAGTATGTGGGGGAAAGGTACACTCATACATTGTTAGTTGGAGTACAAATTAGTGCAACCATTTTGGAAAATAGAATGGAGATCCTCAGAAAACTAGGAAGAGAATTCCCAGAGGACCCAGCTGTCACACTCCTAAGTATTTAGCCAAAAGATATAAAATCAGCTTACTACAGAGATATAAACCACATCAATGTTTATAGTAGCATAATTCACAATAGCAAAGCTATCTAACCAACCTAGTTGAATAAATAATAAGAATGTGATATATATATATATGTATATATATATATATATATACATATATATATATACACACATACACACACACACACACATACATACATATATACATACATACATACATATACATACACACACACTCACACACAGGCATAAACACAATGAAGTATTACACAGCCATAAAGAAGAATGAAATTATGGCATTTGTAGTTCAATGGGTGGAACTGAAGTCTTCATAATAAATGAAATAAACCATTTCAAAAAATGAAAAGTTTAATGTTTTCTCTGATATTCAGATACTAAACCAAACTAATAAGGGGAAAAATAAAAAGAAAGGGACAGCAGGAAAATATATGGTGATGGAATACCATCAAAGTAGAGGAAGGTTCAGTAGAGTAGACAATAAGAATTAAGGGGGAGGGAGGAGTGATGGAATAAGGGAAGAACAGTGGAATGAATCTGACAGAACTTCCTTTACATGAATATATTACAGTGAATTTCAATATCAAGTATATTCACAAGACACTAATTTACCAAAAAAAAAAAAACTATAAATAATTTGCAGAAAATTCAGTAGAATAGAGAAAAGGGATCGGGGAAGGTAGGAGAGAGTGGAAGGGGAGAAGAGCTGGGGACTGAATTAGAACAAATTATATTCCATGCTTCTATGCTTTAGTGATTGTGTCACAATGTATCTTAATGTTATCTATAACTGTAAGAATTAATAAAAGGATAAAGGAGAGGGAGAAAAAATAAAGCACAGTACCCAAATTACCAGATTGAGCCTGGAATAGAATTTCAGTAAAATTTGCCTCTTAATAAAGTTCCATATACATATATTGAGGAAAGAGAAAGAGAGAGAGAGAGAGAGAGAGAGAGAGAGAGAGAGAGAAAGGAAAAAAAAGAGAGAGACTCCAATACTCACTAGTTATAAAAATCAACTCAAAATGGAATAAAAACTTAAATTTAAAACCTGAAAAGCATTATAGGAAAACAAAGGGAAAATCCTTCAATGTACTGGAATGGGTAGGATTTTTTTTGGAAAAGACAATCAAAGCACAGAAAATAAAAGCAAAAATAGACAAATTGGATTCCATAAAGCTAAAACAAACAAACAAACAAACAAAAACTTGTGCACAGCAGAGGAAACACAGCACAGTGCAGAGACAGCCAACAGAATGGGAAAAAGTGTTTGCAATGCATATACATCATAGCAAGAATACTTGAGGAACTCCAAAACCTCAATGGCAACAAACAACACCATTAAAATAATGGACAATATATCTAAAAGATATTTCTCCAAAGAAGAAATAAAAATGACCAACATGAAAAAAAAATCTTCAACATCACTAATTAGCAAAGAAATTCAAATCAAAACCAAATTGAGCTGTCACCTCCCCCCAGTAAGAATGGCTAATGTTGAAAAGACTCAAGGTGACCGGTACTGGTAAGGGTGTGGGCCTTATGCCATGTTGGTGGGAACACAGATCAGTAACGAATTAAAGGCAATAAGACAAAGGTTGCTTCAAAAATTGAGATCTTTTTAATGCCATTAGATCCAGCAATTCCACTAACATGTCTATCTCCTAAGGAGACGGAATCCAGGAGCTGAGAGACATTTGAACTCCCATATTCATCCCAGCACTATTCAAAATAGCCAAGAAATAGAAACAACCTGTGTGTGTCAACTGATGAACCGATAAAACAAATGCTATTCATGCACACAGTGGAATCATCTGTACCTACGAAAAGAATGAAATCCTGCCACTTGCGTCAACGTGGATAGAGCCAGAGATTGTTACCTTAAGTGCAATAAGTCAGACACAGAGACAAGAGGAGCATCCTCTAGCTCATGTGAGATTTAAAAGAGTAAATTTCATACAGTGGAGAGTAGAACGGTGATTCCCAGAGACCAGGGACAAGGGGCACTTGAATCTGGGGATGTGCCTTTTGGGGAGTCAGCTGCAGTTACAGCGAGTAGCTCAAGGGGCTGCCACACAGTATGGTGATTGGAGATGACAATCATATCCTGCACTTCTCAGAAAGACAGAAAAGAGGATTGTGAAGATTTATACCACAAGGAAATGATAAAAAGTTTAAAATAATTTTAAAAACACAGGAAAAAAATCATAGAAATATTTCCATTTGAAAGAAGAAATAATCCCTACGTATTCAAGAATGCATGTTCAAACAACAACAAAAAAATCATCTGGTGAGAAGCAACCTGGCATCAGGAGCTTGGACACCCTCAGGTAGAAACAGTGGACATCACCACTCCTCACATTCCCAGACTGGAGGCACCAGCTTTAATCTTTATGAGGTTGCATGGAATAGGTTGAAAATGGTGAAATGGTGGGGTCCTTGTGCCCTTTCTCTGGTCCTTGGAAGCTGTATTTATCTGCCCCTGCCTCAGCTTTTACATATTTCAGATTTCTTCAGCATTTACACTGAGAGATGCAGAAGAGAAGACACCTCTAGGGTGTTTGCCACAGCGTCACCCCACCATCTCAAGTCCCTAATCAGCCTACCTTCCTCCACATCTCAGAGTCCTTTGTCAATGACCTTATCATATTTGCAAAGGGTTTTCATTGTTGTTACTATAAATAAATATCATGAGAAATAGGCTTAAAAGCATTTACTACATAAATCTAGACAACAAATTATTTTTTTTAACTAAGGTACAAAGAAAATTTAATTGACAATAGATAGTCTTCCCAACAAGTGATGTTGGCATTGATATGCTAAGGAAATTATAATCCTCAACATTCTCACACTGTTGAATATAAAAAGTTTACTCAAAATGAAACAGGGATTTAAACTTAAAACTATGAAATTATAAAATATCTAGAAGAAAATGTAGTGGAAAATCTTCATGTACTGGAGTTAGACAGTAAGTATTTATACATGATACCAGAATCAAGATGCATATATATGAAACAACTAAGGAATTGGACTTATTCAAAATTAAAATAACTTTGACAAATTCTATAAGATAAAGTACTCACAAAATGAAAAGATAAGCTACAGACTAGAGCAGATCACTATTTGACAAAGGTCTGGTATCCAGAACATATAAAGATCTCTCAAAAATCAAAAATAAGAAAATAAATTATTCAGTTTTGAAAATAGAAGCCTTGAACAGACATTCTGCCCCTGAAGATATGCATATAAAAATGAACATACTATAAAGTATTCAAGTTAAGTAGCTACTAGGGAAAAGTGAATTCAAACCAAATATAATAGCAACATATTTGAGTGAGGATGTAGAAAAATTGGATTACCCACTCAGTGGTGGGAATATACAATGTTAAGTTATCCTGGAAAATGGCATAGCAGTTTCTTAAAAACTAAATATGCACCTAGCAGGACATTTATTCCAGAATCATAAAAAACGATTGTCTTAACTCAAACATCTGAACACAGCAATTTTCAACAGCTTTATTCCTAGTAGGCCAACACCACAGAAGATACAAATACTCCTCGGTGAGTGAATGGTTATACAAACTATGGTTCAATCACATCTTAGAAAAAGTTCCTTTTTGAATTCACACACCAAGTTGAAGTCCCCGAAGGACAGGTGCATTACGGTAGCAGCTCCCTTCTATAGCTCTCACTTCTAGAAAATTGTATTAATACTAATTCAAGGAAGACGTCAAGTGTCTGTATTGAGCCTCTCACACACCTTGGTACTTCTGTAGTGTCAGAGAGCCAAAACTATGTCCTAAGAATAATGTATGTAGTAAATATAATATGATCTGGTTTAGACCCATGACCTTGGGTGACATATTGTGAGGCCAGAAGATGCAGATTCAGAGAAACTAGAGTTTATTTTTTTCTTCTTGTCAATACTCACAGTTCTCTAGGAGGAATAGAACTTCATGTAGGGCCACTCAGGGGACGCACCAGGTTTGGTGACAGGGCAGAGAAAGGGAAGGGAGCACCAGGAAGTACCTTTGCTATGGTCTCTGCAGAGGGGGAAGCATGGGCCCAGGCAAACAGGTTCAGCATGGACTAATTTGAATAACTTTTGTTGTCTCTTGGGCATGAAGGCTGTCGCTTTTTGTCTGGATATTGAACCTGGGGCAGTTAGGATGGGACAGTGAGAACCCAATAAGACAGATGCTGAGGGAATGCATTTAATCAGCTGCTGAAGAGAAAACCTGCACTAGATTCCCTCCAGGGATTCAAAACTGGGTCCAGACAGCATTTGAAAAATCCATATGATGGGCTGGGGATGTGGCTCAAGCGGTAAAGCACTCGCCTGGAATGTGCGGGGCACAGGGTTCAATCCTCAGCACCACATAAAATAAAATAAAGATGTTGTGTCCACCGAAAACTGAAAAATAAATATTAAAAAAACTTCTCTCTCTCTCTCTCTCTCTCTCTCTCTCTCTCTCTCTCTCTCTCTCTTAAAAAAAAAAAGCCATATAATATAATAACACCAGGCACCATCCAAGCTGTGAGGCATGTTGTAGTTTCTCTGTTCAATTTATACAGACTTAAAGACTCAAGTAACTCCCCACCACCTTCAGTACTGCTTCCTCCACTCAAGGTGCCACTGTCCTTCAGGTGCAGAATTGTAATTCACTCACCTCCTTACTGTCCACATTTGTCCATTTCCTCACACCTTTCCCCAACATATCGCCCAGGGGAATTCATATAAAAAACATGAATTCATATCTCATAATAGTCAAGGACTTCCCATCTCTTTCAGAGTAACATTTACAATCTTTGGAATGCCTTGAAGACGTCACACTACTTGCCCCCTTCCCAAATCCTCAGTACCGTACTGATCTCTCATCACCTCCTTCTGCATTTGCTCCTTCTTATTAATAGGGTCTTTATACTCCAAGAGCTTGGGCTCTGGCTGTTTACTCTGCTTGGAGCACTTGTTCCCTGAGCTCTTCACTGAAGCCCTCCAGTCTCTTTCCATTTTTGATTTAAATGTTAGCTTCTCAGGATTCCTTACCTTACTGCTAAATAAATTTCAATACTACCGGGTACTTCCCATTCCCTTTTCTCTTCTATTTTCCTCCATGATAGATACCATGGAAAATATGGGATGAAGTTAAATGAGAATATGGTAAGATTGGACTCAGGCATTCCAACCAGGAAAGACAAAGGAAGGTACAGGGGAATGAAATTGATTATATTTTTATATGCATGTATGAAAATAGAATAAAGAATCCCACTAGTACCTGTGATTACAAAGAACCAACAATTTAAAAAAAAAAAAAAGAAAAATAATATAAGACAAAACCCGTAAGAACAGTCAGGATTTTTTGATTGATTGAAAAATGGCAATAAGAAATAATTTGCTGATTTCTGGCTTGGATGATTTGTAAATGATGCTACCATTTCCAGGCATGCATACGAGAAGCACCTGGATCTTGGAAGAGCAGTTTAAACAAAATTTCAGGAGAAAATATTGAATATTAAGTGTCACTGGAACATCCTGAGAAGAATTCCAAGTCATGTAGATTGATCTTGAACTACCTAGAATAAAACTCACTCCACTTGATCTACATATTAGGGTAAAGAAAGTAACTGAAGCTCTGCAAGTGGGTGAGATGACCAAGAAGCCAGGTGTAGAGTGAGAAGGGAAGAGAAGCAAAGATGAGACTTCTGAAACATCCAAGGTGTGGCAGGCAACCAAAGGATCGGGAGCCAAAAAAGAAAAATGTTCGAGCAGAGGAGAAAAAATGAGCAGAATGGAGAAGTCAACAGTCTTAAATGCGATATGAGATTAAACCTCTGGTGGACACTGGATTCAGTCACTAATAACTTGTGCATATTCTTGGTGAGTTCTAGTTTTAGCCCCTAAAACCATGAAGAAAAAAAAATATATCTTTTGGAAGAAAAAAAAAACTTTCAAATAACTGAAATCAACAATCTCCTCCAGGAATCATGATGTCTGACAGCTTCACTTCAGTTTGTTAGCAGGTTGCAGGTGAAATTCCCCTGGCCACTGACCCTTGGCCTCACAGCATCTAACAGGGCAACTGAGGCCGACTACCGTTTGACTCTTCAGCAACTTTTTTTTTTTTTTTTCTGAAAGGCCTCTGTTTTCTCCAAAATTGATGAAATTAACGAGGCCTGGTTTTGAAACAAAGACTAGTTTAATCAGATAATAATTAAATTCTGGAAAGTTAAAGTCATGAAAGAGTGAAGTCATTCTAGGAGGTTAATATAATAAAGCCTAGCCCTTTGGTTAGTTCCCTCTGGGCATGAATTTGCCAAGAAACACTTTCAATTTAGGATGGAAGATAATAGAACATTAAAATAATATATCAATGGAAAAACCTCAATCATTTAAATTCGGATTAAAAGGTCATAATATCTCCTCAAATGATCGATTGCTTCTTTATATTCTAACCATAACAACAGAGAAATGTGTTAGGGGCTCTTCAAGTCACAGAAGACAAGATGAGAAATGAACCTATTATCTGTGAGAATCACAAACAACATCTTTCAAATATTTGAAACTAATGAAGGAAGCCTTGATGAAGCAATATTACTTGTATTCATTATCTTAAATAAGCATGTATTTATTTTGCTATGTTAAATGATTTTACAGAAATGACACCGATTGCCAGCTACTATCAATATTTTGCTAAAGTGGTCATGCTTCATTTTAAATCTGTTAGATGTACTCTGGGTCTGGAAGAGCTGGGATTTTATGAATTTGCTACAGTAAAGCTGTTATGTAGCAGAGTTTCCATTCTTCCAGAATCAAATCAAAGAAACTTCCAGTGGCTCCCTAGAGAGGCTGTTCCACTGTGTCAACTGAGCTAAAAGGAAATCACATTTCCAAGAACTCCCTTTTCTTCTTGGTAGGGCTGACCATGAAAGAAGTCTGCATGAGTTTTAGAAGATGAAATTGAAAGAACGGCTGTTTTTTTGCTTAAAAGGCCAGAGTAGCATTAAGCTGTGCAGCAGGTTCTTTGGGGGACATCTCAAGCTGGGGTGATCACCTGTCCTAGTTGAACAGAAGCTGTATCAGGTATTGAAAGTTCCTTGTTCCCTGAAACCCCTCAGTCCTAGGCAAATCAATACAGCCATTGACCCACTGCTGGTCACCTTGGTAAAAGGCAAAATCTGAGTGCTTCTCCCCTAGACCTGGCTGGACTGAATTTGAACTGGACTTCTTCAGTTTCTCTGATGCCAAAGCATCCTTTTATAAACCTAGCTTTTCCAGCAGGTCATCCATATCAGTGAAGTTAAGAAGTGTGGGTGAGACACGAGGTAAATGTGGGTTCCAGGGAGAACTTACTATTTCACTTCATCATTGAAGGCTTCGGTTTACCTTTGTTCTCAACCTCAAGACCCTTTTTCTTCAATATTGACAGCCTGGCCACCAGCCTAGCTGCCTGCAGGTCAACAATAAATGCAGAACCACTATCCACCACTGCTTGCCCAGGTCGCACGCTGTGTCTTGTCAAGTCCAATAATAAATCCCTTACTCCCATCACTTCTCTGCTCAAGCAAAGAATGATGTACCTTTGCCATTACCTGCAGCAGAAACCTGTGAATTATTTTACATTAGTAATAACAGTCCCTTTTATTACTATACTATTTTGTATTTGTTAAGTATGTGTATTAATCTATTTATCATAATTGGAAAGAAAGCAGAATTTTTATCACTATTTCTAGTACTTACAAATATTAATATTTAAATATATTCAACATTTACAAGCATATAAAATAATTAATATTTTAAAATCTTTAAGTATATTCCAATATTTACCAATATATAAACATATTCCAAGAATAAAGACTTGATCTTATTCTTAAATGATTACTCCCCTATAAAAGAAAATTAAAATAGTCATTTAGCCAGAAATTTTGAACATATGATCTATTCTACCATGTGCTAAAGGGTCAGTGTATAAAATATACACAGATAACCAAGCTATGGATAATAAAATTATGTTAAAGATTCCAACTAGCTTAATATTGATTTCTCTATTCTAATTTATTTGAATTCCAATCTGTGATGACTAGTGAGTTTAATCTTAATTAACTAAGACAAATTTTATCTTTATTGATTGAGAACATGAGTCAATATTTTTACTTCAGGACCTATACATAATGATCCATATTTTTTAATATCTTTATTTTTTATTTATTCATTTTTTATGTGGTGCTGAGGATTGAACCCAGTACCTCACATGTGCGAGGTAAGCGCTCTACCACTGAGCTATGACCCCAGCCTCTAAGGATCCATATTTTAACTTGGAATGTTTTTTCTGAAGCATTGACAGTACACCTAATCAGGACTTCTTTCATGCAATGATAATATTTTATATGTTATTTACAACAATTGTTTTCTTTTTGTTCTTCATCTGCCCTACGATTTCTTCTTAGAAGATGGTTCCTAGGTCAGGTAATCTTAACACACTGGAACCCAGGACCTCTTGCATGAATCCTGTATTTGTCATGACAGCTGTCCTTTCCCTGGTGATGTTTGGTCTTAGTTATCATGTCTGACATGTAAAGCCAGAACAAAAGAGAAACAGAGCTACTTCAACAAACACAGGAAAATAATTTGATAAATAAGAGAAAGTTTCTTTAAGTTGAAGTTTCTTAGAAAAAGAAGTGAATCATTTCTATGTCATCTTATGCTTTAGTCAGCTTTTCATCATTGTGACCAAAAAACCCAACAAGAACAATTTAGAGAAAGAAAAGTTTATTTTGGTTCATGGTTTCAAAGCCTCAGTCCATGATCAGCCAGGTCCACAACTCTGGGCCCTAGGTGAAGCAAAACAACATGGTGTCAGGGTGTGGGAAACTGCTCAGCTGATGACATCCAGGAATCAAAGAGAGAAAAAGAGACCTCTGTCTGCCAGGGACAAAACATAATCCCAAAGCATGCCACCAGTGACCTATATCCTCCAGTCTTACCTACCTGCCCACAGTTACCACTCATTAATCCATTTAAATTATTAATCCACCAAATGGATTAAACCACTGATTAGGTTACAACTCTTATGGTCTAATCATTTCACCTCATGTTCCTGCATCATCTTTTGTGGGAGATGAGGTTTTTGGGGACACCACATATCCAAACTTTAACACCTCCATGTTGTACAATAGGTATTAGTGCAATGAGGAGAAAATAAATAATTAAATAATAAATAAAAGGAAGAAATAAAGATCATCATTTGCAGAGGATATGCTTTTGATTATCTATATAGAAAATCAAACATCAACCAAAACACTATTTGAAGTAAAAAGTAAATTTAACAGTGCTGATGTCAAATAAAGTCAATAGTAAAATTGATTCCATTTGTACATTCTGATAACAAAGTTGACAATAAAATTTGAAAACCATTTATGAATAACATCAAAAAACCCTAAATGCCCAATAGTATATTTAACAAACTTTTTACAAACTTTATACTGAGAAACACAAAATATTATTGAGAGAAGTTAAAAACTATCTTAAGTCAAATGGAAAAAGATTGTTTTCATAGATTCAACATTTTGAAGATGTTTGTTCTTCTCAAATCAGACTATAAATTGTGTGAACCCACACGTGTGTCTTTGCAGATATGTGTGGAAATTAATTGGCAATTAACCTGGAAAGAATTTTAACCCAAACAGAGAGTCCCTAAAATCTTCATTTTTAAGCCCTGCTAATCTACAGACTGTTACAATACAAGCAAAAGATGGAAGAATGAACACTTTAAGAATCCCAAGTTTTGAATGGTGGCTAATACCTTCATATGTAAATATTGGGTGAGACATAAAATAAAATGTTGACAGATAGGATAATTTAAAGACATCTAGAAGGTATATATCTGTTCCAAATATGAAAAAAAATTGAGTTGCAAAAACAAAAAACAATATAGCACACCCGTGTCATAAAGTTAAAGAACAAGAACTGGTAGTTTTTAGAATAAATCTCTGAAGTCATGCTAATTTAACTTAGACTTTCCCTTCTCTTTTAGGAATCGTCAGGCACAGCACTAAGACCAACAATGTTTAGTATTTGGTGTGTCTCTTATAAATGTATTCACTGGAAATTTCTCCAGCTAGAAAGTATTAAGAATAACCACAAACAGAACAGGACAGTAGTAAAAGAGCTCCTAGAGCTCATTAAAGTTTAAATATTTTATAAATAGTTTTAGTCTATCTCTTCAAATTACATTTAATCATTAGAAATTGCATGAACTGTAAAGAAAAAAATGAACCTTGTGTAAATCTGTATGGCCTTCTTATAACGACACCTTCTCCAAAATATAACTAAGCAAGTTTATCTCAAAATTTCAATACAGCATTGTCTTTGATGATCATTTAATGCTAAGGATATGTTTCTTTATTAAATAGTTACTCAAGCATGACTTTAATAATTCAGCTAGGAAAGCGTAGAAACTGAAGTTAATTCTCATAGGTGTTTACATATCCTTCCATGGTAATGTTAAGGATAGAATAATGAGCTAAAAATGTATTTTAAATCGTATTCCACCCTGCTGTTGAATTTCCCTTCTTACTAATAATTGTTAGAAGACAGTCTCTAGTATATTTCATGCTGCATATACATTTTAATACATGCAGGTAAGCTTTCTCTCCTCACTCTTAGCTAGTCTCAGGCCCCCTAGTGGACACACTAGGTACATATCCAGGGAGAGATGGCATGCAATCATATTTAAATGAATATTATCTTTTCAAGGTTTGGACTTGGTGTAGGTATTAGAGACTAATGTATAGAAAATAAATGTGCTCCTTTTTTAGGTGATGAGATCATTGCTCCCTTGACTAAGAATGAGCTTTCATCTGTATTGTGGTTTACAGCAACTGATATTTAGCCTTTCTCAGGTTTGATAACTGCCATATCATCAGTAAGAGGCCATCAAGGAATGACAGAAGATGATACCCATTGTCAGCAACTTGACCATCCCCAGCATTCTGCCACACAGCAGAGAGAGAATGACAATAATTTCAGTGAAGTTCACCCCAGCCTTTTAGGTGTTTCTTTTAGGTGACCTGTGTTTCTATTCACTGCCATCTGCTCATAGCAATTGGTGAGGATAACAGCAGTACCAGTGTGCACCATCGTTGTGTTGGCTCCTGTGGGAATTTTTCCTAGGCAAGAAAAGCCATAAAATCGGAAACACAATGATAACCTTTACCAAAAAAGAAAATATCCCACAGCTGTCCACAGGCAAGGAGGCCTTTCAGCTCTTTTAGTGGGTTCCCCCCAGAGGACCTCACCCTGACCTAGGCGGATAATTCCACTTGCACCTGTGTTCTCTCAGTAGGCACAACCAGCATTTTTAGTCTATTGTGTTTGTATTTGCAAATTTTTATATCTCTTGAAGCACTGTCCATGTTGTCCTAATTCTCTCTGAAGACTCAATTATTGTTATGCAAAAATATAAAGGGATATCGGCTTAGAGTGGTCTCCCCATAATAAGATTTTCTCCTAAGCCCTATTATAGCAAGTGTGTGAATTTGCAGAAAGAAAACTTTTTTTGCATATACCATGTTATAGAAGAAAAAATTTACTCTAATAGGAAATAAACAAATCACTGAGTTTAGGTAATAAAGTTATGATTAAACAATATTTAATTGAATAAAAATTTTACTCTTTCAAAACAACTATGTATTAATATCATAATTTCCAGAGATAGTTTGTCATCAATTTGATTTATTTAATAAGTTGATGCCTGTCTCTACTTTCAAGAGTATATGAAAATCCTTCCATATTTTAGTCTCCTAGGAACATTGTATGACCCATACCACAAATTCACAAAAGATTGCTGTAGGGCTATAGATGTTGAGCCTGAACATCATTACAGGACCTTATTCTTATGAGTAATAATTTATTTATTAAAGTCTAATGTAGGTTTGTGGTTTTAATTATATTTGTCCATATTATACCTTATTGTTTGGATCAAACTACAAGCACAACTGGTCCAGACGTTGAAGCTAGAGGAGACACCACCATCTTGGAATTTCCTGAGAAACTCTGCCAATGCTCAAATGTATATGAAACAAGAAATATGGTGGCCATGGGATGGAGAGTGGAGAGAGACACAAAGGTGAGGTAGGAGGCATTCCTTATCCTCTCTCATACCTAATATGACCCAGAGAATGAAGGCAAATATATTGAACTTTTTATTTCCACCACTTTATTGCCTTATGGTTCTCTGGATATGAAGTGTTTAGAAAATTATAGGAAAAGAAGAACAATAATGACCCTGAGATGAATTCCCTAAATATTATTGGTAACAACCTGGGAAAAAAATTAAGGAACATCAATTGACTTTCAAATTTAGTATGCTACTCTCATTAGGTTTTTAAAAAACTACCTTTGGAAGTAGCGGTCTTTCTTCCCCATCTAATACACTCATTCATGTTAGGATTAGAACATTCTTTTGCTCTCTGTGTGTCTTAGGCAGGATCTAGAATGTGCCTCAGTGGCCCATGTGTTAGAGGCTTCTCCATAATGGTGCTATAGGGATGTTGTGAAACCTTTAAGAAGTAGGGCCTATAGGAATGTCCACAGGGGATTGGGGATATGCCCTTGAAGGAAATAGTGGGACCCTAGTCCCCTCCTCATTCTCTTCCCCTTCCTAGCCATGCAGTGAGCAGTGTGGCTCTACCATGCCCTGCTGCCATGATGTCGTCTCCACCAGATGACTAAAGGCAATGAGTTTGTCTGATTTTGGACTGGGACCTATAGAACTGAATCAAAATAAAGCTTGTTTTTGTATAAGTTGATAGCTTCAATAATTGTAACCCTGATGAAATGCAGGTTAATGTACTGGAGTAGTATACTCCATGACTCTTTAGCTGTTTTATGCATAAAAGCTGCAGGACACTGGCTTCTGAATGAATTGTAAAATACAATTAAGGAATGTTCAAAAGCCTCTGACTGCTTAGAAACATGAGGAAAATTATCACTAGGAAGAGGTCAGAGGTAATAAATTTCAAAAAAATGTAAAGGAGGCCAAAAATAGATTCTCCACCTTTGCATTGGGGGAGAGGACCCCAAATATACACCAAATGAGCCATACCTGTTAGAACTTTGTATGTCCTGTCTGGGCAAAAACCAGTCTGTGATGAGCTGTCCTCTGCACCTTTCATAATCCTGAACCAGGAGGCATCTCTCCACCATGTAGAGTCCGTCCCCAGGATGCCACTTAAGGCTAACAGAACAGACTGACCTTCATGTTTCTGAACATGTCTCTGAACATCTGTGTCCTGAATATGACCGTGTACACCATTGGCAGGTAGCTAACATAGCAGCCTATAAATTAGTAAGCTAATTACATATTATAACCGGGGAAGCAAAGGAGATAGAATAACCAAAATATCTTTTTATAGAAAAAAAATTGTTAGAATCACTACTCTCTTTCAAAGTTACAGTGTGAAATTAACATAAGATCAATGTAATACAATTAACAGAATAGGCCCACACATGGATGGGTCTATGTGTCAGATGCCTCATCCTTCCCTACAACTGAACCTCAACCTTTACCTCATACCTTTTGCAAAAGTTAACTCAAATTAGTCATTGACTTAAGTATAAAACTGGAACTACAAAATTTCCAATTAAAATATTTATTAAAAAATCATTATAATCTTGAGTTATACAAATATTTCATAGTCCATATGATAGTCAATTTATGTCTCAACTTAGCGTATGGTGAACATGGTTGGTTTTTTGAACAAATACTAGTATAAAAGTTGCTATAAACACTTTTGTTTTGTTACTGGTTATTAAACCCAGGAATGCTTTGGCCCTGAGCTTCATCCCCAGCCCTTTGGGGTTTTTTGAATTTTTTTTTTTTTTTTTGAGACATGGTCTTGCTAATTTGCTTAAGGCCTCAGTAAGTTGCAGAGACTGGCCTTAAACCAGTGATCCTCCTGAGTCAGCCTCTCAAGTAGCTGGGATAATCGGTGTGCATCACCATGCAGGGCTTGTTTTGTTTTACTTTCTTTTGCTTCATATTATTAGCATTTACAATCAGTGGACTCACTCTGTTATCCTCTTAGACTGAATTACCCTCCATAACATAGGTAAGCTTCAAAGAATCAATTGAAGGCCAAGGTGGTGATTTTTGAAAGAAGAAGGAACTCTGCCTGCAGAATGAAACAAGTAAATCACAGGAGAGTTCTCAGCCCTCAGACTTAAGAATTAACTTTCTTTATTGTAGGGTCAAAAAAAAAAGAAGAAGAAAAAGGAGGAGGAGGAAGAGGAGGAGCAGGAGCAGGAGGAGGAGGAAGAGGAGGAAGAGAGAAGAAGAAGAAGAAGAAGAAGAAGAATCATCATAATGTGAGTTCTACCCTCTTGATTTTTACGTGGACATAACACCATTGTTAACCATAGGCACGGTGTCCCTTGAGCGGCCATAGTCAACACCCCAGACTTGGGAGCATAAATAACAAAAGCTTTTTTTTTTTTTTCTTTGCCATTCAGGAAGCTAGGAAGCCCCAGGTAAAGCTGCTGATCAATTCACTTTCTACGGAGGGCTCTCCTCCTCTTCTCCTGGCTGTAGACTGCTCACTTACAGGTATGTCCTCACATAGAGCGATCTGATCTTCCTAAAAGCCCTATTTTCGAACACACTGCAGGGTGGAATGTCAGGATCTTAATTTTGGAAAACACAGTTCTGTGAACCACCTTGTACATGTTGATCCTAACTTGTCAACCACAGAGACTACATGTCACAGTTCAGAACTTTAATTCTCCTTTTCTCTCATTTCTTCCTTTTCTTTCTTTCTTTCGTTTCTTTTTTTTTTTTTTTTTTAATACTGCTGACACCTTAACCTGCTCTTCCCACAGCCTGGCAACATCCTCTACTTTCTCAGTAAAGGCCCTGTTTGAATGCTCTGTAGCCAAAGCCCTTTGGACTTCTTTCCTGCTCATCACTTGATGTTCCTGTTTATGACATTACATCTCAACTGAGAACGTAGGGATGGATTATTTTTGAGCTCCTGGTAATGTATGAGTTTATGGTATTGTACAAATCTGCCTTAGAAAGTCCTTGTGGGCTTTCAACCCTGCTGCCCTGCATGTCAACAAAGTCCCTCCATTTTAGAACCCAGCCCATCCTCCACTTACCTGAGTTAGTTGTCATATATATTGGGTCTATTTTATGAATTCCATGACGACAATGACCTCTCAACCTCTAAGGTACATTGTTTTGTGTGCATGTGTGTCACTCCTTCAATACGTGTTCACTGAATTCATTTTAGTTCTTTGAGTAAGCTTTCACACCTAAATAGAGACCAGAAATCAGTCAGACTCATTAGAAAAGTTACCATTTAGACTAATGTATCATAATTTATAATAATGTATCATAATAATGTCAATCAGAGGTACCAGCAGTTATATCAACTACTATTTTATATATCTTTTCATAAGAAATGAATCAGGGGAATGTGGAGAGATATAACCTTTTCAGGTTTTCAGTTGAGGGCAGAAAGAACAAACACATCAATAATGCCATTCAAGTTAGTAGTAGAGCAAAAATGAAAACTCAAATATCGTTTTCTTTGTTTTTTCCAATAAATGTTTTTTACTTTTCCTTTTTAAGGATTCAAGTATATATTCAGTGAAGTATTTACAACAGCCCTAGCATATACAATAGTTAAGAATCATTATATTTCAAAGGAATTTACTGAAATATTGAATATGTCACACGTTATAAAATATAAAATTAAACTCCATGTGTAGGAACATACATTCAAAACAGGAAAAATCAAACAAAACAGTTTTGACAGTCTTCCTCTCCTTCAAAAATTATTCCTTAAAAATTACAAATTGGCTTCCAAAACAATACACGTAGTAGCAGAAATCATAGACTGAAGCAAATACAATAAAATAATAAATAATTATGTGCAAATAGTGTCAAAGAAATCATAATAAGTATATATCATATTAAAAATTCAAAAATAAAATAGCAAAAACTGAAAAGTAAAAAATAATCATAATAATATAGGACTTTCAGGGGTAAAGCAAGAGGAAGAACTGAACGATAAGATTTTGACTAGTGACCTAAAATCTTACAGAAACTCAGCTGTGAAAATGATCAATGGGAAGATGCTAAAATCATTTTCAACTGTTTATTCTAATATAGCGATTTGATTTCAGGATGAAGTTCAGGACAGGGATTGACCAATCGCTTTGCGTCATTGTCTACTTGGACATGGGCATGTAAATGTGTCCTTATTACTAAACTTTGGTGTATTTTTACATACTAGCTTATGAATTTAGTGTTGAATCTCTAGATGCCTCTGAACTTGGAAATGTAGCATATGGTTTAGAATCCAAGAAATTCCACTTATTATTTAAAAGTTTTACAAAATTGATGGAAAAGCAATAATTGCCAATAGCTTCATATGAGTTAAATACTCAATCGGTGTTGTATAAAAGTACTTAGGAAGAAATATGCCATATACATGCAATGAATAAATATTAGCTAAATATGCACTGAAATTGAACACCATACTTTCTAAATGTTTAATACCTCTTTGTTGCTTGAATGAAGGCAATTATTAAATAAGACATGCTACATTAGGTTAGGTTTCTTTTCTATCATAATTACATCCATTTGTCCATTTTATGTGCTTAAAAAGTGCACAAGAAAGCCATGTAATAGTCTATTGCTGAAAAATATTGTTTTTATTCAAAAGTACTTCAGAGTATGAGTCTAACATTTCTGGGGTTCAGCCATTAATTAGTAATTATTGAAAACTTATAGACAGAGGCCTGTCAATGGCCTTGGTGGGTTTTTTTTATATATTTTTAAATGACTGATTAGATAGGCCACTACCACAGTCACTACCTTCTTCAAAGTAGGTGGAACAACGTGGATTGTGATGGTGTTTATAGCTGTAGGAGTTCACAAGGGAATCTAACATGTCTCTTTCTACACCCTTGACAGAGGGCCACAGAGGACAGGTCACCTGTGTCATTGCATAATTTCCTTAGCTACAAACCTCATTCACTATGACTAGGAAATCAACATTGCAAATATCCTTTTATGTAATCCTTAAGGAATTCTGCAAAGGATCCTCTTGTCAATGAAGACAGCTTCTTGTGTTTTATTTTCAATATTCTACTAATATTGTAGTCATTACCCAAAAGGTTACAATATTCACCATTTGATTTACCAAAGTTAACATTATTCATTGACTCTCTCCCTATATGTGCTGCAGTTCCTTGCTTAACTTCAGTGCTTCTTATATGTACTCTAAGTGAAGATTGCAAGCTCCAGCAGACTAAAGTATTACTATCAGTGTTTCCTTTATCAGAGAAATATTCATTTATTTACCCTTTCTTCCTCTACCTCTTCTTGCCTTTCCTGAACTTCAATATATATTTTCCCAATGACTGAATTTCATGGTTCATTAATTTTTAGAGCATGTATGCATGTCATAAATTCATTGAATTTGCTTTTACTCCACATTCATTGAGACATTGAATTCATATATATTTCACATATTTTCTTTCATTGATTTATGCAACAATTCCCTTGTTTCTTGACTTTCAATGTTTTAATTGAAGTCGCTGTCAACCTTATTGTTTGTCTTATGTTTTTTTTTATTAGATAGATGATTTTTATTGTCTTTTTCATATTTGAATTTCAAAAAAACCCTTTTTTGGAATATGGCTAGAAGTGAATTTTTATCTTGTTTTCTATTCAGATGTCTTTTCAAATTGATGGTCTTTGTTCCCTCTGCAAAAAAATAAACAAATAAAAAAATTGTTCAAGTAATGTTTCTGTGTTCTCCTTTGTTCTCTACACTGCTATTCAAATGAAGTATCTATTATTCTTTCTCAATGTATTGGTATATCTATACATTATTGGTATATACCCTGTGTTTTATTTAGCTTTTCATTTCTATGACCAAAAAACTTTACAAGAACAATTTTAGAGGAGGAAAAGTTTATGTTGGGCTCACAGTTTCACAGGTCTTAGTCCACAGATAGCCAATTCCATTGCTCTATGTCTCAGATGAGGCAAAATATCCTGGTGGAAATATGTGGAGGAGGAAAGCATCTCAGAACATGGTTCCAGAAAGTAGGGGGAGGGGAGGGGAAGGGAGGGGAGGGGAGGGGAGAGAGAGAAAGAGAGAGAGAGAGAGAGAGAGAGGGAGAGAAGCTCTATTCAATAGGACAAAAGATAAGATCCAAAGGCAAACTCTCAGTGATTTACATCTTCCAGCCACATGCTATCTGCAAATAGCTACCACCCAGTTAATCCATTCAACTGGATTGATGCACTGATTAGGTTAACTCTGTCATGATCCAATTTTTCCCCCATGAGTTTGGAGAGAATGTGTTATATCTGAACTATAATACTCTGTCTTTTGTATTTCCCAAATTTATTTTCTGTTCTTTGATGTTGTTTTAGTCAGTTTTCTTTTTCTGCTGTGACTAAAGGATCTGACCAGGACAAACATAGAAGAGGAAAATTTATTTGAGAGCTCATAGTTTCAGAGGTCTTAGTCCATAGAAGGCTGGCTCTTCTTGGGGCTAGAGATGAAGATGAACATCATGGTGGAGTGTGTGGCAGAGGGAAGCAGCTCATATCAAGGTGATCAAGAAGCAGAAAAAGAATCCACTTTCCAGATACAAACATATACACCAATCCAAACCTCAATTCCCACCTCCTCCAGCCACGCCCTACCATATCAGTTACCACTCAGTTAATCCCTATCAGGGGATTACATCCCTTATTGGATTAAGACTCTTAAAACCCAATCATTTCTCCTCTAAACCTTCTTGCATTGTCTCACAGATGAGCTTTTGGGGGACACCTCACATCCAAACCATAATAGATATCAATATTTTCTTCTCTTCCACCTTCCAATTTATTATTTCTCTTTCAACTATGTTTCATCTGCTTTTTACTTTGGGTTTTAGTATTTCTTTAGATATTTTCAATATTTTAGAGTTTCAATTTTTATTGAAAATCTTTCTTTAAAAATATTCTTAACCATATTAAGAATGTTCATTTGAAGATTTTTATTAATAACTGAGTTATCTGGAATTTAACAATGCTGCCATCTACATTGATAGCCTATGAATCTAACTGATTAATGGTTTCTCCTGGTTTTTTGTCCTTTTCTTGTCGTCAGTCAGAGTATTTTTGATTATCAGTTAATATTAAAATTCCATAAAATAATTTGATGTTATTTTCCTTAGTAGGAGATTCACATTTGTTTTTTTGCATATGACTAAATGGCATTTGCCACTTCACAATATTTTTTTCAATGGACTTTTGCATGAAAAGTGTTTAAGAAAAGTTTAATCTGAAATGTAATATTGGCTATGCCCAGTTAAGCCATCTTCAAGCCAGCTCTTTTGTTTTTTAATGTTGTTTGTTTGTAAAAATGAATGCAATAATGGTATCCTCTTCTAAGTGTTGATGTAAAGGACTTAATAGCAATCATTGGGAAAGTGTTGTCACTGAAAAGAATTCAATTATAATTTTTATTTATGATGATGATGATATGCAATAAATAGAGTTAAATCGGTGCTGAGTTCTGAAATTTGAATATATCCTAATGAATACAAGACAAAGAAATGAAGTTACAATTACTCACAATATTAGCTTTGCATTTTCCCATCGATTATTTCTGATAAAACACAGGAACTAGAGGAGGTTCCTGTGCAGTTGGTAATGTATTTTATTCATTATCATTTTGTTTCATGTTTTCTTGCTCTCTTGATGTATCTTTTTTCTTTTTTTCCAAAATATCATTGTATCAAAGTGACTTTTTAATAATACCTTTTGTTCATATAGGCAGTAACTATAGTTATTACAGTGTTTTATAGTACAAAGATGCATATAGTTCAGTAGAGAAGAATAAATGATTTGATGAAAGCTGAAACACACATCATATGTTCAAATTCTATACCATATTAAAAACATACCTCTTTCATAGATGTTACTCAAGTTTTAAATAATTTTAAATATTTAAGTATGAGGTTTCTGTATAACATAATTCAATTGAAATGATGACTATTTAAACATTTTCTTTGGTTTCTATGTTATTTATGTATTTGAAAGTGGTAACCATTATTAAGAAATTAAATTAAAATCTTAAACTAACTTCAAAGGAAGTGTAGAGAAAGTGCACTTGGAAGAGATTAGTGAAGAAATGTATTGCTTTGGGGATAATTTGTTTTAAATCATAGCTAGAAAAATTCAACCTATGAATCCATAATGTGAGACAAACATTTTCTGAAAGTGAAAATGACTAGAATTGACAATTTTTGCAAACTTTAGCTCAGGAAAATTTACTACAGCTGAAGTAAATGACCTCAGTAAAAATCAGAATAAAAAATAATAAATAATTTTTTAAAACAACAATATGAAAAGTACTATCTATTGAATATGGTAAAATTAAGTTGAAAATCTTTTTTTCTCTAAGATGGAATTTCTGGCTCAGATAAATCAAGTTACTTTTAAGAAAGCACATACTTAAAAGACAGAAGAAATATCTCAAGTCAGAGCACAAAACAGCACAGAAATTCTCTTGTATGTAAGACACTGGTGCTCTCCCTGTAAAAACCTACTAAATGCTGAATACTTTCTCCCATACTTTTTAATTTAATCCACATATCAACTCTGTGGAGTTTGAGTACATTTTCATCAGTGTTAAATCAGGAAGCTGGGATTCCATTTTTAAAAACTTTACGCCAGGCCTTCGAAAGGACAGCATTTTTGTTGTGCTTCAGCAGAATGTCTTTTCACTCCACGTACGTCTTCTTCTTAGTATTGTGCTCTATGTAATAGAATTTGCTCCTAATGTGTTTCCTTAAGCAACCATTTATTACCAATTACAAGAAATGTGACTTTATTATACGCTTATGGTCATATTATGTTTTATTTTTGTTTGTTTATATCCCGAACAGAGTTTTCCAAGTGAGATAAAAAAAAAAGTCTGAATCCCAAAGTGGGAAACTGATGATAAAATTCAAATCTATGTCTTCCATGATAAAAACTTTTATTTACACACACACACACACACACACACACACACACACACACACACACGACTTATGTTGGGCCAAATATAGCATTTGATGAATAATGCTGGCATATTCCTGATTCATTACTTAGTAGTTCAATAATGCAGAGATTGAGATTGGCTTTAAAATATTTCAGGAAAACAAATGAGACACAAAGGAGACAGGTGAAGTGAAACTTCTAGTTGTGCCGGTCCCTGCCAGTGTGGCACCTCAGTTGTGGACATTATGCTGCTCTCTGCAATTGTACGTGTGAATGTTTTCATAATACGGAGTTATTTCCAGATGCCATCATGAATCAAGTTCTCTTTGTTGTAATCAAAAGCAATATCATTTGCTATAGTTTCTTAAGGACTTGAATTTTAAAAAGTGAAACAAGGAAACACAATCATTTCTACCAGGAATTTTTATCTAACTTACTATTTACGATGACCTTCCTTCCAAAACCAATAAGTTTTCACTTTAAAAGGAAAAAAGAACAAGTGAGAAAAATGAAGAGGAAAGAAAATAAAGTAAAATCCGAGAACACTAACACACCTCACCTCATCCACCCAACCATCTGAGGATTTGCTCCTGAATGTCATTTAATTTTCATGCTGCTGAGCAAGATCATAAGAGGAATGACACTAAAAGGCCAGAGCACTAGGAGGACTGTCACTATTGTATTAAAGAGAAACAGGCTTTCGTTCTCAGGCTCCCTCTCAATTTTCAGAATTTAGTGTCACAGACTACCCAGCATACAAATGCATTTTAAATCCCATGATTTTTCCTGCATCTAAGCAAAAAACTCAAAGAGAGAGAGATAGAGAGTGACTTGCAATTTCAATATTTAGTTGTTTTAATTTAAAAAAAATAAAATGAACCAGAATCGGGAAAATATCTAAACCAAATGCAATTAATTGCCTGAAGAGCATTACCCAGGCTTAATTTGATATTCCTCTGGAAATGTTCCCTACAGATGCTAAAATGGCTCTCTTATAACTATTTTCCCCGGGCTTTGTAGCAAATCACAGTGTTTCAAGTGTAGTTAGAAATGATAACCAGTGCTGACACAGTAAAAGAAATATAAACTGCTTAAAATTGACCTAAGAAATTGAATATAACCAGGCACTCAATGCCCTTGATCATCTTCTTTCCTCTCACTGCGCATGTAAATAGAATGTAAAATAACCCCCATGCAAAGCTCCTTCTAAACCTAGTGTGGTCATTTTCCTGAAATAATTGCAAAGGACCGATGTGTCAACCACACATATTAAAGCCTTAGCATTAATTACCTGAGCTAGAGGACAAAATTAAATAATCATCAGAATCCTCCAGAAGTCCTTGGCTGCCAATTGTAGCATGTCCTGCCCATGCCCATGGATAGGGAGGCTCAGGAAGGACAATCACTGGGCATAGCAGGCCTGACAACGGGGAGAGCAGGAGACTTCACCAGTGATGTGTATGGAGGAGACTGGAAGTCATTTTCCTCCTTGCATGCTTTCACTTTCCAGCTAAAAATTCTCCTTTTAGTTCATCATTAAGTCAATGACATGATTTACTTAAAAACAACACTTTATTGCATAGAGTGGGGCTTTGTTGCAAAACTCAAGATATTAAATGATAACACAATTTGCTTTCTGTAATAGAATTTTAGAGTGGAAAAGTTAGATTTTCCAAAGTAAATATCGTGATTGACAAAGAATTGTGCAGAATTATATATTCATTCAAAAAAATCCAGTCTCAGATATATTAGGTGCATAAAAACAGGGGCAAACTTGTCATTGCTCTGTGACATTGGTCTGTGTCATGGTGACCTAGTAAAGGGAACAAAGCCTTTAGAGTTTGAAATGAACTACCTTCCAAATGTCAGGTGTGCAGGCACCAGCTCAAAATGGTGCATCAGAATTAAGTAATCATCAGTACACACATACTTTTATAAGCTAAAAGTAGGAAAAACATATGCTCTATAATATTGCTGTTACAAATTCTTGTTTGTTTAGCGCCTCAGCTAAGGACAAGAGGAATATACAAGAGGTTTATACAGCAATCTAATTCGCTTACTCTGCATGTTGCAATGGTCCTGAACAGTATATTATGGGCAGAAAAGTATCTATTATATCTGAAATTGTACAGAAAAAGAAAAGTTTGCACTTTCCCAAATAGTAATTATTTTCAAGTCCATTTACGTCAGTCAATCTCTCTCTATGGCTAACGTTTAGACTAAAGATGGAGTAAAGCTGACTGGCAAACAAAAAATAATAAATGTTTACAGAAGAAAAAGAGGGAGTGTTATCTCAGTCACTGTCAATATAAAATCAATCCCAGAAATTAGCAGATCCTACTTGCCCAGGTTCCAGTTACCAAAAAAGAAGTTGACTTTGAAACTTTATTGTTAGAAACCCAATTAAAAATCAAATTTCATACAGAAACTCAGATACATGAAGTAACATGAAAATAGTACAAAACTGTACTAATAAAAAGTCAGAAATATTTACTATAGAGGAAAACACTACTAAAGTTCATCAGGATGATTTCATGATACTGGAGAAATTTTAAAAATTTAAATGAGGCTTTTGTAGCAAGAATAGAACACTAAATAAAGAGGAACAATCCACCTGGCAGCATCAATGAACAAAATTGCTATAATTTCCCACCAAATAGCTAATTTGAAGCTGATAACAATCCCAGAGCTGTTCGTATGGTTACAATACGAATGCTTTCTACCCCCAAACAGGCTCTTCTTGACTGAGACCTTGAGGAACAGCCCTGGTTGAAAATTGTCCACAACTATCTTGTCATGTTAAAACTGCAAGAACTTGCATCAGTAAATTAAATGTTCAAGTGTAACTCGGTGAAGAAACAGGAGGAATAATAAAAAGACATCCATTTTTTTTGAAGGTCTCAGATAAAAATTTATGATAATATAAAGTATTTGGCAGAGGCTAGTGCTCAAATTCAGCCTCTGTGGATAGTTTTAGTATAGTTCAATGACTCCTGCCCCAAGGACCCATGTGTCCCTGCATGAGGACTCTGTGGCTGCAGATAATTGCTTGTCCTGCTTGAAGAGCAGTCTAGACATGGCCTTAGACACTAGGAGTAACCTGCAACCAGTAAGGCCAAGGGGTTAATGATAAATGTCTCAGCTCCTTGCCCTCATCGGGAAAATTGGATGGGTTGTTCTTTTAAAATAGCCTCTCAAAGGCTACCCAGCAAGGCTGAGCCCCAGCTGCCCCAAACATGGGTACATAGTTTGTTGTGTCTCATCTTTTGTAGTTCACTCCCCCACTCCTCCAACATGCTTCCTAAGATTGTCTCCCTCTGTTACCCCCTAAAGCCCCTGGCTCTCAAACCCTTATCTTGGGGTGTGCTTTTGTGAAAATTCAAATTATTATGGAGTCTTTAGAGATGTTCAATATAAGGGTGTGTGCTATGAGAAGAATAATAATGTATGACTGCTTCCATTCCAGGTTAGTTTTCATATTATGTCAGTACGACTTTAGGGGTATGAATGGAGATTCCAAATAGATGTGCCAAGCACTTTCCTTCTCCACAAAAAAAAAAGATTAAAAATGGTATATGAATAATTACATTTTGAGGTGCGTAGCAGAGGGAGAGCAATGGAGCTCACTCACAAAGGGGTTGGAACCTCGTAAAATGTGGGAACCTGAGATAGCAGCACATAGAGGGGAACAGAGCTCATGGTAGCTATGCTCTCCACTCACCTAATGGGGGGGGCTTCATTGTGGGGTAAAGGGCAGAGTCCCAGAGGGACCTATCACCAAGGACACTGGCAGTCCTGAGCTTAGTCATCCAAGCTTGGATCCCATTTATGAGAAGCGACTGGAATTTGAACTGATCTTTGCTTCAAAGAAAAACCTCACCATGTCTCCCCAAACCCCTAGTGCTCAAACTGCTACACCATGGCACAATCTTGAAAGCAGGTGATGGCTATGTCCACACTATCCTAGGGAACATAAGTCCCTATGTATCCTCCTCCCTAGGGCCATAAGCATTTCATCCCCTTCACACAAGAATGCAGCTTCACAGACCAAACTTGACCCTGTCGTGCATCTGTGAGCCCAAGACCCAGGCTCACACAGTGCCTTGCACCACCATGGCCAGGGTGTACAACACAGTTGGAGGAGGGTGCCATGCCCCAAATCTGAGTAACCAAGGCACTTGCCCATGGGACTTGTGGCCTGGTCCACTTGATCCCCACTGCCCCTGCTGCTGTCCTGGAGCTCACAACCAAAAGACCTGAGGATGCATGTTCTGTGGGACACACCTTTGGGCACTGCCAATGCTGAGTCCCCTGTCAATGGGGAGCTCAGGCTCCTGCAGTGACTGGGGACGTGCTCCCCATGCTTCATGGCCCTGGCACTATCGCTGCCATCGTAGGGCTTCTCACCTTAATAGCAGAGCTTGCCTCCAACAGGGCCAGCGACATGTCCACTGTGCTCCACAACTGATCCCACTGCTGCCACCACCAGAGGCCCCCTGCCTGGATTCGGAACACATGGCCCCCAGAGTCCACAGCCCCTTCATTGTCCCTGGTACTACCAGAGGCCTGGCCACAGCTGGTTATCAAAGCTCACTCACTATGGGTCCTGAAGTCACATACCCCAGGCAGCTCACATCTGCTGCAGTGTCACACCACTACCTCCACAAAACCTGCAGTCCAAACCCCGGAGACACTTGCAGACAGCTCTGTGGTTGATCACAGCTGAGGAGTTCCCATCAAAAGCACACTTTGTGCCCATCCAGAACCCAAAGCAGCCAACAACCTGTGAATCATCTGCCAGAAAAAAAAAAAAAACCTCCTTCTCCACAAAAGCTGTTCCATAAAATTAGGAGACTGTTACACCAGATGGGCAGACATCAGCATAACAACATAAGAAGCATGGAAAAGCAAAGAAGCATGACATTCCCAAAGGAACCCAATAATTTTCTAGTCAAAAACCCAAAGTAGTCTACAAAGTGCCTGGAAAAAAAATTCAAAATAATGGTTCTAAGGAAATTCAGTGCAGTGCAAGGTAACATAGGGAGATGATTCAATGAGGAAAATGATTGAATGGCAGTTAATAAAAAAAATAGATGTTATTAAAAAAATGGAATTTGGGGAAAATTATGAATTAAATAAAAAAAAAATACATAGGTAAGCTTCAACAATCTAGTCTAAGAAAGAAAGAATTGATGAACTTGAAGACAGGTCTTTTGAAATAAGCCAATTTTTAATGAAAAAAAAGGAAAAGAAGAAAAAAGAAGTAGAATGAGGAAACCAAATAAAATTTATTATGATTTATTAAGTGAACAAATATTCATATTATGTATATTCCAGAAAAGAAAACAAAAAGCCTAGAAAACCTATCCAACAAAATCATAGTTAACTCTCCAGATCCTGGGACAGAGTGGGCCAAACTCACTTTCATACTGAATCTAATCCTACAATATCAAATAACCCCTTTAAGAGTGCTTAGTCTTCCTGACCTATTCTCCTCTAAAAAGTCCCATCTCTTAAAACTGTTGCAATGCAAATAAAGTTTCTAATCCATGGACTTCAGGGGACGCATTTAAACCATATCACTTTTCAGTGATATTTGTTAGGATACAATCTTAGTATAGCACAGAATGTGGGGTGGGTGGATTCTTTGTCTCACATATTTGAAGAATGAAATCCATGACACTGAGTAAAAACAAAGTAATGGAATTTATTAGAATAATACAAAGAAAGCAAGCAGAGCTCCTGCCCCCTAGGGGTGTCTAGAGAGTATTGCCAACCAGTGTCTGTGGTCCAGGTGATTATATGCATCTACAAGGTTAAGGAAGTCAGCCCCTAACAAATTCCTGAATATCCACAAGCTCCTCAGGAGCGAGTTATGGTGACTTCTTTTGGAGGGGGTCTGGGCACTAAGCAACAGATGTGTCACTATCAGTTTTTCTGCTTAAACAGGAATCAGCCTGACCTTGTTGAGGCCTACTTTTTCTGTCTATAGTTTCTCAGCCCTGCTACAGAGACAGACCTAGAAGGGACTCAGGGTTCCTTTTCATCTATTTCAACTCTTTTCCCTGCCTCACTAGCAAATGTGGGGACATTCTCAAGAACCAAGAAGAGAACAGAAATTTACCTAGATTTTTGGAATTATAATCGCAACAGATATTTATCAAATGTGCCAATGTTATCCATCTGAGATGGTCTAGCTCTCCATTCAAAACTCATTGTTCCTTAGGTTTTCCTTGGATCTCTACTCAATTATCTCCTGATGGGTGTTCCAGACCACCCCATTCTACCCTACCATGACACCTGCCTCCTGCCAACCAGACATAATGTACCTCTTTAGCAATTTGTAGGTGTCGGTGTCCAACTTACTTCAGTCAAAAGCTACAAAATATGTAAGTTCATCAAAACACAACAGGCTTGGGGCTGGGGATGTGGCTCAAGCGGTAGGGCGCTCGCCTGGCATGCGTGCTGCACTGGGTTCGATCCTCAGCACCACATACAAATAAAGATGGTGTGTCCACCAAAAAACTAAAAAATAAATATCAAAAAAATTCTCTCTCTCTCTCTCTCAAAAAAAAAAAAAAACAAAAACAAAAAACAGGCTCCAGAATGACTGGACTGCACACTGCAGCTGTTTCAATCAGAGCCGGTGGAGGTGACTAGGTCATAAGGGACAGCAATTGAGTGACTATAGTCAGAATACCAATAAACATGTCATTACTCAGATTTGGTGCTTACTCTGTGATATTAACCAATATCCAATTTCCCAGAAGCTAGAGCCACATAATGTACTCTCTGAAGCACGTTAATTTTTATATTTTTATTATTTCCCGTTCTGCTATAAAATCACCATCCAAGTACATTTGAAAGCAAAAATATGTATGAAAATGATATTAGGAATGCTACATAGGCGACTCACAGTACAATAAATCCTCCTCATTTCCATAAGAAAGCATTCTCTTTCTAATTAGATATTAAGAAAAATTAAGAATAACAGTGTGGATTCTGTCCTCGTGGGAACAAATTGGGTACCACACTGAGGGACACAAACCAAAGTTACATCCTAGACAACCCTACCCCCCCAGGGCTCAGAGGACTGCATGTGGCGGAATTTGGTATATCAAATCAAGTTCAATTTCTGAAATTGGTGCCAGGAATATTATGTTGGAAAAGAATAAAAGCTAATAAATTTTAATGCCAAATCACTAATCAAAGCAATATGACAATACACTAAGGTTAATTGGAGATAATTTCTTAAAATTAATATCAAATTCCCTGGTGTCTTTGATTTGGAGGGTAACTGAAAAGGACCTTCCTGTTAAAATTTGCAGTGCTATCAACCATGGGACCTAAATCTCCAATCCCTGTACTTTATTCTTTTAAGTCTTACAGACAATTTTTGTCAATTTCTTTAAATTGAAGTGCTTACAATAGGGAGAGCATCCTCTTATCGCTGAATACCTTAGACAGCAGCTGGCATCTATGAACTACTACACTGAGTAAATTTTGCATAGCAGGGAGAACATCAAGAAATGAAGCAAGAGAAAAACACTCGTTTGCTAAGAACTGGTTCTTGCACTTGATTACCTATAAGCTATAATTTAGCCTATACACAAATGATTACTACTTTCATAAAGGAGTTCTGACTGACGAACCCATTTAAATATGGGATGATTTTTACCCAATTGATGCTATTTTCAGAGAAAATTAGATTATCGGGGTAGCAGTAGGCCTTGGAAGCCATGTGGTCTAAATACCTCACTTTACTAGGAAATTGAATCTCAGGGTGGTTGACTTGTCAAAAATCAAGCAACCATTTGTTACCAATACTCCAGCTAGAACTCTGGTTTTCTAAATCCCACTCTACTCTTTCTTAAAACATAAATATTATATCTTCAGGGAACAATATCACATCTTGCTATTAAAATAAACATAGATATATTATAAACGTTTTCATTTTATGCATGTAAAATTTGCAATGAGATCTTTTTGATCACAGTCATCCTTAGTCTAGTGATTATAATAGCACTAGATAGAAGAGATAGGAAAGATTTTTAGTGGAAAACTTTGAGAAAAAAATTATTACAGAATTGTCACTTCTTGTCATTCTCATTTTTCTATATCCATTGACATCCGATGTATCATCAGGTCTCAGTTCCTGTAAACTAAAAATTTATATTAATCATCTAAAGGTTGATTTTTACTCAATATTCATGATTAAAATAACATACATCAGTTGCTCATTGGTGGTATGGGGAGTAATTTATTCTTTCAATGCAAGAATATTCTTTAGATTAGTTAAACAGCATTACAGAGCAATAACTATGCAGAAACTAATAGCAACACTTCCCAGTCTGTGAACAGTGAAAGCAATTGACAAAGTAACCAAAATGTTACCACATGCCAGAGGGCTCTAAATTGATTTGAACTTTTCCAGGGGAAATTTTCCTCATTTATATTTAAAAGTGTAAAGCTGAACATATTTTTTGACTAAATAATTTATTTTCTCAGCAGTTATCAATAGAAGTGTCTACATATGTAAACAAAAGTTAATATCCAAGATGTGAATATTTACATTTTAGAAACTTCTGTCAGTCTCATTCACCTGGTTGTTTACAGTGTTTAGAACACTGCTTCCCTCTCTTTGCCTGGTTAACACCTATTTAATTTTCATCTCTATGTTAGTGTAGGTTGGCTTACTATGTGTAATAAGTAATTCTGAAATCTCAGTATCTTCATATGAATACACTTCATTTGTCACTAGCATGGTCCAGGGTGATTGCAGTCCCTCAGATATCAGTTCTGATAAAGGTTGCACCTCTTGTAGTAACAGATTTTGGAACAATAACCTCTGTGGTCATCACTGGAGATAAGGAGACTTTGCACATCATGCATTGGACTTTGGTTTCCTGGTTGCATATGTGATCCCCATCTCTTCCATTCACATTCTGTCAACCTGAGATAATCACATGTCTCCACCAACTTGCTCAGAAATACGGAGCAGAGATACAGCATGTGGAATGACTGGAAAACCACTATATTTGCTCCAACTTCTTAGAATAAATGATCACTAGAAGGTGTTTTTTTTTTCTAATATATCTTAAATTGGGCTGTGAGATACTGCACCTTCTAATAAACCTATACTTCCTGATATTGGTATTTATGATTAAATGTTCCAGTAGTGCTGTTGTATTCTTTTTATCTCTTGTTTTCTTTTATCATTTTGGCAGGAAAGATAATGTTGTCATTAATGTACTTTTTAAATAGTTCAAGTACTGAGACATAATAAGCATTCAGTACATAATTGAATGAATAAATGAAACAATTTCAAGCAGAATTTTTCCAACAGTAAAATTAGACTTAATAAATAGAAATGTATAGAATATTATATACATATTAAAATGATGTTCTTGAAAAATATTTAATAACATATAAATTATTTCCTATTTTTACAGGATAAAAATAAGTTTAAGCAAGCAGTCTATTTCATTTTTGGTAAATAAATACATTGCTAGAAAGTTAAGTATTAATGTTAATAATGGTTATTTCTGGTTTTATATTTTCATTTTTTCTCCTTGACATTGTTCTGTTAAGATTTTTGAAAATACAACAAATGGTACAATATAATGTTCTCCCAAAATTACAAGTCTTACAAAATAATTAATTTATACATGTGGTACTTGAAAATTAAAGAAAATGTCATTTGCATAATCTAACATATTTGGCTTATTTTCAAAATTGATTAAAGCAAAAGTGATTTTTAACAATTTTTGATAACAGCAGATGATGTGAAACTCTGGGTTATAGATATCAAATTAGAAATAATCACTTCAGTGGCTTGAGAGGAAATTTATCCATAGTGGAGCAAAAGCTAGTTATTCCCTTTGTCTTGGATTCCAAAAATTATTTGGTAAATTATTTAATCAATGGGAGTATACATTTCCTCCATATGAGCAATCCCTGCCTCATAGTTTGGCATGTGGTTACATAAGATATGTCTTAGCACAGTACCTTGCACAATGGCAGACACTCAACAGCAGCTGGCTGTTATTATTAACAGTTTATCATCATTCAAAATGAAAAAAAAATGAAACCAACTTATAAACTGAAAACCAATAGGCATGTTAAAGAAATAACTTGTAGCAAAAGACATACATTTATAAAGAGAAAGCAAAGATTAAATCTTAATGATACTTAATTTTTATACATATGTACTTAATAGATTTGTGTATCAGTATATTATATGCACATATGTATTTTACTGCATATATAAAATATAGTTTAGTGCATAAATAAAAACAAACAATAAGTTAGAAAATGGAATGTGACAGAAAGGTAATTAGTAACCTCTTAATTATCACCAAACTTAATGGATTTGGGTTTGTGCTATTTGAAAAGTTGACATGATAAAATGATAAGAAATAATTACTATAATCAGAGAGTTCTGGAAAAAAATTCCATCACCACTAATTAATGGCAATTTGCTTTCTAGAAAATCAGTTATCTCTCTTCCATATTCAATAAAAGTTAAAGCAAAAGTTTTCTGAAGATGGAAGACAAAAAATAAAAAAAAGTTTAACTTATCTTTTTTCCCCTACTAGGAAGAGGAGGAAAGCGAAATTGTAGCATGACAGTGATCTGTCATTCTGCAAGCAGGCATTCTGGGCTGAAATAAAGTTGAGACAAAAGGAGTGGCGTCCTCAGACGTGGAAATCAGAACACAGAGGGAAGGCATCCCCACCGAATATGCAAGTGACCTGACCATGAGCTGTGCTTGTGATGGAGCATTTCAAGTCCCAGTCATCTGCTGGGAGCCTAATATTGCTCAGTGCCAAGCATCTGATAAATAGGTAATGAACTCAACACTTGACCTGTTCAAAATAGCTTTCCACCATGGTGGACTGGCTGAAATATAAATGTGGCTGTGTCACGGGAGCTACTTAGGTCAATCTTCCAAACAGGGCATCTCTACTTCCAAACTGGAAAGATGAGACTGTGAATACTTTTCCTCCTGATTTTCTCTTTGCTGGTGAACTTTTTAGAGGAAAGTGCACTGCAAATACATACAACTTGTATACATGCTAGGATGTGAATATAAATTTAATTGTCACTTTAAGAATACTTTTCTAATAAAAGTAGCAATGTGTGAATTGTCTTGTGGTATAAAATATAATCTATCCTTGAGGATGTTTTCTACATGCATTTGGAAAAAAAATATGTACTCTGCTATTGTTGGATAGAGTGCTCTGTAGATGTCTATTAGATCTACAGATAGTCTCTGGTTCAAATGATAATGATTTAAATTTTATGATGACATAAAAGTGATATGCATTGATTGGAAACCATATTGTGAATTTTGCTCTTTTCCCAGGCTACCAATACAGAACAACCATTCTGTTTTTCACTTTCATTATAATATTAAATAAATCATATGATGTATTCAAAATCTCAAAATGTAGCAATTGAGAAAATGTATTGAAGATATTATGCCCATTCATTAACTTAATAGGAAAATATTGATCACTTAATGTTAATAATATGTGAGTTATATGTCTTGTTTCCCTTTTTTAAGCTTTTTTATTTGTTTTAATTAGTTACACGTGACAGTATAATGCATTTATGCACTTTGATATAACATACATAGATGGGATATAATTTCTTATTTTTTTGAGTGTACATATTGTAGAATCACCTTGGTCATGCAGTCAAATATATACATGAAGTAATAATATCTGTTTCATTCTACTATACTTCCTATTCCACATCACCTCCCCTCATCTCCCTTCACTTCTCTTTACCTAATCTAAAGTAACTCTATTCTTCTCTAGTGCCCCTGCTTATGGTGAGCTAGCATCTGCATATTAGACAAGATATTCAGCCTTTGGTTTTGGGGGATTGGCTTATTTCGTTCAGTATTATATTATCCAACTCCATCAAATGCCATAATTTCATTCTTCTTTAAAGATGAGTAATATCCCATTCAATATATATACCACATTTTTTTGTCCATTCATCTATTGAACGACACCTAGGTTGGTTCCATTGTTTAGCTATTATGAATTGAGCTTCTATTAACATTGATGTGGCTGCATTACTATAGTTTGCTAATTTAAAGTTATTTGGGTATACACCAAGGAGTGAGATAGCTGGGTCAAATGGAGTTTCAATTCCAAGTTTTCTAAGTGGTTGTACCAATTTGCAGACCTACCAGTAATGTATGAATGTACCTTTTCCCCCACTTCCTTGCCAACATTTATTGTTGCCTATATTCTTGATGATTTCCATTCTGACTAGAATGAAATGAAATCTTAATGTAGTTTTGGTTTGCATTTCTCTAATTGATAGCTATGTTGAACAATTTTTCATATATTTGTTGATCAATTGTATATCTTCTTCTGTTACATGTCTGTTCAGTTCCTTAGCCCACTTATTGATTGGGTTATTTGTTTTGTTGATGTTAATTTTTTTGAGTTCTTTATATATACTAGAGATTAATGATGTATTGGAGGTGCATGTGGTAAAGATTTTCTCCCAATCTGTAGGCTCTCTCCTCATGCTATTGATTGTTCCCTTGCTGAGAAGAAGTTTTTAATTTGAATCCATTCCATTTATTGATTCTTTATTTTACTTCTTGTGCTTTAGGGGTCTTATAAAGGAAGTCAGATCTTAGGCTGTCATGGTGAAGATTTGGGCCTACTTTTTCTTCGATTAGGCAAAGGGTTTGTGTTCTACTGCCCAAGTCTTTTATCCACTTTGAGTTGATTTTTGTGCAGGGTGAGAGATAAAGGTTTAATTTCATTTTGCTACATACAGATTTCCAGTTTTTCCAGCACTATTTGTTGAATAAGCTATGTTTTATCCAAGTGAATGTTTTTGGCACCCTTGTCTAGTATGAGATGACTGTATTTATATGGGTTTGTCTCTGTGTCCTCTATTGTGTACCATTGGTCCACAAGTCTATGTTGGTGCCAATTCCATGCTGTTTTTGTCACTATAGCTCTGTTGTATAGTTTAAGCTCTGGTATTATGATGCCCCCTGCTTCACTTTTCTTGCTAAGGATTGCTTTAGCTATTCTGGGTCTCTTATTTTTCCAAATAAATTTCATGATTGCTTTTTCTATTTCCATGAAGAATGTCAATGGGATTTTAATAGGAATTGCATTAAATCTTTATAACATTTTTGGTAGTATGTACATTTTGACAACATTAATTCTACCTATCCAGGAGCATGGGAAATCTTTCCATCTTCTCAGGTTTTCTTCAATTTCTTTCTTTAGTATTTTGTAGTTTTCATTATAGAGGTCTTTCACTTATTTTGTGAGACTGATTTCCAGTTTTTTTTTTAGGCTGTTATGAATGGGGTAGTTTTCCTAATTATTCTGTCAGTGGATTCATCCCTTGTTAAAAGGAATTTTAAATAGATAATTTGAAGCATGCCATAAACATTGTCATTAATATGCTGGTTTTGTTAAATACTAAGCTTTTAGAAAGTACAATGCATTTTAAATAATAGATGAATTCAACAGATGGAGGAAATTTTTGTGGATCCTCAAATTTTCATCATGTTTTCTCCTTGATTTATAAAGTAGGGAATATGTTCAAGAGTCAGAAATATTCCCTAAAACCTCCTTCTGGCAGACGGGTATGTAATTTTTACTCAAAGTGACCTACTCTATAAAATCTATATCAAAGTGGCATGTAAGGGAATTAGAAGCACCGGGACACATGAGTCAGGTCATAAACCGGTTGGTGAATAGAGGACGAACCTGAGACATACTTTTGAGATGGCAACTCCAGACCACTCACTAGGAGCAAGTGACATAACAACTCCAAACACTTCTGTCTACCTTCAGAAATGAGTCTAAACCTCAGTATAGTAGGAACAAAAAAGCAGTAGAACAGATTGATACACACCTGTAATCTGTAAGCAACTCAGGAGACTGAAGCAAGAGGATCATAAGTTCAAGGCCAACTTCAGCAATAGAGCAAAATCCCATCTCAAAATAAAATAAAAATAATAATAATAATAATAATAATAATAAAAAATGGGCTGGGATGTAGCTCACTGGTAGAGCACCTCTGGGTTTAATCTCTAGTCCTACAGGAATGGGGGAAGGTCCAAAGAATGTGAATTACAACCATTCCCTGATTCCTAGAACCTCACCTGCGTAAGTATTGAAGCACTGAAGGGCGCACACATGTGTGTGTGTGTGTGTGTGTGTGTGTGTGTGTGTGTGTGTGTGTAAAACAGAGAGAGAGAGAGAGAGAGAGAGAGAGAGAGAGAGAGAGAGAGGTAGAAAGGGAGACAAAGACCATAGTGGCTCTCAAGCTTCTTAAATTTAGTAGTCCCAAGATCCTTGTACACTCTGCACATTTTTTGTCCTCTTCATGAGGGGCTTTTGTTTACATGGGGAGAGTGGCAACATGTCAAATCTGTGCAGACCTTTAGACTTTGAGTTAATAGAAAACAGCTAGTTTCCATTTCTGCTTCAGTATTTAATCTTTTACTATGCTCATTTTGGTTTAAGTATTTTAAAAAGTCAGCCTCAAAAGAAGAAGTTGGAAAAAGGATGGGTATTTTAATAGTCTTTTCAAGTTAATATAGATTTTAGGTTTTGATACTATACCAACTGTTAATGAGAATTAGCTTCTTCAAGTTTCTTGCAATGCAGAATGTACAATGATGCCAATAAACCTTCATATTCTGTTACATTGAAATCTCTGGCTCTACCTTGTATTTGAGTGAATTGTTACCACTGAATGACTTTGTAGCTTATGCATCTTTCATTTGGAAAATACTACTTAACTGAGGTATGCAGACTTTTTAAATGTTCACACATTCCATTATATTTTCTTTTAAAATCACGTTTTTAATATTAACACCAGCCTGACCACAAAAGTCAGGATGTGGAAGCTGTTAGGCTCACAATTGTGGGGACAAGTTTTCCAAAAGTCTAATTTTCACTTGAAAGTTCAAATTTTGCCATTGGCAACAAACACAGTCAGTTATTTTCCTTGAAGTGACAGGCTCAATTGATTCTTTTATTTTTTTTCCCCTGTCAAATACTCAAATCCGAAAAAGTACAGTTTGTTAGTTTTTCTTTCGAGTAAAAGGAATATGTTTAAAAAAATGAAAGGAAAAATAGAAAGAGAGAGAGAGAGAAAGAAGCTAAACCACTAGCTAGCTCAGCTCCTGGCTCAAGCAATCACAATGTGCTTTTCATTGAACCCACTGTCTCATCCTTATGCAATAAAGACCTATTGAACTTCCCATTTCAGCACACAGAACATTACAAGATATACCAAAGAGTCAGAGCTTAATAAAATTAAAAATTATTCATACTATATCAAGGACATTCTTAAGTCAAAATACACACATTTATTTATTATGTGTTTATTTTCTTTTGATGGACTGTGTGTGACTAAAGGACATGGCACCTCCAGGGCTTTCTGTTGCCACTGTCTTGCTTCCCCAGAGGTGCCAGCAGTTTCATAAGCCTTTTTCACTGTCAGTGCAAATGTCCCAGAAGGCAAAGAGCAAATCATATTTTAATATTATTGTGAAAGAATAGCTTCAATTTCATGGAACCCCTGACAAAGCCAGAATCTCTAGGGGTTGCAAGCCTGCACTTTGGGATGTGTCCTCTAGAGCTCTGGTTCCCTGTGAGGCTGTAGACGGGCAATACCTGGGGGCCTATTTAAAAGGTACCAGGCTTCTGGTCCACTCCAAGTTCACCAAATTGGACTGGGTGGGGGGTGACACAGGCTTGTTATAACTCATGTGTGGAATGTGTACCAGGCAGGAGAATGGCCAGTTTAGAGATGGGCAAAAGAAGGTGGAGCTGGAATCTGTTCCTATGAAAGAAGTATACTTGGTCACACTATGGAGATAGTCAAACGACTTCCTGTAGGCTTTGGAATATCTTGAGATTCTCTTTGATTCTTTCTTAGAAGTCCAGCATGTTGCCATAAATTCTTGTAAAATCTCTTCAGTGGTATCTAAAAGGTTTGGGCAAAATTCATACACAATCGTAACAATCCAGCGATACAGAGGAGTCAGGAATTACTAAGACAAACAATGCAGATATGTCAGTATATATTTTTAATATTTTATTTATTTATTTACTTTTAATATATGACAGTGGAATGCATTATAATTCTTATCACATATATAGAACACAATTTTTCATATCTCTGGCTGTATACAAAGTATATTCATACTAATTTGTGTCTTCATACATGTGCTTTGGATAATGATGTCCATCACATTCCACCATCATTAATAACCCCATGTCCCTTCCCTTACCCTTCCACCCCTCTGCTCTATATAGAATTTGTCTATTCCTTCCATGGTCCCCCTCCCTATCCCACTATGAATCAGTCCCCTTATATCAGAGAAAACATTTGGCATTTGGTTTTAATTCTTGTGCTATAGGAGTCTTATTAAGGACTAATCTGACATGATGGAGATTAGAGCCTACTTTTTCTTCTATTAGACACAGGGTCTCTGGTTTAATTCCTAGGTCCTTGATCCACTTTGAGTTGAGTTTTGTGCATGTTAAGAGATAGGGGTTTAATTTCATTTTGTTGCATGTGGATTTCCAGTTTTCCCAGCACCATTTGTTGAAGAGGCTATCTTTTCTCCAATGCACGTTCTTGGCACCTTTGTCTAATATAAGATAATTGTAATTTTATGGGTTATTCTCTATGTCCTCTATTCTGTACCATTGGTCTACCAGTCTGTTTTGGTGCCAATACCATGCTGTTTTTGTTACAATTGCTCTGTAGTATAGTTTAAGGTCTGATATAGTTATGCCACCTGCTTCACTCTTTCTGCTAAAGATTGCTTTAGCTATTCTAGGTCTCTTATTTTTCCAGATGAATTTCATAACTGCTTTTCCTATTTCTATGAGTAATGTCATGGTATTCTGGTAAGAGTTGCATTTAAATCTGTATAGTGCTTTTGGTACTATGGTCTTTTTTATAATATTAATTCTACCCTATCCAAGAGCAAGGTAGATTTTTCAGTCTTCTAAGGTCTTCTTTGATTTACTTCTTCAGGATTCTTTAGTTTTCATCGTATAGATCTTTCACCTCTTTTGTTCGGTTGATTTCCAATTTTTTATTTTATTTTTTGAGGCTATTGTAAATGGGGTAGTTATTCTCATTTCCCTTTCAAAGGATTTGTCACTGATATACAGAAATGCCTTTGATTTATGGGTGTTGATTTTGTAACCTGCTACTTTGCTGAATTCATTTACTAATTCTAGAAGTTTTCTGGTGGAACTTTTAGGGTCTTCTAGGTATAGAATCATATCATCAGCAAATAGTGCGAATTTGAGTTCTTCTTTTCCTATGTGTATCCCTTTAATTTCTTTCGTCTGTCTAATTGTTCTGGCCAGCATTTTAAGAACTATGTCAAATAGAAGTGGTGAAAAAGGATATCCCTGTCTTGTTCTAGTTTTTAGAGGGAATGTCTTCAATTTTTCTCCACTTAGAATGATAATGCCCTAGGGCTTAACATAGACAGCCTTAAGGATGTTGTGATATGTTCCTGTTATCCCTAATTTTTCTAGTGTTCCAAACATGAAGGGTTGCTGTATGTCAAATGCTTTTTCTGTGTCTATTGAGATGATCATATGATTCTTATCTTTGAGTCTATTGATGTGATGAATTACATTTGTTGATTTCCATATGTTGAACCAACTTTGCATCCCTGGGGATGAATCCCATTTGATTGTGGTGCATGATTTTTTAAATATGTTTCTGTATCCAATTTGCCAGAAATTTATTGAGAATTTTTGCATCTATGTTCATTAGACCCAATGGTCTGAAGTTTTCTTTCTTTGATGTGTCTTTACCAGGTTTGGGAATCAGGGTGATATTGGCCTCATACAGTGGGCTTGGAAATGTTCCCTCTTTTTTCTAATTTCCTGAAATTAATTGAAGAGTATTGGTATTATTTCTTCTTTAAAGGTCTTGTAGAACTTGGCTGTGTATCCATCTGGTCCTGTGCTTTTCTTTGTTGGTAGGCTTCCAATGGCGTCTTCTATTTCATCATTTGATATTGGTCTGTTTCTTCTATTTCATCACTTGATATTGGTCTGTTTAAATTGTGTATGTTTTCCTGATTCAATTTGTGTAAATCATATGACTTAAGAAATTTGTTGATGCCTTTGATATTTTCTATTTTATTGGAGTAAGTTTTCAAAAAAATCTCTAATTATCTTCTGTATTTCTGCAGTGTCTGTTGTGATATTACCTTTTTCATCACATATGTTAGTAATTTGAGTTTTCTCTCTCCCTCTCTTTGTTAGCATACCTAAGCAACTATCAATTTTATTTATTTTTTTCAAAGAACCAACTATTTGTTCTGTCAACTTTTTCAATTGTTTCTTTTGTTTCAATTTCATTAATTTAAGCTCTGACTTTCATTATTTCCTATCTTCTACTGCTTTTGGTGTTTATTTTTTCTTTTACTAGGACTTTGAGATGTAATGTTAGGTCATTTATTTGTTGACTTTTTCTTCTTTTAAGGAATGAACTTCATGCATGAACTTTCCTTTAGTACTGTTTTCATAGTGTCCCAAAGATTTCAATGTGTGTCTATATTTTCATTTACCTCTAAGAGTTTTTTAATCTCCTCCTTGATGTTTTTTGCAACCCATTGTTTATTCAGTAGTATATTATTTAATCTACAGTTGGTGTAATTTTTATTTTTTATTTTGTCATTTATTTCCAATTTCATTCCACTATGATCTGATTAAATGTAGGATAGTATCTCTACTTTTTGTATTTGCTAAGAATTGCTTTGTGGCATAATATATGGTCTATTTTATAGAAGGATCCACATGCTGCTGAGAAGAAAGTATATTCACTTGTTGAAGGATGAAATATTCTGTATATGTCAGTTAAGTCTAAGTTATTGATTGTATTATTGAGTTCTATAGCTTCTTTGTTCAACTTTTGTATGGAAGATCTATCTAGTGGTGACAGAGGTGCATTAAAGTCACCCAAGATTATTGTGCTGTGGTCAATTTGACTCTTGAACTTGAGAAGAATTTGTTTGATGAACATAGATGCTCCATTGTTTGGGCATATATATTTATAATTGTTGTGTCTTATTGATATATGGTTCCCTTGATCAGTATGAAATGGTTTTCTTTATCTCTTTTGATTAACATTAGCTTGAAGTCTATTTAATACAAGGATGGAAAGCCCTGATTGCTTCTGCAGGTCATGTGAGTGGTATGATTTTTCCCAACCTTTCACCTTCAGTCTATGGATGTCTTTTCCTACCAGAAGAGTCTCAGGGGACAGGATATTGTTGAGTCTTTTTTTAATCCAATCTGCCAGCCTATGTCTTTTGATTAGTGAGTTTAAATCAATAACATTTAGGGTTATTATTAAGACATGGTTTGTAGTCCCAGCCACTTTTATTTATTTTTGGTATTTAACTTGACTTTGTTTCTACTTTGATTAGTTTTTCCTTTAGGGTAATACCTCCCTCTGCTGATTTTTATCATTGCTTTTTGTTTCCTCTTTTCTAGTAATGTGGTATCTTGATTTGTTTGGGGCACTTTCTTCCCTTGTCTTTTCTTGTTGCTTGTATGTCTTCCCTTCTAGCACTGTAGGTCCAAGTGTTATTGTTTTTACCCTATAGGCTTACAGTGAGTGCTCTCGTAGGGTTCCAAGACCTCTCCTTTGTGGGGAAGGACAATGTTAACCGATCCCAAAATAAACAATATAACACCTATAAATAATTTGTTGCTATTAAGACATTTAAAATTTGGTCACAATGTACAGAAGTGTTGAATTGATTATTATCTATAATAAAATCAGTTGATTTGTAAAAGGGTTTACAGTTTCTGATGATGGACAATGAACTGGAGGTGAAGAATAGGGAGATATGCTGAGTAGGCAGGATGTGAGAATATAGTTACTATATCTTAGGAAGTGTGAAAGAGAAATCTAATGAAGAGGGCTAGTAGCAAGAGATTAGACAGGAAGTAATTTTGGGTTGATAAGTACATGGGAAGACAGTAGAGTGCATAAAACAAACACATATATGTATTCAGAAAAATAAAGGATGTTAAAACAGTAAAAATTGGAGGGGAAAAGAAAAGACATATACAACACACCTATAATATATCATTCAGATATCCCAGTCATCAAAATCCGAATTCATGCAAAGTACTTGGTTTCACATATATTGGGGATGTGAGGGTCGGGGGATAGAGGGGGAGAAGAAAAAGGAAAAAAAAAAGTTTTGAAGGAAGAAATCAGGATTGTTAATTGTTTTGGACATCAGTATCTTTCCTGCTTCTCCTCTCATCCAATAGGTGGGGTTGTCTGTTGTTGGCTGGTATCTCTACATCAGGATAGTAAATGTAACCTGGTGCAGGGCACCTGGAAGTGAGACATGGCACCTGCCAGTCCCTGCAGAAAGACTGCACCTCAAGGGTCTCTTTTTGGGTCCACTCATATGACTTGAGCACCTGGTCATATCTCCCTCTTTTGCCTGAAGATTTCCCAGTTCCTAGTCTTTCTGTTAGACTCCAAACTTTTGCACCATCTCCTTCTCCCTTAGCAGTTCCCAATTAAGTGATCTCTTTCACCAGGGCTCCCGTGGTTGGTACCCTGGTCACACTGCGCCCTCGTCACATTGAGAGCTGTTTTGTGTTGGGCAGCTACTGTGTTATGAGAGGAGGAAGTTGGAAACCAGGTACCTGGCCTGCTGAAGTTCCAATCTGGGTGTTGTGCGATGTGTTCCTGAGTGTCCTGCATGGGATCAGAGCACTGTCTGGGAGTTCTGCAGCCGTGCTGATAGGCTATCCTGCTAAAGCACTTGTGAATACTGCGTGGGCTAGAACTTCAAGGCTTGGGTGTGGGGAGACAGGAGTCCTGTGCGAGGGCACAGTGCTGGTGATTTCTGGACAAGAGCAGCTGTTTAGGCAGCCTCTATCACTCTCAGAGAAGCAGTACTCCCACTGGTTGAGACCTGGGTCCTAGGAGCTACACAGAATCCTGCTTCCCTCTGGCCAGCCATCTTGGATGATCTCAGTATTTTTCTTAATGTAAAAAATGTTCTAGGTTTTGCAGTGTCATGCAAAATACCTTAAATTATTTCACTTAAGTCACGAAGTATCATTCTGTTAAATAAGATATAAAATTGGATGCATAGAAGGATTATCTGATTGCTTATGAGAATATGACTTAGGCAGGCTCTCTGCAGTCAGGTAGGTCCCTGCATGACAATTTCTGGTTCCTCCATAAATTTAAGCAATGCCTACTGAAATTCCACTCACTTGGGGGCTCTACTCATTTGATTAAGACTTAAAGCAATTTGTAGCTCTTAAACACAGATTGCGTTGTTTTTCTCAGTAATGCTAAAAGAAAAAGCATATTGACCCTCAATAGTGAGCAAATCAGAAGCTTCCTTGGTGTTATCTAAACTAGTATCAAGGAAGGAAGTCCTTGTGATATAATAGAGTTTGTCCATTCCCTGTCATTCAGGCCATTTTTATGTTACACACTGTGTCTGATGCTAAATTACTCAGTCATGTTTCCTTGACAGCACTCTCCACCCCTGGAATTGGACTTAGGTTCCTCCTGGGGCTCCTTTGTGGGAAGTGCAATTCTAAAATAATCAAGCAAAGTTTACTGATCATTTAAAGCTAATTCACACGTGACATGTACCAACCAAATAAGATAATATTTTGATATTTAGAATAATATATTGCATTAATGTTCAGTCAATTTCAGATCCTAGTAATATAGATGGCATAGAGTTTGATCAACTCATTTTTATACACCCTTCTCAAAAAAAAAAGTATTTCACATGGAAATGATTAATACATTAAGTCACATCCCTTCATCATATTTTTATTTAACATCTTATTCTATATTAATTGAAGTGACATTTTTCCATTAATTTCAATTTTTATAATATCTATTAAAGCATCTAATTCATAGCTTTTCCAGTACATTGGAAATTCTTGAAAGAAGGAACTAGGTTATCTGCTTCTCAGAGCACACTGAGTTGGTTCTAATACTAAATTGCTTCTATAACACTAATTAGCCCATAAATAATTGATAAACTGAGGGTATTGGGCTCCCCATACCAAATGTTCCTCTCTTAGATAAGGCCACAAACTCAGGAAGGATAAATTTCTTCTTGTGTCTACCTTCACCAAAGCCCCCCTAGCTCAGCTGTTGGTATATCACTATCTCAGTGACACTGAGCCAGAATTCCCACTCCATTGGCACAGTCAATACCCCAGAAAAGCAGTCCTCAGCTGATTTGTGCTCTTGTCCAGACTCTTCATGTTATTTCCCAAAACATAATTACTATTGAGTTTTGGTAATACTTTGTTCATAGCATCTCATAGGGTTTGAAGTCAGCCTCTCCTTTTTTTCTAATATTCTCTACTACCTTAATGAAGGATTTACAAAATACATATTTCTTCAGGTCCACGTGTATTGTGTTATAGAAGAGTACCTATGGTAATTGTCTTGAGATAAATATATGCTAAATATGTTAATCAGCATTTAACATTTATTATAAAACTAACAACTGAACTTTTAAAAGTTTTTTCCATATAGACTTTTTTTATGATGTAGCGTTCCTTAAGTCCTATTACAATTTTCTATGTATTTTAATTTACTGATTTTTTAGACATTCTGTTTTGGGTTGGGAAAAAATTGTTTCAAAAATATTCTCCCTGTTATTAGTTATTTCCATCTTAAATATAATAAATACCATGGTGAACACTGAGACAAAAAAGATTTTTGTTCTTTTCATTCTATATTTAGTACAAAGTCAAAGTACTATTTATTAAATTAAAATCTAGTTAAAGTTTCAAATCTGGTGTGATAAACATCACTTTTATCATGCTTCGAAGAAAAATATGGCTAAATATAACTCGTTTCTTATGAAAATATCTATATATTAGTGCAAACAAATCCATGAAGAAAAAAAATTTTCTAAGTCTTGAATCTGCATACATGTATTGCACTGGACAATCATAGTTGTCCTCAAGGCTAAATCTTTTTCTTGTCAAGAGGATTGCAAAAAAAGGAGCAGACTGTCAATATTTGGACTCTTTCCCCTTTCCAGAATAGGAGAGAGGGTGGAAGTGGAGAGACATGGGTTTAGAAAAAAAGAAATACCAAGTCTGAGTTTAGTGAACTTATTTATTATACCCCTGTGAGAGAAAACTGAGCCTTTGATACAGCCACCAACACTGAGTTATGAAAGGGCTCCTTGTAGAGTTTAATGGGGCACATTGCTTCCACTGCTAAATTACCCATGAAAGAAAAGTAAGAAAATATCTGCACTGATTTGCTAGACCATCTTGAATACTACCACCTGTAGGTCTTAACTCAGATAGTGGAGTAAATCATCAATACTTCCCTGAAGAAAATAAGCAGCAACAACAAAAATTAGTGAAGGTATATCGCGAGGCTAAGAGGTGGAATGTAAGATATTTTGCAACAGTTGAGACAGTGCAATGTCCTCCCTGGCTGGGAAAACTTCAGACACCTCTTCTGATAGTCAAATCACATGTCCAAGATAAAGAACTTGACACCCAGGTTGATGTCTTGGTGAGACAACCTGGTGTACTTCAGTAATCCTGAGGTGCATATTTTTAACATTTGAATGGCTCTAAGACCATAGTATGTCTTTTTATGACCTCTCTCAAGTATCATTGAAGAATGGTGACATTGTTTTTGTTACTTGTTTATGTGCAAAGTTGGTGATTTTTTTCACTTCAACTTAGTTTTATTTAACTGGCATTATTTTATTTAATTGGCATTTACAATGAATTCTTGGTTGATGTAGAGGAACTTTATTTTTACACTATCTATAATGCTTTAGACAGTTCCAGCATTAACATTTTTAGAAAAATACCAGAGGCTGAGAAGAATAGCTGAGAGACCCAAATTGAGTACTCTTTCATGAAATACTGTATCACAAATGCTTTTGAAGATGCACTAGACAAAAAAAAAAAACTGCAGAAAAATTATATGAAATAAGAAGGCATTGTGCCATAATATTTGGCAACATTTTTTCTTGCTTAGCACATGCAATAATGGAGCATCTCAGCAATGACAGCATAAAATATCATGAAATGCAGTATTTTGGAGGAGAGGACTAATACACAATTAACAGCAATGAGCATTTGATAACAATGTTAATGATCTTTGCTCACAAAGTTCTTACCTAATGCCACTTGAATGAACTGTTTTATGTACAAATTTTAAAAGATTATTTTATATATTTATCACACTCATTTTCTTGAGTTAGAATGTTTCTTCTATATTCTCAGTTCCTAAAAAAACTGCTGAGATTACTAATTTCCAAAATGTGGGAGGATAAGGAAAAGTTTTCATTAATTTCTATATTTTTAAGAATTAAGAAAATATCCTTCCATACTTCAGTAAATGGCATACAAAATAAAGTGGATATCTGATGTTGCTAATGCCAACAAAGAAGTGATGTTATTTCTTCTATCTCCGAAGAAATAACATCACTCTAAGACAGAAAATACCTTCAGTGGGAGAAACATACCTTTTATGACCTTCTGCATTCATTCAACAATGATTTGTTTTTTATCTACTTGTTGAGCAGAGATCTCATATTCCATTACACATACAAATATACACTAAAATATTTTCTAATGCACAGGAACACTCATTTTCAAGGTTTATATCCATTCCCTTGTACATAGGAATAAAACCCCACTTTCCAGAATACAAGAAAGTGTGTATTCTCCTGATATAATAAAGAATAGCAAAAACAGTGCCACATACCTTCATACCCCACTTGCAATATCTAAAATATTTCATTTATAAATGTAATAACGCCATAAAAATTTTCATCTTCAGAGCCCACCAGCTGACATATAAACAATGATATCTTTTGGCTTTTTTCAAGATTTTTCTGCCAGTAACAAAATGAAATGGTTCTTTTGGCATTATAATATTCCCAAGTTACCAACTAAGAAAACATTGCAATATCTAAATATGAAACTGATCTCTGTTTGCAATTTAAAAAGAGGTCCCTGTAGAACTTTCTGAGAAGCAGCTCAGCCATGGATGTATTTACAGTTTCTTAAGTTGAACTAGGAAACCTCCCCCCCCCCCAGTAGTGTCACAGGTCTGTAACAATCTTTAATAAACCCATCATTGGCTCTTTACATGGAATCAATATCTAAATAAAATGAACATCTCCCACAGTTGAGAGAATGGAACCACCATTTGACCCAGCTATTCCCCTTCTCGGTCTATTCCCTAAAGACCTAAAAAGAGCATGCTACAGGGACACTGCTACATTGATGTTCATAGCAGCACAATTCACAATAGCAAGACTGTGGAACCAACCTAGATGCCCTTCAATAGACGAATGGATAAAAAAAAATGTGGCATTTATACACAATGGAGTATTACTCTGCATTAAAAAATGACAAAATCATAGAATTTGCAGGGAAATGGATGGCATTAGAGCAGATTATACTAAGTGAAGCTAGCCAATCCCTAAAAAACAAATGCCAAATGTTTTCTTTGATATAAGGAGAGTAACTAAGAACAGAGTTGGGAGGAACAGCATGAGAAGAAGATTAACATTAAACAGGGACGAGAGGTGGGAGGGAAAAGGAGAGAGAAGGGAAGTTGCATGGAAATGGAAGGAGACCCTCATTGTTATACAAAATTACAGAGGAAGTGAGGGGAAAGGGGGAAAAAAACAAGGGGGAGAAATGAATTACAGTAGATGGGGTAGAGAGAGAAGATGGGAGGGGAGGGGAAGGGATGGGGGATAGTAGAGGATAGGAAAGGCAGCAGAATACAACAGACACTAGTATGGCAATATGTAAAACAGTGGATGTGTAACTGATGTGATGCTGCAATCTGTATACGTGATAAAAATGGGAGTTCATAACCCACTTGAATCAAAGTGTGAAATATGATATGTCAAGAACTATGTAATGTTTTGAACAACCAACAATAAAAAAATAAATAAAAAATTGAGATTTAGCTATCAGAAGATCTTTCTCTCTCTTGTGATGACCACACAGAAACAGGCGAGACCTCATCCAAAATTTGGTTGAGATATCAACACTGAGGTTGCCACATTCTCACAAAGAACTTATAAAAAGGCTTCTATACATGTAATGAGCAGTTGGGAGAAGTCTTAAGCAGGTATGGCAATGTCCTAAGATATGAGGAAAGAAGAGCAGTTTGGGATTAGAAGAGATGCTGTCCTGAGAGTCCCATGCATACTCTGAACTTCCCATCTGCAACAAGTGGATGGGCCCACTGGAGCATGTGGGCCTCTTGCCACCTTGCTCTTGTGTGGGACAGAAGGGAAGAGGGAGGGTGGAGCTTAGTGGATTCAGCAATCAACTCTCAACACATGAGCTCAAACTTTTTATGCTTATCTGAGTCCCAGCCCTTCCGTTTGATTAGTAGTACCTACTCTGCTTATAGATCACTGCTTCTCTCTTCCTTCCTTGGATTGTAGATTTTATGAATATCCTTGCCAGTTTTCTGTGCTCAAAACAACTAAATTCTCCAAAATGATTCTAGTAAACTCTTTACCTCTGATGTGCATTTGGAATGTTGTATACGCAATTAAAATTTCCTAATCAGGAAACTCAGGGCCACAGTAGCTAGTGAAAGTGCATAAGTAACTGCAAAGACGTTAGAATCACTGAGAGGTTACTGTGCCAATGTGAGGGAACCCAGAGACAGGGAGCAACCTAGATCAGGAACTGTGACAGAGGCTACCCTGAGGGAGCAAGAAGCACACAGGCAGGTTTTCCCAAAAGGAAGCAGAATCAGGCAGAGACAGAGACATTGCCACATAAGCACATGAGCAAAGAACAAGGATGAGTTTGCCTCAAAGTCATTGAAAATTTCAGAGTCCCCAGAAGACATCTTAGTGGTAAGTTTTCATGGTCCTGAGTTTGCATGGTCCTGAGTTTCAAAGTTATTATGAGCAAGAAATTTATTAGGATATCTTAGCTGTAGTTGTTTAAGAGCAAGATAATTTCAGTTTTCCTTTTCTCACATTTTATTCATGCCAGATGACATGGAAGTGGCTGCCAGATAGATCCAATAAAGAGAAAGTTGGGTCAGAGTTGCAATTAATGAGGTTCCAGTGAGTTATAATATGTGGGTGATAGTCAACTTTCCTGTATAGGTATCACCAGTCACTCTGCTAGTCACTTTCCTGTATAGGTATCACCAGTCACTCTGCTGTAGGTTGGGCTACTGTCCATGAGGCTGATGTATCTTCTCCTGATAGGGAGAGGCACTGCAATATGAAGTGCTCTAGGGTGACCAGCCCCACGTATGTGGATGTGGAAGGGAAGTTGCATTTGCAGTACAGGGGGTTAAAGCCACCTGTAGAAAATTCCTCTAATCACTGATGGTGAAAGAGATAAGTACACAGATCATGAGGTGGTTATTACCTAAATAAAACAAGACCTCCTTTTTATCAGGAATATACTAGATAATGCTGTATATACAGTCATACATGTGAAAACAGTTTTATAAAGATTGTGCAAAGTTAGAAGAATCAGAATGTATGTGTTTTTATCAAACAAATCCATAGCACTACAACAAAGAGCTGAGATGTTTATGTATGAAATCACATGCTTATATATTTCAACTATAAATATTTAAAAAGCAAGTTTCAATAAACCTTTCTAGAGGAAGCTAAAAACTCCGGTACTCTATTTAGATAAAATATTGTCCTAAGAAGAAGTGATTGAAGAGTATGCAGTCCAAATTTGTAAGGAAAGACAATAAATATTATGGATATGTATCAGTAAGTTAATAGAAAGCTTATGCTATTCCTCTTGGTTTTTCCATGTCTGTGGTATTAGCCAGCTTTCTGATACTATTAACTTATAGCCGTTTAGTTTCTTATTCTAGATAAACATTCACTTTCAGGTTTAAATTATACTCATAATTTTGAATTTTTCCCCTTGAGAAGTCTCAAAATTGTTATGCACTTAGGTTCCAATAAACTTTTATCCATTTCTGCCAGAAGAAAAGGGATTTTTGTCCTTTTGCTCCCAATCTCTAGACTTTGCTTCCTCTTGACTTAATATGCCAGTGAGCAGTTGAGCCTCAGGAAAGCTGACTGAAGAGGTCAGCCCTCAGATGCAGTGCAGCCCCCTGAAACACAGAGTGACAAGGAGGCAGCAAGGGGTGGGTAGATGGTGGGGAAAGGGCAATGGCTGTCACAAGCCCCCCCAGCTGCAAGCCATATTTGGGAAGTCTATTCTGGCTTCCCACTCTCTCTCTCTCCTGGCAGTGAGTGTAGGAATTGGCCACCAGAATTTCTCATTTTCTTGCTTAAATTTCTAAATCAAGGCACAAGTTCAATTTCTGGTCAAGTTCAGGGTCAACTGAACTTATTGCATTAATGGCTTTTGGCAAAACTTGAATGTAGCTTTCCAAAAAGTTTAAAGAAGAGAAAGAAGATGAGGTCTCAAATCCACCTTTGCAATTCATCCTTTTGGGTACCATCGTGAATCTAGTCTATGAAAAAAAAAAAAAAAAACGAAAAACCAAAAAGCAGAACATCCAGTTCTTTTCTGAACTAAAGGGGCGCTTAATTAAAAAGGAAAAATCAGTTATCTGCATTCAAAACAACTAAATTCCCCAAAATGAGTTTAGTAAATGGTATTCTTCTTATGCACATTCCAAATGTTGTGTACATAATTTTAAAAAATCTCTTTAGGAAAAAGTAAACAGAAATGGTTGTTCTGTTAATTTTATTACTCCCCAGTGTGTTTAGAGATGGTCAGGGAATATGTGGCCTAATTCATTTTTTTTTTTGTGCATGTACAAGGGAATGCCAGAAAAATAAGTGAAAAAATATGTTTTACTACTAAAGAATCCACATATGTGTGTTGAACTCACCACCTTAAATACCGGTGGCTATGAACAACTTAGTGGTAAGCGTTTACTGTGCAATAACATTGGTTTTATGAGTTGAAATTAGGGAGTCTTCTAAAATAGAAAGCATTCCTTCATAAATGGATATGATTAATATCAGAAATAAAATTCTGGTTTCCTATACACTATATTTAAAATTGTAACTGTATCCTTTTTTAAGGTCTTGAAATCAAAGATTTTCAATGTTGGCTACAAAAGATGAAAGATACTAATATTTAAAATAATTTGTTTTAGGAGGAACCTCGCCAGGCCATCTTTGAACTCCTGAGCTCCAGTGACTCTCAGCCTCCCAAGTAGCTGAGACTACAGATGTGTACCACTCTGCCCAGAAATAGTACTTTAATTTAAATAAGATTGCTAATGTGAGCAGCAACATTATGGTATAGAAAGGATTGATTTAAATATATTTAGAAGCTCATTTTAGACCCTACTATGTGCTAGACATTGCTGAGGATTTCGATATCATGGTAGCATTGCTTTTCTCACTTTATACTCAGCAGAACTGAAATCAGTAAGATTAACTCATTCTCTATACAACATAGAACTATGGAGTGATGAATTCAGAACTAAAAAATTTTTTAAAAATCAGATATTTTCTTTTTTCTAATGTATTGAACTTTAGGTATTGAAAGCATTAAAAAATGTGTGAAAGTTGTAGAAATATAAGTTGTTCCTTTAAAAAGGAAGGGTAATTAAAATCACAGATAACTTTAACTACAGTTTTCACAGTCCTCAATCATCTCTCTCTTAGTAGCTATGATTATGCAGAAGGAGGTGGACACATATCATTCTTGTGGGATTTAATTATAAGCTTCAGAAACCCCAGTCCTATCTTCATTTGCCAATACCTGAAATGTTGGCCTGGCCTTTCATTTTTTAATTAAATTTCTCCAAATCTAACCCTCCAACCACTTTCATCAGAATTACTGAGGGACCCAGACAGTTAAGAAAAAGAATATATACTGAAAAGGAGGAAGTTGCATTATTTGCAAGTGACATGATTATGTATAGAGAAATTTTCAACTGATCTGCTAAAAAAAATAGAACTAATAAATGAGCTCAGCAATATTACATTAAAAAGAGTAACAAAAAATCAAAAGGCTTTCTGTATACTAGCAATGACTATGATTGAAATGGTATTAATTAACATCATATCCATAGTAATGTTAGAAAAACAAAATATTTAGATATAAATTTAACAAAAATGTACAAAATATCTCTGATAAAACTGCAAAATATCTAAATAAATAGAAACACTTTGCATTTTCACCAATCACAAAACTTGATGTTGTTGATTTGGCAATGTTTTCCATGTGGATGGACAGATTTCAGAAATTCCTATCAATTCTCAGCTAGAATCTTTGTAGAATGGCAAGTTAATCCTAAAATCTATTTAGAATTCCAAAGGACCCAGAAGAGCCAAGCAATCTTGAAAAAAAAGAGCAAATATGGAAGACATGCACTTCCTAGTTTTGAAATGCAACACAGCGTAAGAGTAATCAAGAGTTACAGTGATTAGTGGGATAAAAATTAGTGGGATAAACGCAACACAGTGTAAGAGTAATCAAGGAGTTACAGTGATTAGTGGGATAAAATGGGCCTCAAAATGATCTTTTACATCTATGGTCAATTGACTTCCAACAGGTGCAAAAGCCATTTAATGGGGTAAACAAACAAACAAACAAACAAAACCAAAAAAAAAAACAGTCTTTTCCCATAGATCAGTGGTAGGACAGCTGCATGCATATCCACATTAGGAGAAATGAGTTGGACCCACAGCACATATGCCAGGCAATAATTAACTCAATCAGAGAGAGAAAAAGACAAGTTAAAATTATAAGAACACATCTGAATAAACCTTCATGTTTTGGGGTTAGGCAATGATTTCTTATATATGACATCAAAAGCAAAAGCAACAAAAGAAAAAATAATAATTTGAAACTACATAAAATTTTAAAACTTCTGTGCTTCTGTAACCACCATCTAGAAAGTAAAAAGACCAGCCACAAAATAATTGGGGGAAATGTTTTTAAACCATGTACTTGAAAAAGGTCTTGCATCCAGAATATGTAAAGAAGTCTTAGAACTCACTAGTAAAATACAAATAAATTAATTAGAACCTTGGCAGAGGATTTGGACAAACATGTTTCTAAACAAGGTATAGAAAGACCAAAACGTCTATGAAAAGAAACTTAACATCACTGGACAACAGAGAATTTAAATAAATTAACAATGTAGTATCCTTTTCTCCTAAGAAAGATGACTAAAATAAAATATCAAAAGGGTAATAACAAGTGTTTATGATAATGTAGAAAAATTGGTGTCCTCATCCATTGCTGGTGGGAGTGTAAAATAGTACATTTGGAAAAGAGTTTGCAGGTTTTCCAAGTTAAGAATCACCATATGACACAGCAAAGCCATTTTTAGATTTTCACCCAAAAGATACAAAAACATGCATCTGCACAAAAGCTTGTATGTGAATATTTATATCAGCATTATTCATAGTAGTCCAAAAGTTGAAATATAAAAATGTCCATCAACAGATTAATTAATATGATGTAACCATGTAATTGCAGGGTTTTTGCCAATGAGGAAGGGGGAATAAAATATGAATGCATGCCGTATTCCACAAGATGACTGAGAATTTCCTTATGCTAAAAGGAAGAAGCTGGTTACAAAAGATTGTTTAATTCCATTTACATGAAATGCCCAGGTTGGGCAACTCTACACTGATAGAAAGTAGATGAGTAAAATGGAGGAGAGCGATTGAGGAGTTACAGATAATGGGTACAGGGTTTCCTAAGGGTCTAGAGAAAAAGTTTTTAAATTGACTTTGGTAATGATTTCATAACTCTGTGAAAATATTAAACCATTTGAATTGAACATATTAAATCCATAAATTCTATGAAATGTAAATTTTATCTTAGCAAAGCTACTTTTTTATATATCATAACTGGGCAAAAGACTCATTTGCGGGTACTTTTGAAAACATAGATCACTGGACCCCACTCCATACAGCTAAAACAGAATTTCTCAAAATACAGTCCAAAAAAAAATGTGGTGTTTTTGGTGATTTCACCAAGTATTTCCAGGCACCCTAAAATATGACAACCCTAATTAGACACCGGAGATCTCTGGAAGGGAGCCACCCCTGGAGCACTGATCCTCTTGTTGTTAGCTGTTGTGAGGGTGAAGGGCCTCAGGTGACCTGTAGCCATCAATGAGCTAAGAAACACAGTAGAAGGCAATCATGACTTATGGGCAGGGAGCACTGGAGAAAGGCCCTAGCTTTGAGTTGGGGTCAGGGGAGGGTGTCTCAAGAGACAAATCACCCAAGTGATTTCTCAAGTAGGGGTCAAAGGCACCAGTGTGGAAGTAACCATCTAAACCCTGGGCTTTGGGGCTTATGCAACTTTTAAGAAAGATAAAAACAATGAACAAATTAAATGCTAAGAATATTCAGATAATGCAGAAAATAAGCATCTTGAGCTTTATTTCCTTAGAGTTCTTTTTATAAGTGATAATTCTATATCAGATATAACACTACTTGGCAAGAAACGAATCTTTTTTACTGTAAAGCAGATTATCTCTGCAGAATACACACATCCCAGATCTAAATTATCCATGCAGCTTTTTGTGGTCACCTCATTTGATGGATAAAGTGGATTCTTAAAAATACAAAGTTTTATTCTGTCATGTATACTGAGACACCTTGTTTCACATAGTATATTAAAAATTATTTCATTTTATAAAGTAGACCATATTTCTTTGGACTCTATCCCTAACAATCACTTTTAGGAGCTTCTCAGTAGAGATTTAGGGAAATAGCATTTCTAAAGTAGAAATTTGTATTTTTCCAAATAATGAGAAAACCTCTCCAGTCTTTTTGTAGATATCAATGTTAAATATCACTATGACATTTAATAACTATCTCACAAAAAGTAAATTAAGTACCTTTATCTTCTTGCCATTACACCAGACTTCCTCTTACTTAACCAAATTATCATATTATTGAAAGAGACTCAGAAAATAAGATCTCTGTTGCAGAATCTAAGATAATATTAGGGTCCACAAAAGCCTTAAAAGTGTATCTCAATAATTAATTTAACATTTGCATATTCCAATGAGTCCTTTTTTATTAGAGCCATCTGGACAGAATGAGCTGTTAGCACAGCTCACTGCATGATTCTGTGGATTTTAATGATTTATATAAAGATGTCTATGTCAAGCTGAATGCATTTATCATTAATTATTTTAAATCCAATTCTTAACTCTTAATTTTATGATTTAACATACATTTAGAGTTCTCAGGCTCCCTTCAGATTTATAAAAGGACCTTTCATGAGAAAAAAAATGTTTGTTGTTATTTATCAGATTGTTATATTATTCATTTAAAATGAAAAGACCCAAAGTAGTTTAAAAGTCCCTTAAGAAGTTATATTTTGGGACCACTTTTGACATTTTAATGCAGTGATTTTTTTTTCTTTTTTTAGTGAAACTTTTAAAACGGAATACAAACCAGATCCCTATAAAGATTTTATCTAAATTTATTCAAAGGACTGGAGTTACCAAAACATAACTAACTAATAACTCTTTAGTAACTAGAACATCATACAATTTTTAGAATTTATGTAGACAAAACCTACAATTGTCCTGGTTTCCAAAACACTGATTGAAGACAGGTAGATTTTGTAACTTTTGTATTATGTATTTTATGTATGTCCTGAAATCTCAGATTCAATATAATAAAACATGTTTATTCAGCATAAAGACATCGAAAGGCAGATGGGATAGGGAAAAACTTCAAGAAAAAGTAAAGTATTTGCTCACATCTTAAATTTCTTTCTAAGAAAGGAAACAGGATTCAATATATATATATATATATATATATATTTCATGAATTTTATTTTATATAAAGTTGTCAGTGTATTTTATTGAAAATGAAATAAAATAAATACTTATGAAATTATGTGTAACTCTTATTTTTCTGATAATGCTCTCTAAAATTTATATACTTATATGGAAATGTGTATAATTTTCATATTTATATTTCTAAGTTAATAATGTATTCATTTTATATTTTTCATTGCTCCAGAGACATTTATTATTTTTCACTAAGAAGTTTTCACATATGCATCAAAGTCAACAGGCTGCTACAATGTACCTCCTGTATCTTAACCTGTGTGAAAATTGTAGATTTTGTTTCTTACTTCACTAAACCCCTTTCTCTTTTTCTCTTCTTCATTGCTGAATCATTTTAAGGCAAATGACAATATCAAATCAATTCATTCACATAGTTTCCTATGTGGCTATAAAAATGGGTCTTGATCTCATGTAGCCTTCACTCCTAACAAGATGACCAATGACTGGTGGATATAATTTTCCAAATTATCTAAAAATATCTTTCTTCGGTTGTTTTGATTGAATTCTGAGCTAAACAATATTCACACAGGACACTTGAATGTAATGTCTCAGAAGTGGCTTTTGGTCTAAAATAGAACACACTCCTTCCCCACCCTCTATTCTGCTTCTAACCCATAAGAGAAACTGGGTCAGTCATTGCACAGAATGTCCCATATTCTGGGTCTGCCTGTTTGCGTCCTTGTGTTATGTTCCATTTCTCTGTTGCTGAGTAACTAACAGTCCCAAATTATTTCAATACAGCAACCTATTATTATCACAGTAGTATGGTGACTGGGATTAGGCATGGGGTTCTGACTGTGGTTCTGTGGTGTGGTCTTAGTTGGATGGTGGCGAGGGCTGAAAGTCTTAGAAGCCTTGACTAGGTGGATGTCTAGCCTGTCTTCCTAGTGTTCATTTGAGTCAGTGCTATCACTCAGCCCAAAGTCAAGTGGGCCTGTCAATCACAGTGTGTATCTGGGTGGCATCATGCAGGTTAAGCTTCATACAGCATGGTGGCTTGGTTACAAGAAACAACAGCCCAAAGCAAATGTGCCCAGAGCAAAAGCTTCATGGTTTCTTATCATCTACCCTTGGATATGATAGTGTCACATCTGTGGTTTCAGAAACCACTGGCGTGAACAATTATTTGTTTAATTCCAGGAATTTCACCAAATAGATTGGTCCAGTAAAATGCTGTATGCTCAATTATATTTAACCTTTAAATAAACAATGATTTTTAGTATGTTCATGAACTATTTAGAATATACTAATACTAAAATATTGTTATTTATATGAAAGTCAAATTTAACTTGGTGTCCTATATTTTTATTTGCTTATCTGGTAGCTATAACCCCAGAAAGCATGAAAGAGGCTCTCTGGATCTAACGTTTAAGAACAGTACTATATCATATTGATTTAATTGGGAAAAGAAAATTGGTCTGGTTCTTACAGCCTACTTCATTTACATAGCTCTGGCTAAAAGTTTGAAATTTCCTCTTAACTGTATTTTGTACCTAGAAAATATTATTGCAGACATTACTACTAGATTCCGGACATTACAACTCCAATCATTGTACGTATTTATTCTAAAAATACTGTGTAACTAGCTGTGGTTACTAATTACACTGCTGCCTCATACCAAGCAAAGTACAAAAGTATGACTAACAAAACTAGAACCTTTCCAGATGAAGAATGGATAAAAGGGTGACTCTAATTTTGAAGTAATTATGGGCCAAAGCATCTTAGTAGGTCAACCTCACCATAATCAACATCCAAAAGACACACAAAAAAAGTTTTCTCTGGAAAGAAAATAACATAAATGTCCCTGAGAGAGAAATCTGTCTTCTATGAAACCTCTTTTAAGATTTTAAACAACACACCATTTAATATGACATAATCTCTAGAGTACGGTTTAGAATTCAGGCTGCCCAGATTTATATTCTTTTCCCAGCGCTATTTGTCCCCATGCAAATCTCTCACCTTCTCTAAGTCTCAATTCCTTCACTAAATTATGAAATAAAATAATACCTACAGTATGAGACTCTTTTGAGAATTGAGTGAAATTCTCTAGGTAAGATCCTTAACCCAGCTTTAGTACATAGTGAGCACTCCATCAATCTTGACAATAGTGATAATGGAGAGAAAAGTGGTTAGTAGGTGAGGGTGGTGATAGTGGTACCAAAAATAAACAACAATAAAAAGAACCATGGAGATGCTGTCGTTATCTCTGAGTAGACTTGGGGTTTTTGTTCTGTATTATAATTAGGTAAAATTAATATTTTAACTGAACCTACAATAAATAATGAGAGTACATTTTTTGAACAGCTTGAACACAAGACATGTCCTTGTTCCAAAAGGTTTCCTCATTCTACATAGGTCTATAAGTTGCAATCAAGCTTTTAGAATAAATCTGTATTGAGAAAAAAAAGAGAAGATATAGATATAATCACAATAGAGTGTTGGTATCGGGCACATCATGCATCAGATAATTTAGTCAACACAGAGGAAAGAAATAAAGAAATAGACAAGATAAAAAGATTTTCATGGGGGAAAAGCAGGATTGGAAATGCCAACCAGGAAAGCTCTGGCACCCTTGAGGCTGTTTGGGGTAAAGGCATGGATAAGGGAGTGCTGAGCACAGTCTGAAGGCATAAGGTATTGGGGCATGATTTCATACTGAAGAAATTTGGGACACCAATTAGGAGAAGAGCCAAGAAATTAATTGATTTCATTCCTGACTTTGCCTAGCACAGTTCTCACAGTAATGATGTTAGAGAAAATGATCACTTACTGTGTTTATTTAGTTTCAAACTGTTCACATATTTTAAGTTTTCAATGCTTTGTTTTCTTATTCAACTTAGTTTGGTAATGCTGTGCATATTTCAGAGGTAGCTGTTATGGTTTGGATCAGAAATATTCTCTGAAAGCTCAGACATTCAACACTTAGTTCCTGTTTTGGTTTGGATCTAGAAATGTAACCCAATAGCTCATGTGTTAGATAATTCAACAATGTTCAGAGGTGATTGTGGAAACTGCAATCTCATCAGTGACTCACAGCTCAAGAGTTTGCCTTGAATCTCAGGGGAGCCTTTGGATTTGAACTTTAGAGCAATGCTGTTAACTATTGAGACTTTAAGGGCTCTTAAAGAGAGCCTGCATGCATTTTTCATTGTGTGATGGCATGCTATGGTTTGGACCCAGAGATTTTCTCCCAATAGCTCATCTGTTAGGTAATGAAACAATGTTCAGAAGTGAAACGTTTGGACTATGAAAAGTATGATCTCATCAGTGGATTGATCCACTGGATGGGTTAATAATTTGAGTGGACTACTGGGTGGTAATTGGAGGCAGGTGGGGCATAGGTGAAAGAAGTAGATCATTGGGGTCATGGCCTTAGACTATACCTTGTCCCAGGCTTCTTCCTTCTGGCTGCCATAAACTGAACAGGTTTACCATGCCACACTCTTCTGTCATGATTTCCCGCCTAACCTTGGATGCAGAGCAATGGAGTTGACCACCATGAACTGAACCACGGGAACTATGAGTCCAAAATAAACGTTACCTCCTTTAAGTTTATCTTGTCTGGTATTTTTGGTTACAGTGAGGAAAAGCTGACTAACACACTCTCCAATCAAGCAGCATCAGATGTGTGGCCTCTGGGAGTTGATTGGCCCAGGAGGGATCTGATCCAATTAATGGATTAATCCAGTTATAAATTCATAACTTAATAGGTTAGAGGTGAAGAGCCTTCTTATACAGGGAGCTCTCCCTTTTCTTCCTAGCTTCCATGAGTTAAGTAAGTTTACTCCCCCACATGCTTTGTACCATAATGTTCTGCCTCACCACATGCCTAGAAACAATGGAGACGAGCGACTATCAACTAAAACCTCTGAAACCATAAGTGAAATAAATCACTAAGTTGTTTTGCTCAGGCATTTTGTGATAGTGATGGGAAGCTTACTTACAAAAAGTCACATTTTGACCCAGGAACCTTCTAAATATAGTTTCCAGATTCTCACAGTCTGGACTTTAACTAATATTTAATTGCTTTTTTGTGATCTCTTTCAAAGAATAATCTCTTAATCTTTTTTTCTAGCTAAAACTTATCTCACGATCCCCATGTCTGTAGACACGTCCCTGGACTTGCCCCCAAATCCACAAACTCAACCTGTCCAACTGAGAAATCAGTATCTTCCTTTCTTACCATCTATAACCAATGTGCAGGATATTAGAGACTGAACAACCCATTTGTATTTATCTCCCTTCATACAACCCACAAAGTTCTGTTTTTCCATTTCTTCTTAACCATTTCATTCTATAACAGTTTTTCTTTTATTTTTTCTTTTCTCTTTTTCCAGTAGACAGTTATTTATACCATAGAAGAAAATGTAAACTCCACCCTTGGAAACTACTCTCATGTTTTCAAAATACAACACTACTATATATTTAGAATGTTCCACTTATACTTTTCTAAGTAATATCATTTTATTTTTAGACCAACCTCATGCAAGGTTTTTTCTTTTAAAGGGCATATGATTTCTTTAAGTAGTTTATAATCAGCTGGCTAAAGAAAATGATCTCCTCCAAATCTTCTAAACACATAGAATGTTTCTGTTAATAATTAAATACATCCTTCTAATTTGGAAAATCCTCTTCTTTTTATATAATGAAAATAGTAATGTATAGACTGAGATTACAAACATATTGCAAAATTCAAAAACAATTTCCAGTGGCAAATTTGTAAAGAACATCTGTCATAAGTAAGTTAGTGATTTTTCAATTTAAAAAGTCATATGATTGACATATTATGCAGATTTTAAAGTAAATTTCAAAACAAATTACTTAGTTGTAATAATCGATCATTTTTTCATACTAACTGTATATTTCCTCCTCCCTCTACCACATTCTGAATTAGTTTTTTTTAACAATTTTATAACACTGAATAGGAAACACTTTGCCATCTGAATTACATGTATTATTTGTATTTTTTCCTCAGAATGACTCAATGAATTTTCTAAGACACAGGAGAAAATGAAAATGCTATTGTGACATATTGTTCATTGTGTTTGTTCCAAATTTTCCAAATTTTATTTATACTCTTTGACTGAAGTGCAAGTTGCAACAATTTCTATGCTCTCAGGAAATTCTCAAGAATTAATGGAAAAAGGGAAGCAATTGTCATAAGCATTGTTTCTGCTGTGATAAAAAAGGATGGGTTGTCAGTGGATGTGATTATCTAAATGGAGAGCAGCTGGGGATAGGAAGGTCTACACAGGTGCCAGCAGCACTGATTCACTGCATGTGATAAGGCCATCTCTTCTTTTATTTTCCATTTGTATTTCTCAAGATTCAGACCGACATATCTGAGCAAATGTCAGTGTGGCATGGATAATGGTGCCCACTTTCAAAATCCTCCCCTTAATGACTCCACACCCACCAACCTATGTGACCAGTGCTACGGAATTTCATGGACATCATGTCAGGAATAAAGATGGTAAGGAGTCATGAACGTATGTGACATGTCCCCAAGCATAACCCAACCTTCTGAGGCTTTTCTATTACAATTCCTCAAATGGCAACAAGGCACAGGTCTTATAACTTCTCTTATAACTTTGAATCTGATCTTTCTTTACATTTAAATGCATGTGCAAACCAAGAAAGACCTGATCTCCTTTGAACCAAAGAAGTATTGTATATTCATCCTTAGTTTGTACATGCAACCCCAAATAATTTCAAAGCATGCCCATATCTGTAAACAGGTAACCTTTAATTAATAGTGGGGTGGTTTCCTTGGAAAGAATTCTGAATTGGGAGCTAGGTACATGCATAACTACTCCATCTTTGCCATTAGTATATGACCATGTGTTTGGGAAATACAATGAAAAACTAAATGTCCTTTCCCCTGTCCAGAAGACAACTCCACAAAAGTAAAGTGAAAGAAAACAACTTCATTTCTGAATATTCAGCCAGAATATGTGCACACAGCAGACAATCCACCAAGGAGATTGCTAAGACCTGAAAACATTTTACCCTTTTATACAGCCAAGCAGACACAACCCGTAACACCCCTATGCTGAAAATAAACAGTCATGAGTCCTGTAGTAAGAGGATTTGAGAATTTTATCTGTTACACAAAGTTCATCCTAAATTCACCTGATAATTGGAGCAACCATCCATACTAGCTAATTTACTTTATCCAAAGGATTAAATTCTCATATCTTGATGAGAGGAGGTGGTTTTGCAACTTAGCTTAAAGTATCCGTGTTTAAGTTAGGCTTTCACAGGACCTGCGACAGGGGGCACAGTCCCCCCCTGCATGGCTACATTTCACAGAAATGGTTCCTGGGCCTTGAGAAAGCTAAGCCTGGAGCATAAAGCTGGCAAGGAGTTTATTTAGTTTCTAAAAGGACTTACAAATATTACAAAAGAAGCAAAGAATTTATACATTTTCTGTGGCAAATGCTCTAAGGAAACAGGATAAGGAGTCTCTTACTTTTAACTGTGAGAATTCACCCTCTTGTCCTTCACTAACTTTTGCCTATATAATTGGGTTCATTATTAACGTCTCCAAATGCAAGTTTATATTTTATGACGGCTAGCCTACACTAGCATATCCCTTGCTTTATTTTTCTTTTCATTCTCAGTTGTGTTCGGCTGTCCTTTTTCGACTTGGTGTCATCTAAGAATTTGATTATGTTAATTTCTGAGTGCTTGTCTAAGTCTACCACTGAGAAGGAGGATAACACCCCTGACACCCCAGTTTGACGCTTACAGCTCCGTCTGTCTGCCTCTGGCTGAACATAAACCTTCTCACAGCAGTAGATGATGACAAGGTCACTCTGATAGTTCAGTGAAGTGAAATGAAGCAAGGTCACGGTGCAACCCACAAAATATCAAACTTCCATCCCTCCTGACTCTAGTTGCTATTGCTTTATCCATTACACACTCGGCCCCCTCCAGGCTGCCTTCACTCATAGAATTGCTCCTACTTCTTGACAGTGTCCAATCCAGGCTAAAGGCCCTCTTTCCTAGACCCTCCCCCAAATTACACAGCCAAAACCCAAGTTCTAAGATAGAATCAATCCTCCATGAAAAAGAGTCTCAATCCCTCCAAGGAAAAATAATCGCACTCTCTTCCATTACAAGTGTATGGCTGGAGGTCTTTAGCAGTAGGGAATTGACATCATCGATTTTAAACAAGATGTGGAACAGGACAAAACCAAGGGCAGAGCCTTTGAAAAACTGCTGGCACCTTCACTGCTTATTGTCATTGATCCTTTAATCAATAACTTTGGCCATGGTCATCCCACCTGGCACTTACCTACCTGACTACACAATGATTTATTTCACCTCCTTTCATTTTCTTCACAAGGATACCAGCAGAACTTTTCTCAAATTCACCTTTTTGAACATTTATGCACTATTCATTTCATTATCCTTACATTTTACCCTTTTCAAAAATTTTAACTGTGTGAATATGTTTAAAAATTGTAGATATTTTGTAACTGGAGGTGGTGGTGATCAAAAAGTGTTTTGGCTTGCCAATTTTTACTAGGGCTACACCAATACTTACTGTCTCCTTCATTCTCTGTTGTTGTCCAAATCCTCCTCCCCACCCTTTTTTTGAATCTATACTATTCTTACCTAAAGTGTCTTAAATTTCTCTTCTTCCCTTTCAATTTGAATATTTTTTAAAGCGAATAGTAAAGTGATTGTCGAAAGTTCTCTTTCCTTCTGTCATGTACCTTCTGTTATAATCAGCATTGCTGAGTCCCTAATAAATTTAATATTCTGTTTTTTATAAAATAATCCTTGATGGGATGGCTAGGGTTGTGTGGCTCAGCAGTAGAGTGCTTGCCTCGCACATGTGAAGTGTTGGATTCTATCCTCAGCACCACATAAAAACAAATAAACAAAATAAAGGTATTTGTCCAGCTACAACTAAAAAAATTAAATAAATAAATTAAATAATCCTTAATAATTAACCTGGATATATATTTTTAACCAAAATTAATTCATTAGATACTTAAGAATTGTCAACCAGATCTAAAGTGGTTAAATAAGCAAGGTCTAAGGTCCACAAAGATATCATGGAAGTGCCCACCCCAGGAAGCATCCATCAATCTTAGGATTGGAAGATAAAGAGAAAAGCTTGGCTAACCATAGTATGCTGATGTTAAGTCCTTTGGGTATAGCTTCCTTAAGTTCTTTAAACATATTTAAAACCTTTATTTAAAACCTTTTATTAAAGCAAGTTCAAGGTTAAAAAAAAAAAAGGCCGGCATCACTGACGATTGGTGGTGGGATCTGGGTGGCTGGGGCTTCAAGGAGTGGGACTTTGAGCAGGAAGTAGCTGATGGCTGGTGCCTGACTCTGAAGAAGCCCATTGAGCAGGTCCTACTTGTGAGGGGGAAACTGCATCTGCATTCTTCCCCAGGGGGAATGGCTTCTGCCCTCGAGGATACCCAGAGAAGCCACAGAAAGGAGAATGTTCTTCTCCCCAGTCTCCTGTGTCCTCTGGCATCCCTGATGCCTGAGTGTAGGAGGAGCTGGAAGAGGAGGAAATGTGGGCCAGAGAGGAAGCCCGAGCCCCACAAGCTGAGCCTACAAGGGTGGGTAGGATTAGAGTCCAGAAGGTAGCCTAACAATAAGTTTTGTTCATGGCTTTTGTGTTTGCCTTCCATCAAATATACCTCTTCTTCTTAAATTTTCCATTGTTCACCATGATTTTTTTTAGAGAGAGAGAGAGAGAGAGAGAGAGAGAGAGAGAGAGAGAGAATTTTAATATTTATTTTTTAATTCTCAGCAGACACAAAATCTTTGTATGTGGTGCTGAGAATGGAACCCGGGCCGCACGCATGCCAGGCAAGCGCGCTACCGCTTGAGCCACATCCCCAGCCCCTCACCATGATTGTTAAGGCGAGATTGCAATAAATCACCAAGTTGATCATAAAGCAGGAGATGGAAACTTTATTCACCAGCCTGCGGTCCAGATCTACTAGCTGGTGGGCTAAGGGGAAGGCTGCAAGTCTACTCCCTGGGACCCCCTCCCAGGGTTTGTGTACACCTTTTATAGTCCAAAACCATATTAAAGCATAAGTGGCTGTTGCTATGATTCAAAACCATAAACAAACGTCATGAGATCTAAAATCATAAGCAGAAAAGAGAGTGGGCCAAAACATCCCTAGTTGTGTACAAGTTAAAAATGGTTACTAACATCTAGACAACCAATCTCTGACAGGGTACATTGTTCAAGAAAAACAGGAACCAAAGAAAGAACACTTTTACATTGTATAAGAATTGTCATTTTGTGTTGACAAACATGCTATGCTAAGCAACTGTTGATGGGTACAGAGGTGAGGCTTTCCCCTGGGAGAAGCATTTCTTACATGACATGTAGTTTCAGGTCAAAATGGAGTGTTTTGGTCATTGCCCATGTAGCCTGGCCCATAACATGATCTCTAAGCTGCTTTGCTTAATGTTCAGGACCCACTAGATCAGACCCAGTTGGGATTCTGATTTCCAACATTACCTGGCATTCTCTCCCTTGGGTTCCTTTCCAATAACCCATTTTCCTGATGGGTCAAATTAAACACAGTGAGATATTCCCCTCCATGGTTTCCTCCTCTGTGTAAAATGTGTGACTTTAAGTTTCCTCCTAGTGATGAATGCACTCATAAATCTGGTTTTCTTCTCCAGGCCCACCTCCAGGAACACACATTTTGCCCTGTGGATGATATGTATCTTTTGAATATTTACAGAATGAATTAATGAAAACCCTGGTTAGTTTCGGGTAAGCTTTTTCCCTGGTAATACACATAAAATCTGCAGATTTTATAAATCTTTTTCTTCATAGTCAGCCTATTTTTTTGTTTTGTTTTGTTTTAGTATCCTTGCATTGAAGTCATCTGGGTATTTTTTATCTCAAAGTTTAATAATTTGTTTTCTAGTCTTTCGAATTTTTGGATCAATTTTATGGTATTCTAACCTCAAACCATATTCTTTTGTTTTATTTCTAATTTGGATCCTCTGTTTCCTCTATTCTATTATTTTGTTATCTGTGCTCAGGTTTTACCCTATAGTACTACCAATCCCATTGTGTTCTATCTTCTCTGCTATGGATACCTCCAGCTGCTCCTTATCACATTCCTTCCTTCCTCTGTGGGCTTCAGACACTACTTTAGAGCTTAACCCTTTATCTCCCTCCTTCAGCAAAAGCTCTCCTCTCTTTAGCACCCCAGCTGCCCTTTCATGCACCTCAGATCCTCCGTTTTCTTGCTAATTTTTCTAACGAAGAACCCCCTGGAGCCCTTTCTCCCACCTTTCACTCTGTTCACACTGAGAAATTATTCTCACTGGTCTCTGGAACATTCCCTTTCTATTTTGATCTTCTTCCATGGAAACTTGCCAACTTTTGTGATTTGGGAACCTATTCTTCTTCATCAAACAAACACACAGTTTAGATAGATGATACTAATCTCCCTTTGTTTTTTACATGTAAAGTATCTGTTATTTTTACATCACATACATAGTTTTTGTTTTGTTTTCCCATAGATTGAATATGTGTTTCTTTTTTTTTTAAGAAAGTTCCTAGAAGATGGATAATTTCATATTACATATTACCCTCTCCAGAAATTTAAATAATTGTATTTCCCAGTACAAATCTCAGTTGATCTTACATATAATGGAATTACTAAAATAATGCAGCATGAATGACAAAAATGAAGAAATTCTGCCTTTGAAAAGAAAATGGAATAAGCTCAAAGTTCTCTGGCAACATAGATCTACTTTCTCCTGACAGAGCCCAGAATAAATCAAATATCTCAGATTATACAAATTTAATGTCAAGCTTTCCTACTCCCAGGATTTGGAATACAATAAACTTGCCCTTTGGTTTATTCTAATTGAATTAATAATACTCTCAGTACTTTACATTTTCTTAAATCCTTTCAAATATTTGATTAGTACAGTACATTGTGAAATAGGCAAAAAAAATAAATATTCTTTCTATGTTATAGGTGGAAAATATTATTCAAAGTCAAACAGAAGTTGAAAAATTTGAAACTAACTCTTGCTGGTCATATCTCCACACAATTTGAGAGATGCATGAAATGAAAAAACATTATCCCATTAGACTGTCATAAAAATATTATAAATTCTTCCAGAAATCTATCTGGCAGTGGAAATCAAATATCATGAATATTTTCTTATTCTTTCACCTAAATATCCCACTTCCACCAATCCATCTTGAAAAGATAATCTAGTGTACAAAAAAGAATCATGCACAAATATATCCATTCTGAGTTATATATAACTAGAACCAAATGATGTCAACAATGTGATGATTAGATAAATACAATAAATCCACAAGGTGGAATTATGCATGGCTGTTAAAATTATGCCTCTAATGATTTTGTATTTATTAAAAATTTTAATCTATCACAATTAATTGAACAGGACAGGATTCACTTGTCTATACAAATTGAGATCACAACTTCTATGTATTCTCATCTGATATACCTTTTCATTTCTACACATTTAAATCATCATTTCTTTGTTTCATTTTGTTTTCTGAAAATATCAAATTATTGCCACATCATATAATCCATGGCATTTTTCAAGGAAAAATGTTTTATTAAATGTACAAAAAGAACTCTGGAATAAAAGTTAAAAATGTAAAGTCATTTCAAGTAGTGGAATTGCAGAAAAATTTTTCTAATACTTTTTTGTATTTCTTCGTAACCTCTAACTTTCTAAACAGTAAGAACATGAATGCTCTCAGAGAAGTCTGTCGTCCATCTCCTCACAGAAGCTGAATACTTGTTCTGCTCATCTATCTTCATTCTCAGTTCCTTTAGAAATGTAGCTACTATGGAAATGTCATTTTAAATGAGCAATATTTTATTTCCTTGTCTTAAGTCTTTATATTTTCTAAATTTGTTCTTCCCTTTTTTAAAACTAAAGTTCTGGTCTGTTGTTTGTTTGGTTTTGTTCTTACTAGCTTCCCAACATGAAACTAACTCATCAAATTTGTTTGTTTGTTTGTTTGTTTTGTTGTTTTTTTTTAACCTAGTCCCCTTTCCTGCCTTACAGAAGCCACTTTCTGGTCTCCTCTCTAGTTCTCTACACTTGCAAATTCTCACATGACCTTGAAAAGTGACCTCTCAAGCTTTTCAGATTCTTCAGTGCCAAACCTCAGTGCCTGACATCCCATAAAACCAAACTGTCAGGAGTCTGTTTCCATGAGGAACTGAGAAATCTACTGGAGGAAGATCCTGATTATGTGTACATATAATGTAAAGGTTAAGCCAATGAAAATCATGTCTTCGTCATTCAGATATGTCTTGGGAGATTAGTCTTCATCTGAAAGAAATGCTGCTACAGAATCAGATTACTTTTTCTCTCTTGAGCCTTCATAACTGTACATAATGCCTCTCTGAGAAACAAAACAGGTATTTCCTAGGACATAACTTTTCTGTCAGAGTCAGAGAAGATTCATTATCTCGATGTTAATCTGTGGTATATTAACTGTATTAGCTTCTAATTAAACGAAGGTAACTTAATTTAAAAAGGGATAATGCACAATTTCCCTTGTTGCAGGAAAATGGTAACAAATGTCATGTCATTCAAAATTCAGATATGATGGTTCATCAAATAGCACTAAAAAACAACATATAGTGAATATGATGTGACATTCAGAGAAGAAAAATGGGGAGAATACTCTGTATAGCACTAAACGAATACCATGCCTTATCATGTGAGTATAATAAGGAAATATTTTTAAATTTCTTCATAAAGTGGTCACTTACTTACCAGTATTTCACTAAACTCCACAGAAACTTTGTTCTTTAAGAAATTAAGCCTACAAAGGGCAGTATGACATAGTGGTAAGTATTCTGGAGCCAGACCCTCTGGATTCTGTCTTGGCTCTGCTATTTGATCAAGTTTCTAAACCTCTTTGTACTTCAAGAAATTCATTGGTGAGATGGGAGTGATTATAGAACCTAACTCAAAACATTACTATGTGAATTAAGTAATTTACTATTTACATAGTACTTGGAAAAACACGTAGTACATTATATCAATCAGAGTCCCCCAGAAAAACAGAACCAATAGCTATCTATGAGGAAATGCATGATGGGTATTGGCTCATACAATTATGGAAGCCAAAGAAACCCTACAATATGCTCTCTGCAAGATGAAGACCTAGGAAAGCCAGTGAAATAATTCAATTTGAGTTTAAAAGCCCAAGAATCAGGGGAGACACTGCCAAATAAAGAAAAGAAAGAAATTTGGGGAGAAAGTCAAGATTTTGCATTGAATTGTGTCCCACGGGTGGAGAAAAAACATCTACAGGAGGCTGGGACCAATTGGGGATGAGTTTTACTGATTACAAGGAGGTGTTTGAAATGGTCAGTTGTGAAATGCCAAATGTTTTCTTTGATATAAGGAGAGTAACTAAGAACAGAGTTGGGAGGAAGAGCATGAGAAGAAGATTAACATTAAACAGGGGTGAGAGGTGGGAGGGAAAAGGAAAGAGAAGGGAAATTGCATGGAAATGTAAGGAGACCCTCATGGTTATACAAAATTACATACAAGAGGAAGTGAGGGGAAAGGGGGGAAAAAAAAACAAGGGGGAGAAATGAATTACAGTAGATGGGGTAGAGAGAGACGATGGGAGGGGAGGGGATGGGGGATAGTAGAGGATAGGAAAGGCAGCAGAATACAACAGACACTAGTATAGCAATATGTAAAAACGTGGATGTGTAACTGATGTGATGCTGCAATCTGTATAAGGGGTAAAAATGGGAGTTTATAACCCACTTGAATCAAAGTGTGAAATATGATTTGTCTAGAACTATGTAATGTTTTGAACAACCAACAATAAAAATTTAAAAAAAAAAATGAAAAAAAAGAAGAAATGGTCAGTTGTGCATGTCAACCTGACTAACTTATAGTATCCCTTTATTTAACTAATCACTAACTTAGGTAACTCTGTAAAACTATTTTGGAAATGAGATTAACATTTATAATCAGGCAGACGTGATTCAATCAGTTGATAAGCCTTAGCAAGAGTAAAACTATGGTTTCTCTAAAAAGAAAATTTCTGCCTGTGGCAGGAGTTGCCTCTAATAAGAGTGTACTAGTCAACCTTTCAGCCCTATAACTAAAATACCTGACAAGAATAAGTTAGAGGAGAAAAACTCTATTTGGGACTTACATTTTCAGAGGTTCAGTACATTACCATGAATCCAAAGTGAAGCAGATGTTATAGCAGAAGAAGGTGGCAGAGAAAACCTGATCTGCTCATGGCACCCAGGAAGCAGAAGAAGAGGGTGAGAAGCCAAGGACAATATATAATCCCCAAAGGCACACCCCAGTGATCTAATTCCTCCCAGTCATACTCCACCTACCTATAGTTAGCATCCAGTAGTCCATTCAAATCATAATCCATCAGATGGATTAATTAACTGACAAGGCTATAGCTCTCATAAGTACTAAACCAGGTTTTTGTGTTGGACTTTGATTGGCCTCAGCAAAATTCACAAATTTCAGAGACTGCCCATCCCATCGCGGGCCCACAGCACTAGGAAGGAAGTTTAGTTTCAAGAGACAGGTTGCCCTCCATGGTCTCACTGCTCAGAGTCACTTCAGTCCTCTCTGCCTTTCACCGCTGCCTTGGATAAAACAGACCTATATACAGTTCAGGCTGCAGCTCCAGATTGCACAAGTAAGTTTTGGTGGTCTCCATACTGTGCTAGTTCTGCAGCTGTGCAGAATGCAAGAGCTACAGAGAAGTTGGATGGCCTCCACCTAGATTTCAAAGGATGTGTCCAACTGCCTAGGACCTGTCAGGATGAAAGATGTCACAGAGAATCCCTACTAAAAGGCAACGCTTAGTGGAGCCATGGGAGTGGGGTTTCCCTTAGGACTCCAGAATGGTAGCACCACTGGTAGCATGCCTGGGAAAGCTACAGGCACCAGTTTGCAACCCCAACTCAAGAGAGAAACTACCTGGGTTAAGCCCAGAGCATTCATGAGAGCAGCCCTGCCCAAGACCTTGGGGGCCCAACTCCACCCCAGTGGTCCAAAAGGGAACACATGGAGTGAAAGGTAACTTTGGAACTTTAAGACATGATATCTTCCCTCTTGGGGTTCAGACTTGCTTTGATATATACATATATTCTCTTGGTTCTATTCCTCTGGAAAACAGAAAATGTGTACAAAGACACACACCAAATCCAATATCATTCTGTATAAGTTAGGTGAATTATTTGATGAGATTGTAACAACTCAAATTTTCCCTCTTCTGAAAATTGTTCTATGAGTTTTAAGTTATCTAGGTGTAAAAATAAATTTATCAACATGGATAACTCATTGCCAGCAGGAAAGCAAAAATACCCAAGTGTTTCTTTGATTAAAGAAAGACATTTAATTTAAAACTCCAATCTTATGTCACAAAAAAAATCTGAAGTTGAAATGAAAAGAAATTTATTTGTAGAAATCCTGGATCTTTAAAATACTAAGATTTCAAATTAACTGGATATTTTTGAAAGGAAGAATTTGCAAGATCAAAGTCACGATGAAGACTGAAGCCAAAATCTCACCTCATATAAAACAGGCCACCGAGTTAGTGGAGTCCCAAAACAAAAATCTGAAAGAAGAAAGAAAGAAAGAAAGAAAAAGAAAAAGAGACCAGAGGCCAACTGCAAAAATAATCTGGAACAAAGTTACATTTTTGCAGGTCTTCTGGAAACACAAAGAGCACTACTTGTGAGCTTTATAAAATATGCATCACCCAAAGTTACTGCTCAGGTATGCACTGAACCAGGTTTCTACAAATTTAAAACACATGTTCTTCTACAGTGAAGAGAGAAACGCAGGTAGCCACTTTGATCATGGTGAAAAAGTGTGGTTGGTTTGTCTGGTCTGGATTTACTTTCAATAAAGCCTTATGTAAGGAATTCCATATTTTAAAACAATCACTGAAAAATAAATGAAGGTTGAATTTATAGCTGAAAATACATAATAGTGTACAAAATTCTAAGGTTTGGATTTGTGGGAATGAAGAAACAAACTTCCTGCCTTTGATAAAAAATAAAATAACAGTAACTCAGCTTATTTTGAGATGTCAAAGTTTTGGAATTGCCTTGTGATTAAAAATTATCTCCTGAAATGAAGCGCCTTTAGAAATTGACATGTTTTCAGTAACTGACATGTGCTGCAATTCAGAGGTGTGCTCACCGTGAAAGTCACTTTCAGTGCAGAATCTCCATGTGGCTAGAATCCTGCATCACGGGCTCAACTTTGACCACCTATGTATGTTCCTTAGCCTTCTGATTCCCTATAAGTAATTTGATGCTCTGATCTATGTTGATCACTTTTTCTAGAGGCAGCAAGAAGAGATGATTAATATCTTACTTTGTGTTTACCAAACACAGTTACGGTTAGAGAGTTAATGTTTGTGAAGAACTTTCCCCAAGTCCAGTCACACTCACTGTTCATCCTATGGTGCCAGAATTGCCATCCCTTTCCCTTATTAGTGGGTCTCTGTCCAATAGTTCCCAGGTTCACCGATGTCCCTGGACTGCCAAGAAGTGACATTCTTTCCATCTGTGAGGCTGGGAGCCATACCAGACTAGCTGCCTGTAAGGACACTACTGAGTCATTGTTTCCAGAGTATAAAACAATCTTGTCCTTTATGATAGATTTTTCATACCTAAATATAATAATATTTACTTGGTTAATAAAAAATTTATTATGGTAGAATATATACATTAATCCTTCTTATCCCTGGGGTGCATTCCAAGACCCCCCCAGTGGATACCTTAAATAGCAGAGAGCAAAGAACATATAATGTAATAGCCTTTTCCATCTTAACCAAGCTCTGATCACACATTGTGGCGATAACTTTTGCAGTTTAAGATGCAGAAGCAAAACCAGCATGAAGTTATTTTTCCTTCACAAATTTGTGCAATAGAAGATTCATTCTCAACACAAATCTTTACAATCTTAGCCTATGATGTTGTTTTCTTTCCCAAGGAAATTAAGAATTTTCATCTTTTCACTTAAAGAAAGCATTGACAGCTTCAAGTTGGCATATATGAATCATAAGGATCACTAATCTTGCACTTTGGGTCATCATTAAGTAAAACAATGTAATATGAACACAAGCACCATGGTACCATAACAGTAAATCTAACAGCTATAAAGGCTATTATGTGACAAATGGGCAAATAGTATATACTGCATGAATACATTGGATATAGGGATTATTCATATCTCAGATGGGACAAAATGGTACAGTTCAAAATTTCATCAAACTTTTAAAAATGGCACATAATTTAAAACTTATGAGTTGTTTATTTCTGAAATTTTCTAGTTAACATTTTCAGCCCCTGGTTGACTGTGGGTAACTGAAACTTAAGAATGTAAAATTGTGGTTAAGAGCCACATACCTTTCAATAACATAAAATTTGCCATTTTTTTAAAGTAATGGTAAGAACATCTAGCATGAGATCCAACCTCAATAAATTCTTAAACATCACACAATAATTCTAACTATAGAGAAAACATTGTCCATCCTTTTCTAGAAGTTATTCTTCTTATGCATCTGAAATTTTATACCCATTGAATATCAAGCAATTCCTCACCCAATACAATCCCTTCCCCAAAACTTGACAAACTCTATTCACCATCTGTTTCTATGAGTTTTGTCATGTACAAGTTAGTGGTATTAATGACATTTATAAAGCTGTATAATCATCCCCACCATCAGTCTCTAAAATGAAATGCTGTCATGACCCAGAGAAGAATCTAGCTATTCACTAAGCTGTCACTCCCAATTCCCCTTTTCCGACAACCCCAAGTGACTTTTAATTTGCTTTCTGTAATGAAATTTACTTTTAAATGTAACATTTCTAAAATGGCCCTTTTTGTAAATTATGATTTGCCAGATTAAAAAATATAGTAGATATTTAAATATGCTATGTGAACTACATTGCCAAGGTATTTTTTATATTTGACCAGTTATTTGATTAGTTTTAAAGACAAAACTAATTGGCTTCTATAGATAAATCATTTTTAAGTTTTGTTGATGATTATAAATTGTATTGATATTGCAAATTATACTAAGACACTTTTCATAAGATACTGTTTCCCAATGGAGCATCTTCACATGGTCGCAAAGGTAAAACTAACCCAAATCTGTGCAGAGCAGAAACAAACCATAAGACTAAAGGGAAACATAAGATCTACGACCATACATTAAAATTCACTCCAATGATAAACCACGAGCCTGGGCACCGGGTCACAGTAAGGTGCTTTTATGAAACAACTAATTTTGGTCACATTCATAGAGCAATTTTGTTTTGTTTTGTTTTGTTTTTGGTACTGGGGATTGGATCCAAGTGCATTTAACCATGGAGTCACAACTCCACCCTTTTTTTTTTATTTTCAAGGTTTATTAGGTAAACTAATTTTTTAGTTTACAGGTTCTAAGTGCTGAGTCTGGCTTTGATCTTGTGATCCTACTGCCTCAGCCTTCTGAGTTGCAGAAATTACAGTTTGGCACCATTGCAACCAGCTCACTGGGTAACCTTTACAGAAGGTGGCTCATTCAGAAACTATAAACCAAAGAGAAAAATAAAACAGAAAACATTAGTAAGCAAGCAAGCAAGGGAACTCAGACAATTAGTCTAAGGAGTGAGGACTTTCCTACCTGCAGATAGTGCATTATACAAGCCAGTCCAGCTTTCAGAACAAGTGGGTTCCTGGAATCAGAAGCGGAGTGCACTCTAATTTATTTTCTTACATCCAAGTCAACAATTCTGACTGGAGAGCACTAGGGCAATGTCTTTTTTTTAAAAAAAAAAAAGGAAAGAAAACCAGAAGTCACAGTCTTTTCAAAAGAAAAAGAGGAAAACAGTATGTACTTTTTAAAATTATAGATAATAAGACCCAATTGAATCGAAGAGAAGGAGAAAAACAGAAAATAAATTGTGATACATTTTATTTTAAAGCTCTGTGTCTGTGCCATGTACAAAAACTTGTGGTTTTTTTTTACAATTTAGTAAAAATATCAAATATGATTTGAGTTTAAATAAAGTACTTTCTTGCCAAAGCCAGTCTATTCAAGCATTAAAACATGTAGTGGGTACGAAACTTTACCTTGATTTTGGAGATGAATATATGTTTTGTCATGGTTGCTAACAATTATTCTATTCAATTGTCACAAAAAACAATTCTGCCTCTGAATGGAGGTTTCATTTTGAACCAAACTACATCCATTTAACTTCATCACCACTGCAATAAAATGATGTTTAATATTCAATTTGCTTTAACAATCTATTTAACTTCTTTACTCAGGTTCCTCTAAAATTTTAACAGGGCAAACATACTTCTAATATATTATAAATATATCACTCATTTAAAAAAAAATTCTTTTAAGAAGAAAAAAACCTTGCAGGTTTGAACATTAATTTAGACATGCAAAGAAGACAGCAGTCAGAATTGTAAAATATTTACAAATGCAAAAACAAACTCTCCTTCAGAGGACATTTACCGAGCATCGAATTTGTGCCGGCCATTATGCCAAACACCACCAATATGCAATTAGGAATCTATTAACTTGATCTTTCAACAGATCCTCCATAGTGAAGAGGACAGATATAACCAGGAGTAACCAAATGACATGGAAATTGCCATAATTTAAGGACGAATAAAGGGCTGTGCACACTTAAGAATGACAATTAACTATTTCAATCTGTGATGTCTGGAAATGACTTCATAACATCTTGAAAAGTAGCAAAGAGATTGACATCTCTATTAGTCCGTCCACCTTCCCTCACTAGAACACAGGCCTGAGATAATCAATTTCAAAAGAAGTTTTATTTTGACTCATGGTTTTGGAGGCTTCAGTTCATGATCAGTTGTCCCCAATGCTTTTAGGCCCATGATGAACGAGGAGTGTATGGTGGACCCCAGTGGCTCACCTCAACACAAGTTATCAAAAAAAAGAAAAAGAAGAAACTGAGGTCACACACTCTCCCTTAAAGACACACCCCCAATAACCCATACCTTCCACCAGGCCTCACCAATTACAGTTTCTAATACCTTCTAATTGCTGCACACTGGGAATTCAAGCCTGTAGCAAATGGCCTTCAGAGACTTTCCTGAGCACCATCCAAAAATGGAGGGAAATATTCCAAGGAAAGGCAAAAAAAAAATGAAATGACCTAACATGTTTTCTCATTTAAAAAGTGTCAAATATGTTCTCTCCTATTCACAGTCACTGCCACCATCCTGGCCTGAACCACAATCATCTCTCCTGGGATTTTGGTAATTCTAAGGAATCTCCATCATCCTGTCTGAAGTGCTCCATGCCCTCTACCATGAATATGCCACCTAGCAGCCAATTTATTTTTGTTTTTTAGTATCTGTTGAATCTTGTGGATCCACTGTTTAAAATATGTTAACATTTTCCACTGCATAAGAATTAAATCTAAATTCATCATCACACTACAAATAATCTGTCAAGTCTCATTTTAGTCTCCTCACTGCTACCCGTTGACCCTGACGTTGGTTTCTTTTTTATACTCTGTATTCCAAACAGTTTTGCTGACTTGGGGGAACTATGTTTTTTAAAATTTTCACGCACATTTAATAAGCAGAATCTATTTCAAATAGTATTTCTTCAAAGTTAGCTAGTTGATATTTTTGTATATTCTTTCTTACCCAACTAGCAACAAACAATTTCAGAGGGAATACCTTAATAATAAGTACATGGGAATACTGATTTATTTACTAGATGTGCTTGTGCAAAATGAAAAGAATTTTTTTATTTGAAATTTTTTTTTAAAATTTGAAATCATCTTTAAATAGCAAAAAAAGCTTCCTGTCCTCATGAATTAGATAATTCAGAGAGACCTCTCCATTGAGAGAACTAGAAAAAAAAATCTGGTAAAAATACAAAGACAGAAACTTGTAAGCTATAGAAAGCTAATAAGGCCACAGGATTATTAGGTCAAGATTTGAGAGACAATGGAAATCCAGAGATATGCATAAAGCATTGGATTCATTCTCGTTTTGATGTTTAAATATTTTTCAGAAGCAGTAGTTAGAGTAAAAGCCAAGGCAGTCCTAAGAAGCTCTGGAGAGAAATGTGAGGCTGAGAAGCCAGGAGATTTCTTTCTAAACACCCTTTTGGGGATAAGAGCTGAAGGATCAGAAATAAACTGTCTATTGGATCCCACAGAAATTGGTTGCATCCCAATTTTGAATTATCTCACTCATTAAAATTGTACTAAAGTGTTTTCTCAGGTGGTCTAGTAACTGCAGGTGTTAGACAGAAGCAAACAAAATTACTAACTCAAAGAGAATAACACTAGCTTATCCTCAAGTTATTCCTATAAATAATTTTCCAACCACAGTACCTAGCATACAATGAAAAATAACTAGGCATAAGAAGACATAATACAGCATGATCAAGAACCAGTAGAAGAAACAAACAATAGAAATAGACCCACTGACTGTTAATAGAGCAAAAGTATCAGAACATTAAACTTTGATAAAAGACAAATGTTTCAATATCTAAAGTAATAAACAAAAAAAAATATTTGAGTGCATATCTTCCAAAATTATTGAAGGCAGAAACATAAACTAATAAGAAGTCAAATAAAAGAAGTTCATAAAGAAGAGAACACATCAAACAATCTGAAATTACAATTAATGTAATGAACTAGATGCTCCATTTAAAAAATATGACTCATCAAAATGAATAGACACAAGAAAGTACAGCATGCTAGAAAGAATAAAAGGTCCAGGCAGAATTCTCAGCAAGTCAGTGCTTTTGGATAGGTGTGTAGTCTTGGGAAAGTTATGTCACTTCTCTGAACCTCTTCTGTCTGCAAAACTGTGAGTAAGCTATGTACACTCCACCTGTCCAGGTGTGGCTAAACAGTGAGGGAAAGTCCCCATATACCCCATTTTATCCCCTGTAAGATAAACTATCAGGTGAAACCCAGCTTTGTTATAATTAGGTTCACTTAAAATGAAGTGCATCTTTAGGTTTAATATGGCTTTCCATGATGAGAACAGAGCTGTTCTAATACAGCAGTTGGCCATAGACATACATGGCATGAAGCTGGATAAATAAAGCAACTAAGTATGTCCTAATGCATTCGTTTAAAAGCTATATTGATATTGTTGAAAGAATATGAGAAGTGAGAGTGATTTTCCCAGTTTTGTGGGTCAGATTTCATTACATAAACGTCTCAATTTTAATCAGGCAGTTCTTATGCTAATGTATTCCATTAGCAGTGGATATTTATTTTCTACACCTAACAATCTACAATCATGAAAACTAATTTAAATAGATCTTTTTATAACAAATCTGTGAAAACTGTGTGCATTCATTAAATTAAGGATCATTGTGCATGCCAGCACAACCAAATTGTATTTTGAGATGATGCAGGATAAACAACAGATGTGTCCAATATATATTTTTCTTCAGTTGCTAAGGCAACATTGTCCAGTCTTTAAAAGAGTAGGATGAAGGGGGGGGAAATAGGAAATAATTCCTTTGAGCAATTAATTGACAAAGAATGTACCTTTCACACTGACCATTATGATCTGGCCAGTGTAATTCTGGTATGTTCTAGGCCTGTATTGCCTATGTTATATTTTATAAATCTTATTATTGTGTCTTTATAACAAGTTCGTGTTCTGTTGGCACAGATCTGAGCACCTTTTCAATGCTCCTATATCCCAGACACTGTGTGCTCATCTCCCTGAATGCTGACGTTGATCTCAGAATATCTCAAGCTGAAAGTGGGATTCTGAAGGTGACCAAGAAAAATTTGGAGAATCAACTATTAGATTTCTAAATATCAGGAAAAACTACTTGAGTAACAAAATGCAGGTTTCCTCAGTCTCTTCCCATTCAGGAGGTCCATTTCTCCCGTGCATTCCTGGTTACTCACCTCCCTTGTTAGTAGGTATTTCTACTAAAAAGTTCATTTTGTGTTGTGATTGTTGCTTCATTATTATTAACTCCTCTAGAACCAAACAAGGAAAAGGCTACACTAATACATTTTACAATAACATGGAAAATACCACTCAGTTATTATTTTCATTTTTGTTGGTGGAGCAACAGGAGTTTGCAAGAGGAAACACAGGGTCTCCTTGGAAAGCTCCAAATGGAAAAGTTCTGGTAACCATAGAGAGATTTTAGTTCTTTGACTGAAAATAACAACACAGGGAGTTATGAGGCAAGAACCACCTCCCTTATGTCTCTTAACATAAGACAGAGTTACTAACCTTAATCAGTGTCACTCAATAGAAAAACAGAAATTAATACTGATCCTGGAAAGAATGCTGTTGGTTTGCACTTTGGCTTTACATTTTGAATGTCCTTTAAGTATTTTGGTGTTTATGCAAAGACATGTTAGAGTTGTATCATAAGCAAATTGGAAAAAAAAAGGGAGGGGACATTTTACATGGTGCAAATACATTTTTTAGAAATCATTTTACCAAAAAAGAAAAACTTTTCACAAGAGGTGTTGAGATTGTGTGATGTCGATAGTTAACTTTCTGAGGTCTTTAAAAGGTGAAATAAAACTGAAGTATTATTTTAACTTCCACACATATTTGACTGTGCGAACTCTATTTTAATTATTTTGGTTTCATATTAAATGTTCTCCTTTGGTCTTGGAAAGTTTTTAAGAAAGGCAAACATTTTTTTTTTTTAAGAGAGAGTGAGAGAGGGGAGAGAGAGAGAGAGAGAGAGAGAGAGAAAATTTTTAATATTTATTTTTTAGTTCTCGGCGGACACAACATCTTTGTTGGTATGTAGTGCTGAGGATCGAACCCGGGTCGCACGCATGCCAGGCGAGCGCGCTACCGCTTGAGCCACATCCCCAGCCCCAAAAAAGGCAAACATTAAAATCGACTTTTAGTAAAATGTGCATAATGCTAGATATTTTAGAAGATGAATATGATATTCCATTATTAAACCATTAAAAACTTTTAAATGTTGCAAGTGAAGTGCTTCATATCACTTTAAGAATCTATAAATGATAAGCCACATCTTTTGTGTGTCCCACAAGCTTTGAAAGTGGAATTGAGAAATGTGCAACCTATTTTGATGGTTCTCACTTATAGAATGGAGGAAGGAAAATAACTTATCCATTTTTTAGTTAATCTGATTTTTCAGGTGAAATTAAACATGTGTTTTGGAAGTTGGAATTTTACTGTGGAATTTTCTTGAAAATGAATTCTTTCTTATAAGCTATTATCTTAATTTTCATAATAAAACAAGATGTCTGAGAATTATAAAAGACAAATTTGAGTCACATTAGCAACGACAGCTCTAAGACCAAGCTACTCTATATTTTAGGTTAACTTCCACTAGAAAATGAGGCAATATTAACTAGAGACACTGAAATATAAGATAAGAAGTAATTTCAATGAAATAAATGAAAATAATCAAGAAAGACAAATAAGAGAAAAATAATTGAAAAATTAATATTTAAATATCCATTTGGAGGATAATCAATCTCAAGAATCCTAATTATTATAATTCACTTAGGACAATTAAAAAACATACAACCCATCAATTTTGTAAGAAGTTCTAGAAACCACAAAGAAAATTTTATAGTTATTATTTATGATCTACTAGATATTTATTTACATATTTAATTTTGAAAATGGTTAGAAATATTTTTTAAAGAGGAGGATAAATTTATTTTGGAAGTTACTGGGGATAATTTAGTCCCATATTCCCACATAGAAAGTAGGGGAAAATGAGGTGGAGAAGGATAAAGAAGGTGAAGAAGGTTAAAGATTATTGGGTCAAGGTCGGAAAATGTAAAGAAATAAGAGGAATGGTAGTTGTCTATGGAAAACAAGCTAGCTCTAGTACAGTATGCCTTTAAGGTCCTGCAGGCACACCTTTAGCAAATGTAATTAAGGGAGAATGAGCCATCCTAGGAATTAAAAGGCAATTTTTTTTTGGGGGGGGGGGCGTGCAGTACATGGAGGATACTGGGAATTGAACTCAGGGGCACTCAAGCATGGAGCTACAACCCCAGACCTTTTTCGTATTTTATTTAGAGACAGTGTCTTACTGAATTGCTTAGCATCTCACTTTTGCTGAGGCTGGCTTTGAACACAAGACCCTCCTGCCTCAGCCTCTCAAGCTGCTGGGGTTATAGGTATGTGCCATGTGCCTGACTTAAAAGGACATCTTAATGGGATACAAAGATCTTTCTAAATTTAATTTACTATTTACAGCTTTTCAACAAGAAACTTGGGATTCTATCTGAAATATTTTTTTTTTTTTAAGAAAAATACAAAATCTGTCATAGGAAGAGGGTAAGCATAGCCAACTCTCCTGGGAACAAGCATGAATGTGCAAGTTATTACCAGCAAGTTCTAGTGAACCTTGAGAAACAGATATATTTGTATGATACGAATTGCTCCCAGGCAGTGAACATGTATCCTACCTTGAGTTTCAGAATTTCTGTTAAGACACCACTAAGAAAGGCGTACTAAGGACACCCTGTCCTATATTTGAAAGCTGTTAGGGCGGTGGCACGTGCTACAGCTACATATGCCAATGCACTAAAATCGAAAGGAAAGAAAAAAAAACTCACACAAGTGTAAGTATTTTAAAGATTTAAAAATATTTAATATAATACTTTATTTTATATAACCTAGAGAATAGTATGTTAAACAAAATAGAATTAATTCAAGACTCTGAGCTTCATTAGAAGCTAACTGGTTTGTTTTCCATATAGTTGTAACAAGTATCAGCTAGTAAATGTATTTTCCAAAAGGAATCCCTTCAATATAGGAATGAAATCTATTTTTGCAATATATTTTAGAAGAAAGATTCAATAAGACAGTACAACTCAATTGAAGGACACTAGAGGGCATACAAGAAGTTGACATTAAGAATACATTTGGAGCTGAGCATGTGGTGCTCACCTCAGGAGACTAAGGCAGGAGGATAGCAAGTTCAAACCCAGCCCCAGCAAAAGGGAGGCGCTAAGCAACTCAATGAGACCTTGTCTCTAAATAAAATACAAAATAGGGCTGGGGATGTGGCTCAGTGGTTGAGTGCCCCTGAGTTCAATCCCTGGTACTCCTCCCCCAAAACAAGAACTCATTTGGAAAGAATATTTAACATTTTAAAGACACAAATTCTTCCCAATGCAAACATAAAAAGAATGCAAACATTTTTAAAAAATTAAAGTAAAAGATTAATTACCAATTTAAGCCAAGGTTAAAACATGCTGAATCTGAACCAAAAAAGTTTAGAGGAAAAACATGAGATTGATCTATTATACTAAAATTGTACACAGGTTACAAAATTATAAAGCTCACAAAATAATTTGGTTTCAGACAATATGTTAATATGACAGAATAAGAGTTTCAGAAATATACTATATATTTGAATTTAATAGATAATAAAAGTGACATTTTATACCAGTGAGAAAGAAAAAGATTGTTCAATCAAAAGTTTTTTATTACATGAATATTGGTTTGAAGAAAAACAAAGTTAGACCATCACATTGTTTGGGGGAAAAAAATGCTACATGAATTAAACATCTAAACAGAAAAATTTGAAAATATAAAACTATTTTAATAAAACATTGATTAATGGAGCTCTTAAAACAGTAAGTACAAAGTTATGTAAAATAAGAGTTATGATTTTATCTACATATGAAACTAAAATTTTTACATGACTAAATACATCTTAAATAAAACATAAATGACATTTAACATACAATATGTTAAATGGACAAAGAAAATAGTTCCAGTAAAATTATGCTCATCAAAGTATACAAACTTTGCATGTGTAGACAACCTCTGTTGTCAGTAGGCTCACAGAAGAGAATTAAATCAAGACTTATTTTTACCCATTTACCCTTATTTTTACCACATCAAGTGTTTCTAAGGAAAAGACTGCAATCAAACTTTGACAAGCAAGTCAACTATTTGAACATTTAACAATCATGACTGCATCTAAAAAAGGTATACCAGAAATCCAGGGACTATATACCTTACATGATTACACCTATGTGTGTTAAAGGGTGCACGTACAAAAGAATAAGAAAGGACATTTTTGAAATTTCTAACCATAGGGATAATCAAATAACCTATGGACAGACACATGTTGAAATACCATGCAGATGCAGTAAAAAGTAACCCAGTTCTTTTAGATGTAAAACAATTCCCTGAGATTTGTAGAAAATAATGCTACAGAAAAATAAATGCAACATTTATTCAAATACACAGAAAACACAAAAGTGTTATGTAAAAACACTAGTTTCTACGTAAAAACACTAGTTTTTACGTAAAAACACTACTGATAAGGTGGTTATCTTCAGAGAAAAGACTGGAAATTTTAAGTGGGTATGTACACTTTGGTTTATCTTCAGGGTTTAATAATTTTTAAAGGAAAGAAAAATGTTTAATGAATTACTTTTATAATTAAAATACATTTCTAAATCATTACTTATAAGCCAGGCACTAGGTAATATTATATAAAATTAAATCCAGCAGGCATTTAATGAGCATATAAATATGACAGAAATTGCATCTCGTTACTTAAAGAAAAATATCAATTCATTTTTATATAGCAATCCACACAAATCATGTTATGCCAGGACCATATTTTTAAGCATGGAGACTATCCATAAGCATTCAAGGCTGTTATTTATACCTCCATTTAGAGTATACACAGCACATCTGGGACTCATCTTTAATGTTATAGCAAGGCTTTTTGTAATTAAAGAGAGTTAATGAAAACAAAATTGAACTTAAATGACTCTTATCTTTACTCTGAAAGGCCCAAGAGAAAACCATACAGTCAAAATGTTACTCTTTGGGCTAATTGACTATTGTAATATTGCTCAACAGACCAGGACACAAGCAAGTCAACTACTTGGAGCAAGAGACTTACTTGAAGGAGGGTAATTTTATTAGAAGAGCTTGTGATCCCTGAGGAAACATGAAGGCGGGTGAAACTGATAGTTCCAGAATCACTTGGGAAAATTACTTTTTAAATTTTGAGGTAGTTTTCTGAAGCACTGCTAAAGATGTCTATTGCAATTTCAATTCAAGCAATATTTATTTAATGCATCTCTGTCATAATACATAACACATATAATTACATGTTATATAAAATATGTTTTATATATACATATATATATATATATATATATATGAAATGAGATATATAATTCTAGATTCTAAAGATCTGGAGTTCATAATCTGATTGGAAAGATGAAATCCTATAAATAAAAGAATAATTTAAGTATATTAGAACACCGTATATTCTCAAGTGTTAATTGATGGATGAAATATGTAATTCTAGGGCAAGGAATCAGCTCAGTGGTAGAGACTTTGGGTAGCATAGGTGAGTCCCTGGATTTGATCTTATTTTGATAAGGTAAAAAGCAATGTTATCTATAGTAGGTCCTCACCGGAATGCATCATTATTTTTCGAAGCTATTAGTTCATTGAGTAAGTTGAAACAAGACTTAAATTCCTATAGTAGAATCATCTTCCTAAATTTTAGTATCTACTATAGCCTGCCAAAAGCACATCTGTCCTAGGATTGACAACTTGCAGGGTAGGCCAGGAACTCACAGATCACTGTGGGCCAGTTCAGAAGTTTCTTGATATTTTGTGTCAAAGTCTTCCTTCCTGTGATTCTCAGCCATATATCCAAGGACATAAAGAAAGCTGTAATCTTGTTTTTTTTAACTGAGGGTCCTCAATACGTGACTGCTCTGCTAGTCAAGTTTTCTAACTGACAAGATAAAAATCTGCTCTTTAATCTTCTTCTCACGACTGTGACTCTTCAGCCCAGTCATTCTGGTCTCCTAGAGTTTTAGGCCTTCAGTGTCTGAATTATTAAAATCAACAGAAACATACCTGAGTGTTTTCACCAAAACTTATGTGGATAAGGAGGAGGGTCATTAGAAGAATGCAAAGGAATCCTACTAACCCTCAGGTAAAGAATTCCTTTTATCTGCTGAAAAACAAACAGGAAGCCACTCTTGAGCTTTGGTGTTCCTCTGTCGCTTGCCTCTTTACTTCTGCTAGGGACTGTGTCTTCTTCCTCATTCTCTCGCTCCTTTTCTCTTTGTTTATTAGTTAATCTGTTCCCCAGTTTTAACATTGTAATAGATTCTTAGAGCTCTCAAGTTAGATAGTAGAGATCTTGCCCAGCAGAGGGATTTGGTTCATGTCAATCTTCCCTGTAGAGTGGCCCAGTTTAGATGTGGCAAATAACCCCTTATCTGTGCAATCCACCCTGACTGTAGGCTGTGACATCAAGTTGTCCAAAATGACAGTGAAGCAGGGACTGGAGTACAGATAAGAGATTCAATCTGAGTTAGGCAAATGGCTAGAAATGTAGAACCCTGAGCTGAACTATAAAACTCTAGGACCAATGCAGGCACATTGGCACCACAGGGGCACAGCAGGCTGTCAGAGATGAAGTCATTTAATTTCAATACATCAGTAAGATGAGATGGAAAGCAGTTGACTGTTTTAAATTTGCCTAGTCAGTTTCATGGCTGAATACTAGGAATAACATATCGTTCTCTGAGTCCCACTAGATCCTCTGGAGGGTCTTCATGGAGCTATTTCTCAAACAAAATACTTCTACCACCAAAATGTTTTAAAAAAGGATAACCGTTGTCCTAATAATAAAAGGACAGGGCAGAGAAAATAGTCAAAGGCTGAGTACAAAAATTATTTCATGGTAAACTATTATAGCTAAAAACCCTATTGGCATTAAAAAAAAAAAGTGAGGTATGTGAAAACTTGCCATACAGAAATATAGAACAAATTCCAACTTCTACTAATGTTTTGAATGAAATAATTCATGCTTTTCCCCTGAGGCATAATAAATCAGTTACAGAGTACAAAACATACAATAATTTTTTAAAGATACAAGTTAAAAATTTTTACCACTTATTTTCTACATAATCATTGAATTGGTTTTGAATTTCTTCTGTATTGAAGAATATTTTGTATTCTTCATCTCCTGGTATTTAAATCCTTTCCTTTCTAGATACTGCTCTTCCCAGGACTAGCTTAATCATAGAGGTAGAAAATTATCCCTTTTGAGAGTATGAACTCCCTCTCCCTACTCTCCTTTATCAAACTCACAAGCATAGAGTCCAGACGCTCCCTGCCCTGAATCACCCAGAGCAAGATACCAGATAGTTGGGAACCCATCTGCCCAGGGCCTGCCAAAATTGTTCAAACTTGTATAATCCTAAATTTATATAGTACATCTACCCTGGGTCTTGCCTTCCTTCTCAGAGGAGACCCAATAAATGCTCAGAACCATTCAATGCTCACCTTCTTCTTCTGCTTCCTGTGTGACTCTGGCACACCCCATGTGTCCTTGCAGGAGCCTTCTGTTTTCAGGAATATGCCAGGGTGAATACCTTCATGACAGTCATCTTCATGTCTGCTATCCTACTGTACCTGATGAAAACAAATCCCAGCTACATTTTAGAATATGTCTTTAAATTTTAACATCTGGAATGAAAAAAAAAAAGAAAGAAAGAAAAGAAAAGAAATGATCAAACCAAAGTACTCAATAGTGGTAGTGGTAGTTACTGGCCTTAAAAAAAAAAAGTTATTTTCTTTATTAACACTGAAAACTTTTAAATACAGTTAAAAAAAAACTATCCAGTTCTTAAAGACCTTTGGAAAGAAAATGTCAGTTCTTTCATTGTGTTTTGTGTATATTGAACCCTCTCTGAAGCCATGTGCCATCACAGTTAACCCGAAATCCCCAATTTCCCATGTGAGATCTGTGTGATAGACTTCATTGTCTCCTTTGAGGCCAAAGGAGTTTGTCTGCACCATGATTTCCTTGATAAAGGAGGACAGAGCTGGCCCTTCACCCCAGTTTTGCTTCCCTGAATAGCTACCTTGAAGTTTGATTTAGGGAAACTAAGTTCCTAGATACTGATAAGCAATTCAGCTACCCTTTAAAATGGGTGATCAGAAAGACCTTCTCATTAATCACACAGTGGCCATAATGGTCAGTGGATGTCTGACTTTTCCCTGGAAACCATGGCAGAGAACAGCCAACCTCTCCTAACTCCAACACCCAGAACCTGTCATTGACATAGAAAGAAAGATTCTTCACACACACTTGTCTGCTAAAGCTGCAGCACAATTTAGGTTAAAGTTTAAGAAAAAAGTCTCCACAGGGATCATAACAGATTTTTCCTCCCCAGTAACATATTTTATCTGAAAGATGTGTTTTGAACACCCACTGTATATTTTGTATTTTACTTTCATATTTTGACTAGCTGTTATATACATTTTGAATAATAAAAAAAGAAACATTTAAAGTTACTGTTATTTAAATCAAATGCCTTAACCATCTTTTAATTTATTATTTAAATTAAATCTATTTAAATACATATTTAAATCAAAATATAATTTAGATATATTCAGAAAATACTGTAGCATTTTTCTCTAAACTGACAGTCTCCTTAAAACGAATGTAAAATAATTTGGGAAATTCTAGAACCACAGAGTTTTGAATCCAGTTAAGTCAGGGCAGAGGATGTGCTAGGCACTACAAGGTTGCACAATCTGGGTGGGGTCAATTTAGCAGGGAACAGGACAGATAGATGGTGTTGAAAAATGAGAACAAAGCTGAGCTCTAAAGGCTAAGTAGCTGTTGATTGGGGATGAGAAAGTAAAAGGTTACAGTTATGAAGAAAGTGCCTGAAGCAAGATGGAATTCATAGTAAAGACTTGCACTAATGGTTCCAGGTTTTCAGGCCTTCTTTTCCACCCCCACCCCCCGCAGCCTTTTGGAGGGTAGGGCTGTCCCCACTGACTATGGGCCTGACCTTGTGACATGTTGGTCCATGGGATACTTGGTGCAAGAAAAAAACACATGCATTTTCTTCCTCTTTCAATTCCTGTGATCATCATGAGAATATGCCCAGGTTATCCTACTGGAGGATGGGGCAGAAGTTAGCCAGAGATATCCCAGGTGAGCCCACAGCAAGAAAACCAGCAGATGTGAGTAAGTGCCAACCAAGATCAGAATCACTCAACCCAGATAACAGGAGAAGGGCTCAATTTCCCAGAATATTTAGAGATGTAATAAATGATTGTTTTCTTAAGCCACTCAACTTTAGGTGACTTGTTATACAAAATACTGTAGATGAAAGATAATGGAAATGACACAGATCTGCAGGCTCAAACGAGAAGCATTTCATTATTTCAATGTGTTGTACCAAATTTCTGTGGAATCAAAATCCTGTTTTAAATGGTAATTCCAAAAATGTTGACTCTTCAGAGATGCATTGTTTGTGTTCTTTCGGCTTTTGTTTGGGTGTCTGTTTGCCAACATGTGTTATCTCTCCCCATATCTTCAATCTTCTGTAGTCTTCTGGAGATTCTTGCTAAACCAAGTTGAGCATATGCAGCTACTAGCTGGCTCTACACACGTCAGTCATAGCTTCCTACTTACTCCCATGTCTGGGACCTTTGGGAACTACATTTTATAGCTTGATGACCCTCTTGTCTTCCCTAAGTTTGACTCTTTTTAGTTCTTCCTTGATTTTATCTTCCAATAAATTAAAAAGTATATATTTCCAACAATGATGAAACCTACTGCCTACTCCCCTTGGCTTCAAAAAACCCATCTGACCAAACTGCTTCCCAAATTTCCAACTCACACTTGAGGTCCTGCCCTGGCCAGGCAAGAGAATTGGGCACTGTGAACCTAAGAACTCTGTACATGTTAAGGGTATTGAGTTTTGCTTTTGGAGAATATTTTATCCAATTATTTTTTAAATAATGAGTTGCTTTATACTTATGGGGATGTTAGAAAAAAATTTAGAGTATAATCATTCTCTTTTAATTTTTTTTTCTATTTCCAAGCATAGGAATTCCTGTGATGAGTCAGCATTTTTAAATCTTCTTGAACAGTTTATTCTTAATTTTAATGTAACTTTTGGCCTAATACCACTGTTAACAATTTAATGATTCTCTGAATTGGCTAAAGTAATCTGAAAATGCCCTGTTTGTTTATAGGTTAGTATTTAAATTAATTAGTTAGCATGTGGCAAAAAAACTGCTATGTAGCTGATAAAAATATATGTAGCATTATTTGAAGTTATAAGCCTATTAAATATGACGTATTATAGATAAGATTCATACTATGATTTCATGCATATAAAAATGAAATATACAATGTAATTGTTCTTTATATAATAAATAATTAAATTTTATACATGTCTCATTACATGTTTTTATAGAAGGCTATGGAAAAAAATGGTAGCTGTAGTTACATTTGAAGAAACAGCTTGTTAGGAATAGATGTTTGAAAGAGAAGGTAATGTTTTCTACTCATTTTATGTTTTCTTGTGAAGATTGGATTTTTACTAATCTCATGTGAAATTTTAATTTTTAAAATTAGACTTTTGAAAAGTCTGTTATGCAGACATTTCATATTTTGTATTTTTCTTCCAAGTTTATTTGCACTGCTTGACTTTCTTTCAATCTTGTGTGTCTTAACATTCATGTATACCAAGTAGAAAATAGTCATATCACAACTTACTAAAATGTGCAAAAACATGTAAGCATTAAACATTTTTAAATAATAGTAATTATTTAAAATTTAATAATAATAGTAATATGAATTTTTATAAACATTTTAATAACACAGTAGATCATTTATCCAACTGTAAAATTTTTCCCAATTTCTTTTTATCAGGAGTAATAGGAGACAAAGCCCACAGACTTAACTTTCCCATTCTGGGCTTGGTATCCTGAGAAGCCCTGTACCTTAAGCTGGCTGTGAACTCCTATCTTTCAGACTCTTATGTACACACACAGAGACACACCTCACATATGGGCATTCATGCACTCACATACAAATGCAAGGCAACTATCAACTCATAAGACTAGTGATTTACTGAAAACAGATTGGAGACGCAGCACTACAGCCTCTAGGTGGATTTTTCTAACTGAAGGATCAAAGGTTAATTCTGGGAGCTCATCATGGAAACTCATGACCCCTTCCAGAGTTTAGGTGCCTAATTTCACCTGATTTCCTATGTGCCTAAATCATAGCCCTTCAGCACAGCCAACAAATCAGATAGGAGAGGCTTCCTATCTGATTCCAGCCGGCACTCAGCACCTACTCCCTGAGCCTACATTATCTTTCCTCCCTGGTGGCCATCCCTGTACCAAAGGTGTTGTGAAGCTTAACAAGTTAATTGCTACCACACTCTTTCCAGAGTTCCACCATTCTTGTTGATTTATCTTTCTAGATAATGCAGGGTTTTACAGGAGACACCAGAAGTTAAGAAGATAGGCTTTGAGCTGGACTGACTGGGTTTGATTCCTTATTACCATTTACTATCTCAATCAGTTAAAATTTCTCCATAGTCTCACTTCCTCCGTTTTTAAAATAGAGCTAAACTCCAATACATGATTTCTGAAGGAATTCAATAAGAAAATGTGTGTAAAGAGTCACTTAGGGTCCTGTTCTCTGATTGGACATGATGAATATTGATACCTGCCAGAGTTGAATGTTGACATAATCTGTCAACAGCTGGAATTTATCTTTTGAACATGAAGGACCAAGAAGGGTGCAGAGGGCTTCATGTAGCCCTAAAACTCTCCTCAGCCTTAAATTCATCCCAGGAGGCAGGTTACAGAATTATTTCAACTGGCCCTTACCCCCCCTCCCAGTGGGAATGTAAATATTTTCTCTTAGTTAAAAGTAATGATGATAACCATGATGATACTGATGTAGATGACCATTGAATAGTAGCACAGTTTTGACATAGCAACGTAGATGAAAGCAAACTTTATTTGATATTATTCTGCTGAACTTGGTTCTTGCAGAAACTTTTGGAATTATGGATAGTTATCAATATTTTACAAAGACATCTAACTGAAACCATGTGTAGTAGCCTATGCCTGTAATCTCAGTGACTGGAGAGGCTGAGGCAAGAGGATCACAAGTTTGAGGCCAGCCTGGGCAACTTAGCAAGACCCTGTCTCCAAAATAAAATTAATATTAAAAAGGCCAGGGATGTAGCTCAGCGGTAGAGCTCTTGCCTAGCATGTGTCAGGCCCTGTGTTGCCTCTCCAGTTCCAAAAAAGAAAGAAACCCAAAACTTAATAAGGTCACAGAGCAAGTGAATGTTAGGAATTAGAATTGAGTATTAGATTTCAAAATTTAAAAACTTTTCCTATTCACACTGAGCTGAATTCCTAACCAGGGAAAGAAAAAGGTTCGGTGTCCACAGTGGAAAATACAACAGCCATAACTAATTACATGGGGTCTGAAAGATGGAGGCAACCAATGCCTCCAACCTTATAATGGCAACAGACATGGAAACTACACCAAGGCCTCTCATGGTGGATCAGCGTCCTTTATCCCATAATGAATGCAAGGTCAAGTGCTCTCAGATGTTGCTCTTCGGCAGTCATCTGCTGACAGTGGGCTTCTTCATCAGTTTTCTCCTCAACCCCTAGGCTGGCAAAGCACTGTTGGTGATAGGAGTCAAGCAGGGGCGCCGACCTGGCATATTTTATTTCCTCTCCCCAGCAGAAGGAATATGCACATGATCATCACAGCTGATTTTTGATTTCTTTATATGTGTTAGGCTAACAACAACATGTATTTATTCCTAATTTTATAAAAAATATAATAAGCAAGTAAATATTAATTTTAGACAATAGAACTAATAATAACAAAGTGTCAATAAAAAATATGTATACATTAAACATGATTATATTCCTTATTGAAGAATGTGTTCTATCTCTGAGAAGGTGAAAGTCTATAGTAGTAAAGAGTTGAGAGTACAAAAATAGTTTCATTTTTTAGATAATTTTACTTATTTTCTCTCAAGATGGTACACGGATTTTTATTTATTTATTTATTTGTACAGGGTACTCAATCCAGGGACACTGAACCTCTGAGCCAGTCCTCAGCTCTCTTTTATAATTTTATTCAGAGACAGGGTCTCACTAAATTCCTTAGGGTATCACTAAGTTGCTTTAAACTCACTTTAAACTTGCAATCATTCTGTCTCAGCCTCTGAGCTGTGGAATTATAGGCATGTGCCACTGTGCCTGGTTGAAATATGGAATGTCAGAGCATTTGAGCTCTATATAAAGGATATTGTTTATTTTTTTCTTAAAACAAAGAGGGAAGAGACAGATGTGGAAAAGCTAACAAATACAATGAGAAACAAATGAAGAGATTCAAGCAACACAGAAGTTGGAGCCAGAGCTTAAGAGTACATACCCCTTCCCATTTGGTAGTGCTGGGCTTACAGCAGAGTACACTCATCAATCTCCTGACGGTCAATCATTTCATAATGATGGGTCAAGTGCTTTCTACTTGAAAAGTCATAAAGTGTACTACATATTTGGAAAATAATGTCATCCATAATAAAAATTATTATTAAATAGGAAGTCGCAGTGATTTAAAATATTCAATTTTGGTGAAACAGATTCTTCTTTATAATTGCAACTAAATGAACTTTATTTCTAAATGAAAAGTCATTTAGGCATTGATCTAATTAAAGTCATATTATGTCTTTATTTTACAAAAACTAATTTATGCAAATTTTTGACAAATTTGATAGTGGATCCTTGATTGGTTTCTAATATTTTGAATGAGTGCACAAAACTTTAGTGGAATGTATTTCACCATTAAAGCTTACTTAAATTTAGATTCAAGTCAGTTGTGAAAAATATTTGCACCAGTTTTTATTTATATGGTACAAAACTAAGGAGTCTTAAAAGTGGTTTGGATCTAAAAAAAATGACTGGCCCTGGAATAAAAGGAAATATAACATATTTAGTTGGTCCTCTTATCAATCATTGGCTGGCCTTTTGAGAGTAAAATATTTTGGGGGGTGTGAGGGTGCTCTGTGTAGACAGCTGCATGCATTCTTTTTAATCTTATGAGAAAAAGAACAATAGAAGATGGAAGAAGCAATCAGGAACAGGGTAGAACTGATAAATGTGTACAGAGGTGATGTGAATTTTACAAACCAAATAATACATTTACACATATAACGCTTTCAGATGATTTGCAAAGCTAACTCAAGATTTTCCTACTTTCATTCTCTCAGTACAATGTAGTAAAATGCTCTGTTGAAATGCCTGCAGCATTTTTAAAATGTAATTTTACATTCTGCTAGGAACAAAGCATATGTGTGAGTTTTGATTTATTTGAATTTCTTCACATGATATAAAAGTAGACCTCCCTTTTATTGGTTTATAAGCTTTAGAAAGGCATTTGATTTCGCTGGGACTCAGTTTCCACAATGTAAACAGAAAGCAGTACCTACCTCATCAACTAACTATGAGAATTTAATGACAAAATGCATATACAAATGCTTGCAAGCTCTAAAATACACAAATGTGAGTCTATGTTATTATTACCAGCTTTTCACATAGCCAAAGGGTTTATTCATAAATCCAAATGTATATACACACCTACACACACAACTAAGCCCAAGACTGCAAAAGGGATATATGTGCAGCATAGAACAAGGCTCCTGAGAGCAAGCAGCTCATATTCTTCAGTCTCTGTAATATGGTGCCAAAGTCAAATGCCCCCCAGATGAGAGAATGCAAAGGTAAGGTACCAATGCACTGTTGTATAACAACAGGGAATATTGAGAGCTACAGAAAAGTGAAAAGAAGGTATGTTCCTCTTAAAGCCAATCACATCCAATTTTAAGATCATTATGCTGGCAAATGCACACACAGCCCTTAACAATGTGTGGCTCCATATGGTGAAGACATAAAATTAAGAGTAATGTCTGGAGCTCATTGGGTGGACAGGAAAAAGAGAGAGAGAGCAAATTGAGATTCATGCACAGAGCATGAAATGAATGAGCCTTCACTGAGGGTCATTCCTCCTTATCATACTGAAAAATCATTGAAGATAAGCTAGTGATTTATAAGGTTGAACACAAATTTAAAGAAGATGGAAAATGAAACATGATTAGAATATGCTATGCATATTGTCGCTGCACATCTGCAGAAAGAGAGGTTTTAGGTAGAAAAATTGAGCAACATAAGCATATGAGAAAAAACATAACCAAATGAGGACAGGGTACAAAAAACAAAACTAAAAAAAAGTGACACACATTTTAACATAGGACGTTATTTCAAATGAGTAATTTATGAGTGATTTATTGTTTATCAATTTCCATGCATCCTTAGATATCTTCCATACCTTGGCGATCATCCCAATCTAGAGGGTTGGTTTTTTGGGGGGATGTGGGCAGAGGTGGCTGGGGGTGCCAGAGTGGAACCCAGGGCTAACACATGCTAGGCAAGCTGTCTACCACTGAGCTGAATCCCCAGTCTGTGAGCTGCACCTTTTAATCTTTGAGATATTTTTAAAACTCTGTAGGTTGTAGAAAATGGATAGAAATGCAAATAATTCTTGCCTTACAAGTACAATTGAATTTGGCCTAGAGGAAGAAATTGATTCCTCCTCCAAGAAGATTTTTTTAAATATATTTAGATATTAACTATTATTCCTGATTGCCTAAATGTATATATATGCCTGCTCTTTGCCTTCTCCCAGGGATAAGCTTTTAGCATTTCACAAGTTCCCTCATGTATTACTTTCCTGGGCTGCAATGTAAAGGGTCATATGCTTGGAAAGTTAAAACAACAGAAATTCATCCTTTATGGAGAATAAAGGGACTAGAGGTCTGAAGGCCAGACACCAGCAGGGCCATGCTCCCTGTAAGTCCTAGAGCTGAGATCCTTCCCTGCTTTGCAAGTTGCAAGCAATACATGGTGTTCCTTAGTGGTAGGCTGTATCACTCCAGTCTTCTACTGACCGTTGCATGAACTTGTCTCCCATGTCTCTCTGTTCCCGTCCTCACATGGATCTCTTAGAAGGAAACTAGTCATTTGATTTAGGACCCCCTCTAATCCACTATTACCTCATCTTAATTTTATTATATGTACCAAGGCTTTATTTCTAAATAAGGAATATTCTCAGGTAATAAGTGTTAGATTTCGACATATCTTTCTGAGAGCACAATATAGCCTACAATATCTCAGTAGTTAACAAATTGATAAAATCTGTAACTTGTCTTACATTTTGTGAGAAAGATAGTTTTTCCTTATTAAAAAGAGTTAATATTTCAACAAGATTAGTGTCTTGTAAAAGAAACAGGACCCACCCTCTGTTCTATATTTCCAACGGCTGGGTTAAGTCTTTTATTTATTGCTCTACCCCCCAAATGTAATATTACCTCTCCAAAGTGTAATATTATGACAGGCACCATAATATGCACTTGATAGAGCGATTTAGATAAATATAGATATATTTTCGTTCATTTCTGTTTACTTTGTGAACAGTCCCTAAGACAAGCCCATTAACCACAATAATTCAACATAGGAATGAAGGATTATTCAGACCCTAAGGAGCTTGCTAGCAATTTCCATCTGTGAAGTGCTAGTGGCTTAGTCAAATCAGAATAGAGGAGAAAGAGCAAGCCTATACAAAATGCCAGAATTTGGTGATGAACCCTAGGAAAAGAGGAAGAAACAATCTGGCATGAAACAGAAGTCTAGGGTAGTTAAAACAAGTACTGGTATGGCTTTAATATTCTCGAATAACCTTCTAGAAAAGAAGAAGTCAGCATGTTGAAGAAGACTGTGATATTGTAATATAATGAGGAATACATATATTTGTTGTCTACCAGTGCTTCCTGGCATACAGCTCCTAAAACCCTTAGGAACACCAGAGAAATAAGAGAGTGTTTGTATGCTAATGGGATGACTGGTGGCTAAGATCCCTAGAGAGTGACAGGATGTGGATAATCATACAATAGACCAAGTCATGTCTAGAGGCTTGGGACTTTCAGCCCCATCCCAACCTTAAGAGAGGAAAGGAGTTCAGGGCTGACTTGACGTGAATAGCCAATGGTTTAAGGAATCATGCCTCCATCAAGAAGCCTCCATAGAGCTCCTAAAAGGCACAGGATTCTGAGAGCTTCTGGGCTGCTGGACGTGGGTGGGTGCTGGAAGTGGGGTGCCCAGCAAAGATACAGGCTCTCAGCACCACTTCCCACATACTTTACCCTGTGCATCTCTTCCATCCGGCTATTCATTGGATTATTTTTGTAATATTCTTTATAATAAGCAGGTAAAGGTAAATGTTTCCCTGAGATCTGTGAACCACTCTACAAATTAACTGGATCCAAAGATGGAGTCTCGGGTTCCCTAGGTTTACAGCTGAGAAGCCAGAAACAGGGAACACAACAAGAGGCCTGTGATTGGCATCTGAAACTGAGGCCAGTTGTTTGGAACAGATTGCTTAACCTCTGGGCTCTGGTGCTGTCTCCAGGTAGGTAACATCAAGTGTGAACTGCACTAGAGGATGCCCAGCGGATGTCCTCTGGAGAATTATCTGGAATGTGGGGAGAAATTCCCACACATCTGGTGTCAAGAGTATTGTATGAATGGCAATGTGAGGACAGGAAAAAACACTTTTTTTCTCCCTAAAAGAAATAAGCACAACATGGTCAAAACAAAGACTTTTAGCTGCTGCTTTTTGGAACATGTTAATGATATTTTCAGAGACATAGCCAATCCACACAATCTGGCAAGTGACAGACCAGGGCATTTTGACTTTCAAGTACAAAGTCAACTATAAGCACCAGAAGCAATCAATACATACCTGGATTGTCATTCTGTATTAGGAACATATTTTGCTCACAAAAGGCTACCCATGGTGGCATCTGCTCTGCCCTCCTTTTGCAAAGAGACATGTTCACCTTTCATGGCTCTGTTGGCTTGGGTCAATAGAAGACCTCTGTGATTCTTAACATCTGGTAAGGAACTATACATTCTCTCTTTTCAGATCTATTCCCTACCTTTTCCGTTTTGTGGTGGCCCTATGTGTTGGACCCTTATAGAATGGCTTGATGTTCTCTGATTTTCAGTGCATTTGGCCAAAGGAAAACATGGAAGTGAGGATTAGCAGTAGGCAGGAGAAAGGGTGAGGAATAGGGGTAATGTTTTGTGTTTCATTTCCCCACCACACTCCTGTACCCCCACCCCCAGAACGTACCCACCCCCACACACTCACAGGGATGGCACTGCCTCTGTCCCTTCAAGACTGTGACCCCCACCCCATTGCTCTTCTCACCAGGCCTTCTGCACCTTTCGTCTCTTTAGACCTTAGGTAATAACAGTTGCCCTTTGTTCATGGTCTCCGGTGCTCTCCATCTCACGTTTTGCTTCCTTTATCTCTGCTCACACCTCTCTAAGCTAAATTTTCATTAAAGTTCTCAGTTGGACTCTCTAAATGAAATTCCATTTCATGCGTGGACACTGACTGATAAAGTGTTGGGTCGTTCAATAAAATTCAACAGGAATTAGCCCTAAATTGTACATGTTACTTTAATCCATATGCACAGTTGTAAACCACTTAAAGCCACTATTTGTGAAATAAAAGGTTAAGGAAAAGGCTAAAAGACTAAGTTAATGTTTCCAGATGGGGCTAATCACAAATTTCTGAAGCTTCCTTTTTATTTTCTCTCTATATATATTCTTTCTATGTTTGCCAAAAATCTTTTTTTTTTTTACTTTTTTAAATACTCTTTCATCTTTTTTATGACAACTTGATGAATTATAGATCTGTCGTTATTATAGGGAAGCTCAGCATAATGGAAGATCTAAGAATAGCCTATGTAGTAATATAGAATTATACAGTTCCACATGTCTTTCAGGACCCTGCAATTGCACATGCTAGTTAGCTCATGTAAGTGGTCAGAGGACCACCCATGATTTTCAATTTCACAAGTAGTAACTTTTTCTTGCAAATTTACAACTCATATACTCTATGTATTTCCTAAAATAAAATTAGGCAAAAATATGACTATAAAATATTCAGTCATAGAAACTATTTTTTACAACTGAAATCTCTGATATCTGAGCCTAGGGAAGCTGATAACCAGTTAATCAGAAAATCAGCAACTTACTTCTATTACATTAATTTACTTTGTGTTCATGAAATGAGATTTATCACTCAATTTTCCATGTGGAGTCAATATTACTTTGAGAAAATATGGTCCCTATAGGGATAAGAACAAGAGTAAATAATTTAAATAGCATAAATGGTCCAAAAGTACTTATGCTCAAGTTTATTCCCCACCTTCTCTTCCTAACACCTCAGAAAAAGCGTAGAGGACATCATTCTGTAATGGGCATGAGAAATCAGAATTTCCATCCTGACTCTCTGCCTACCTGTAATAGAACTTTTCCGGGCTAATGTTTTCTCTGAGAGATTTGGATTTGACATTTATTAAGATCTCTCAACAATTTCTTTTCACCGTCCCGGGAGGATGGCATGAAGCACTGTTGGTGTCACAGGAGATCAGGTTTCCAGTTGCTCCTGTGATACATGATCTCAATGGAGGGCTCCTACAAAACACATTAACATGGCCAACACCAATATTACAGATGTTTTCAAAAGAAGTCTAATCCTTACTAAAGGAAAAAGACACTTATTTCCTTCATGATAATGAAATTTACTTCAAACTCAAAAAGATGTAATTCTCTCTAACCCCAAAAGGTGAGTTATTTAAAAACCTAGGAAACACAGCCAGTCATCCTACCTTATGAGACCAGTAAGTTAGGAAAAGGAAAGAGCAGACCGTCTCTTACTTTCTTTCTTTTTGTTTTTTTGCACCAAGGATTGAACCCTGGGATGTTTGATCACTGAGCCACCTCCCCAGCCCTTTTTAACTATTTTGTTTTGAGACATGGTCTGCTAAGCTGCTAAGCCTGGCTTTGAACTTGCAATCCTCCTGCCTCTGCAGGAAACAGAACTTTTTGAGATCAAAGTCATCTGTAAAAGTGACTTTTATGATCACCAAAATTAATAAAAAGTTTTAAATCAGTGACATCACAAGTTATTAATAATGAAATATTGCCAAGTGCAGTGGCATAGGCCTCTAATCCTAGCAGCTCTGGAGACTAAGGCAAGAGGATCGTGAATGCAAAGTAGCTTCAGCAAAAGCAAGGTACTAAGCAACTCAGTAAGACCCTGTCTCTAAATGAAATACAAAATAGGGCTGGGAATGTGGCTCAGTGATGGAGTGCCCCTGAGATCAATCCCCGGTACCCCCCCTCAAAAAAATGAGAAATTAAAATTCATTTACCTTTACCAAGCCTTTGTTAACTAGAGCTTTTAGATTTTCTTTCACTAAAACCTTCATTAGTGAAGGCGATCCCCCACTCACTGTCTTGACAGGGTCCCAGTGAGAAAAAGTGTTGGCAAAGCTGCTCTCCCACTGTCTTGACAGGGTCACAGTGAGGATGAATGCTGGCAAAGCCACGCTGGTTGGTGGGTAACGGAAACCATGAGACCCTTTTTTATGTAATTGGGACTTTGCATTTTCATGCTTATGTTTCTCACAGGAGGCATGAGTATGTTAAATGCCAAACAAATTAAATTTCAGATGGCTAGAACAGAACAGGTAGTTCATGCCGTTCTACCATCCCTCAGCATATCAAGGACAAAATAAAAGGCTATTCTTCTATCTTAGTACATTGTGGACAAACCTAATAACAGACAACAATCATTCTCTGAAAAACAAACTCTTTGAGAACTAGTGCACCTTGACTGAGAAACAAATTCTTTGAGAACTAGTGTACCTTGACTGAGAAACAAAAGAAACTCTCTGAGAAAGCAGCTCAACCAGTTTTATGAGAATAAATTTAGGAATTAATTAAAATAGCTTTATAAGACACAGTTTTAGAATAATGTTAAAAATATTATTTTATTTAGATTCTTAAGTTTAGAAATTCTTAAATCTTTAGTTATATAGGTTTCTGATATGCTTTAAGGATGATTCATAAACTTTAGGACATTTTAATTATAAGATTTAAAGGGACTTTTTTAGATGGGAATTTTAGATTAAAAATAAAGTACAAGTGTGCTTTAGGTTAATGATTAGTTAGGAGACTTAGAGTCTGGTTACGTAGTTTGGCATTAGTTAATAAGGAAATAACATATCTTGGGAAAAATAGTAAATCTTGGGAAAATCTGAAGGATGTAAATTGGTGACATGTTTTATTGATGATTCTGTACTTTGATGATTGTATGGCTGGGGGTCATATCCTGGAAGAATGTAGATCGGTGTGCTCTCAATCATGGTTAAGGAAATGTCAGGTCTTGGCAAAGTTTTAAGTTATATAATCAATGATGTATTGTGAATCTATAATGATGAAAAAAATTGTAATAAAAAGGGGACCCAGAGAAAGCAGCTTTAGCTCTCTCTCTGAAGATTGCTCAAAGGGAATGACTCCTGTCTCATCATTTCGCCGACGCCACTCCTCCTTCGGGACTCCCTGGACCCCGCTGGGGCTGGCCCCTGGCACTTCATTAAGATATTTGTGTGTGCACTGGCTATAGAGAATATGCATGCTTAGAAGTGTTTTTATTTCCAGGGCTGAGCATTTATCCAAAGGGAAATAAATGGCTATTTGATATTTCCCCAGTCAGCTTCCCTTAGTCCCAGAAATGGATAAGCATTCATTTGTTTAACATGTAAATTTTTGGTTACCTTTATTAAATATACTCAGCTAAAGCTTTTCCCAACACACATGATTAAAGAATCTGGTCAGCCCAGGATGACTTTACACCTCTGAGACGTTTGTTTTCAGTCTGTCTTTCTGCAGCATACTGAATTTATCTTCTCTAAAGATCTCAGGAGTGCAGATCTATCTTTCTGGTTGACTTTCACAGTTCTCAAGCTTTACTGCAAGATCCTCTAGTCTTCTGAATCTGTCATCTGTTTTATTTCTCTTTTATATTTCCAGTTCCTTCTTTTTCTTATTATTCTCCAATATAAATGAGTCATCATTTGGTGGAATTTAAATGCTCTCATCCATGGAAAAGTAAATAGAAGTAAATCCTGGAATCAATGTTTCTGCTAAGTGAAGTTACATAACTGCCCCTTGAGTCTCAAGCAGCCCTGGGCAGGGACAAGAGCTTAGGATTCAGCAGAGGTTGAAAGAGAAGCTTTGTAAAGGGACCCAGGGAAGAAAGAACCCATGGAAAGAATTAGGTTATTTCAGGGTATCTGTCCCCTGCCCAATCATGTGGACAAACTTTGAACCCCTTATGACAAATGCCTGAAAGCCAGAGGGGAGGTTACAATCTCTAAGCAGTGTGAAACTGCTGTTTCTGGATTAAGGTGACTTAAGACAATGCAGAGTTGGAGAGACGCAATTCTTCCTTTTTTGCACAGAACCCAGTACATTCTTCAGCCCTTTCCAGAATGGACAGCTTTGTCCTTGCGGTACAAATTGATGTTCTTATAAGGCTCACAAAATTAGCTTTGTACCCACAGAACTGCCAGACTTGTAGTAGGGCCACACAGAAGGCAGCAAGTTAATGGATGCCATTGGGTACTGCAGAGAGCAGCAAGTCTGTGGATCCTCACCATGCCCACCTGTTGGCCCACAGGAATACCTGGATATGCTGTAGGGAATTTGTGTGCTTAATTGCAAACTAGAAATTTGGTGTTATTGAGATGAACAATTAACACCACTTATTCTATATCTCTCTATATAGGTAAATACTGGCAATATTCAGGTAACGATTCTCTGAACAAAGTGCATTCTGTAAAAATGAGTTTTTTACAGAATGCTAAAAACTCTATATGAATGCATTCCTCATGGTTTCAATTTATGTAATGTATTGCAAAATAATTGATTAAAGCTTAGAACTTATGTTCTTAAAAACATGATCATAAACAAATAAATCAGATTTTGAGTAGGCACTAAAAAAACAGGAAGTAAAGATGGAAATTTATTCTACAGACAATTTTCTAATTGAAAAGGTCTACTCAAGGGAAGACAATCTCAGAAGGAAGGTGAGGCTAAAAAGAAATATGTTGTCTTAAGGAACATGATGTTTACATTGCTTGTTTTGAAAATGAAGAAGACAGCATCACTCTAGAAAACTTCACCATGAAGGACCAGCCCCGCCCCTGGTGAAACACCTTCCAACAGAGTTAATTCAAGTACTGAAAAATGAACTCAATAATATGATTGCACAGTGTTTAAATGTCAGGGAAAAAAAAAAAAAAACGAAGTTACTTGTTCCATGTTACTATGTGTGTAAATCAGTGCTATTGTTAATAGAGTACAATGCTACAGAGGCCAGTGCCAGACTGACTGAAGTTACACCTTATCTCCACCAGTTTCCAATTGGCTGCTCTCAGTTTCCCTGCTCATAAGCTAGAGATAACAATTAGCCTCACAAGTTTTTATGATGATTAAAATAATACATATTTTGTAGAATACATGGAATGTGGCCTGCACACAGCAAATTTTGAAAATTATTTGAATTAATTAATAACTATTATTTTTAAATAATAATGTACTTCAGAGTCAAAAAGTGGCTTTTCTGTTGCCAGTGCTAAATATCAAAGTCTGAACCATCTTACCTAATAGGAAGGTACAGACAACAAGTCCCTTTTTTATCAAGCTTATTTAACTTATGTACAATGGAAAAATCAGAATATTCCTAAACATTTCTGGCTCCACAAGAAGGTTGTAGGTAAGGTATTTTCAGGTACTCACAGGCTTGCGTTGTTGGGTGATGTTATGGATTAAAATATTTTCTCTTTTGCCATTTCTTGGGAACGGTAGCTTACAGCAAACAAGAACCCAAAACCTTTATATGGCCATGGCTATGAACCTAGAAATGGAAAAGAAAGCAAAATCTGAGAAGAAAATGCTGACCTTGTCAGGAGTCAGAACCAGACCCCACAGAAGGATGAAATGACTCATGGCTCTGAGCCTCCTAGAACCATGTCCAATGGGGTCAACATGCCATCAAATTAAGTGCTTCTTCCATGACAGTTCACCAAAGCAGCCTGTGTTTTCCAAGGGACATTTCAGTAAGCAAGACTGAGGGAAGATGGAGAAATACAGGAAACCTAGGACCTTGGGAGTGGGAAGGGTTTGAGGAAAATACAGGAAAAGAATTCGGTCCAGCTACATTCTTCATGGATTCATGTCTTTTTACTCTCTATTGTGTTCTGAAATATGAGATGGCACCATGCAATTCAGGGTAGTCTCTTATTCTATTAAAAAATAATAATAATAAACAATATTGGCTAGAGATAGATAAATAAATGACATATTCCAATTAATATTCATAGAGGTTATCAATGAAGATATGATGATAACACTACATTTTTTATTTCTACTTAGTTGTCTCACAAATTTGGGGGGAAATCACCCATAATCTGTCCTAAGTATTTTTTAAAATACTGAAGGTGCTGTTGAGGTGGAAGACTGTCTTAGCTTCAGAGAGACTCCCTCTCTGGACCACAGTGGGACATGTCTCATTAGGTTGAATCTGCAGTCTTTGTTGGTACTGATCCAAGAAAATTAATGTTAAAGGACCTGAACAAAATATGCTCAAACTTCCTTCTGTGAACCAGCAGAACTTTTGAACAGTCTTCTCCACTGCAGAGAAGGATGGCAGAAGAGAAACAGATGTGGAACTTTGGGCCTGAGTGGCTCTGAGCTCTGTCCAGTGGTGGGTTATCTGTCCCCTCCTCTTTCTCCAGCATTGACCAAGAATAACCTTGCAGATTATCACCATGGCCAAGAGGAAATGTTAGCCCGTTTCCTTAAAGACAGCAAGATACCTTCAGACTATCCTACAGGAGGAACTCCTGCCACCATTGGCTCTGGGTCCCTTTAAAGAAAAACAGGTCTGTGGCTAGCACTGAGCCTCAGGTCAAGTCTTTGCTCCTTCCTGCTAAACAATGATACTGGGGAGCTACTACTTAGGCCCCAAGGATTACCCATTTTCATAGTTCTGCTTCCTGTTTCCTGGTAAGTGGATGCCTTTTCTGTGCCTAGAGAGGGCATCATTGTCTGAAGCCACTGAGTGTAATATAGAGATGAGGAACTGGTTCTAGATCCTGGAGGACAATGGCTTATTCAAGTAGAGAAAAAGTGTTATTTTTTGAGGGCAAAGGAGGCTGTTTTTGCAGAAAAACATAGTTTTTCAGAAGAAATTGCTGATCTGAATTCATTTTACCAATAGAAGAAAATGGAGACCTTCAGCTTGAAATGCAGTTAAAGCTCTTCTGTCACCAGTGTGTGTGTGTGTCTATGTGTGTGTGTGTGTGTGTGTGTGTGTGTGTGTGTGAGACAGAGAGAAAGAGAAAGAGAGACAGAGATATTGTGAGAAAGAAAACTATCTGGACTTGTTAAGGTCTGTAAATAAGTCAAAAATAACACCTGGTATTTTGCCAGAGGAATGTTAGAGTTCGTAAACAAGTCTGGATGGTGCCTGGCAAAATGTCAGAGGGAGTGGTTTGAAAAGTAACAAAAGTGAGCCATTAAGTGTGGAGATTCCTTATTGGTTGATTGATGTATCTAGTTTACGCTAATTAAGATAAGCTGTGCAAAATGTATAAATAGCTCTGTTGCCCTACAATAAATGGCTCCCATTCCTGCTGCATCAACGTACACAAGTTATTCGTCACCCCCCAGGCTATTCTGCTGCAGCCGGACTGCGGCATGGACTGAAAAGTAACAAGTTTCTGTGTTGTCCCTATTCATAGTGTGTTATGTCCTGTACAAAGATAAACAAAAGAGTGATTTCAAGGAAAAAAAATTACTTAAGTTTAATGAATAGTCATCACATATTGATCTATGTGCTGAGACTCAGGCATGCATTGATAAGGGATATGTGTAAATATCTACAAATCCAGAATCCGATGGCTTTCCTGTCCTCACTGTATAAACAACCAGACCTGATGCTCAGGCAAGAATAATCAGCTTGTGAATTTTCAAACCCACATTGGCTGGTTTGCACTTCACATTGAAGCTACCCAACAATCAATCCCTGAATTTTTGCAGAGGGTGCCAATTTTATATGCACATTAAACAAACTCATCATAAATCCTGATGCTTTGGCCACACCTAGCATTGTTTTGGTAAGAACCTCTAGGGTGGGATCTGGGCATTTGTTACATTTTTAAAGTTCCCTAGGCAATTCCAGTGTGCAGCCAAGTTTGAAAACAACTCTCATGCTTTTCACTCAGACAAAATTTCACAGCTTTGAATTTTGTTATATATATAAAATTGTAACAGAGCATCTGAAATACTCACGGACTCCTATTTTCATAAATTTATAAATAGCTAATATTAAACATTGACATCCATATTTATTTCTAACCATTTTCAAAACTCTCCATGCTCCTAGGAAGACTTAATCCAAATTCTTCTTTCCTATTAGCAATTTTTCTTAGGTCATTACTTTCTGCTTCACAGATTAAAGTATTTTAATCATAAGTAAATAAACAACTCTCTGAAACATGATGGTTGAGGATTGATGATTTGGGGATTGCATATCTGGGTTTGAATCCCAACTCCATCACTTCACTAGGAAAACTTAACCTTTTTGTGCCTTGGTTTTATCATGTCTGGAATGGGTTAATAATACTACCCGACCTGTAGACCACCATCAGAATTGAGCTACCTGTAAAGAAGACCTAAAATGCCTGTCACAAATTAAAAACTCAATAAAGCTCAGTCATTATCATTATTTTTAATATAACAGAGGAAAACGAGAATGGATTTTGCTCTGTCTTATATACATTCACTAATGAATTAATGGCCTAATTCCATTTTGTATAACCTCCCCAAATTTGAACAGTCATTTTTTCTCATCAGTACAAGGCATTTCATTACCTTCTTTTCATTACTAGAAATCTTGCTGCAATCTTTGGTTACTTTTGTCACTGAAATTAATTTGTCCTGAAAATGAGTCTCATAATTGGTCTGGATCAATTCTTCTAACTTGAGATGATTACTATTCACCGGTTTTGTTTAGTGTAGCGCTAGAGCAATTCCGCTCTGCTCCTGAAGAGACAGGCCAGTAATTAAGACAAATTCTAAGTCTGGTGTAGAATATGGAGCTGAAATCTATTTCTACCTGTATCACTTTACAAGCTGCCTCCCACCAGGACCAGAATTCAGAGACTGGAGTGAGCAAGTCTTTTTCTAACTTGCACATAAAAGGAACTTGCTAGAGATACAGTGTTGGGGTTTCCAGCTTTCTGCAATGTGCATCCAGCAGAACCTCAGCTCTCCACTGACAGTAACATTTGTATCATAACCTAACAAGGTTTTTCAATTTACCCAACATCATAACACATATTGGCGGCAGCTGTACTCTCTTTTTTTCTTCTGCTTTTCTTTTTCCCTGGAGATCTCAGTCTGAAGGCTGTAGACTTTTTTCTTTGATTGACATAACATTTTCTATACATATTTTCTTATCTCTCTGCTACAGCACATTTTGCTTAAGCCACTTATTTTCTTCCTTTCACTGCTTCTTTCAACACAAGCTATTCCATTTCACCTCCGAGAGGTACTTCTTTCAAAGATGGCAGTGGGAATTTTAAAAAAGAACGCAAATTAGGTCTCATATACAGGACTGGTCGGTTGGCTCCATTTTAAAAAGTGAGAAAAATATCAGCATTTCCAACAGAGAAATAGATGGAGGTATTCACAGTGGCCTGGTCAAGTTCTGCACGTTCTTCTTACATGTTTGAACAGAAGTAACCATATAAACAAAAAAAGTCTAGACTTCATGTGGAAGGGGGAAAAAGATAGTAAAACAAGATATCAATAGAGACTATTTAATTATCAAATGTGGTACATTCTGGACCTATTTGCTGATGGATGTCTGATGAAGCAGTCCTTGTCTACAAGGTCAAGTTCAAGGGGGTCTGCTCAGAGCTGTGGCAGGGGCAGATGGATTTCCCCTCAGTGTGGGCTCAGCCAGAGGCTTTTCAAAGCAAGGTGGAAATAAAGATTCCTATTACTTGAAAACAAACCACTTGGCATTGGGGAAATTTGTCACACATCATAAATACAGTACCCAAGTGTAAACTGTGTACATTTGGAAAACACATCAAGCATTAAATGGGACCTCAGTGCATTAACATGTTCTGTTAACCTTAAACACTTCCTGTAATCCCCCCATTTCCCCTATCAGACTCCTGGGCAGTTGACTAGCTAGCTACACATTTGTACAGACAGTTGCATCCGGTTTACAGGTGAGATATCACCTCCACTGTTCATGTGTAGTGATGACCCTCCTGATTTTATTTTTTAAAAATCTACACTTGTGCCTGCTCTTGGAAATGCACATTTGTGTGATAGTATAACAAAAGTTTTAGATCCACCTATTTTAAAATAAAAGACATTGACCACATTATATTAAACCATAGCTGACCTACAGCTGGTGCTTCATATAAAGAGCCCAGTATTTTTACATTTCAGTGCAAGGATGGATATGCAGGAGTACTTTTCCAGATCAGAACCAAGATGTTGTCATCCAGCAGTTATTTTGTATGGCAAAATACAAAATCTCATGTTAAGGCTAGGAAAACATTGTCAGTAACATAGTGATCTTCAAACATTTTGATTCTATAAACTCGTTAAAGGAATGACTTGAAATCTCAGTTGTCTAAAATCTACATGCTATAACATTGAACCTCCGTTTCTCAAAGACAATATGAAAATTAAAATGGTATTGTTGTAGGGACAAATGAGGCAAGGCTCAGAAGATAGCAGAAAACAGTTTTATTTGGCTGCAGCCAGGTTCAGAGGGTACAGCCTTTGCTGTAATCAATCAATCCCCTGAACCCCGAGTTCAGGGAGTTTCAGAATTTTATACCCAGCATGTAAGGGGAGGAGCTCAGAAGTTCACAGTCTGCAGAAGTTCACATAAAAGCAGCTTTTTCTTTCACTGTATGGGGCAAGTTAACTCTTTAAGGACAACACCTGAGAAGGGGAGAGCTTCTTCTACCCTTTCTTTCCTCCCCCTGCCAGCTGTTACCATGGAACCCATTTGTAACTTATCTTAAAAAATGTAGACATCTCTGTGAAGCTCAGCTCAAGGCCAGAGGCCTTGTTTGCACATTTCTTCAAAGTACTATACTGGATACATTTGTGAAAAACTAGTAAGGGGGTGTCCAGCACCTGGAGTGTTGGTACACTTGGCCAGTGGCCAAGTAAACAGAGTGACATGAAAAAAGGAAGTTTATCTATAATGGACTCTTTTGCTGACAGTCTTAAAATCAGCCATGGTGTAGAAGGCTTTTCTGTGGAGAAAGGGGGTGCCACTTCAGTATGAGAGTAAACATATCTTCTAAAATTAGTAGGAATATACAATAGCAACATTATTATTTCTAGTCTTATTCAAACAAACTGGTACTTGATTACGATAGTTGTGTTTCCCCATAGCTTCATCAAAACATTTTAAATCCATAATTATTTAATATTCTAAACACTCATTATGAAACTATTCATTTTTAAGCAAATGCAATTTACTTACATTATGAATATCAATCTGTTATTGCTATGTCACATAGCATGCCTAGCAGTTAGATAGGAAATGTTTTTTATTCCAGCTCCAGCTAAAATTATAACATTTTACTACCAATAGTATATACCCCATATTCAAGCTTGAACTTAATAGTAAAAAATTTATTAGCTTCCATTTTTATTTTCACTTAAATGTATCACCACACCTAAATGACCAATGAAGGAACTTAAGGATGGATTGTCAAATGCCTCCAGTTTCTCAGCTGTTTTCTAGAGCTCCATGGGATGTCTGACATCCACCACTAGCTTTTCCTTTGTTTTTCAGTGTTTGTAATTACATCCTTTAAGCTTATCAATTGGCCCAATCCAAACTCTTTCTTCACCAATCAATTCTGGGTAAATTGATAAGTAGTCTTTCATAAGGAAATGCTAACAAACTGATGCTCATTTATTGCTGCTGGTTACAAGACCTATGAAGCATCTCCTCCCAGATGCAGGATCCACATTTTCTTGCTTGTTGACACTTTCTCTGCCTGCTCTGAACACAGACCAGGAGGTCAGGAGTCAAGAAAGCTGAGACTGGCATTTGGATATAATGGTATTAGGGTTTAGATGTGGTGTCTCACAAAAACTCCCTGTGAGACAGGGAAGGTTTGGCAGAGAAGTGATTGGGTAACATCTTTAACCTAATCAGTGAATTTCTCACTGATGGGATTAGCTGGGTAAGAGCTGGAGGCAGGTGGGGTGTGGCTGGAGTAATTTCACTGGGGGCATAGCTATGGGGTATATATTTGTATCTGGACAGTGGAATCTCTCTCTCTGCTTCTGATCATCATGTGAGCCACTTCCCTCTTCCACACTTTTCTGCCATGTTGCTCTGCCTCACCTGGAGCCCCTGGGAATGGATCTGACTGTATATGGACTGAGACCACTGAAACCGTGAGCCCCTAAACAAAGGTTTCCTCTTAAAATTGTTCTGGTCAGATGTTTTATTCAGAGTAGCAAAAAAGGTAAAACACATGGTGTGAACAGCACAGCACAGGTTCTCATCTGTATTGTCCCTTCAACAGAAGCAGGTCCCTATCTCCTTGCACACTCCTGTGTCCTAAGGGAGACTCCTTCAAGACAAATCTGTCCTCAATCAAAACGCAAATTGCTTTCTGATACTCCTGATGATCATCCAAAAGTGGTTTAACTTCAATAAACTTTTTAAAGAGAGAGTGAGAGAGAGAGAGAATTTTTTAAATATTTCTTTTTTAGTTCTCGGCAGACACAACATCTTTGTTGGTATGTGGTGCTGAGGATCGAACCCAGGCCGCATGCATGCCAGGCGAGCGTGCTACCGCTTAAGCCACATCCCCAGCCCTTCAATAAACTTATTGACTAGCCAACTACGGGGAGAAGGGAAGCACAGATTTCATATTTTCACTCATCGTTTTCCTTTTCTTTTTTTTCTTTTTTGGTACCAGGGATTGAACCCAGGGACTCTTTACCATAAATACATCCCTAAACCTTTCTATTTATTTTTTTTTTTATTTTGAGACAGGGTCTCCCTAAGTTCCTTAGGGCTTCACTAAGTTTCTGAGGCTGACTTTGAACTTGTGATTGTCCTGCCTCAGCCTCCCAAGCTGCTAGGATGATTTTAATTTTACAGGCATGCCCAGATGATTTTAATTTTATTTGTTTGCTTCTTCAAGTATTTATTTGAATGGCAGCTGTGATGTAGTGCTCCGTCCGATTTTCCTTTCCTCCCATGGCACTTTTCCATTGACCTTTGTGTAGTTATTTGTGTTTCATCATCTCCATTCTTCCTTTATCTCAAATATTCCTCTTTCCTCATTACTGGTGCCTTGATGTGTGTCTTTGTAAGCTATCCTGGATTTCATTTATTTACTGATTGGTGTATCTGGCATACTTATGTAATTTGGGGTTTGTAATCTATGTAAAATAATTGTTCTTTTTCCTCACCATTGTGTTTTGGAGATCTATTAATGTTGTGATATGCTTCTTGTGCCTCCTGGCCACTGTACGGTATTACAATTATATCAGAGGAATATCCCACAAGTACTACTTATCCTAATTTACTTGATTTAGCGGGAGATCAACTGTGATTGTGATAGTAGGAGCAAATGTGATTCCATTTTGTTTTATGACTTCATCCTGTATAACAACCATGTCAAGTAGAAGAGTCATGACTGGGGCAAGATGTTCTTTTCCTTTTGCTATAGAAACCTTTAAGAACACAAAACTACTTAATGGGATATTGTTTCTGTAACTAGGGTAACGGGGCTTTGTTTCTGTAACTGGGATGACTGGGATAACTGTGATTGGTTAGGCTTCCCTCCGTTTGACTACACTGTCCCGCTTCTGTAACCTGCTTGCTTGCATTGGCTAGACCCTCAGAACATCCCTTTTGCGGTTTTCAGGCTTATAAGGAGTGCCCTTGCAATTGTTCGGGGCTGATCAGGGGAACAGCTTTATGTTCTTGTCAGCCGCCAACGGTATGCTTCAATAAAGGCTTGATTCTATTATATGTGAGTGGTCTGGAAGTCAGTTTATGAAACCTTGGGACAAAGCTTTAACAGATTACAATACAAGGGTTATATTGAATCTGCTCCCCACTGAGAGAGGACTAGAAACTGGGCTGCAGTTGATAAATTCTAAGAGTAGGAAACTAATCCATTTTGCCAGAGGAACAAAGAGTAAGGTGCTATTACCATTACCGATCTGCAGGAGCAGCTGATCTTAAGGTCGCTTGTGTGAATTTCCAGAGACACCAAATAAAACACAGACACACACTTTACCTTGAAACAAGCTTCAGAACAGCTCCTCTGCTCTCGGCCTCAAGCTCCCCAAATGGGAGAGTGAGGGATAGTCACAAGAGGCTGGTGGGGGGGGGGGGAGAGTGAGAGAGAGAACATTCAGAAGTGGGATTCTATTGGGAGGACCCTCATTCTTAGAAAGTTCCATCCAAAAACAGTAAGAAGGGTCGGAGTTACAAGGGACATGTGGGTGTAATTAGACCCAAGGGCTATAGGGCAATGTCTACATCTGAAGAGGTGTCCTCAAACTTCCAGGACAGGGGCAATGTCCAAGTAACTATGAGATGCAGAGAGGGCCAAAGCCTCTTCGCTCCGGGACAGAAGACAGGAATCATTCAGAGTGGCTCCCCACAGGAAGGTGGAACATCGGTCACTGGGACCACTTTGGATGACATGGAGATGAAGAATGTGACCATTTCCCAAGATCAATCACAATGAATCCACTCCTCTGGAACTCAGCAAGTTCTGCCTGGCCTTTTATTCTTCTTAGCCTACTCAAAGAAGTCAGGCCAGGAACTTACCACTGAAGGGGACTGAGCCATTACTGACTTGATTCAGGTGCTTCTGCCTCGAGCATTTTCACTTTCCCTTCTCCAGTTTGCATGATCTGCCATTAAGATTTGCATTCACCACCTAGGCCACTGCCTGAAGCTACTTTCAAGAAACAACACAGCTGTCTCAAATTCAAGCTTAAAAGCCACTCCCAGGAATCAATATTTTGGTTGAGTCTGCTTTATTAAATGCAATAGAGAAATATGGATCAAAGGAACAAAATTGATGGCAATTAGCTGTCGAGATTTGAGAGAGACAAGTGGTAAGCCACCATTCCTCCAGCAGAGAAAATCCCTGGGTAGTACATTGCCACCCAAAGATCTGATTAGCCTACTCTAATTGGACTATCATAAATCCACAAGAGACTTATTACAATAGTCTATATTTCACCTTTGGTGACCACATGAGAAAATTTAAGTAATTACATTTTCAGTAATCCTTAAATTCTGAAAGCAAACTCGTTTAATTGTGTATATTCACAATAGATTTTTCTTTCCTGGTTTTTCAGTAATAAGGCTATTCTTGAAAATAAATAAAGGTTTCAAGAATATAAGTAACATTACATAAAAGGAAATGGTAGTAGTAAATGGGTTTGATGTAAAACTTCACTCCTGATACACAGGAAACACTCTAGTTACTGTGACATTTGTCATATGAAGAATATAGTGACATTTTTCATATGAAGAAAATCTTGTGCAACAGGATTGGATTGTTGACTTGATGTTTATATTCGTTTTTCCCACAAATCTCAAACCTGATGATTTGTAAATGATCATTATTAATATAAGGCTTTTTTATTAATGGATAATATTATTCAGTTTATTACAGTCATGATTTATCAAACTCCAATTATTGTGATGACATAATTATGCAATAAGATATACACTTATCTTACAGCATACAGGGAATATGCAGAAGAAAGCAAACTATGAAGTGAAAAGGTGAATGAGAAAAACATTTATATTTTATTAAAATTTACATATTTTCATATTATACTAAATATTTAACATTATATTAAAATTTATATAAATTTTATATTTACATGTTTGTATAATTTTTCATATTTTATATTTATATAAATTTATATTTTACTGACCAGAAAGTATAAAAATTATATACATTAATGGGTATTATATGATGGTTTTATAGATATGCACATTATATAATATTTAATCAGGTTCAACATACCCATCTTCTGCAATATTTATCACTTCCTTAGAGATATCAAAATTCCTTAGTGTCTTCAAATTTTCTGAATTCTTAGGTACATCATTTTACCTGTAATCATGCTATTGGGCTACAGCACACCAAAGCATCTTACATTTATCTAACCGTAACTTAGTACATGTTGATCAATACTTCTCCATCTCTTCCTGCCCCTACACTCCCCAACCTTTGGTAGCCTTCACTCTACTTTCAAGAACTATACCATGAGCTTTTCAAGATTTCACATGACTATGATTGCGTGGTGCCAGTCTGTCTCTGCCTGACTTCTTTCACTTCACATACTGTCTTTAGTCCCACCCTTGTTGTTACAAATGACAGGATTTGATCCATTTTTTTACAGGTGAATAGCATTTCATTTTTTATCTTACCACATTTTCTATATCCATTCATCAATTATTGGAAATATCAGCTGTTTCTACCTCTTGGCTATTGTGAATAGAGCTGCAATGCAGATGTCTAATTGATGCATTGATTTTATTAATTTTGGATATACACTTAGGAATAGAAATATTTAGTCATATACTAGTTCTATTTTTAGCCTTTTGAAGCTCCACCATACTGTTTACTATTAATTTATATTCCCACCAACAGCATGCAAGTGTTCCCTGTTCTCCACATACTTGGCAGTTCTTGTTATCTTTAGTCTTTGTTATACAAGTTATTCGTATTGGGGTGAACTAATATCTTGCTGTAATTTTGATTTGTATTGCCCTAACATTTCATAGTTTTAACCATTATTTTAATATACTTGTTGGCAATTTGTATGCCTTCTTTTGAGAAGTGTCTATGTAGGTCTACTGTCTTTTCTAGATTGGGTTATTTGGGCTTATTTGCTACTAAATTTTTGGATTTTTCTATATATTCTGATTTAACCCCTCATCCGATATATCACAAATAGGTTCTCCAATTCTGAGTTGTGTCATCACTCAGTTGCTCATTTCTTTCACTATGCAGAAGCTTTTTCATTTGCTTTTCCCTTCCCTGTGCTTCTGGGGTCTTGTCCTCCAAGAATCGATGCCTATTTCAATGTCCTGATGTGTTTTACCCATTGTTTTCCTGTCGTGGTTTCATTTTCTCAGCTCACCCATTTAAGTCTCTAATCCAGTTTGAGTTGGGTTTTGTAAATTATGAGAGAGAGAGAAATCCTTCAACAATCCTCCCTCTACCTCCATCTGTGCTTCATTCTTGCCGCAGTCTGGCTGGGCACAATTCAGGAGCCACTTGTCAAAAGAAACTAACTTTATTTTTAGAACTACAAAGGCCAAACAAAACAGCTCCTCAGGAAACAACCCTCAGAGCCCAACTGCCACCACCGGCTTCCACAAGCCTCTCACCCACACAAACCTCACCACCTCCCATAATCCTCCTGCTCTTGAGGCCGATTGGCTGGGTCGCGTGGGCGGAGCCAAAGAAGTCCCCCAATGAGCAGCTCATTGGTCTGAAAGGGCAGGGAAACAGCCCAATGAGCAGCTCCGTGGAGGAGCCAATCAGCTAGATGTTGCTGGGGCCGGCTGTGAGCCAATCATCAGCTGACAGTCTGAAGGGCAGTGAAACAGCCCAATGAACATCACCACAGAGGAGCCAACCAGCTAGATGTTGCTGGGGCCTCTGTGAGCCAATCATCAGTTGGCAGTCTGAAGGGCAGGGAAACAGCCCAATGAACATCACCGCAGAGGAGCCAATCAGCTAGATGTTGCTGGCACCGCTGTGAGCCAGTCATCAGCTGGCAGCTGGAAGTTTGCTGGGGTCCCTTTGGCTGTGGTTCTCAACACATTCTATTGCTGGATTTAACTTTCTACTGTCCCCTGTTAAACCAGGAAGACTGCTCTTTTTTTAGGGGACAGGGCTCATAATTTTAACCAAAGCTGTCTAAACTTCAGCTATTCTTGCCTATCCAGATCCATCACTTCCCACTCGTGTGCCCTATTCTGCAAATGCCCCAGTTATTTATATTTCTGTGAGCAAGTCATGCACATTTTTCCCAGAGATCTTTCATTCATCTGATTACCTTTCTCTAAAATGCCACTTTCCCGTTCTGCCTGGCAAATTCTTACCCATCAAAGCTTAGCAGAAATACCATCTCCTCTGCATGGCATTCTTGGAGATTTCGCCCCTTCCCTTATACCAACAGAACTAATCTTCTTCCCTTTGTACACACTTGTCAGTAGATAGGTAGTTAAGTAATGCCCTCTCCCCAGGAACTGTGCTCTCGACAGTAAGGTCAGTAACTATCCAGTCCTGAAGCACTTGAACCCTACCTTCTTATTGTAGAAGAAGAATGTATAGGAAAGACTGAACTATGAGGGGATGTGAAAAAAGGAAAGACTGTGACAATCATTTGTCTTTAGCCCTTAATAAGAAGGAAGATGTGCAGGGCTCCGTGGTGTGTGTCTGCAGCCCCAGCTACTCGGTACACTGAGGCAAGAGGATTGAATGAGCCCAGGAATTCAGGTCCCACCTGCTAAACATAACAAGCCCCCATGTCTAAAAAGAAAGAAGAAACAACATTTATGCTTTCAAGTGGAGAAAATATGTCCCTAAACAAATGAGGGGGAAATTTTATTGATCATTTTTATAACTGCATATGAATGATCCAGAGACAAACTAGCACAAGTTTGTTTTTCTTTCCTCCTCCTCCTCCTCCTCCTCCTCCTCCTCCTCCTCCTCCTCCTCCTCCTCCTTCTTCTTCTTCTTCTTCTTTCATAAAAAGGGAAAAGAAGCTTTACTGCTTTATTAGCAAAGGAGAAACAAAGAAGACTCCTATCTCAGAAGCTGTGGTTCTGACCATCAGCAGGAACAGGGGGCTTTTGAAGAGGTGACCCAAAGGCTGCATTCCACATGTTCTCTGTTGGGGTTGTAATTTGCTTGTTAATTTGGGAGATAGTCATTTCTGGGTTGTTCTGGTACCATCCCCAAAGTCTGGGTTATTTCTTCCTATGGTGGGTATTTACTCAGGGACAGATAAATCTGCCCAGGATGGGGAAGATAGGTAACCCTGTTTTCCCTGAGATTAGGGAGGGGAAACAATTAGGGAAGAGCAGGAAGAGGAGAAAGAAACATGTTCATTTAAAAAATAAACTGCAATGGAAGAGCAGCAAGGACTATATTTAAACCATGGAGGGGACCACTGTTACATCTCCCTACTATCACCAATTTCTTTTTTTTCCATTCAACAGACATTTATTGAGTAATTATGCATCAGACTCTAGGACAGGGGCTTGGGACAACAGGATAAGACTGATAATGATACTGATGGTCAATTTCCACATTCCATTTCTATGGAAAAATTGGTCAACCACATCTCCAAGCTGCTTCCTCCTGAAAGGAGTGAAGTTGGAGAAAGTAACCCAAAGTCCTCTGTTCTTATCAAGTGGGTTAAGAGCAATTAAGGTTATTCCACATCATAAGACTTTTCAATGTTCAACTTTCTGCATATCTTAGAGAGAATAGACGAAGGAAGTGTTAGCTCTTTTGAAGACTAGAGAACCTCACGCACAAAAAAAAAAAAAAAAAAAAAAAGCCAGGACCTTGGAACTAGCAACCCAGGGAGATTTCCTTCCATTTACCATAGAAAGAAATCTTCTGCTCTTCCTTTTCTTTTGTTCCTCCTCCTCTTTCTTCTCCTAAACAATCACATTCAGCTTATCACTATGGCTAAGAAACACCAACATAGCTACTCCTCCGTGAATAGTAATTCCAAGATAAGGACACCACCAACCTTTACTATGCTTTCCAAAACTTTCAGCCGTACATATACAACATCCATGTGAGTGCTCCTGTGTATATTATATTATATAAAATGCCCTTGATATTTTGGAAGTTGCATCTGAAGAAAAAGAAAGCACAGCAGGTGACTAGATCAACAATTCTCTCACGGTTGGTACAGAAGTGTTCAGGGTTAAGAATTAACAAGTATTAGGAGAGAAAATTGCATATTTTGCTTATCCTGGAAAGCAAAGCCGCAATCTGATTGAAGATATGTGTACTTTTAAAATTCCATTGTCAGAGTAGGCTTAATAGGACATGGATACCTCAGACCCTAGACCCACACAGTAAGAGAGCAGCCTGGTTTGGGGAATCCAATCAGCATGGCAGCATTAGTGATGACTTTAATATACCTTATAAAATGTCAGCTTCAAAGGACAACCACAAAAATCTATTTAACCATGATTCCTTAGGTCAGAAATTTAAGCAGAGGTTGGTTGGGTGATTCTAGCTTGACTGGCTCTCACTCTCTCATACATCAGCTCTCAAGTGTAGGGGATTGAATTTGATATTCTCTGGAACCCGTACATATCTTTGCTCTCCACTGAGAAAACTAGACTGATGTTACTGCTTCAGCATGATGTGATATGGAAAACAGAATAGGGAGGCAATTTGGAGCTCGTGCTGCATGTTAAAAAGGCTAACTTTATGGCTAGAAGAGAACCCAGATCTTACCATATTTCCACTGCTATCCCCCAAAAGGAGAATTTGCCAATAATTCTGTATTCTAAGGAAGACGTGTTAATATTCATGGTAAATCTTATTTGCTTCTCCACAAAGATATGAATAATAATTGGCTTGTGTTACCATTGAATTCTGCAGAAGTCCTGCTGATCAACCTCTGTCTTTCTCATGACCTTTCAGACCAAAGCAAAGGGGAACCTTAAGGGTAGAACAGACATGCCGAAGGGTTTCTGCCTTACCTCACCCAGCTCTGACACATAGAGAGGAGGTAAATGAACCCCACTTTAAACACAAGGAGACTCTATTTTGATCTCAGCTCCCGGACCATGCTCATAACTCCACCAGCAATAAAAATGATACTATATTTTTAATTTGACTTCTTGGGACAATTTTTCAACTTGGTGCAACCAAGAAGGAAAGATGAGAAAGCAAACAGTCCAACGTAGGCCAAACACTGCTAAAAGTAACTAAAGGAAACTAGAAAATAATATGACTCCATTGGATTTTCCATTGAAATACCTGAAAGTTCAAGTGCCTGAACAACTGTGATCTGTTTTGGCTGCTGGCTCTGTCTCCTGTCTGTCTATCAGTCTGCCTACTCAAATATCTATTTATCGGCAGAGAAAGAAGAGAGGGAGAGAACCCTCTAAAGGTTGTGTGTGTGTGTGTGTGTGTGTGTGTGTAGCCATGTAGACATATGTATACCATATGTATGTAAACTCTGTGTGTGTATCTGTGTGTGTATGTGTGTGTGTGTGCGTGTGTGTGTGTGTGTGTGTGTGTTTGTATTAGGGACTGAACCCAGAGGCACTTAACCACTAAGCTACATCTCTATCACTTGTTAGGAGCCACAGCAAAAATATTGATACAGGCACCTTTGGATTTTATTGACTGCCAGCCAGCAATTCACATTCATATGGTAATTGGACTCATGCTGTCCAGCTGGGCCCATTTTCAGGACTCAGGTTACTCATGTCACTCTTGTAATGGGAGAGTTCCCATTGGTTGGGAAAGGATGGTAGGAGGGTGTTCCGGGGGAAGGGGAAACCCCCCCGGCTCAGGTAGAACACACACGTGGCGGACCCACCTGTTAGGGGACGCACACGGCCTCTCTCTAAATAAAACTTTGTCTCAGTTTGACTGGCTTGTGTTTTTGTGCCCAACCGGGTTGCAAGATTGCAAGCCCGTGTGCACTGACAGCTCAGCAGGGGATCGCTCAGCAGGGGTGCCGCAGGCAGTGCTCGGCAGCAGGAGCGGGACTCAGCCGGCCCGGGGCCGGGCAGTTTGCGGCATTTTGGTGGCCCTGTACCGGGAACGCCCAAAATTTAAAGGTGAGTAATATCGCTCGCCCCTAAGGAAAGGCGACAGAATGGGTATTTCTGTTTTGATTTATTCTGCTCTTATTTCAGGCTCTCTAGCCTTACAGACGAGTTGGGATAAATGGTTAACTCAAGGTTTGAAGTTATTCGACCCTGAGAGAGAGAAAATTGACATAATCATTTTCCTCCTCTCCGTTCTGTTTCATTCTGTTTTGGCTTTCTTCTATCCTATCTTATTGGGTTACGTTACCTTTATAGTAGATTAGAATCTAGTAAAAAACAAACCGAAAAACTGTTAAGTAAATTGTTAGAGGTCCAGGCCATGGCAGAAAACATATTAGGTCAAGCAAAACAAAAGGTCTCTCAAGCTAGTCAGATAGAAGAAAATTTGAACAAGGCAAGCTCAGGGAAAAAACGGTCGTCAGATAGGGAGGCTGCTACTAACTCCGTTCCACCACCAGAGGGCATAGTTCAACCAACAGCTTTACCTGCCTCCATAGATGATGAACGGAATCCTGAGGCGGGACCCCAAAAACTAGCATGCCCTGTAGTTGAGCAGGGAGAAGAAAAAGAACGAGTTTACCGTGCCTTAGATTTCAAAATAATAAAGCAATTAAAGGAAGCTGTAGCAGCCTACGGCCCGGCCGCTCCCTTCACAGTCAGTATGGTCGAATCTATTACCGGCTGGAACTTAACACCAGCAGATTGGGCTAACGTGTGTAATTCTGTGCTAAATAGAGGACAGTATTTATTATGGAAAATTGCCAATGAGGAATTTTGCAAGGAGACAGCTAGGCGAAATGCAGAAGCAGGTTACCCTGAACGAGACCTGAAGATGTTACTGGGAAAAGAGGAGTTTCAAGAACAGATGCAACAGCTCAGATATGATCCTGGCATATACGCTCAGGTCGCTATAAATGCAATTAAGGCATGGAAAACTTTAAAGGGACAAGGGGATTTTCAAGGTCAACTATCTAAGATAATACAAGGAGTTAATGAGCCCTACGCTGACTTTGTAGCTAGACTTATTGAAGCAGCCTCTGAGACATTTGAAAATACAGAACAGGCAATGCCATTTATAAAACAGCTGGCTTACGATCAAGCAAATCGTTGCTGCAAAGAGGTCATTAGACCGTGGAAACAGGAAGATTTAAACACATATATTAAATTATGTAGAGACATTAATGAACAAGGACAAGTCATGGCAGCTGAAGTAAAACAGGCTTTAAGTGCCAAGCCAAAAACATGCTATAATTGCAATCAAGAAGGGCATTTTAAAAGAAATTGCCCCATAGGAGGAGGGTTTAACAAAGCTAGGTATCAAAAGAGTAGAATCCCGGGTATTTGCCCACGATGCCATAGAGGGAGACATTGGGCTAATGAATGCCATTCTCAAACCACCATAGAGGGTATTCCGTTATCAAAAAATGGACAAAGACCAAGTGTCTACCCACGATATCGTGGAGAAAGGCATCAGGCCCCGTTGTCAAAAAACGAATTGGAGGGCCCAATGCCCCGGGGCCCAAAACCACAAATATACGGGGCAATGGAGGAACCCAGCAGCACCATCAAGGTGGTGCCCAGGACGCATTATCCATCAGATCCCTCATCAGACAGACTAGAGGGAGCGCAGGGTTGGACATCTGTGCCTCTGCCAGAGCAGTATTAACTCCAGAGATGGGAGTTCAAATCATTCCCACAGGAGTAAAAGGACCTCTTCCCCAGGGAACAGTAGGCTTATTATTAGGACGCAGTTCTTCTACACTTAAAGGACTTATGATAAGTCCTGGGGTAATTGATCCCGATTATGAGGGTGAAATAAAAATCATAGCTAGTTCTCCAAGAGGTATATCAGTAATTTCATCAGGAGATAGAATAGCACAGTTATTAATAATACCAAGCCTACATGATAAATTTTCCAGTTGTAATGTAGAAAGAGGTTCCAAGGGATTAGGCTCCACAGGTGTAGATTGGGCTATGCTATCTTTAAATTTAGATTCTCGCCCTATGCTAAAATTAAATATTCAAGGGCATGATTTTAATGGACTGCTGGACACAGGCGCTGACCTCAGCATCATATCTCGCCAGGAATGGCCTAAGCACTGGCCATTACAGCAAGCGACCCAAACGCTTAGAGGCCTAGGAGTGGCAACTAATCCCCATAGAAGTGCAATGGTATTAGATTGGAGGGATCCTGAAGGATGTGAAGGAACTATACAGCCCTATGTATTGGACCATCTCCCCATAAATTTATGGGGACGAGACGTCCTAGATCAATTAGGATTGACATTAACAAATAACGTCAATCCTAACGCGCCCACTACTAGGGCAAAACAAGGCTTTAGAAAAGAAAAGAGATTAAGAGATCAAGAACAAGATATAACAGCACCAATTCAAGTAGATCAAGAGATAGATAAACATGGATTGGGTTTTCAAAAAGGGCCACTGAGACAATCAAAATTACTTGGAAATCAGAAAGACCAGTGTGGGTTCCTCAGTGGCCCCTAACTAAAGAAAAGATACAAGTAGCCCATGATCTGGTCAAACAGCAATTAGCGGAAGGACATATACAACCTTCCGTATCTCCCCATAATACTCCCATTTTTGTTATTAAAAAGAAATCTGGTAAATGGAGATTATTACAAGATTTAAGAGCCATTAATAATGAGATGGTTATTATGGGACCTGCTCAATCAGGGATTCCCCAACTGTCTGCTTTACCAAAAACGTGGCATGTTCTAGCTATAGATATTAAAGATTGTTTCTTCTCAATTCCAATTCACCCCGAGGATAGTCCACATTTTGCATTTACTATCCCTGCACTGAATCATGAAGGTCCTGATCAGAGATATGAATGGAAAGTACTCCCTCAAGGGATGGCTAACAGCCCAACTTTGTGCCAAATTTATGTTGATAAAGCAATTCAGCCACTTAGAAATCAAAACCCTGAACTACAGATATTTCACTATATGGATGATGTGTTAATGGCACATAAAGATAAAAACACATTGCTAGAATGTTATGCCACGCTTACAAACTTATTAAAAAATTATAATCTAGAAATAGCAATAGATAAAGTACAATTAAATCTTCCAATTAATTATTTAGGAGTTCTATTATCCTCAACCATGGTCCGTCCACCAAAAATTCAAATACGAGTAGATCAACTCAAATCACTTAATGACTTTCAAAAGTTATTGGGAGATATAAATTGGATAAGGCCTTATCTAGGCATACCAACAGGAGAATTAGGACCTTTATTTGATATTTTAAAAGGTCCATCAGATCCAAATTCACCCCACATGTTAACGCCTGAAGCTAGAAAGGCATTAAAAATCATTGAAACATATATGGAAAATATGCATTTGGATAGAATTGATATAAGTTTGCCTTTATTATTTATTGTATTACCGACAAAAAATATTCCTACAGGGGTATTTTGGCAAGAAGGTCCATTATTATGGATACATTTATCTTATTCTCCTAATACTATTCTTACTAGATATCCTGAGGCTGTAGGGCAATTAATACTCAAAGGAATAAAAGCAGCAAAAGGAGTGTTTGGGATTTCTCCCAATAAAATTATTACTCCATATACTATGGATCAAATTGATGAGTTAGCTAATGAGTTAAATACTTGGGCAATAATCATGTGTAAATCTAGTGTTGCATTTGATAATCACTTGCCATCTAATCCTTTGTTGTCCTTTTGGTCTAAGCATCCTGTAGTTTTTCCAAAAATGACAAGAAAAACCCCTATCATAAATGCTCCAAATATATTCACTGATGGGTCAAATAATGGTACAGCAGCAGTAGTTACTCCTGATCAAACTTTTACATTTTTAGTACCCAAACAATCAGCTCAAAAGGTAGAGCTCAATGCAGTATTGCAAGCTTTTATGATGTTCAAAGATTCTACATTTAATTTATTTTCTGATAGTCAGTATGTAGTTAATGCTATCGTATCTCTTGAAGATGCTGGTAGGATTTCTCCTTCCTCTACTGTTTTCTCTTTGTTTTCTGCTATACAAAGTCTAATCTGGGATAGAAAGGATCCATTCTTTATAGGACATATCAGAGCACATACAGGATTGCCTGGAGCCCTTAGTTTGGGTAATGAACTAGCAGATAAATCTACACATGACATACATATTTTCTCCACAATAGAAGAAGCTATAAATTTTCATAAAAGGTTCCATGTCAATGCTAATACTTTACAAAAACGTTTTAAAATAACTAAAGAACAAGCCAGACATATAATAAAACAATGTCAAAATTGTGTGACATTTTTGCCACAAGTTAATCTTGGAGTCAATCCTAGAGGACTGATACCTAACCATATTTGGCAGATGGACGTCACACACTTGCCAGAATTTGGAAAATTAAAATATTTACATGTTACAGTTGATACTTCTTCTGGATTTTTGATGGGCTCCCTTCATCCCGGAGAAAAAACTAAAGATGTTATAGCTCATTGCTTACAAAATTTTGCCACTGTGGGTGTTCCTAAACAGTTAAAAACCGATAACGGTCCTGGTTACATCTCCAAGTCTTTTAAACAATTTTGCTCATCATTTGGCATTACTCATATAACAGGAATCCCATACAACCCACAGGGACAAGGCATAGTTGAAAGAGCTCATCAAACTATAAAAATGTACTTATTAAAGCAAAGGGAGGGAATTAGTAAGGGGTATATATCCCCCAAAGATAAACTTAAAATAACCCTTTTTACTCTAAACTTTCTAAATTTGGATGCATCAGGACTTAGTGCTGCGGAAAGACATATGTATCCGAAAAATGTACATAAGCCTAAGGTACTTTGGAAAGATATTCTAACAGGACAATGGAAAGGTCCGGACCCAGTAATAGTCTGGAGTCGGGGCTCTGTCTGTGTTTTTCCACAGGAGGAACAGCAACCAATTTGGATTCCAGAGAGATTAACTAAAACAATTTCTACAGAAAAAGAAGATGATTTGACTCAAATCCATAACAGCTGATATCCAGAGTTCCAGCCTGGCTATTCTTGCATCTGCGACAGTGATTTACCATGGTGCCTTTTTCAATATCTATTTTATTATTTGCATTTTTCCCACATCATAAAGTTCTATTTTATTTTATTTTATTTTACCTTATTTTTTAAGCTCATACAAACCTAGGTTAGTGTTTTTCTGATCAGTTTTATTTTTTTGACTGTGTTTTATTTATTTATTTTTTTTTTAACTGTAAAGTTTTTAAACATTGCAATGGAGATTTCACCTAGCTATAGCTACAAGGCCTTTATTTACTATTGTCTTATATGTTCTATGTTATGTATGCTGTTTTGTGTTGTATGTCTGTATGTGTGTATGTCCATATTTCATTTATAAGGAGCGCTCATGTATATATAGATACAAGTATTCAAAAAAAAAAAATTTAGTCACGTGACTTATATGGTTTAATTTACTTTAGGTAAACAGCTGTTATTAAATTTTGTTTTTAAAGGTGGTTAACAGATATGTTTGTTTACTTTCACCTTTCCTTTTCATTATATTTCATAATTCTGTTCAGGATAATGTCTCTTTAGCAACATGGCCATAATTCCCATCTCCATCCCAGTGCCGGTGAAGACTAAGACCAAACTACAACTTTTATGATAGCTATCACTATAAACTGTATAAATTGATACATCAATCAAAATAACTCAATAAGACTGCTCAATCAAGGACTTAATTTACTTTGGGAGGAAATGGACATATTGATAGACTCCTCCAATTTGAACTGCTCAATCAAGGACTTAATTTACCTTGGGAGGAAATGGACATATTGATAGACTCCTCCACTTTGAACTGCTTACACAACTTGTCTGGACTATGTATCACCTGTATACATTGTGTTCTATTTGTTGTTACAGCGAACTGGTAGTTCTAAATATCTTAGCCGATGTGTCACCAGTGTTTCCATAGGAGCCGTCAATTGGCTTGGTGTCGTGGCAATTCTGCGTCTTTCTCCCTTCTGCTAGTGATGGTCTAAATTTGGGGGCCAACAGAGGTGAGGCAAGAACCTCACCCCCCCACTGGCACCAAGGTTAAATTTGGGGGCCAACAGAGGTGAGGCAAGAACCTCACCCCCCCACTGGTGCATAGGCCTATTTACACAGGTATGGCTATATACTGGACCGGTAGTCAGTGACGGGTATGATTCGGTTACAGTGGTATCAACCTAAGCCAGGAGACTGACGCAATAAGGTCAGTTTTCCCATGACGGGTAAGAACCATATGTGAATTGGACATACCTAACAGGCACGGTCCCTAGCCACATTTGCCTGTTGTTTATTTAAACAGTAGGGGGCAGATGTTAGGAGCCACAGCAAAAATATTGATACAGGCACCTTTGGATTTTATTGACTGCCAGCCAGCAATTCACATTCATATGGTAATTGGACTCATGCTGTCCAGCTGGGCCCATTTTCAGGACTCAGGTTACTCATGTCACTCTTGTAATGGGAGAGTTCCCATTGGTTGGGAAAGGATGGTAGGAGGGTGTTCCGGGGGAAGGGGAAACCCCCCCGGCTCAGGTAGAACACACACGTGGCGGACCCACCTGTTAGGGGACGCACACGGCCTCTCTCTAAATAAAACTTTGTCTCAGTTTGACTGGCTTGTGTTTTTGTGCCCAACCGGGTTGCAAGATTGCAAGCCCGTGTGCACTGACAGCTCAGCAGGGGATCGCTCAGCAGGGGTGCCGCAGGCAGTGCTCGGCAGCAGGAGCGGGACTCAGCCGGCCCGGGGCCGGGCAGTTTGCGGCAATCACTTTTAATGTTTTATTTTGAGAGAGTTCTCACTAAGTTACTTAGGACCTTGCTATGTTGCTGAGGTTGGCCTTGAACTTGTGATCCTCCTTCCTTCACCTCCTGAGCTGCTGGGATTTGGGGCATGTTTCACAGCATCCAGCTCTACATGTGTTTCTATATGTATACTAAATCAATTTATCAAGTAAATGTATCAACTATTTAAATAGATTCATCATGTTGGGAAATAGTTTTTAATAAGCCCTAGGACTATAAAAAAATTCTTAGGGAACTTAGGTATATCACTTTTCAAGAACATGAGAAGTTTAATGATAAAAATTAGGGGAAATTTTTCCCATTCAACAATTTACTCATCATATAATCTGAAATATGTCACTTAAAATCTGTCTCTTTTGCCTTATTTGCAAAATGAATTAGTATTTGCCTTATCAAGAAAAAATTATAGCAAGACTTAAGTGAATGGAAAAGAATCACATCTTCTTGTTAAATAGGAGAGGTCGTGCAATTATTTTGCTGACTTTAATTTAAAATAAATAAGACCTTAGAATGAGGGTCATACTTTACTCCCCAGCTGTTCATGACTTTTTTAACCATAGCAAAATCAGAATTAAACTTACTAAATTATCCATAAAATTACATACTTTAAGAAAAAAGTCATATTTTCATCAAATCTATACTTACATCTACAATTTTTTTTGGTACCAGGGATTGAACTCAGGAGTATACTGAGTTCTTGACCACTGAGCCACATCCCCAGCCATATTTTGTATTTTATTTAGACACAGGGTCTCACTGAGTTGCTTAGCACCTTGCTTTTGCTGAGGCTGGCTTTGAACTCAGTATCCTTCTGCTTCAGCCTCCCAAGCTGCTGGGATTACAGGCATGTAAATGATCTTAATTTATTACTGAAAAAAATCGCCAATATGTGTTCACAACTGCACACAGAAAGACTATGTAGTTTTTGTAATTTAAATTATGGATTTTAGACTTGAGAGTCTGGGTTCAAATCGTGTGGTAGTTGTGTATTCTGCTTGGATTACTTAACCTTTTATGACTTCTACTCATATATAAAGTAATACTTACTTCACAGGTTTCTCTGTAGGATTGAAATGATAAATACGTATTAATCATTTAATGCAGTATCTGGCATAGGACTTAGCTTTTATTATAAAAGTGTTTGCAGTAACAGTTTTGTTTTGCTGAGTGTGGCTCTTTATTCATTCCAAACTGTTATAAATATTCCTAAAATGCTAATGTCTCCATAACTGTGCAGTCTTCCTTGAATATTTCTTCCAAATATGAGCCCAAATCATAATCAGGCAATGAAAATTATAATAGCTCAAAACGTATAACCGAGTTACAAAAAGAAAATAAATATATCCATTCAACCAAGCAATTATTATCTTGGTGTTTATGTCATCATGTAAAATAACAGACATTGTTCAGTAGCTTGTCCTTTTTGAACTTACATGACTAAATGGAATTGTTCTTTTGGCTTATAGGCCAATTCTTTGATATCACCACGAGTGGCCAAGCACAAGTCTAGGTCTCCATCCAATTATGTCTTTAATTAATTAAATGCAATAGATTTATGATCCCTCTGATGACAAGCACTTCTGAAAATTCCAGAAGATCCAAGAATCTGTTCTAAAAGCAATTACATTAGCACATTGATGAACAGCGAAGGGCTTTGGCCAACTTGTAAGTACTGTATGGCAAATCAGAGGGTGGGAGGGAGAGAGAGAAGGAACATCTAACCTCAAATATATTTCTTCCTTCTTTCTTGGTGTTTTTTCAGAATTGGTTGTTGGATTTGACTTCTTTTTTTTATTGTTGGTAGTTCAAAACATTACATCTATTTTGATATATTTCACAGTTTGATTCAAAAGGGTTATGAACTCCCATTTTTACCCCATATACAGAGTGCTGAATCACATCAGTTACATCAATTACATTTCCATTGATTTACATATTGCCATTCTAGTGTCTGATGATTCTGCTCTCTATCCTATACTCTACTATCCCCCCTCCCCTCCCCTCCACTCCCCTCTTCTCTCTCAACCCCTTTTACTGTAAAACACTTCTTCCACTTGTATTATTCTTTCCTTACCCCTCCTTTACTCTTGTATGTAATTTTGTATAACCCTGAGGATCACCATCCCTTTCCATGCAATTTCCCTTCTCGCTCCCTTTCCCTCCCCCCTCTCATCTCTATTAATGTTGATCTTCTTCTCCTGTTCTTCATCCCTACTCTGTCCCTAGTTACTTCCCTTATATCAAAGAAGTCATTTGGTATTTGTTTTTTAAGGATTGGCTAGCTTCACTTATCATAATCTGCTCTAATGCCATCCATTTCCCTCCGAATTCTATGACCTTGTCGTTTCTTAATGCAGAGTAATACTCCATTGTGTATAAATGCCACATTTTTTTTATCCATTCATCTATTGAAGGGCATCTAGGTTGGTTCCACAATCTTGCTATCGTGAATTGTGCTGCTATGAACATCTTGTAGCAGTGTCCCTGTAGCATGCTCTTATTAGGTCTTTGGGGAATAGACTGAGAAGGGGAATAGCTGGGTCAAATGGTGGTTCCATTCCCAGCTTTCCAAGAAATCTCCATACTGCTTTCCAAATTGGCTGCACCAATTTGCAGTCCCACCAACAATGAACCAGTGTACCCTTTTCCCCACATCCTCACCAACACTTGTTGTTATTTGACTTCATAATGGCTGCCATTCTTACTGGAGTGAGATGGTATCTTAGGGTGGTTTTGATTTGCATTTCTGTGACTGCTAGCGATGGTGAGCATTTTTTCATGTACTCATTGATTGATTGTATGTCCTCCTCTGAGAAGTGTCTGTTCAGGTCCTTGGCCCATTTGTTGATTGGGTTATTTGTTGTCTTTTTGTCTAATTTTTTGAGTTCCTTGTATACTCTGGATATTAGGGCTCTATCTGAAGTTTGAGGAGTAAGATTTGTTCCCAGGATGTAGACTCCCTATTTACCTCTCTTATTGTTTCTTTTGCTGAGAAAAAACTTTTTAGTTTGAGTAAGTCCCATTTGTTAATTCTAGTTGTTAACTCTTGTGCTATGGGTGTCCTATTGAGGAATTTGGAGCCCGACCCCACGGTATGTAGATCGTAGCCAACTTTTTCTTCTATCAGACGCCGTGTCTCTGTTTTGATATCAAGCTCCTTGATCCATTTTGAGTTAACTTTTGTGCATGGTGAGAGAAAGAGATTCAGTTTCATTTTGATGCAAATGGATTTCCAGTTTTCCCAGCACCATTTGTTGAAGATGCTATCTTTCCTCCATTGCATGCTTTTAGCCCCTTTATCAAATATAAGATAGTTGTAGTTTTGTGGATTGGTTTCTGTGTCCTCTATTCTGTACCATTGGTCCACCTGCCTGTTTTGGTACCAGTACCATGCTGTTTTTGTTACTATTGCTCTGTAGTATAGTTTGAAGTCTGGTATCACTATTCCACCTGATTCACACTTCCTGCTTAGCATTGTTTTTGCTATTCTGGGTCTTTTGTTATTCCATATGAACTTCATGATTGTTTTATCTATTTCTACAAGAAATGCTGTTGGGATTTTGATTGGCATTGCATTGAACTTATAGAGAACTTTTGGTAATATCGCCATTTTGATGATGTTAGTTAGGCCTATCCATGAACAGGGTATATTATTCCATCTTCTAAGATCTTCTATATCTTTTTTAGGGTTCTGTAATTTTCATTGTATGAGTCTTTCACCTCTTTTGTTAGGTTGATTCCCAAGTATTTTATTTTTTTGGAGGATATTGTGAATGGAGTAGTTGTCCTCATTTCCATTTCAGAGGATTTGTTGCTGATATACAGGAATGCATTTGATTTATGCATGTTGATCTTATATCCTGCCACTTTGCTGAATTCATTTATTAGCTCTAATAGTTTCTTTGTAGACCCTTTTGGGTCTGCTAGGTAAAGGATCATGTCTTCTGCAAATAGTGATAATTTAAGTTCTTCTTTTCCTATTTTTATGCCTTTAATTTCTTTCGTCTCTCTAATTGCTCTGGCCAGTGTTTCGAGGACTATGTTGAACAGAAGTGGTGAGAGAGGGCATCCCTGTATTGTAGCAGATCTTAAAGGGAATGCCTTCAATTTTTCTCCATTCAGAATGATGCTGGCCTGTGGCTTATCATAGATTGCTTTTACAATGTTGAGGTATGATCCTGTTATCCCTAATTTTTCTAGAGTTTTGAACATAAAGGGATGCTGTACTTTTTTTTTTTATTGTTGGTCGTTCAAAACATTACATAGTTCTTAATACATCATATTTCACAATTTGATTCAAGTGGGTTATGAACTCCCAATTATACCCCATATACAGATTGCTGAATCACATCAGTTACCCTTCCATTGATTGACAAATTGCCTTTCTAGTGTCTGATGTATTCTGCTGTCTGTCCTATTCTCTACTATCCTCCCTCCCCTCCCCTCTCCTCCCCTCCCCTTTTCTCTCTCTACCCCTTCTACTGTAAATCATTTCTTCGATTTGTATTATCTTGTCTTACCCCTCCTTTCCTCTTATATGTCCTTATGTATAACCCTGAGGATCGCCTTCCATTTCCATGCGATTTCCCTTCTCACTCCCTTTCCCTCCCACCTCTCATCCCTGTTTAATGTACATCTTCTTATCAAGCTCTTCGTCCCTACCCTGTCCTTGTTTACTCCCCTTATATCAAAGGGGTCATTTGGTATTTGTTTTTTAAAGATTGACTAGCTTCACTTAGCATAATCTGCTCTAATGCCATCCATTTCCCTCCAAATTCTATGATTTTGTCATTTTTTTTAATGCAGAGTAATACTCCATTGTGTATAAATGCCACATTTTTTTTTATCCATTCATCTATTGAAGGGCATCTAGGCTGATTCCACAATCTTGCTATCGTGAATTGTGCTGCTATGAACATTGATGTAGCAGTGTCCCTGTAGCATGCTCTTGTTAGGGCTTTAGGGAATAGACCGAGAAGGGGAATAGCTGGGTCAAATGGTGGTTCCATTCACAACTTTCCAAGAAATCTCCATACTGCTTTCCAAATTGGCTGCACCAATTTGCAGTCCCACCAGCAATGAACAAGAGTGCCCTTTTCCCTGCATCCTCTCCAGCACTTATTGTTGTTTGACTTCCTAATGGCTGCCAATCTTACTGGAGTGAGATGATATCTTAGGGTAGTTTTGATTTGCATTTCTCTGACTGCTAGAGATGGTGAACATTTTTTCATGTACTTATTGATTGATTGCATGTCCTCCTCTGAGAAGTGTCTGTTCAGGTCCTTGGCCCATTTATTGATTGGGTTATTTGTAATCTTATTGTCTAATTTTTTGAGTTCTTTGTATATTCTGGTTATTAGGGCTCTATCTGAAGTGTGTGGAGTAAAGATTTGTTCCCAGGATGTAGGCTCCCTGTTTATCTCTCTTATTGTTTCTTTTGCTGAGAAAAAACTTTTTAGTTTGAGTAAGTCCCATTTGTTGATTCTATTTGTTAACTCTTGCGCTATGGGTGTCCTATTGAGGAATTTGGGGCCCGATCCCACAGTATGTAGATCATAACCAACTTTTTTTTCTATCAGATGCCATGTCTCTGATTTAATATCAAGCTCCTTGATCCATTTTGAGTTAACTTTTGTGCATGGCGAGAGATAGGGATTCAGCTTCTTTTTGATGCAAATGGATTTCCAGTTTTCCCAGCACCATTTGTTGAAGATGCTATCCTTCCTCCATTGCATGCTTTTAGCCGCTTTATCAAATATAAGATAGTTGTAGTTTTGTGGATTGGTTACTGTGTCCTCTATTCTGTACCATTGGTCCACCCGCCTGTTTTGGTACCAGTACCATGCTGTTTTTGTAACTATTGCTCTGTAGTATAGTTTGAAGTCTGGAATCGCTGTACCGCTTGATTCACACTTCCTGCTTAGCATTGTTTTTGCTATTCTGGGTCATTTATTATTCCATATGAATTTCATGATTCTTTTATCTATTTCTACAAGAAATGCTGTTGGGATTTTGATTGGCATTGCATTGAACTTATAGAGAACTTTTGGTAATATCGCCATTTTGATGATGTTGGTTCTGCCTATCCATGAGCAGGGTATATTTTTCCATCTTCTAAGGTCTTCTTCTATATCTTTCTTTAGTGTTCTGTAATTTTCATTGTATGAGTCTTTCACCTCTTTTGTTAGGTTGATTCCCAAGTATTTTATTTTTTGGGGGGATATTGTGAACAGAGTAGTTTTCCTCATTTCCGTTTCAGAGGATTTGTCGCTGATATACAGGAATGCCTTTGATTTATGCGTGTTGATCTTATATCCGGCCACTTTGCTGAATTCATTTATTAGCTCTAATAGCTTCTTTGTAGACCCTTTTGGGTCTGCTAGGTATAGAATCATATCATCTGCAAATAGTGATAATTTAAGTTCTTCTTTTCCTATTTTTATGCCTTTAATTTCTTTCGTCTGTCTAATTGCTCTGGCCAGTGTTTCGAGGACTATGTTGAACAGAAGTGGTGAGAGAGGGCATCCCTGTCTTGTACCAGATCTTAGAGGGAATGCCTTCAATTTTTCTCCATTCAGAATGATGCTGCCTGTGGCTTATCATAGATTGCTTTTACAATGTTGAGGTATGATCCTGTTATCCCTAATTTTTCTAGAGTTTTGAACATAAAGGGATGCTGTACTTTGTCGAATGCTTTTTCTGCATCTATTGAGATGATCATATGGTTCTTATTTTTAAGTCTATTGATGTGGTGAATAACATTTATTGATTTCCGTATATTGAACCAGCCTTTCATCCCAGGGATGAATCCTACTTGATCATGGTGTATAATTTTTTTGATATGTATTTGAATCCGATTCGCCAGAATTTTATTGAGGATTTTTGCGTCAAGGTTCATTAGAGATATTGGTCTGTAGTTTTCTTCCTTTGAAGTGTCTTTGTCTGGTTTAGGGATCAGAGTGATATTGGCCTCGTAGAATGAATTTGGAAGTTCTCCCTCTTTTTCTATTTCCTGAAATAGTTTGAAAAGTATTGGTGTTATTTCCTCCTTAAAGGTTTTGTAAAACTCTGCTGTATACCCATCCGGTCCTGGACTTTTCTTAGTTGGTAGTCTTTTGATGGTTTCTTCTATTTCCTCTATTGTTATTGGTCTGTTTAGGTTGTCAATGTCCTCCTGACTCAATCTGGGGAGATCATAAGACTTAAGGAATTTATCTATGCCTTCACTATCTTCTATTTTATTGGAGTATAAGGATTCAAAATAATTTCTGATTATCTTCTGTATTTCTGAAGTGTCTGTTGTGATATTACCTTTTTCATCCCGTATGCTAGTAATTTGAGTTCTCTCTCTTCTTCTCTTTGTTAGCATGGCTAAGGGTCTGTTGATTTTATTTATTTTTTCAAAGAACCAGCTTTTAGTTTTGTCAATTTTTTCAATTGTTTCTTTTGTTTCAATTTCATTAATTTCAGTTCTGATTTTAATTATTTCTTGCCTTCTACTTCTTTTGCTGTTGTTTTGCTCTTCTTTTTCTAGGATTTTGAGATGAAGTATGAGATCATTTATTTGTTGTTTTTTTCTTTTTTTGAGGAATGAACTCCAAGCAATTAATTTTCCTCTTAGAACTGCTTTCAATGTGTCCCATAGATTCTGATATGTTGTGTCTGTGTTTTCATTTAACTCCAGGAAGTTTTTAATTTCCTCCTTAATGTCTTCTAATACCCATTGATCACTCAGCAACCTATTGTTCATTCTCCAAGTGATGTTTGATTTTTCCTTCCTTCTTTTATCATTGATTTTCAGTTTCATTCCATTATGATCAGATAAGATGCATGGTATTATCTCTACTCCTTTATATTATCTAAGAGTTGCCCTGTGACATAATATATGGTCTATTTTTGAGAAGGTTCCATGTGCTGCTGAGAAAAAAGTGTAGCTACTTGATGTTGGGTGGTATAGTCTATATATGTCAATTAAGTCTAGGTTGTTAATTGTGTTATTGAGTTCTATAGTTTCCTTATTTAACTTTTGTTTGGAAGATCTGTCCAGTGGTGAGAGAGGTGTGTTGAAGTCTCCCATGATTATTGTATGGTGGTCTATTAGACTCTTGAACTTGAGAAGAGTTTGCTTGATGAACACAGCTGCACCATTATTTGGGGCATATATATTTATGATTGTTATGTCTTGTTGGTGTATGGTTCCCTTGAGCAGTATGAAGTGTCCTTCTTTGTCCCTTTTGATTAACTTTGGCTTGAAATCTATTTTATTAGATATGAGTATGGACACTCCTGCTTGTTTCCGCAGTCCATATGAGTGGTATGATTTTTCCCAACCTTTCACCTTCAGTCTATGAATATCTTTTCCTATCAGATGCGTCTCCTGTAGACAGCATATTGTTGGGTCTTGTTTTGTGATCCATTCTACTAGCCTGTGTCTCTTAATTGGTGAGTTTAAGCCATTAACATTTAGGGTTATTATTGAGATATGGTTTGTTCTTCTATCCATATTTGTTTATTGATGTTACTAACCCTGATTTGTTATCCTCTTTGACTACTTTCCCCCCTTTACTGTCCTACCTCCCATTGTTGGTTTTCAATGTTATTTTCCATTTCCTCTTCCTGTAATGTTTTGCCAAGGATTTTTTGATGAGATGGTTTTCTAGCTGCGAATTCTTTTAACATTTGTTTATCGTGGAAGGTTTTAATTTCATCTTCTAATCTGAAGCTTAATTTCGCCGGATACACGATTCTTGGTTGGAACCCATTTTCTTTCAGTGTTTGAAATATGTTATTCCAGGATCTTCTAGCTTTCAGAGTCTGTGTTGAGAGATCAGCTGTTATCCTGATTGGTTTACCCCTAAATATAATCTGCTTTCTTTCTCTTGCAGCTTTTAAAATTCTCTCCTTATTCTGTATGTTGG